>NC_066618.1:252808416-253484416 GCF_025201925.1 Gopherus flavomarginatus | reverse complement strand
GAAAAAGCAAGAGCTGAAGAGTAATGAGATTAAGGGACAGAGAAGAGTTCAATACAAGATGAAAAGAACAACTGGGAAGAAAAATAATGCAAAACAAAAATCTATATGGTAGTCTGGAGAAATAGAGGGTTTAAAAACAAGGAAGTCAGTTTGAAACTGGATCTTGAAGTAAATCGGGAACCAGTGTAGTCATTTGGGAACAGGAGCAATAGAGTCATTCTTCTTTGTATCTGTAAGAAGTTGAGCAGCAGCATTCTGTCCATGGTGGAGTCTGGAAAACTGGGACTTGGGGAGCCCATAAGCAAGGAAAGTTACACTTATCAAGCTGAGCGATAAGAGGGATGAAGATTACCTCAGAAGAGGACCTGGGACAAAGGCAGATATTGTAAATAGTGCCAAGGTGGTGACAGATTTGCATAAACAGACCTCTCTTTATCTGTGCCAGTTCAAGGAAGCTTCACTTCATCCTGTTAGACTGACAGGACCACAGTGATACATGCATTTGTTATGTCTAATCTTGATTACTGCAGTGCAGAGATAAAGTTGCTGATTGCAAAAAGGCTCTAATTTATTCAAAAAACAACAGTCTGTTTATGGTACTTAGCAACACAGACCAATGAAAGCACATCATCCTGTTCACATACTCTGCTTCTTACAAGGCTTCAGTCCCAGGGCCGGCTCTAGCAATTTCGTCGCCGCAAGCACGGCGGCACACCGCGGGGGGTGCTCTGCCGCTCGCCGGTCCCGTGGCTCTGGTGGACCTACCGCTGGTGTGCCTGCGGATGCTCCACCGGAGCCGCGGGACCAGTGGACCCTCCACAGGCACGCCTGCGGGAGGTCCACCAGAGCCATCTGCCGCCCTCCCGGCAACCAGCAGAGCGCCCCACACGGCATGCTGCCCCAAGCACGTGCTTGGCACGCTGGGGCCTGGAGCCAGCCCTGTTCAGTCCTCATCTTCAGAACCTTCCCTGCTCCCTCTCAATGGACTAACTTATGTAAAGGATTGTTTCTTCCTCAACAACCATGACTGCTTTCAGCAGCTACATCCCACTGGAACAATGGAACTGTCAGCCATAAAACTGAGAATAGCAGCCCAGACAGATTTCTTGGCAGCTGGCCTAAAACTGTGAATCTCACTCCCAGAGTTCATCAGAATGCCTTCAAGCATAACAAAGTGTAAAATACACTTTTTTTGACCTAGCTATTCCACACTACCCACATACTTCAAAAACTGAAAAACTAAAACTGTCCCTTCTCTGAAGGATGGAAAGTGAGAGAAATTGAGGTCATATGTGTTTCTTTTAAAATTTGCAAGGCTCCTAGATACTATGGTGATGTACACAGTTAAAACATAGATTGGATAGTTTAGATAAAATAGGGTAAAATATGAAGCTTATGGAGAGCTAAGCTTATGGAGAGCAGAGACAAAGATTTGAGTCAGGAAGGGAGGAGATGGAGTTCTGTTTAAGACTTTCCTCCTCTTGAATGAAAGAGACACTTCTGTCTTTAGGACACTTAGCTGAAGGACGATGAAACCAAATCTCATGTTTTCCTAGTGAAAACCAGCCAATAAGACAGAGAAGGAGGTGGCCTCAAATGTGTCAAAGGATTATAAAAACAGATTAGAATCTCTGGCATAAAACAAACTCTAACAAGATCTACAATGGCTGTATTATAAACATACTGATAAAATGGTCAAGAGGATTGGGGTGAAAGGCAGATGGAAAAAAAATACCCAAAGGACTTAAAATTGAACCTTGTGGAATTCTAAAGAGGAAAGATCTTGGGTGACAGAAGAAGTCACTATTAGAGACAAAGAAAGTGTGATTTGATACGAGAAAGAAATCAGAGGTGCCTGTCTGTAGCTATGGATGTAGTCCAGGAAGATGGAGTTGTCCACATTGCTGAAGGTCACATAGAAGCCAAGGAGGATGAGTTGTGAGTAGAAGCCAGAATAATTCAAATATACTTTCTTATATTTCAGATTGTGTGAAATATACTTTGAGGAAAAGTACAATTTTCTCCCTGCAGAACATAGTAAATTTTCACAACAAACCTGAATCCTTGGATGTCAGTTTCCATCTTTATTTTGAATGATCCATTTGACTCAGGGTGGGGCAGCTCTGTAGCCCTTACTACTTCCTTGAAGAAAGGAAATTTTCACAAAAGCACAAATACTTTTTCCTCTTCTTGTTTATGCTAAGGTCTACAGATCCATTACAGACTTTTATAACAGTGTGCCTTCAAGATGGGAAAGCAGGATCATTCTTCAAATACAGAAATTCAAAATGAGGAAAATTATATATAATACCTCCTCCATTTTCATCCGGGCACTAAGGTGTACAGAAGACTTCTGCCAGAAGAAGGGAAATGGCATTGGCTGAGACTGGATATGTAGAATATGTAGAACTGGGTGAATTAATGGCCTTCTGGCAGATCTCAGTACAGGAGACATGAGGTATTTCCCCATCTATGTCAGTGCTCCTAAGGACTGAATATTGATCCTTAACTGAAGGAAAACTATTTCTTGAATTTACTGAGGGAATAAATGCTATCAGAGTTGTAAGGACTACCTGTCTGAATACTAGGTTCTCATTGTGCTAAATTATCTGTTTGAACTCGTATTTAGCTGTGACACTCAGAGTACTTTTCCTAGACCTGAAGAGGAGCTATTTGTAGCTTGAAATCTTGTCTCGCTCACCAACAGAAGTTTGTCCAATAAAAGATATTACCTCACCTACCTTGTCTCTCTAGGTCTCATTAGAGAAAGCTACCAAATTCAAATAAAAACTTCCTCTGACAATATAGTACCCATTGGCAGGCCTACTTTAATGGGCAGGAAATATAATCTGGTCAGAGTTGTAAAGGAACAGAATGAGGTTCCAGGAAACTGTTCTCCCTGGCACAGGACAGTTCATCTCTAAGGTAGGGCTGATTATGTTCCTCCTACTTATTATGAAAACCCTGTAAAAAGACACTGACTCTCCTGAGCAGAACAAGTCTGTTATCCATGAATGGGGCCATACTCTGAGAGCTCATCTGAATCATGATGTGCCAGATGGTAGATTAACTGTCTTTCTGGTACCCATTCTCTGAACTGATCTGTGTGGATCACTTCAAAAAACCTGATTCTCTGCATTCTTCAGTTGTGAGAAATGGAGTATATACAAATGGAGCTAGATCTCTGCCAACAAATGAGATACAGTGAGATGCGGAGGGGATGCCCTGAACTACCATATCATATGAGCTCTGGGTCACTGAAACATGCCTATGTATGAGATCAGAATTCTTAAGAGGCTCCCATAAGAACTTTTTTTGTTCTGTGATATCACTTGTTTTCCATTAGACCATCTTTGTATGCCAACATTCTTCTGGTCTTAGCACAGGCCTGTGACTGAGTTATGGTGATACCACATGTCTGTGTGTTGTCCTGAAGCTAAGATATTCCAAGAACCAGATCATTCTGTTTGCTTCAGCTTTCTCTCTGTACAGCGCCCCAATTAGAAAAATTGTCCCTGTTGACATAAGTAAATTTGCGTCTTCCATAACGCCAATATTATTGCTACCTTGACTGTGGAGCGAGAGATGCTGAATGCACACATAAGATCAAATGGTAATGACCGAAGTTTGGAGAAGAAAAAAGGCTGTCATCCATCTGCACTGCATAAGAATTGTCTGAGGATGGTAAAATCGGAGTGCTTAAATGATAAGACTGCATGAGCAACTTCTTTTGTTGTTTCAGGCAGGGACCTGGTCTGCTTGTCCCCAGTTCTCTGAAGCTAGAAATAGGATGAGGAACCAGTTGCAGTGATCTAGTCTAAAACAGACGAAGGATTCCATTCATACTATGGCCTTTTCATGGATTGCTGAGACTGCGAATGGAACAAAGCCCCTCTGGACAATGACTAGTCACCTCATTCGTTCAAAGCTATAAGTAGCCCTTTTGCTCCCAAATTGAAAGATCCTGGGACCAATTGGGCATCTCACTACAGATAGGCTAGGAGACCTGCAAATAGTTCTGAGGCAATAAAGGGCAACTATATACCCTGCACTTATTCTAGCTTCACCTCTTGCAAAGGTACTTTTTACTGTTGTCCTTCAAGGATTGCTTCAATTTGCCATGTGATCTGTATTCCTTTCTATAGTGTCTGTCAAGAGTCAGGACTGCAAATTCACTTTTTTGATGATTCTGAATAGCATCATCTTTCTGTAAAATTTCCCACTGCATCACTAAGATAGCAGGCAACTAACATGTCTGAGCATCTGATCCCAAGGGTCAAGCCCCACATGACTGAAAGAAACAGATTTGAATTCCATTCCCCACACTTCCTTTCTTTCTATGGAGAAGTCCTCAGGCCATGTAATTTTTATGTTGAGAGGAATGATAGTTGAAATACTGGCCACCCATGTTATCTTTACTTGTGAATGTATACAGAGGAACTTAGGGTGTCAGAAATTCAGGTTTGTTTGTTTATTTTTGTTGGCCTGGTGCTGCCTGACAGTGTTCATGCCTAAAGGAGAGGACTGAGACAACTTTTGCCTGGATTTGGCCACCTGTGAAGGCTCTGTATACTGAGGAGGCTACTTTTTCAGTTAAAAATCTCTACCAGATGCAAATGCCAAGTCTCTGAGCCCCAGGAAAATAGCCCCATTTATCTCCAGTAGTGATAGAAGGTTAAAAGTTCCTTGGTACATGTTGACTAGTTCTTTTTCCTGCTATCCAGAAAGCACCGCTTCACAGACATGAGATGAATAATTATGTTGTTTATTTGCAGCTTAACTGAGTGATTGGTCCACTGGAACAGGGCACAGCATAGGATTAAGTATGAGTGCACACCCATAGTCAGGTGCTGGCCTTAAATAAATTGTTATAAAATTATTAATTATATATTGTATAAACACTTTTCTGCCTAACACTAGGATTAGTTTGCTAAATCAGTTGTTTACTTAGTCAGGTTGCTGGCTCAGCTTTTTACCTGCTTGTTCTTTCCTTGACAGACAAGTAGGCATCTTGTCACGTCCCAACACCTAAAATATACCTTCTCCGTATTACATCCTACAGTGTGTATTTAGGTAACTTCTAGCCTTATGAAATGAAGGCTAGGATAGAAAGAAAGAAATGGTGGGCCAAGAGGCCTCTTACTGCCTGACAAAATTATTCCACATTGGGACTGCTGCCCCTGTTTCATTGCTCCATGGCCAGCTGGTGTGGGGAGGAATTGGTGGTGGTATGGCATGGCAACTTGCAACAGAAGCTGGATATTAGAGCAAGGTAGGACCCTGTTACAGCTAGGAATGACAGCCCAATAGTTAGGACATGGAGACCCACAGCAGCTGTTGTCCCCAGATACCTGTTAAGTTTTCCTATCTTTTAGGTGTGGCAGGAAATCTCTGTTACACCTTCCCAAGGTTCATGAAAAGGGATATATAGCTACAGTTTGTCTAGGACAGCTACAGTCCTCCTAAGCGTAGTTTTACAATACTTAGCACCCTCCTGCCTGACAGAGTGCCTATTCTCTGATGAGGGTTGCTTGTTTTAAATATATTTGGTTATTTGATTCTGTAAAACTGATTTGGAATGTTGGCCTTCCTCCCCTAAGAAGGAATAATTCTCTCTGGGAGGGGAGGGAGGGGAAGGCATGTATGCTTTGAGGAATCAGCACATGGCTATGGTGTAGTCTTTTCTGCATTATCTCATGCTGCACTCTGTGAGCGTGAGAAGAGTAATCTTGCAGAGGATTATCTGCCCTGCTACACTCCATCAAGGTGAGCAGCAGCAACGTGTTGCTTTTATTACTCACTTCCTCCACATTGGAAAATAAGATAATACTCTCTCTCTCTCTCTCTCTCTCTCTCTCTCTCTCTCTCTCTCACACACACACACACAGTTCAAAAATCAAAAGATCAATTTTTTAAAATCCTCATGAGTTTTTGGGACAATCATGAATTTTGGGGTTCTAAGTCATGATCTCTTGAAATTGGCAATACTGTGGCCATACAAGGAAGATGCTGGTCTGCGGCTCAAGGATGGGCTCCCCAGAAGCTCTACCCCTCTCTATTGTGAGTATCCACAGGAGCCAGATAGGTTTGTGTGTCCCTGGAGGCCTCATCCTTGGATAGGTGTAGGGACCTCCAGTCAGAGGGTCAGTTATAGAGGTGTCAGCAGGGGAAGGGGACTGAGCCCAAAGCTCCCTTACCACACACTCTGGCCATTGGTCACATCCATACTGCATCTGACGTCCTCCATCCATGAAGCAGAGGGAGAGGGGGATGGGGATGAAGCAGCTGAGCTCAGAGGCATGGCTGTTGATATGAACTATAGAGCCTCAGACAAGATCTTCAACCCGGTATGCTGCTCTCCTGGATTCACTCCTCTCATGGAAATTGTGAGGGTGGGGCCTGCCTGCCCCAGAGCCAGTATTTTTCCAATTGCCTGCCTGGGGTAGGGTGACTGAGGCAATCCTACCCAGACTAGGCTGTGAGAGAACTGCATCCTGCATGCAGAGCCAACCAAGACAACAGACCCTTCCTTTTGCCTCTGGTTTTCACAACCTTGATGGCTCCTTGAAGTCAGCAGTTCACCAGCCACTAAATGCTTCTGAAAGGGAAACAGAGATGAGGGGGAGAGCTTTCCAGAAGGCAAATCCAGTCTGGGGATGCTGCTGAGAACTAGATAGATATGATATTGAGCTGAACTGCTCATGTAAGTCTTGAAATGAAGTTTGGGAGTTCCCTCAGAAAACTCTGCAGCAGGGAGGCCTGGGGGAACCACAAGCTACTGGGGAGGCAGAACAAACTGGAGGAGATGTCAGGAGGCAGAGTAATTCCCCTGCTACTAGTGATTGACAGGTCTGGTCCTGCCCCAAACCCGCAAGTAGGCTGACATACTAATTGCAGTGGATGGGTGGACCTTAGCATCGGTGAAAGGGGGTGGGGGAGATTGCTGCACCACTGCAAGATTCAACCCTAAATTAGATAAAATAATGAGAGGGAAGGGACACTGCACTATTTATGTAATTTGAGTTGTTTGGATAAAACAAATGGCTTGTTGGCTCCAGTTTCATTTTTAATATACACTGACTGAATTTATATCACATTTTATGTTGTAAGGTTGATGTGACAAAATCGCTGGATATTTACCACATCTTGGTTAAAATTAACTTTAATTGAAGGATTCTGTTGCATACTGTTGGTGTAAAGTGTCTGAGGATCCATTCATATTCTGGAAGAAAGCCTTTTCATACCTCACAATTTCCATTGATAAATTTGTCAAAAATATTGAAGCAAGTGCAAATACTGGTAAAACTTCAGTGTACTTTTATATCAAGTCTTACAAGGCCTTCCATTTGTTTTAATTAATATCAAATAAAAATATTAGTTTCTGATTTAACTGATGGTGCCAATTATTGCAGTAGTTTCCCTGTTTGGCACAATGTTGCTGGGAATACAAGATACTACAAGTAACTGGGGCAATATACAATAAAGAATACTACAATTATTAATCAGGATCAGTTCCCTGTTATACTAGGTAGTATACATATTTACTGAAGTTATTACAATAACATAGGGTGAAAAAAATAAACCTTGTAGAGAACCAGTGCAAGTTTTATATACAAATTTTAATCCCATTTAAATCTAGAGGCCTTGTGCTGTCCCTCTACACAAGGGTGAATTTCATTTCTTAGTGAATACAAGAACATCCAAGAAATTTTTTCTATTTTCCCAAAAGATTGGGAAAATATTTTTCTTTTAAACACACAGAGAAGACTTAGAACAAGTTCAGTGAGGCAATAACTGAAATGTACCACCTCTACTTAAGACACAAGTTGACCAACCACAAATCAATTAGTTCTTTGAAGAACTAACAGTTTGCTCAAAAAGTAGGTGTAGGGAAGGCACTTCTGAGCCGGAGATATACCTGGTTTCTGACTTGAAGAAAGTACATTGACAGAATATATTGTGCTAGTTTAAAAAAAATTAAGAAAAACCTTAACACCAAATAACAACAAAAGGATTGCATAAAATCTCACTTTAAATATTCTCTGAAAAATTAATTTGATCATCTACGTTTCAGCTGTCAAAGGCACTCATTCTATACCCAGTGCATCCTTAATATTTATATAGCTTGAGAAATGGAGAATAATGACAGCAGCTAACAGGTTTAGTTCAATTTGACATTATAATATAACCCTGCACTTTGGTGCTTTTCTAATATCAATGCAAAGAAGCAAGATATATATAGATGACAAAAAACTAGAGGTAAATAAATCTCTCTCTATAGCATTTATTTTTCTTCCATCAAAAACCATTTAAAGAGAATGTCAAAGTGACATTGTTAAGCACTTGAGTGTCAGCAAGTGACAATTAAGTTTGCAAACGCAGCCTTAGCTCATTGCCCATGTAACATTTAGTAAGGCTTTCGATACGGTCTCACATAACTTTCTCATAAACTAGGGAAATACAGTCTAGATGGAGCTACTATAAGCTAGGTGCATAACTGGTTGGAAAACCATTCCCAGAGAGTAGTTATCAGTGATTCACAGTCAAGCTGGAAAGGCATATCCAGTGGGGTCCCGCAGGGATCGGTCCTGGGTCTGGTTCTATTCAATATCTTCATAAATGATTTAGATAATGGCATAGAAAGTACACTTAAAGTCTGCAGATGATACTAAGCTGAGAGGAGTTGCAAGTGCCTTTGAGGAGGATTAAAATTCAAAATGATCTGGACAAACTATAGAAATGGTCTGAAGTAAATAGGATGAAATTCAATAAGGACAAATGCAAAGTACTCCACTTAGGAAGGAACAATCAATTGCACAAATATAAAATGGGAAATAACTGCCAGGGAAGGAGTACTGCGGAAAGGGATCTGGGGTTATAGTGGATCACAAGCTAAATATGAGTCAGTATAATACTTGCAAAAAAAAAATGAACATCATTCTGGGATGTATTAGAAGGAGTGTTGGAAGCAAGACATGAGAAGTAATAATTCTTCAATTCTATTCTGTGCTGATTAGGCTGCAGCTGGAGTATTGTGACCAGTTCTGAGTGCCACATTTCAGGAAAGATGTGGACAAATTGAAGAAAGTCCAGAGAAGAGTAACAAAAATAACTAAAGGTCTAGAAAATATAACCTATGAGGAAAGATTGAAAAAAATGGGTTTGTTTAGCCTGGAGAAGAGAAGGCAGAGGAGCATAACAGTTTTCACATAAAAGGTTGTTATAAGGAAGAGGGTGAAAAAATTCTTGTTAATCTCTGAGGATAAGACAAGAAGCAATGGGCTTAAATTGCAGCCTGGGAGGTTTAGGTTGGACATTTGGAAAAATCTTCCTAACTGTCAGGGTAGTTAAGCACTGGAACAAATTGCCTAGGGAGGTTGTTGAATCTCCATCATTGGTGGTTTTTAAGAGCAGGTTGGACAAACACCTGTTAGGGATGGTCTAATTATTACATAGTTCTGCCTTGAGTGCAGGGGACTGAACTAGATGACCTCTTGAGGTTCCTTTCAGTCCTACACTTCTATGATTACTGAAGAAACCAAGTACATGGTACTGATACTGGAGTGAATATTGTATACATCCTGGGATTTGGGCCAATGTAATTTTGTGGGTGAGTATAGGGAGAAAAATTCTACATTTGAGGAAAAGGTTGATATTTTTTAATGAGAGATTTGTTTTAAAAGAAAAAAATGGCAGTTGTCTGAATCTTCTCAGAGGTTTGGAATGTTAGCAGTCCCACCTGGGATGGATTAATGATCAGAGTGACAGTGAGTTAGTCAAAGGTGCATGATAAATGTATTTTCTGAATGAGTCTGCAGTTTATCACATCAATATTACTGCTGCCTATGCGATGTATATAGGGAACCCAAGAGTGTGTGATGTGGTAAAAAATGTTTTATCAACGTGAATGATGTGAGTCCTTCCAAAAAAGTATCAATAAAACCTTTGTATCATACTAGGTATAGAGTCTATGCCATAAATATTACAGAAAACTGTTTTAGAGTTCTTTTACAGAGCTTCACATTTTTTATTTGGATTATTTTTGTAATCTTCCACCTGCCTTTAGTCATATGCTTTACTTTCTATACTAGTGTTCTGTATCTGTCATGAAGGTCAGGAAAGTCACTGATTCCTTGACTTTCCATGACCTCTGTGACTTCTGTAGGGACCAGGGTGGCTGACCCCACAGCCACCCAAGCAGGTGGCTCCAGGGCCAGTTGCTCAGGTGGCCCCCAGGAGAGCCACACCAACCGCTGCTCCAGCAGCCCTCGGTAGTGGTCCCAGGCAGGCCAAAGCAGCTGCAGACTGCAGCTCCAGGCAGCAGTCCCAGTCCGTCCAGCTGGAGCAGCCGCAGTCAGGGGCAGCAGTCCCCATCAGTCTGGCCAGAGTATCTGCGGTCTGGGGCAGTGGTCCCCAGCAGAAGGCTGGAACAGCTCTGGTCCCTGGCCCTCGGCAGTAGTCCCCAGCCAACTGGAGCAGCTGTGGTACGCGGCCTCGGGCAGCAGTCCTCAGCCTCCAAAGCAATCACGGTCTGCTCAGTGGATCCCAGCAGCCCCGCCAGAGCACTTGCAGTCTGTGGCCCAAGCAACTGTCCCCAGGTGGCCAGCATGGTTCTCAGCCCCTGGCAACTAGTGCCGCTGACTCCAGGTATCCCCCCCTCAGCAGCAGCCCCCTATGGCCCTCCAGCACCCCCTTCCCCCAAGATTTAATCACAGGTATTTTTATTATAAGTCATAGACAGGTCACAGGCGTGAATTTTTGTTTATTGCCCATGACCTGTCCATGACTTCTAGTAAAAATACCCCTGACTAAACTATAGCCTTAACTATGAGCCCAACTGTATATGGCTCCAAGAGAGCCTTAAATACACACAGAGCTGTCCTAAAATAACTTTGTATGAAAGCCATGGCTTTAATTGTTTGATATCATGTGTTGTTCAAGTGGTAGGAATCTTCCAGTTCGCAGTGGGAAGATGGAAATCTCCACCCTTCAGTTATACAAAGTTCCCGTTTATTTCCCTGCACTGCTGGGAAATATCATATTTTAAAGTTAGCAAGGCTGTATTTGAATTAAGAAAGAAATGTTACCTAGCAGACCAATACTCAATTTGAAAATTACACACACACACACACACACACACACCAGGCATGGCCAAACCGCAGTTCGCAAGTTGCAAGTCTTTTACAGTTAAACTGCAGCTCACGAAGCCCCCTGCCCAAGGCCCTCCCCCATTTTCCTCCTACCAGACTGGGGCGGGGGGAGCTTCTGCCCTGGGACAAGATGATGGGGTAAGGGATTTTGCCCTGTGGGGCATGGGGATCTTGGGGCTTTAGCCCCATGGGGGAGCACTCCTGCTGAAGCCCTGACAGGTGCCCCCCTGCCCCCTACAGGGTAGAAGCCTTGAGCCTGAGCAGGCATATCCCATGGCTCTCAAACTTCTGAAAATCATGATATGCGGCTCAGAGGGTCAATAAGTTTGGCCACCCTGATTTATTTTATACACACACACACACACACACACACACACACACTACATCTGTTATGTTACACTGCTGCACAAGACATTAATAGTCATGTCATAAAACACTGTAAACTGCAGTAAGCTCACCATGGGATTTTATATGAGTTAAAACAAATAATTGCCCAGAATTCAAAAGTGACTCTTTTTGGCAATTCTCTTTGATATATCAGTTCAAGCACATAGCACCCACACCTTTACAATGCACAATCAAATGGATTAACAGAAAAGTCAGTAGTAACAGCAAAGTGTTTGGTCAAAACATCGCTGGCAGATTCAAACGCAATACTGCCAACCCCAAGTATTCAAAAATTATGAGTCACAATAAAAATAAATAAAATGAAATTTTAAATACTGAGATTGGTGTAAAAACTCACGAGTTTTTAAAGAGGTAATATTTTGGGGATTCTTTTAATTTGTCTTCTGTTTTCTGAGCCTTTAGTGTGCACTTGCTTCATATTTAAAGTTTTTCTCTGCAACAATGAAGGCTAGAAAGTTACCCTTTTAACATACACTGAAATTCTCATAAAGTATCTTGATTCCAGCAGCTGGGGTTTTAAGAAAACACACCAAATATCATGAGATTCACAATTAAAATAATGTATGTTGGCAGATCTACAAATATTCCACATTTTCCAGTCTTAGAATATCGCAACACACTACATGATGCTTTATTGCCTTGCAGGATCTTATGGACGGAAGTACAAAAATATTAGTGCCAACATCTAATAAGTTTTTTGAGCCAGATTCCATTTATCCTGAAGAGACTGTACACCTGGAAACTATAACAGAAGATATAGTATGACAAGAATGTGAGCCAGTTATCTCATTGCAAATGAAAAAAAAGTGGCTGGCAACCTATCAGCATAATAGTTTTACCATCTGCACCATCATTATTTGTCATAACCATTCTGGAAGGTCGGTCCTACCGAAGGAACACAAGACATCTAAACAAATACATCCAGGATGCTACTAACAGTGCACATGTGCTGAAAGAAGCAACACATGCCCACCCAATCACTGACAGTAAAAAAAAAAATACCTGCACAAAAATTAACAGAAACAGGCTCCAGATGACAAATCAACCTTAGTGGCCAAATAGAATAAGGAGAGTGTGATCAGAAAGCCACTGAGGTTCAGCTGTAGTAATATTCTTGACAGGCAATCACTGCGAATCAGAACCAATATTTCATCTACAGTAGAATCTCAGAGTTACAGACACCTCGGGAATGAAGGCTGTCGATAACTCTGAAATGTTTGTAACTCTGAACAAAGTGCAGTGTGGGCTACAGTAGCAACCCCCACTCCTGCATATCACACATAAACTGAATACTACATATATAGTATTCAGATATATTACAGTCATGCAAAATAAAATGTAGCCTGGTGAGGTTTGCATGGCGATTGGGGACTTGAATGTGTCCACAAGTTATATTAAAATTTACTTATTTCTATTTTTTTCAGTTGAAATCTTTTACTCTAGTAGCATTACAATATTTTAAATTAAAAAAAAACCTTACAAGTATATGCTGCACTCACTGATTGACCTGTACATAGAATTAAAAATAAATGTATGCTATTGGAGTAAGTAACTAAGCTCCCCTTAATGGTGTTTCAATAGATGTATCAAATTTAAAGATGGTCTGGGTCTGGCTCTGTTTGTTAATAAAGTTAGCTCAAGACAGGCTCTCAATGGGTGTGCCTCACAATGCATTTTTATCCCTTTAAAGCCTAAAGATATCGCAAAAGCCATCATAGCCCAGCACTTTAAATGCACTATTTTGGTCAGTCTTCACCTACCAGAGAAAAGAAAATTGCCTTCTGGGCATGCTACAAAGCCTAACAAAGCTGGGTAGGAGCAGACCTAGGTGGACAGCAAGTGCCTGATGAAGAATAAAAAGTGTCTTTCAAACTGAGGCTCCAGCTCAAGTGCCTCCAGTGAGCACAACTTCAATTATATTTCTTGCACAAAGAGGAAATAATTCCTTTCAGGTCCCAAATCATTGATTGTGAGTGATTTTTCAGACCAGACTCATTACATAAAATAGACCATTGAATTCCATCCAGTAATTCTTGAATCCAACTCAACAACTTGAACTGGAGTGCATCTTTCTAGAAAGATGATATAAAGACTCCAAGTAAAGCAGAATTTATCACATCCTTTGCTAATGTTTTCCAGTGGTTGATTACCCTTCCTGTTAAAAATATCATATCTTATTTCCAATGTCTGTTTTTCTGACTTCAGCTTCAAGCCAATGGATCTTCTTATGCCTTTGCCTGTTAGATTAAAGAGGGCTCCACTAGTAGATATCTCCTCTCTGTGTAGGTAAAATTTAGGGCTGCAGAGATTAAAATCAACATCTTGAACTGCACCTGGAAACCTACTGACAGTCAGTGCAGATAACAGAGCAAAAGTGCAACATGTGATATATGACTTTTCAAGCAGATACCCACATTCAGCACTACCTTCAGTTATTAATATCGCTAATCCCCAGAGAGAGTTCCAACATGCATGATCTGTCATTTGAGACTATTTAACTCAAAGACATATCTTAAAGGTAGGCTGCAAGTAGATGTGACAGTTTATCTGAAATAAGACTGGCAGCCAAAGTGATTGGGATAATATTATACAACAGTAATATGAGTTTGCAGTTTAGTGACCACACATTTTGGCCAAGATTTAGTTAAAGTACTTAGCTACACCATGTGGTAAACTAATGTAAAATACTTACTAAATACATAAACAAAAAGTTTGTGCTGGAATAAGTCTTATAGATAAGCAAATTCATGAATTTGGTATAACTCTCTAAATTTGGCTTATTATGCACAACATTGCAAAGATTGTTGTTCAAGCCATCTTTACTGTGATATTGATATAGATTTAACTGGCAATAAGTATACTAATACGTCTAAATACAGGACAGTGTAAATTTATTGTATTCAATTTATTGTATTGCATACAAAGGTGAAATTCACATCAGAGAAAAGCAACAGGGCAGGTCATTGCACATCACTTAATCTACCATTTTAAGGTCTTCGGTGAGATTACAGGTCCTCAGAACTGAGATGAATTTTATTGATAAAAAATGTGTAAATTTAAACACCATAAGTGTTTATTATTTAATATGATAAGGGTTGAATATTGATGTCCTTCCTGTTTTCCTCAACTACTTGCCAGAGAGAACAATTTTATCTTGCTTCATTGTTTAGACATCAAAAGAGCTCAGATCAGGTATGCAGTGTTATTATCTGGTTAATCCCTATTTTATTAATGATGTTAACGGGAAATTGTCCTGTGTGAGGGCTGAGAACACTGAATGAGGACTCCGGGGTTTGATCCAGAGTCTTGTTTTTTATATTTGTATGTCAGTAACATCTAGCGGATCCAGTTAGTCAGTTAGAGTTATACAATAGGTGTGATTAATAAAAATAGTAAGACAAACATGAATGTATAATTATTATTAGGCCAGATCCTCAGGTGATGTAAATCAGCATAACTGTGTTGCCTTCAATGGACCTATGTCTCTTCATACCAGCTGAGGATCTAACCCAATATATTGTTATGGCAGGAGCAATCAGATAGTCTTGGTGTGTAAGCAGTGTGTAGTCTTTGAAGAAATACTGTAGTTTTGTGATGAAGATTTCTTTAGAGGGAGCTGTAACAATCAGCAGGAAAGTTTTCTCTCTGCCTTCATCTCTCTAACTAAAATCAATTCATGGTGCACAGTTACTCTTTGGGAACTAGGTCTTGGTGTTTTAACTGAGATTCCTGAAAGACGGGATTGCCGGCATGCTGTCTGACCCCCACTGTTTAGGGACTGGTGTATATTGTATAAAAACAAACAAGTTGCACTAAGAATATCCCAGGCTCCATGTCACTGCCTTCTTCTCTAATTGGGAACTGATCTGTAAGGCCATCTGCTACTACTTGGCACATTGGCAACAATATTTAATTCTTAGCACCGTATCACAGGGGAAGAAGCTGTATTACAAACACAGAATTCTGGACTGAGGGCTTTACAATAAAATATGAGCTGATACAAATCAAACATTTTAAGAACGAAGCACAAGTCAGGATTGAGACAAGAAATAGCCTTAAGAGATTGATGACCGAAAGCTGGATTAAATAAGTAGATTTCAAAGTGAGACTTGAAAAAGACAAAGAGCACTTGGTGCCCAGGACCAGAGTCATAGTTCCAACACCAGGGGGCAGCATGAATGAAACTATGAATTCAAGAGAGTGTAAGGAAAAGAAAAAGGGAGTATTAAGGCGAGAAATGGACAGCATGAAGAGCACTGAAGGAGGTACAGAACTAAATAAGGACCAAGGCACAGGTATGAGTGAAACCATGAGAACATTAAAGGTGAAGATGAGAAACTGAATTTGACATGGAAAAGGACAGGAATCAACGGAGAGCTTAAGAGGGATGTGGCAAAACATTAGAAGAAAGATTATTTTAACTGTGGCATTTTGGATAGACTGGAGAGAAGAAAGCTAAAAAACCAGACAGGAGGCTGGTCAAGAAAGAGGTGACCAAAGCACAGACTAAGGTTTCTAAAGATGGGACAAGAGGAAAAGGCTGATTTTAAGGAGGATATAAATCAACTAGGGACTTCTATGATGCCCATGTAAATCAACTGTAGTCTTTCTATTGGTCTCTGTGTTTGCATCTCCAAATAGAAAGCGTAGGCTGAACACGGGATTCTATAGGTAAAGTAGTGGAAAGACTAAAATGGTAAAGAAAAGATACTGAGCAAAGATACTGAACCAATGTGGGAAGAAATGATAAGAACAATGATTCATCCCAGAATCTGAGAACAGACAAATACAGTACCTTTTATGATTGCATTCTTACAGTGACTCAGGATAAGTGAATTGATTGACTTACTGAACATTTTGTTTTGCCGGCTACGCTTTCAGAGACAAAATAAAATATGCCTGACATCTAACAAGTGTCAGTGTAGGTTGATAATTGCTGTCTCTAATACATCAAAGTATGTTTTCTCTTAAAAAAAACTTGGATAATTGTAATGCAGTGGCAAACTGGTTAATATGGTACATTACACATATTTTCAACTTGTTCTTTAGCAAGGCAGAAATTACTTTATCTCTTGAGACAAAGTAATTAATTTATTCACTGTTTATCCCTGGATCACTTGAAAGGAAATGTATGGGACTACAGTATTAATTACTATATAAATTTCCCACTAAATGCTTTGCAAGTAATGTAATTACCACTTCAGTATTTGTAACCAACACACACTTTTTTGCGGTTTAATATACTTGTGAATTACTTTAACATTAATATTACTAATAGGAAAAAAGTACTGAAAAGGCATAATAAATAGTCAGTGAAGTCACTAATTGGCATAAGCCAAGATGGTTTCATGTTCATGCCAGTCTACAATAACTTTAATATTTAAATATTTTTTGCTAACTCCATTATGCAAATCCTTAAAAATAACCTCACCCCTTCTCACCTCCCAAAAAGAGAAAGAGAAGGGGAATGATGAGAATGTATTTAGTTTCTGTGTTACTGGAGGCAACAATTCATCAGGAATTATAGAATAATCAGCATCTTGCAGATGAAACCCTCTTCCTGCTTCCACAACCCCCCGCCCTCATAGTCATATTTGCAAGTATTTAATTGCACCTAATATTTATTTGCAAGAACATTTGTGGACACCATTGTGAATTCCGGTATGAATTAATATCTAGAAGAACATGCTGTAAGTGCCCTGGCAGCCATTTTGAAAGTTCTTTATGGATTAGGTGGTGGTAGGTTAAGGAAAGAATGAAGTTGTTGAGAAGAAAGTGGAAAAAAAATAAAATTATTAAAATAAGCAGCATTAGCAAAGTGGAGTGGGGGGGGGAAGAGATTGTAAAGGTGGGCACTGGCAAAAGTTTCCCTAACTTTTAAGGTACATAAGAACATCAGGATCAGGGATGCTTCAGAACATCATGCTATGTGCCTAGAGTGAGGTATTGAAAGGTTCATAAATGAACCTCCCTCTGCCCCCAAAAAGACAGGGATGAGGAGAGTACCACTGAGCAACTTTGGACCTAAAAATTGGAGGAACACAAAGCTGCCTTCACAGATGAGCTCATTTCCTTACCAACAAAAAGCCCACCAGTAACCTGATGTCCTATGTATACCAAGAAGTTCATGTGTGGGTGTGATGGATCATGTAGATAGCACTGTGTGTGCCCCCTTCCAGTTCCCATCCCATGTTCTGTATGCCTAGTGCTCTGTGTTCCACTGTGTCACCCCACCCAAGGCTGTGTCACTCAGTTTGTCCCCCTGGATTTTGTGTCACCCGTGCTCCCTCTTCTCCACCTCCAGTGTCACCCAAATACCTGTATCCTCTTTGTGCTCTGTTTCTTCCCCTGAGCACTCACCCCTCAGTGTTCTATGTCCTCCAGGGGGGGTCTTCTGTCCCTCTAGGATCCTCCCCGCAATGCTCTATGTCCCTCCTCTCCTGTCCTTTTCGAACCAGTCTCCCAATATGGTATGCCTGTCCTTACAACAGTTCCTTCCTCTGTCTCTTCTCATGGTCTCCAGACATGGAGGAAAGAGTCCCTTCTGCTGCCAACAAGCACAGACTTCAGGAGCTATTCTGGATCCTTCACTCTGGTTCCCTATATTGACTGAGTTAGGTACTGCTTCTGCCTTTTATCCTGAGTGAAATATCCACTTCTGCTAGGCAACACCACATAGGATGGACAGGGCAGATGCACAGCCTGTGCTCACAGCAGTACATTTAGGGCTGGATCCTGTCTTCTATTTCCTATCATCCAACACAAGATCAAAGTTACGGGAAAGGAGAATGGGAGACCGTGTTTCCCCCCAGCCTGAAAGCTGGGCAACAATGCCCACCTCATCCCCATTTACATCCAGGTGTTAAACCTATGAGTAGGTAAATCATCAACTTCAGAACTGTAATCTCTGAAACTTGGGACCTTGAAGGTGTGGCTTATTTACCATTACTGACAATGAACGTCTGGCCTTTGAGCTGGCAGCAACTCCGTTGTGGTATGTTTTAAACTTTGTCATTCCAACACCATTTTGGTGCCAGCTACAGTGGCATTTGGTGGACAGTGAGCTGCAGGGATCCCCAAGAAATTTGTTCTTACATCCATCCAACACCACAACAGCTAACATGGTAGCAGTGCTTACAGACAGACTGATGGCAGAAACAGGACTGTTTATTTGGTGATAGTAGGAAGGCAGTACTGGGCTGGTTCCTTGCAAGGCAAACCTTTGGTATTTCAGCTGTTAATCAGCTCACTGACAGAGAGATAGAAGATGAAGTTTTGTCTTTACTGGTGACTATATCAGTTCTTACCAAAACAGGCAATGGCTACACCCTGTGAATCAGTACATCAATAACCCAAACCCATTCCTAACCAATACACACAGATAAATAAGTATAATAAAGAACACTAAAAATATACCTTTCATGGAAGGCCCCTCATTTCTCAAGTCCTCTTCTCCTCCCATAATGGTGGTGGTTTGGGAAAACAGATCTTGAGAGTACAGGTACATTTCTTGGTCTTGGAGATCTTTCTCCTCAGCCTTGTCCCAGCCATTATTTCCTTCCTTCCCCATCACTAATACACCACTGGGATTGCTCTGCTGTCCAAAAGTTTGTTGTTGGTTTTTTCACTTCAATGGAACTGAGATTGTGCTAAAGCTAATTAAAGGACAGGCTTGCCTTCCTGTTCCAGAGAGCAGATTGATGTCCTGAGCTTTAATGAACTTCAGCAATGAATAAATAACAAAAGATGAAATTTTGAGTCTGGCATTATTTGGCAGGTGCTTTTTTCTTTTCTTTTGCTGCTCCTCTTACTTTATGTTTTTGGAAAGTTAAGACATCCGTACACAGGAAATTACAGAGTAACTAGCAGCTCATCTGTTCCATCATAGTAAATACACATTAGAAAGTAGAGAAACATAACTTGAAAGTAATTCTAGAATGACATTTGCAATACAAATAATGTTTAGCTGCTCCAGTTTCTTTTATGCATTTTTCCCTTCATGTGCCAAATTCCCAGCCTCTGCCTCTTAACACCTATTGCTATCAAAAATACAGGACAGTCAGATAAGAACAGTAGAAACACCTCAGATACATGACTAACATCATCTGCAATACTTTAGCTACTTGAGCATATGCCATCATCAGATACAAGATATGGGGCTGAACTCTTACCTTTTTTGGATATAGATTGTAAGCAGTTTGGGGCAGGGCTCGTGACTTTCTAGTCCAGTAAATCTTCAAACACACTGAGCCTCATTCTTTGCTGTCTTGGTGGGACAGCTATTGAAGTTAGACATTTTAAAATCAGCAAGCCTGGATAACTTTCATTCAAGAGTTTTAAATGAGCTGACTGAGCATCTCACAACCATTAATGTTGATTTTCACTAAGACTTGGAACACTGGGGAAGCTCCAAAAGGCTAGAAGGAAACTAGATGATCACAATGGTCCTTTTTGGCTTTGGAATCTATGAATATAACCCTGTTGTGTAAAACATCATCATATCTGACTTGTAGTGTTTTATATCCAGTATACACTCATGTAAACTGGGTAAAAGCAACTACATAAGGTGCAAGGCAGTGAAGAATCAGGCCTCCTCTTATTGAAATTAAAATGAACAAGGTATTATCTATTTCCTGAACATATATTTTAAGAAACTTTAAAGGCTAAGCTACATTTATGAGATTAGTTTTCTAGCATTCAGCTGAGTGTCTTAAGAGAAAGGATTATGATTTCAAGCATAGTTTATTTTAATAAAATAAAAGTAGCAAATAAATGCAAATATATATTATGCTAGACACTCGCACTCACAATTCTCATCTCACGTTACCAAAATACAATTACGTTTAGCTTTTTAAAATGAGAGAACACCAGAGTAGTACTCAGATTTGTTTTTAAGATGTCACTTTTCACTGGATTAAGAACCAAAATAGTTCATGGCATATTTCAGTTATTTACTTGAAGTAAGAGTGATTTTTGTGCTTATATTGTACATCCCATTCTGTCTCTACTTATTTCAGTGCAGAACTCTAGTAATGAGCCCCCAAACCCAAATAAATACTTTATAGCTAATAAAAGGGAACTGGCTAAAAATCAAAATGTTATTTGCTCTAAGGAACCTTTTAAAATTTGGGAAAAATAGAAAAAAAAAAGCAGATTTGTGGTTTCAAGTGTGCAATTTAATAATAGTCCAGTACTTAAATTAAGCCACAATTATAAAAATGTAAAATTTAGCATCATTACTAGAAGTATTTCAAATGTCTCTATTAGCTAAATGTGTAAAATATGGGTGAAGGATGAAAGTTGAAGAAACAAAGGGAATTTTTAGCCTTATATGAGAACAATTGTTCTAAAGATTATTAGTGTAGGATTCAGTGAGGATGTAATTTTAATTATGTATTTAGGATGAAATCTTGCCAGCTCCAAACTTGCCATGGAAGGTCCCAAATGTAGCGAGGCTCCTACTGGTCTCTTTCTGAGACTGCATCAATGCAGCCTAAAACAATATCTCCAAGCTACGTGAACTTTACATATTCATCTCAACCTGCCATTAAATGATTAACTATAAAGACAAAGGAATGGTCTACACTGGGGGGCAATAGTGTAGCTGAAGTCGACATATCTTAGTTTGACTTACCTCACATCCTCATGGCGCGGGGTTGACTGCCGCCATTCACCTGTCAACTCCGCTTTACCTCTTGCCACGGCAGAGTACAGGAGTCGACGGCAGAGCAATCGGGAATCGATTTATCGTGTCTACACTAGATGTGATAAATTGATCCCCGATAGAGTGATCACTACCCACTGATCCGGGTAGAAAGAAAGAAATTTAAGAAAGAAATTGATGTGTCAGCACTGTCAGTGATATCACCTCAAACATTTTTGTAGAAATATCAAGCTAATGTGGTTATTTTATAGGGTTGGATAGCAAAGAAATTAATGATTGAAAAGTCTTATTAGACCATCTTATCCAACCCATTCTCAGTGAGGAATGACTTCCTACAGCACATCATTAACTGATAAGGTAGCACTATCAGGAAGAGTTTGAAGACACTTGATTGAGGTTTATAAGATTATAATGGAAACTGTTCAATCCTACCTTTTTATACAGTCCTATCTTGAAAGGATAACACCTCACTCAATGATGTTAATGACTGGCAAATTTACAACAAAGGGAGAATGAAAAGTATATATTCATAAAACATCTAGTCTTCCCATAGAATTCACAGTCACAATCAAATGGTACAGTTGAATTTAAATATGTTTAGCTAATATTATGCTAAATAATATTTACAGAGAAGCATTTTAAAATAAGGGTAACAGATCTCATGCTTCCGTCATACACTAAATTATCACCAGACAAAAGAAGAAGCTTTCCCACTTGTAATAGGTTATACCTCTCTAGTATTCTCTTGGGGACAGAAGCAGCACCCACTCTGTCTCTGTGTCCAGGGTACAGCCCCTCCATCTGTCCCCTTAGTAGGGGTGGGTGAGCATTAAAGTAGTCCACACAAAAGGTCAGAATGCTTCCACAATCCACAAAAGTCAAGCCCTGATCCTTTGGGAAGCTAAAGAGAAAAAGGTAAAACTGAAAGGAAGTGGCCCCTCTCATTTCTGAGAAGGTTCTGAATGGGGCGGTGAGTGCAAGGCTTTCAGGCTGTTTTCCTGATCAGTAACCCCTGCTTCCAGGGGCTGAGGAGCTATGAGTTGCAGTCTTGTTCCTTCAGAGTACCAGCCTGGACAGAGCCAAGGTCCTCCCTTTTAAGGACTTGCCCATCTTCAAGCTTGACAAGCCTCATGGGGGTACCAGGTTGAGGTGGACTGGGCCCAGAAGAGCTTTTTAATCCATTCCTGGCTGTGGTGGGAATCTGCCCCACCACACCACCGCGGAAATAAATGAATATAACTGAACAGGTATGTTTATTTCTTTGTAGTATTAGCTATTGGCTATGACCACAAGTAGGACAACAGACTTATATGTCAAATCTTACAAATTTTCCATTCAGCTCTACTAGTGTATCAAAAAAAGTTTTCAACAGAATTTGGGAAATGCTTTGACATATTGTAGGGGAAATTTAGTGCTATTTAAAAAAATAAAAAACAGCTCTAGTTACTATGTCTCAGATCTGCACAGGGGTTTAGATGCCACTATGTGACACAGAAACCCCACTCAGCTGCTGCCTAGCCCCATAGGAACCTAAACTCATTCCACATCAAAAAACCCTTAAAATTTGCACTGTTAAATTGCTCTAAGCACTAAAGTTTCTGCCTCTGGGCACATCAACTGCTGCCTCGGGCAGGCATCCAGCTGCCTAATTCATGCCTCAGCCCCACAGCATCCGAAACCAGGTGAAGATAGGAGTTCCTTGCATATTGCTTGTGGGGCCTGATCTGATAGAGATGCATTGAGCACTTGTGGGAGACACTGGTTCAGTTTCCTCCTCATGAGAAGGGACTTGAATGGAGGTTCCCAACCCTTCAGATGAGCACACTAACCACCGGACTATAGGACATTCTGATGTGGGGATCTCCCTATCTTGCTGTTCCACTTTGTGTTCAATACATAAATATTAATTGGGCCAGAGAGAAAGCATAAGAATGGGTGTTGCTGCTTCTCCTCCTACTTCCCCCAGCCATTTTATGTGGAGTTAGGTAGGCACCTGACAGGTTCTCTCAAGAAATGGCTTAGGTTCCTAAGCCACCTGACTCCAAGAAAGAGGTTTCTGGCTGTGCATTGCAAGCAGACTTAGGTGCCAAACTCTACGAGAGGGGTGAGGCTTAGGGCACATCTCTCTTATCAGCATCTCCCATTGGCTAGCTTAGGCGCCAGGAGCTGCTTAGCATGCTGTGTTTGTGGATCATGTTCTCAGGCACCGCCTCCTCTCCCATGCATCATATAGGAAGCATAGGTGCCTAACTCAGACTTCGTGGATTCAAGTGATCTACAAGGTGCCTAAAATTTTTACCACAACATCTAAGTGATTTTGTGGATCCAGGCCTATTCCCAAATAAAGGCACCGTCACTAAAAAGCTTTGAAAAATATAAAGATTAACATACAATGGCATAGCGTATTTGCCTTTCTTGCTCTATTTCCTCTTAGAAATAGAGGAACTACAGTAATTAAATATACTGTGGTAACTCAGCACATGTTAACATTAAAAAAAATATTAGGGGCAACCACTGTGTAACTGCAACAGCCGTGTTTATAGGGTTTTAACTTTTTATTTCCTTTCAGCTACTCAGATGAACAAATATCATCTAGCAAAGACTAAAAACTACCCTGCTTCCTCATTATGCTTAAATGAAATTTAGGTGTAGAACGTTTTATAATACATCCAGAATGGAAAAGAAATGCCTGATATTAAAGATAAGCTGAATAGGTTCACTCGCTACTCTTAAAGTGGAAAATACCAAATTTTGGAGGGGAATCAAACAAATGCAGCATTACATCCTGCACTTAATTATATAAAACACACAGTGACTGAAGCCACAGATAATTCACTCTAAAAACATTGTGCCGAATTATTAAAGGATGAAATTCTATTCCCTTGCAAAAACCTTATGTAAGCTGATTTTGCACAGGAAGACCAAGGCAGGGGGTTGGAGAATGGAAAATGGCTTATGGACTTTAGTACTACCTGCAGCCCACTGTCCCCTTCAGCATGCACATGCACACATATACTGTGTTTGTAGCCTGTGAACATACACAGTTCGCAAGACTCACGAAGTCAGCACAGCATCAATTTGCATTCAGAAATTATTTTGGCAACCTTAAGGGTTAGAAGATTAAATTCTTAGAAGATTAGTAAAGGATTGGACCAAATAAATGTCTCTTCCTGCTCACCGTGACAGACCTGTCTCGCCGATGAGATTTCAGATGCCCCATGACTACTCAGTTGAAAAATGTATCAAAACATTTTGGATTCTTTCTATCTTCTGCTATATCTTACTGGGCATTTTTAAAGTATATGTAAGTATTAATTTTCTTACATTGTGATGTACCTATCGATGTAAATTTAATGAGAGGTTTTGATTTTGTATACCGATTGTTTTCTTCACCTTTAAATTTAATGAGTACTCCTGCCTGCCTTTTGGAACAGGTGTTCAGTTCAGGATGGATGCTATTAGAAAGTTAGTTAGAGACTCTGTGCTCTCTCTATTTTATGGAGATTACAGAAAACAAAGGAAGAAGCTAGAAGTATTTAATCTAAAATAGAAGCCATTCAGGATGAAGGTACATATTTTGCAGTTTATGAAAATATAATACACGTCAAGGCTGATTCCCCACTCTGGCACGTTGAATGCAGTGGGTGGGGGCCTGCAAAGATTCTAACAATTAATACTGGCCACTCCAGGCTTGTATAAAACTCCCAAGGTTACAGCTTTTTCCTGACCTTGAATGGGTAGATGCTGCCACCACCGAAGTGCAAAAACCCCTTTTAGAACCCAGGAAAGCACACTGGGGAATTCCTTCCTGTGGGTACCCTCAAGCCCTTCCAACCACCTTCCGGGGAAGAGATGAGAAAGAAAACAAAGAAAATTAGCTATTGCCACCAGCTAAGTAAACAACATCTCTACAAACCTCCTAGGATACAAAAATCCAATCCTGTTCTTAAAAAAAGTAAATTTCATTAAAAACAAAAGAAAAAAATTGGAATTTAGGCTTCTTGTTAGATTAAAAAAAACAATTACAAGGATTAAGCATCAAGATAGCTCTCTTGAGGTCCAGCAAAACAAAAGCACCTGGGGTTAGCACAGAGGAGTCCACAAGCCATAAAAAAATAAAAAGAAATAAACCTAATTGCGTCTTCCTAGACATTTCCTGATCTACTTACATATCTGGGGTTTCAAATGAGTAGTTTCTAGGTATGAGCTGATGATTTTTCACACCTTTCCCAAGCTCTTATAGCATAGTTCCAGCCCTGTCTCTGCTCTCCAAGAGAACACAAACAGACAAAGGGGATGTTTTTTCCCCAATTTTAAAAAGTTCTAGCCTTCCCATTGGCTCTTTTTGTCAGGTGCCCACTCCCTTCCTTTTACCTATGTACTTTTTAACCCTTTACAGGTAAAGTATGTAGAAAACAGCTACTAACAGGGATTTTATAGCTAGCTGGCTGGGTGTCCATAAAAGGGAGTTACCCGCCCTTGCCTTCCCCTACTTCATTTATCACAACACATAACCTGAAAAAACTATATAGGAAAAGATGGTGACTGCAAAGGTTTTGAAACTAAATTGTAGGTAAAATCTACAGAAGGGAAAACTGAAACTGGAATGCAGGCTTTGAAAAAAATTAGGGAAATTCTTTTTCTTTCTCTATGAGCCAACTCGTCTTTGATAATGTAATTTATTATTCGAGGGGTAGCCATGTTAGTCTGGATCTGTAAAAAGCGACAAAGAGTCTTGTGGCACCTTACAGACTAACAGAAGTATTGGAGCATAAGCTTTCGTGGGTGAATACCCACTTTGTCAGACCCACATGCTTATGGTACAATACTTCTATTAGGCTATAAGGTGCCACACAACTCTTTGTCACTAGTTTATTATTATAAAACATGCTGACATACTCCTTTCTGGTTAACAGAAATTCAGAACCTGTCCATGTTATAGTTTTATCATATATTTTTATATTTTCTTCTGAACTCATATTTTACTATAGTTCAATGTGATTTGACATTGCAAGCTCAAAAGACAGTTATATTCATAGCCATTCTTGTCCAGATCCTACAGAGAACTAGCAGGTATTATTATACTCAACATGTCTGTTAGGTGTTGTGGCATGCCTTTGTGTAGACGAAAGTCACATTTTATATAATATTCTACTATCTTTGTTTTCTTGTTGTTCAGCAGTGAGTCCTGTGGAGAAGCAGAAAGGAACATTACTTCCTGTAGTTCACCATCTGTAGATGAAGTGATTATTGTTCTAATTGCTAAGTAACTCAATCTCTGCCCTGTTTGATTTCATCCAACACAGAGAGTTTGCTTTCTTCTCTCATCACTGTTTTGCTTTAGTTCTTATTTTACTCATGCACCGATGTAGAAGTAGGTGAAGGTTTCTTCTAACAAACACAATAGTAGGTACTACAGGTGGCACAATTGCTAATTCGTAGTTGACATGTTTTTTGTAGCTCCAAGTGTGACATTAGGTAATTGGCTAATTTGCATATAACCTTAAACATCACTTTTGAAATGTGTATTTAATGTTGGTGGAGTTACAGGATTGAGTTGACACCAGATTTCCCATGTAGAAACTGAGTACAATATGACTGAGTACAATATGACAATAGGTCATAAGTGAGGCTTTAATACTGCCCACATAAATGTATCCTCATGAGAGCAAGTTGGTAACTATGTTTTGTATACTCAAGCTATCTATTTGGTCTCATACATGCATCCTTTGTTGGTTCAGCCATATTTTTAAGAAATAGGCTATCACAAAGAATTATTGAGAATTAAGGGACAGAGTATCAAAAGGTAGAACTAAGATATGCAAAAAATATGCAAGTGTATGTGCATATGAAAATCTGTTTACACTAGATGCATAGAGAAATTTGTGCATGTAGCTATCCATTTGCACACCTAATGAGTTAACTTGTGCCCGCAATGTAGTTGTGTGAAATCCTACTAGGGGACTTTATCAAAGGCACAAACAGGAACTGGGGCTCAGTTTCCATTGATTTTCAAAAGGAGTTGGAAGCCTATTTTCCCTTTGTATCTTTGAAAATCTTCCCTTACATTTGACATGAACATAAGTTCCCCATAAAATCTACAATTTGTGGAAGTCTTAAATCCAATAAGCTCAGCACTGTATTTAGAGAAGTAGAAGGTTAAATCAGTCTTTTGATAATAGGCAGTAATTAGTGACTGAAAACTGAGTTTTGTTTTGAATAATATTTTCAACTGTGATGGCTCAAAAATAGGACATTTTCAAAACTGAAAATTTACTTTAAATGTTAAATATGACCTTTTATAAAGTAAAAGCCATTACACTTGACCTTCCAAGGCCTTTTAAACTGCTGGTATACAGTTATGCTTTAAATGTTTCACAAAATGCTAAAATACCCTGAAAATCTTTTCATGTCATTTGCTGTATGTTTAAGGTCCATTATTTAAAATTTGCAAGTTCCTGTAGTTCAGAGTGAATTAAATAATCAAAGGAAGATGAAAATCATTAATTAAACATATTACCACGAAGTGAATGTGAATATATTCAGATATTCATGTTTCCTAATTGTTTTAAGAACTTTTGAAAATACCAGTATCTCATTGGTTTAAGACCCATTTCTACTGAAATCTGGAAAAAGCACCAATTTGCATCCTATGAAATTATGTTTCTACAATACAATTTATCTGTATATAGCATCACTGAAATGCAGTATAACAATGCTCTATCCAGAGTCCGTCATAAACTAAAGAGAAATTGATGGCGTAAAGGTGGTATTTAAAGGGAAGAAATGACTCAATGGTTCAGAGAAAGAGAGGAGTGGGAGTTCTAGTAGGATGGAGAACAAGAAGTCAAGGTTGAAAGGAGTGGAGAGAACAGAAATGAGGACAGAAGTAGAGAAAGAGGGCATCCTTGAAGTAGTTTAGATTAAATAAATTTAAGCTGATATGGTTTTGTTTGCTGGGAAAAGAAAGTAACCCAGCTGCAGAATTCTGGTGATTCCCTTGAAGTTTAGGCAGCAGGAAATTAAGAGATCATAAAAGAGGAAATTGCAATCACCAGGAAAGGAAACGATTAAGGAATACATGAGGATTTTAAGAATTTTAATATGCCAATGAAGGAGAGAAAAGACAAACCCACACAATTCAAACTTTACCTATTGAGCTGTCACAAGCAACCTCACGAAAGCCTCTGCTCAAGGCAGATCCTCAGCCAGTGTAAATTGTCACAGAACCATTGAAATCAGTGGAACTATGCAGATATGTGGTCTAGTTTCTGCACTGTCTAGGAGGACAAATTGCTGCCAGAGGCAGATGTGTAAATGGATCTCAACTAATTTGGTGTTAGCATTAGAGAGACTATAGTGAAATTATACTCCTGGGGTAAGTGAATAGTTTATTTTAAAAAGGTAAGATTATCCTTTTAAAAGATCTATGAATGTGTGAATTTTGGTTAAACATTTTAAGAAAGTTACATGATGTATCTTTTAGAGAAAAATATAAATTGTAATTAAAAAAAAAGTGAATCAGTTTGAAGGAAGAGCCCCAGGAATACAGGTCCAGATTCTGATACACTGACTAATGATAACAGCAACTTACACCGCAATATCCCACTTGAAATCAGCGGGACTACTTGTTGAATAAGGTACTTCTTGGTGCAAGTAAAGATGATGAGGTGTTCAAGGCCAGGGTAAAATCCTAGCTCCAAGCAAATCAATTGAAAAACTTCCATTGACTTCAGCGGGACCAGGATTTCAAAGATACGTGTAAGTTTAACTTCAGGTTTTATTGCAAGCTTGTATCAGGTTAAAAATTAGAACATGTATTAGTGGATGATTATAGTTTCAATCTTTTTTTCCTCCAGTTTGGATCCATCTGGTTTAGAGAGCAATTAGTGATGAACCAGAGCAAGGGAGCAAGGGGGTGCAGGAGAGAGCACTAAAATTGGTTGAATCCTTCCTGATGGGATGCACTCATCAAATAGTGATGGGAAACTGCACCTCTACCACTAGATCCCTCACTTGTGGAATCTCACAAGGATAAATTCTCTCTCCAGTCATTTCAAAAATATTTGCATCCAACCATTAGGTGAACTAGTCAGACAACATGGGCTCAAGTGATAGCAGTATGCAGGTAACACACAGCTCTACCTGTCCTTTACCATTTGTGACCACAGCACTACCTATGCTTGTGCAAGACCAACACATGGATGAAGAACAGTTGGCTGAAGCTGAACCTGAGCAAAACAATGGTGACACTGATATGCAGAGGAAAGAATTTGAAGAATTTTCAGCTATGGTGTCATTGCCTTTGTTTGAAGGCTCATACCCACAACTGGTCTATTCCGTCTGTAGCTTAGGAGTGCTCCCAGATGTCTCATATAGCAGCACAGAACCATAGAAATGTAGGACTGGAAGGGACATTGATATGTTTTCTAGATCTAGTCCAGTCCCCACTATAGATGCAGGATTAAGTATTAGCTAGACCACCCCTCACAGGTGTTTGTCCAACCTGTTCTTAAAAACCTCCAGTAATGGAGATTCCACAGCCTCTCTAAGTAATTTGTTCTAGTGCTTAACTATCTTGACAGTTAGGAAGCTTTGCCTAATGTCTAACCTAAATCTCCCTTGCTGCGATTTAAGCCCATTACTTCTTGTCCTGTTCTCAGTGGATAAACAGAATAATTTGTCACCCTCCTGTCCCCCCTCAGCCTTCTCTTCTCCAGACTAAACAAACCCAGTTTTTTCAATGCCTCCTCATAGGTCATGTTTTCTAGACGTTTAATCATTTTTGCTCTTCTCTCCTGGATGTTCTCCAGTTTGTTTACATCTTTCTCAAAGTGCCCAGAACTGAACACAGTACTCCACAGGAGGCCTTACACTGCTCTACAGCCAAAATGCTTCTGAAATAAATGTAGTCCAACTTTACTAATTCTGGGTCACTGAGAACGAAAATGATGCTTAAAATTGTTGATTGGCTCTAGTTTTCAAGATATGCTATTGGGTCAGTATATACGACCCTTGACTTGGGAATGGCAGAGGATAAGTGAGTTATAAAGGGAAAGGATCTCAATTTAAACCAGAAATGACTAAAATACATCTTTGACTGGATCTATGAATAAATCTATGACTGCGTTTGGACAGTACTTGCTTTTGAGGCAAAACAATGAATGATGCAATCTGAAGCTGGTATTGCATCATACATGATATGAATTGCATCAGGTTTTTCCTAGAAGTCATGGATGATGTAATCATAACGAAGCTTACATCACTCTGCTGAACAAATTGCCCTATATCAGCTCTAGAAATCATACAGTGTCGTGCTCTCTTCTTTGTCAGTGTTTGATTTTGCAAAGGGACACATTTCTGTTTAGCCAAAGTGAGCAGAGATGCCTCGTACTTGTGTGAACAGTGCAGATAACTTCTGCTATGTTTGTAGTGAAGTGACTTTTGCATCACAAAAGCGCAGTATAACCACTATGGTTAAGAAAGCCTGTCACCTTTCTTTTGGCTGCAAAATTGGAGATCAGGACAAGAGGTGGGCCCCACACATATGCTGCAACACTTGTGCAACAAATCTTCGCCAGTGGCTGAACAGGAAAAGGAAATCTATGCCTTTTGCAGTGCCAATGATTTGGAGAGAGCCAACAGATCATACCAGCAATTGTTACTTCTGCATGGTGCCTCCAGTTGGGAAAGGTGTGTCAAAGAAGAAAAAGTGGAGTGTGCATTATCCAAACATTCCATCAGCTATCCGCCCAGTACCCCACGGAGAAGGACTTCCGGTTCCTGATGCACCAGAATCATTCTCACTTGAGTCAGACGAGGAAGAGGAAAAGGATGAAACTTCTGGTCCTGAACCATCAATGGCACAGGACCCACATTTTCTCCCATCCTCCTTCTCTGAACCACACCTCATAACACAAGGTGAACTGAATGACTTTGTCAGGGATTTGGAACTACCCAAGAGTAAGGCAAAGCTGTTGGGCTCCAGACTACAGCAGTGGAATCTCCTGGCAGGTTATCAGGGCAAATGGAGCCCATCAATGCTTGCAGACTATTGCTGGACCGTGACAAGAGATGCTTCATTTAATGAATACAAGAGACAAGCCAAGAAGCGCCTCGTAGACACTGAATAGGACTAAACTATGTACATAATAGTTTTTTGCCTTTTGTTTCATAATAAATTTTATTTATATAACCGTTTTGCTGATTTTTAAAGTGTTACATAAACAGGACAGGTGAAATATTATCACGTAAAGCAACCATAAACACATGAAAAGACCTAGGTTTACAATTTATGATTAAAACTCTACTATCTACACAATATACATAGACATAAAATGTAAAAACTTAAATATCTTAGAAACAGTAGCCAATCAGTTGTTTTAATTGTCATATTTGAATTCAGCACATCAAAATACATAATAAATATCACATTTTATCTCTGACGCAGACGACTTCTCAAAAATTGTGGACCAGTGTTATCAGTGCTGAGTAGAGTGGAAGAGTTACTTCTTATGTCTTGCTTAAAACACTCCTGCTAATACATCCCAGAATTATGTTTTGTTTTGTTTGTTTTTGTGTTACATTGTTGATTCATATTTAGTTTGTGATCCATTATAATCCCCAGATTATTTTTCACAGTATTCCTTACTAGGTAGTCATTTCCCATTTTGTATGTGTACATACAGTACCCTGCATTTATCATTATTGAATTTAATCCTATTTATTTCAGATGATTTCTCCAGATAATTTTGAATTCTAATCCTGTCTTCCAAAGCATTCACAACCACTCCCAGCTTGGTATCATCCACAAACTTTATAAGTGTACTCTCTGTGCCATCATCCATTAAAAACATTTTCTATCATCTTGGGTTAACTGGGAGACTCTGTCCCATTCTAGTGGATGGTGACCTTGCCACAGTTATTTATGCTTTTGTCACCTTTCAGGGTTACTACAGAAATGCAACATACCTAGGCATGAAGCCTCCAGAGCTTCAGAAGTTCCAGCTGGTATAGAATACTGCAGTGCATCTCTCTAGTGACATTGCTACCGAAAACACATCAAAATCTACCCTTCCCTCCCTACACGGGCTTCAAATCACATTCAAGGTCTTGGTCCTTGTCCTCAAGGTGTTCATTGGACTGGGTTCCAAGAGAATAACTGAACTTCTGTGATGAAGACTGTGGTCAACAACTTTGCTCCTATTGCACAACAAAGATCTCTACAATAAGAGTAAAGCTCATCTGTGAGAGAGACAGAAGTTTCTCAGAGGCCAGTTCAAGAGAGTGAAATGAACTCCCACATGAACTAAAGACCATTACTAACTTCACCACCTTCTGCTCCAAATGCAAGGTTCATTTCTTTGACCTAGTCTTCTCTAACTTACAGACATGTATAAGTTTAAAAAAACATCCCAAAAAACCATTCCACTGCACACACTTCTTCTCCCAGGGAGAAGTGAAGAGAACAAACACATGACAGCTGTTAATCACATTGCTTAGTGTACTATGGGAGGCATTTGGAGACTATAGAACAAGAAACTGTATAGAATAACCTAGACTAGAAAGGATGAAGTTCAACAGTTCTATACATCATGTATGAATGAGCATCCAACCCTGCTGTGAAGTTCTTTGTTCTGGAAACTGGTTGTAAAGTTTGTAATAGGATTTTTAAAAAAACTGTTTCCCGTATTCTATTGGTACTGACTTTGGAAGCTCAGACATCAGCAGTGGTCAAGGAGGGTTTTTCCATGCTCAAAATATGTGGATATTACAGCTTGATAGAGATAAAGCGGTTCAGATTTCAGTGAAGGGTTGCTTATCTTTGTTATGTGTCTATATCCATTTCTGGTCCCAGTCAAAACCAGAAAGCTTCGGGATACATGAATTTTGTTTTAAATTTTAGTTTTTCTGACCTCCTCATTTTAATTCTTAATTCCATGCTCATCACTGTAGCACAGCATGTTAGTAATTTCATGCTTCACTCATTTTATCCAAACCACTTTTTATAACCTTAATGCTAATTCAGTAGCCACAAGAGGCAAAGCAAAACTATAAGGTGGCTGAGACTAGCTGGCTGCCATGTTGGTAGTCTCAGGGACACCAAAAGCAGATAGCATGGAGACTAAGTTATCTACTTTTATGTGGCAATTCCTCCAGATTAGGAAGAAGCACCCTACTGGGAAGTTATGGGGAGACTAGCAGTGCCATTTTACTGTGCACATTGTATCTGTTTGGTATGTAAGTAGAGAACTTCATTCTTACTCTGACAAAAATCAAATAAGAGAAAAAAAGAGGGTAACAGCTGTGATTCATGTCAACCAATTAAGTTAAATATATAAATTTGTGACCACCATTAAGAAGTCACTCAGTCACTGCAACAACGAGGAGTCCGGTGGCACCTTAAAGACTAACAAATTTATTTGGGCATAAAGTTTCGTGGGTAAAATCTCCACTTCTTCAGATGCATGGAGTGAAAATTACAGATGCAGGCATTATTATACTGACACATGAAGAGAAGGGAGTTACCTCACAAGTAGAGAACCAGTGTTGACAGGGCTAATTCTATCAGGATGGATGTGGTCCACTCTCAATAATTGATGAGGAGGTGTCAATACCAAGAGAGGGAAAGTTGCTTTTGTAGTGAGCCAGCCACTCCCAGTCCCTATTCCACCCCAAATTAATGGTGTTAAATTTGCAAATGAATTTTAGTTCTGTAGTTTCTCTTTGAAGCCTGTTTTTGAAGTTGTGTTTTTTTGTTGTTGTTGAAGGATGGCTACTTTTAAATCTGGTATAGAATGCCCAGGGAGATTGAAGTGTTCTCTTACTGCATTTTGTATGTTAACACTCCTGATGTCTGATTTGTGTCCATTTATACTTTTACATAGAGACTGCCCGGTTTGGTCAATGGACATGGCAGAGGCATTGCTGGCACATGATGGCATATATCACATTAGTATATGTTCAGGTGAATGAGTTCCTGATGGTTCCTGGGTTAGTGTTTCTGTGGCATGATGTGTAGTTGCTGGGGAGTATTTCCTTCAGGTTGGGGTACTGTCACCCACTGTCACTCACCAACTGCAAAACCATGGCACCCCCGTATTCACCACTGTCATATAATTATGATATCTTGTGTACAAAGTATGCCTTGTGAGATATCATTCTGAAAGTCTTTATCAGATAAACATTAATATTTTTTAATATGTGCTATAATTGTAGGTGAAGTTATGACATTTTGCTGCGTATATGTTACTGGAAGATGTTGTGAAGTTGGAAACACCCACAACTAGCCTTTCAGGTACAGCAATGGGGTAGCCTGATAGTGTTAATTGCTATAATCAACACCCATCCAGGGAAGAATCCACTATTACAGGAACTTTATATAAGGAAGTTTCCTCAGAGGGAGTATGTAGATAGTAGAGAATGTTTGGCCAATGGATGTGGACCTCCCACATCACATGCATAGACTTTCCAGCAAGCTGGAAGAACCTATAAAAGATGAGGAAGTGACACCATGACTGGTCTTCACTCCCCGCACAACTCAACTCAACACCTGAAAAAACCTCTGGAAGACAAAGGACTTTGAACGGGGGGGGGAGAACCCAAGCTGCAAAGCAGATGCAGCTTATGCCTCAAGAATCTGTTAGCCTGCATGTATCATCAGTCAGGGAGAGATATTGCTGATTCAAATCCTACCTAGTTTGTAGGAGACTGAGATTGTGATTTTATTTAATTTCCTAGGTAACCTGCTTTGATCTGTTTGCTATCACTTAAAATCTATCTTTCTGTAGTTAATAAACCTGTTTTATGTTTTTTCTTAACCACTGTGTCTTTTGAGTGAAGAGTTTGGAAATCTTAGATCTGGTAACATAGCCTGTTGCATATCTTCCCCACATTGAGGGGGAAGCAGACTAATTTAATGAGCTTGCAGCATATAGACTCTTGTGCAGTGCAAGACGGTATAATTCTGGGTTTATACTCCAGTAGGGGTGCAAGGCTGGGGAGCTTGCAAATTGGTTGGTGCCTCTATTGTTCGCTTGGAAATTGGTTGGTGCCTCTTTGGTTGGTGTCTCTATGGTAAAGACTCAGGTGACTCAGCTGGGTGTGTGGTCCCACATGCAGTCATGCTGGTTGATAACAGTCCTCAGATAAATAATGGTATGAGCCCCTCCCCATCCAGAAACCTGGGAAATTAGATATACCACCCTACACATCCCATCTCAATGGGCAATACATCCCCACTCACAAGCACTGAGTCCAGAGGTTTAAAACAAAGAGAACCTTATTGGGGCAGTGGAAGGGGCAACAGAATAATTTTAAGAAAACCCAACATTCATGAATTAACAATGTTAGGTAAGACAACCCTCCCTCACCACAGCCTTAACAATAGTTCCAACCTCAGTCTTTGTCTGCAGTCATAAGTGGCTGGTGCATTCACTAAGTGGTCCTGGGTTAGAGGAATATAAGGATTCTGGCAGGTCAACGCTGCCTGTGCTGCTCAGTCACCTGACCTAACTTAAGTGATTCCATCTTTAATTGCTGGGTAGAGAGGCCCATAGAGTGTCCCTTAGATAGGCTGCTGCTCTCTCTGCAGCTTCAACCCAAGCAACATCATTCTGCAGCATCCATCTGTAAAAGGGATATTGTCACTCCTCCACCCACAAGCACCTCCTTTCAGTTGAAAGTGTGCAGGCTGCAGCCTGCCTCAGTTTCTCTCCAGAATGGGGTGCACGCATGAATGCCCCCTGGCTAAGCGAGTGTGCCTGTGTATGTGTTGGGTCTTTGCTGACTGAGCCCTCTGGCCGATTCTCACACACACACTTTATGTGAAATAAAAAAGAAAGCAAACCCCTTCCAGGATATATGTCCAACAGGGGGCCTATCACAGTGCGCTTTGTAAGGTCGTTCGATCTGTAGCCTTAGCTCTGGGCTCACTCCTCAATCAGTCCAGTGGGGCTATCACAGTATCCTGCTTTAAACTGTGTCTCAGCCCCTTCTGTGCTTTTTCAAATTGTCCCTGATCCTCAAGCAGTCCCGGCCCTCATAGGGGCCACATCCCCATAAGGCTCCCTCCCTGGAGGTTCTTTGCCTCTCTAGGCCTTCCTGGACCCAACTATTAGTGGCCCAGCTGAAGAGAGTTCAGTTTCTCTTCTGGGGTGTATCAAAGTCCAGGCCACTTTCCCAGTGGCTCAGCGGACCTGGACCCATCCTTTACTCTGAGTCCCAGCCCATGGATGCTATAGATAGCAGCCATCCACCATGCCCCGTTAAATAAACTGCACTGCTGCTACAGTTCCCTGGGCCACTTCCCCATGGCCCCAGTTCATTCTTTGCCCTTATCTCAGGGCCTTGTCCTGCTTGAGTCCCAGCAGCCAGCCTGGAACTCCTTTGCATCTTCCCCACCCCAACAGCACTGCTGTCTCCAGGCACCTGTAGCTCCCTCAGCAAGACACACCATCCACACTTCTCCAGCTCTAGCAAGCAATTGAACTCAGTCTGGTTCTGCAACTCTTCTTATAATAGCCACCTGGGCCCTGATTGGCTCCTTCCTATACAGCCACTCTGGGTAGCTTGGAGGACCTCTCTACTGCCCTGTGCAGGGGCAGGGTGTGGCAGGGCCATGAGGCCTTGAGACTCAGTCCATCCCATCACACTCCCTCAATGAGGTAACAGATCACTGGTAACAGCCAGTCAAGGAGAAGCAAGTCAGGTGGTCCACTTTACCACAGAGCTCAAGCCTTCTGAAAAATGCACTTGTACAATGGTTTAAGGGCTCTATCTCAGAGCCCAGACAAAACTTAAGCCCCAAAATAATAGTCCTGGGTTCCATCAGCAATTCCTTCTGCTATAACGCCTTAGATTTCTCTGCTGCCTAGCGAGCTCTTCAGTATTTCCCCTGTCATTTAGGGTCTTTCTTAGGCTTCCCTGCCTAGAGAGCTTTTGCCTAGTCCAGGATCCTTGGGAGCCTCTTTTTTCCTCAGGAGCTTTTCTAACTGAGCTCTGCTAAGTTATTATTATTAGGTCCAGATGCTCCTTACTTATTAATTGCCTTCCAGCTACTTAGAGGCAATTAACTACCCCCAGTTGAAGCTGGGTTGGCTCATTGCCTTCAGTAGAGCCTGTCACAGGTAGACTGGGCATCTGACTCCCTTAAAGGGCCAGACCTGTTACATCGTTGCCTAACTGTGCTCTCTGTCATGTCAAAGCCACCTCAGCTCTGTGCCATCTGTCGCTTTGAACCTTCCTCTGCCCAGCTTTTTATGGAGGGATGTCTTTCCCCTCTCTCCCCGTTCTGAGTGCTATTGCAGTTCCCTTGCCCAACTGTGCCTAACTACAATCTTAGCCCAAGAACATTTAGTGTCAATCTCTCATGCCTTCCTTTCCCCACAGGGTCAGTAGCATTTTATTGCCTTCAAACTCAAAACTTAACTGTATGTTAACCAAAATGCCTCAAACTTGTGTCACATAGGGTATGTCTGTACTGCAATTAGACACCCGGGCTCTAAAACCTTGCGAGGTGGAAAGCTCCTAGATCTTGGGCTGTAGCCCAACCTCGAACGTCTGAAATTAAACAGCCCCTTAGACTGAGCCCTGGGAGACTGAGTCAGCTGGCACAAGCCAAACGCAGGTGTCTAATTGCAGTGTAGACATACCCATACTCTCTACGGCGTCAGGCCACCAGGCTTAGAGGTGCACGAGGTTTCCCTCCAGTTAAAAAAAGAAACTTTGGAGAGTCAGGTTAGATTTACCTCCCACTGTATCTTCAAAGCTATTGACTATGCCCACAGCTCATTCATCGGTTATTTATACCGAAACAGAACAATAAAGTTACTTTAGGTACAAGGTTTTTTACTTGAAATATAAGAAAACAAAATGGCCTATCATTTTCTCTTTTAACTATAACCACCTCTTATTCAAAAAATGTAGTGTCAAAACTGAGCCCTATTGATTATAAATCAAGGTAAACACTTAAAAAAATCAAATAGTTATGTACATATTTTGCAGGATTCCTCAAATTTTCTAATTTTAGGCTACTGTGATTTTTAAAAAAATAGTCTATTGGGACTAAACAATGTCACACATTCTACAACTAAGACTTATCCAACTATGATATCATCCTGGGGGAAACAAAACAATAACCAAAAAGTTTCTTCCTTTTAGTCAAATCATTATATCAGCTTTTACTTACCATTTTAATGTGAAATGAGCTGGAAATACTTGTGCCTCTTCCTGGAATTCATGAACATATCTGTACTTGACCACAGCAAGCCAGGGTCAATTTCACAAAAATGACAGTTGCTATTTAGTTAAGTAGACACAGTCTTCAGTAGCAAAGTTGTGATTTCCAGGTACAGTGCTTGCATCTCAGAAACATTTGCCCTTTGGTAGCCAAAAGTTTAGATGTTTGCTAAGGCCGTTGCTATTCACAGTCAGTGCCTATGTAATTCCAACAGCACAGGGACAATACAGAGGGAGTGTTACTGTATATGCTTTAAAAACCAGAAAAAAAACAAATGAGACTGATAGATAATCAGTGACCCACTTTGGATATGTGGGGAAGAAGAAGGTGTGTGGTTAGGTAATTTTATAAGTTAATTAGCATTGTATTATGACTACCTGTTCCATCATGGATTTTGCACCTTGGAAGGTATAGTCCTTATAAAGACTGTTTGGACAATTTTTGGACATCCCTCTCCTACAGTGTCTAATGTCCAAGGAGGATGTGGAAAGTAAGGAGTCAATTAAATCAATACAGTTGTTCCTGCTTACATAAGATATGAATTTGGCATCATCTTCAAACATAGTTTATTTCCATTCTCTCTAAAAACATTTTGGCTCTTCTTTTTCTGATACTTGCAGAACTTTGTTATCAGCAGCAGGACCCATCCTCTAGCTATTGACACTACTTTGTGAAAACCCTATGTAACCCACTGAAGAGTGCACTGCAAGTCTTCCGCTGTGCTCTATCTACACAGGATATGATGTGTTGCAGCCTCAACTAAGAAGAGTTAATTCTTCAGCTCAAGCTGTAGCAGCTGATGCTTTTAGTTCTGTAGGTAACTGGTTCAGTCCCTGGAATGTCAATCCAGATGCCAGTCATCATATGAGCAGGGGTTCACCCAACATATGAACCACCGTAGGCCTCAGATGTTCAGGATGAACTTCCTCTTTCTCAAGGAACTATATAACCCAGTGGTCAGTGTGTCCCCCTCTGTGCCCAATCTATTGAGAACATGAGTATGTTACAGCTCTCATCTACAGAGCCTAGCTCTTGAACTCAAGCTGTAAAGATTCATGCTTTCAAAATCTGGAGATCTCCAGTTCAGTCTCTTAGGTCAACCAAGATGGCAACTTTCACAGACTCAAAATTTTATATAAAATCTCTGTAGTAGTTAATGATACCTTTTCATTATATCTTTTACCCTTTATGCTGTATATGTAATTTTAAATTAAGAAAAAGTCTTTGACATATTTTTATAAAAATAAGTATCACATGCTTTAACATAGAAACATTTTCAAAATTTCTAAAATCATCATCTTTTGAAAATTCTTTCAGTATATGGCAGACTGAACAAAGACAATATTTCTACGTAATTATAATATTTTTTCACAATGACATTTATCAGTTCATTATTAGTAGATTTCTGTTACAGAAGGGTCTCTGAGGCCTTCTGATGTTGATCCCTTTAGACAAAGGAGGTCTCTAGATTAAGCCTTGGTTGGTTCCCAGCTTTGGATATATTAATAAAAGATTTGGCCACCTGTTGTTGCATTCAGTTTGAGAAGAGCATAAGGAAGCTAACCCAATCCAAAGATTCAGTTTATGCTATTTTATTACAGGGGTAAAGCAGCACCTTAGGACAAGTTTATTATAGGCAAATACTTCTATATTACTTCACACCAGATAATCAAGTTGAAATTTCCTACAAATCAGTAACACAGCACTGAGCATGTTTGCCGAGTTCAATTAACAAGAGAGCTATGCAGATACCTATTCTCCCACAGGGATGTCTTGCATTGAGACAAAATTCATCTCTGTCCAGAGGTCAGCCCAAAATCTATACACCACTTCAGTCTCACTGAAGGCCTTGTGCTCACCTTTTGCTTGCCTTACCAACGGTAAGTACATCCATATCCATCAGACACATAGTAAATGGCAGTCCCTGCCTCAGAAAGTCACAAGTTACATCCAGTATTTCTATTCAAAATTTGTTCCTTCCTTAATAAGGTTCTGTAATCTGCTAAGAATTGGAAATAGATTAACCTCACTATTATACTCTTGAATTTAACATTGAGTACATATTCATGACTGATTTTACTTACATCTTTTAGAACCAAATCATGGTACTGGCATGAAGCTCATATGATCATATTACTTAAAGAGAGAAAATAAATCAAATTCATTCTCCCTTGCAATGGCAAAATATTATTTTCCAATAGAAAACCACATCAATGACTACTGGCTAAAATGTGGCCCTGTCCCAATAAATTACACAAGGAAATAAATCTATTTTCAATAAACAAGGATCATAGAATCATAGAAGATTAGGGTTGGAAGAGACCTCAAGAGGTCATCTAGTCCAACCCCCTGCTCAAAGCAGGACCAACACCAACTAAATAATCGCAGCAAGGGATTTATCAATCTGGGCCTTAAAAACCGCTAAGGATGGAGATTCCACCACCTTCCTAGGTAACCCATTCCATTGCTTCACCACGCTCCTAATGAAATACTTTTTCCTAATATCCAACCTAGACCTCCCCCATTGCAACTCAAGACCATTGATCCTTGTCTGATCACCTGCCACCACTGAGAACAACCTAGCTCCATCCTCATTGGAATCCCCCATCAGGGAGTTGAAGGCTGCTATCAAATCCTCCCTCACTCTTCTCTTCTACAGACTAAATAACCCCCATTCCCTCAGCTTCTCCTCGTAAGTCATGTGCCCCAGCCCCCTAATCATTTTTGTTGCCCTCCGCTGGACTCTTTCCAATTTGTCCACATCCTTTCTGTAGTGGGGCGGGAGGGACAAAACTGGTTGCAACACTCCAGATGTGGATTCACCAGTGCCAAATAGAGGGGAATCATCACTTCCTTCGATTTGCTGGCAATGCTCCTAATAATGCAGCCCAATATGCCATTAACTGTCTTGGCAACAAGGGCACACCGCTGACTCATATCCAGCTTTGCATCCACTGTAATCCCCAGGTCCTTTTCTGCAGAATGGCCGCTTAGCCAGTTGGTCCCCAGCCTGTAGCACTGCATGGGATTCTTATGGCCTAAGTGCAGGACTGTGCACTTGTCCTTGTTGAACCTCATCAGATTTCTTTTGGCCCAATCCTCCAATTTGCATAGGTCACTCTGGATCCTATCCCTACCTTCCAGCATATCTACCTCTCCCCCTAGCTCAGTGTCATCTTCAAATTTGCTGAGGGTGCAATCCATCCCATCATCCAGATCATTAATGAAGATGTTGAACAACACCAGCCCCAGGACGAACCCCGGGGGCACTCCACTTGATACCGGCTGCCAACTAGACATTGAGCCATTGATCACTACCCATTGAGCCCAACAATCTAGCCAGCTTTCTATTCACCTTATAGTCCATTCAGCCAATCCTTACTTCTTTAACTTGTTGGCAATACCGTGGGAGACTGTATGAACAGCTTTGCTAAAGTCAAGATATATCATGTCCACCGCTTACCCCATATCCACAGAGCCAGTTATCTCATCATAGAAGGCAATCGGTTGGTCAGGCATGACTTGCCCTTGGTGAATCCATGTGCTTCAAAATGGATTCCTTTGGGACCTGCTCCATGATTTTTCCAGGGACTGAGGTGAGGCTGACCGGTTGGTAGTTCCTCAAACTCTCCTTCTTCCCCTTTTTAAAGATGAGCACTATATTTGCCTTTTTCCAATTGTCCAGGACCTCCCTCGATCACCATGAGTTTTCAAAGATAGTGGCCAGTGGCTCTGCAATCACATCAGCCAACTCCTTCAGCATTAGATCTGGCCCCATGGACTTCAGTATGTCATGTCCAACTTTTCTAAATATTCCTTAACCTGTTCTTTCACCACTGAGGGCTGCTCACCTCCTCCTCATATTGTGCTGCCCAGTGCAGCAGTCTGGGAGCTGACCTTGACTGTGAAGACCGAGGCAAAAAAAGCATTGAGTACTTCAGCTTTTTCCACATCATGTGTCACTAGGTTCCCTCCCCCATTCAGTAAGAGTCTCACACTTTCCTTCCACCTTCTTCTTATTACTAACATACCTGTGGAAACCTTTCTTGTTACCCTTTACATCCCTTGCTAGCTGCAACTCCAATTTTACTTTGAACTTCCTGCTTACACCCCTACATACTCAAGCAATATTTTTATACTCCTCCCTAGTTATCTGTCCATGTTTCCACTTCTTGTAAGCTTCCTTTTTCAGTTTAAGCTCACCGAAGATTTCTCTGTTAAGTCAAGCTGGTGGCCTGCTATATTTGCTCTTCTTTCTGTACATTGGGATGGTTTGTTCATCATCTAGTCTGTTTCATTAAGGCTCCAACCTTGCCTGCAATGACCTCCATGTGGGTGCAGGCTGAGACAAAGCAAAGCTCATTTGAAAATTAGGGCTGTAGTAAAAATGGTTATAACAAATATCAAGGTTTATATGCTGGCCTCAGTCATGCAGGATCAAGACCTCAGGACAATTTGGAAGAATTAGTCACTGCTAGAAATAGTCGCCCATAATCTGTGGAGCATTGAAGCAGCACTGAAAAATGTTGAGGTGTAGGAATTTAACTGAAGTTAAATGAAGCTTCAATATACAGCAGAACTTCATTTTTCATGTGCTACATAAAAGAAACTGAGAGCTGGGGCCTGTTGGACTTGTACCCTCCAGGCTATGAGAGTCTGGAACTTACTGTTTTGCCCAAATGTAGAAGAAAAAGAAGTTGCTGATTGATGCTAAATTTCTTTTAATTTCCTGAAAAGACTGACCACAGCTGCATTTACCACGGGATCACGTGTGCCTGAAGAATTCCTAAAGAATAATTGGAAAATGGTTAAAGTAAAAGGTTTCACTTAGCACCTTTGTAGTTAGATAACATTGCGGAGAAAAAAAATATTTGGCACTCATTAAGTCCTGGAAATTTCATTAACAGCATTATAGAAAGAGAACTGAAACTAGTTCACCAAAGAGTAGAGCATATCTTTCATCTGCCACCACTGCTACTTACAGCTTGACCTTAACCCAAACTCTTTTGCTACAGCAGATGTGACAGATGAGAGATAATAAGAGACTAGATGGTTCAGAGAAGAGACTGTTGCTTTAACAGCACAAAAGCTAGTGATCATATAACAGTTGCCAGGCATCTCTCAAAGGAGGTCGTACTTTGAACTATTTGCTCTTCCCCCCACACACAAGGTAAGCCAGTTCACGCAGAGATCCTTTCAAAAGCATAAACTATAGCCTAACACACACTTCCCTTTTTCTTCACTCCATTGTTCTTTGCAAGATGGACTGCATATATTAAACTCCTGGTTTAAGAATAAATCTTGCTATTCACAAAAAGACTGTAGAGTTAGCTCACCTCCATGGTAATATCAGACTGCCAGGCATGTATTTGATAAGACAATTTGTCAGATTTACCTCCTGAATTTACAAGGACATTGCAATATAAATATATAAGATATGGAAGCCAAACTAGGAAACAGCATTGCTATGTACTTTTTAATGTTTTGAATGTCTTTGAGATTTGACCCTTTCCTGAATTTCAAATATTCAGAACACATTCAGTGCATTTATGCTGATACTTGATTTCATGCACACTGTCAGATTGAACAGACTCTTTCAAAAGGGCATCATTCATTTTAGTAATGGTATTTAAACATTTATGTGACAATTTACATTTTGAAGAAATGTCCAAACTGTAATCCTCACAATACCTTTGTGAAAATGTGTAACATTATTTCCATTTTACAGATTGGGACATGTAGGCCTGGTCTATACTACGCGTTTAAACCGAATTTAGCAGCGTTAAACCGATTTAACCCTGCACCTGTTCACACAATGAGGCCCTTAATATCAATATAAAGGACTCTTTAAACTGGTTTCTGTACTCATCCCCGACAAGAGGAGTAGCGCTGAAATCAGTATTACCATGTCGGATTAGGGTTAGTTTGGCCACAAATCGACGGTATTGGCCTCCGGGCGGTATCCCACAGTGCACCATTGTGACCACTCTGGAAAGCAATCTGAGCTCGGATGCACTGGCCAGTAGACAGGAAAAACCACGTGAACTTTTGAATTTCATTTCCTGTTTGCCCAGCTTGGAGCTCTGAGCAGCATGGGTGGCGATGCTGTCCCAAATCCAAAAGGGGTCCAGCATGGACCGTACGGGAGACACTGGCTCTGATCGCTGTATGGGGAGACAAATCTGTTCTATCAGAGCTCCATTACAGAAGACGAAATGACAAAGCATTTGAAAAAAATCTCCAGGCTATGATACAGAGTCCACAGCACAGTGCTGTGTGACAAGCATAACTGAAAGCCAAAGAATCAAATGGACACTCATGGAGGGAGGGGGGACTGAAGACTCCAGCTATCTCACAGGCCCTGCAATCTCTGAAAATTATTTGCATTCTTGGCTGAGCTCCCAAAGCTTGTAGGGTCAAACACATTGTCCAGGGTGGTTCCGGGTATATCTTGTCAATTTACCACCACCACCACCACCACCCCCCGAAAGAAAAGGGAAAAAAATCGTTTCTTGACTTTTTTCCATGTCACCCTATGTTTACTGCATGCTGCTGGTAGACGCGGTGCTGCAGCACTGAACAGCAGCATCCTCTCCCTTCCCTTCCCCGGTGGCAGACAGTACAGTACAAAAGGACTGATAACCATCCTCATCATCATCCCGTGAGTGCTCCTGGCTGGCCTTAGGTGAGGTCAGCCTGGGGCACCTGGGTAAAAATAGGAATGACTCCCAGTCATTCCCGGCAGATGGTACAGAATGGCTGGTAACCATCCTCATCATAGCAACTGGCGGCTGAGCTCCATCAGCGCCCCCCTTTCATGTCTAAAGAAAAGATCTTGTACTGCCTGAACTATCATAGCAGCGGGATGCTGGGCTCCTCTCCCCCCCACCGTTTAATGTCCTGCCTGGACTATCATAGCACATGGAGGCTGCCTCCCCCTCATTTTATCTCACTAAAAACTCAGTGTTTCTTATTCCTGCATTCTTTATTACTTCATCACACAAATGGGGGGACACTGCCACAGTAGCCCAGGAGGGTTAAGGGAGAAGGGAAGCAATGGGTGGGGTTGTTGCAGGGGCACCCCCTAGAATGGCATGCAGCTCATCATTTCTGCGGGATCTGACTTGGAGCAGCTGTGCTCTCTGGTTCTCTGATACAGTGGTTCTCTAGTACACTTGCCCCATATTCTAGGCAGGACTGACTCTATTTTTAAATAAAACATAAAGGAGGGAATGACCCGGGGAGTCATTCCCATTTTTGTCTTTGCGCCCCCGGCCGACCTCAGCAAAGGCCAGCCAGGAGCACCCATGACAGCAGCAGACGGTACAGAACGACTGATAACCATCATCTCATCGCCAATTTACAATGGCACAGCAGACGGTGCAGAACGACTGGTAACCATCTCTGCTACCTTGCAAAGGCAAATGAATGCTGCTGTGTAGCACTGCAATAACGCCTCTGTCAGCGGCATCCAGTACACATACAGTGACAGTGACAAAAGGCAAAACAGGCTCCATGGATGCCATGCTATGGCATCTGCCAGGGCAATCCAGGGAAAAAGGGCACAAAATGATTGTCTACCGTTGCTTTTACAGAGGAAGGAATGAGTGACGACATTTACCCAGAATCACCCGCAACACTGTTTTTGCACCATCATGCATTGGGATCTCAACCCAGAATTCCAATGGGCAGGGGGAGACTACGGGAACTATGGGATAGCTACGGGATAGCTACCCACAGTGCAACGCTCCAGAAATCGACGCTAACCTCGGTACATGGACGCACATCGCTGAATTATTGTGCTTTATGTGGCCGCATGCACTCGACTTTATACAATCTGTTTTACAAAACCGGTCTATGTAAAATCAGAATAATCCTGTAGTGTAGACATACCCATAGACACATTGAGTTTAAGTGATTTAAGATTACACAGTAAATCATTATCAAAGGCAGGATCACAGTGTTATGTTGCCACGAGGAAGGCAGGCTTTTTTTCACCTTTGAAATCAGAAAAATTCAATTTAATTGAGTTAAATTGTTGAATTGAGTTAAACTGGATGGTTATTTAAAGCACAACTAAGAAGTGAAGGAAGACTTACAAAGACGTGTCCATGGTTAGTTTTAAAAGAAATGAATACACTGGGCTATACAAACAAGGCAAGACTATAAACTGTCTAGTGTTTTTCAATAATTGAGTAAAAGTGTCATGATTAAGTGTGTTTTCTTCTCTCATTATCCCCTTTTTGGAAAGGAAATTAATTCACCCTCATTTGTTATCATCATCACCGCCCTCACCCCACTGTTTAAGGAACAGCTGTTTTTAAAAGGCTAGTAAGGGTTTGTTTCTGATAATGGAAAACATACAAGTTTGGCCTTCCACATAGTATTTGTTACTTGGAGAAAAGAAAGTGACATTCTGCTTTCTAGAATTTTTATCAAAATATATGTTTATATTGTGGCCTCTCTAGCCTGCAAAGCTATCCATATAGCATTTCCACAGTAAAACATTGCCACTGCAGCATATAAAAACAATGGAGCATGATTAAACATGGAAATACAGTGCAAGGGTTGTTTCATATATGTTTTTAAATAAGGAAGCAAGCTCTATCAATTCTTTGAACCTATTGGGGAGTGGGGAGGCGAGCTTTCATGACTGTGTCTTCAGACATCTATATCTTTGCAGAAGGAAGAATATGGGTTTAAATTCTGACTTGCTGAGAAAATATGTTATTAATTGATTTACTAATATGGAAAACTCATGCAATGGGTAGAGAAAAGTGCCCACATTTACTAGAATAAATACAGACATAGGGGAGCCGCATAGAGTTTCATCATAGAAGGGCACTGAATATGGATGTAATGCGGTATTTGTAGAACACCATGAAACTGATTTTTTTTTTTAAACACAACCAAAAGCTAAATAGCATTCAAAAGGACAGGACAGCCCTTCAGCAATTGGATCCCAGGCAAAGTTGCAACCAGAAAATTACAGCTGATGAAATCAAATCAAGAGTAGAGTCAGAGAAACCAGAGATGGAGCCTACCAGAAATGTACAATTGTACCATTTGGGAAGAAAAATTGATATGTTCTCCAGGTTACTTTCAGGGAAATAAAACTACTAAGCAACACATTGAATGTGACCAAAGGACTGGTTCTAACACTACAGAAGGGAAGCAAGAGAATACAACCAGGGCCGGCTCCAGACACCAGCATTCCAAGCTGGTGCTTGGGGCGGCAACCTGCAAGGGGTGGTAGTCCCTGTTGTTTTGCCCCCGAGCAGTACGCCGAATTGCCGCCGCAGACAGCGGGGGCAGCCCGTGTGCCCTTAGGGTAGCAGGTACGTTTCCACGGTGGCTGCAATTCGGCAGCAGCTTCTATGTTCAGCTGTCAACGGCGGCTTCAGCTAAACATAGAAGCTGCCGCCGAATTGCAGCTGCCGCGGAAATGCTCCTGCAGCCCTAAGGGCACACGGACTGCCCCCACCGCGGTGGCAATTCGGTGCGCTGCTTGGGGCGGCAAAACTGTAGAGCCGGCCCTGAACACAACCAGGAGCAAACAGCAAGGGAAAACACCAAAGAGAATACACATTTGCAGGCACTTATTTACTCCAAAAAATCCCTTCAAATCTAACATGCTGAATCAGTATTAGAAGGAGCCTGAATGTCTGTGTGTCATTTCCCCCAATATAACGAGGCTAAAGATCCTGAATAGGAATGTATAACTGTTAAGTCAACCCTGCATTAAGTTTCAGGAAAATTACTACTCAGCTAAGCTGGCTGTTGTGTCCTATTAACTCCAACCAGACTATTAGGGAGTGTTTCTGCATGCATTAGGAACTAGACCAGAGATGGGCCTGGAGGGAAATGCTAGAAGCAGAAACAGTCAAGACTGAGGTGGAAGCTTAGGCTAGATTCATATTTTCTAGCTGCTCCTGAGCCATCAATACAAAAACTCCAAAAAGGGATACATTCTGAAGACTAAATCAGAACTTGTGTGCTCTGTTGAATATGGAGTAGGGACTCAGCCCATTCAAAATATTTTTATTATTTATTTATTTATTTATTTATTTAATTATAGTCATATTGTTTAGAAACATGACTGTATCCAGAGAACACAAATCTATGCAAATATTTTCCATTATTGGGCCCATCCTTCATTCCTTGGGCCCTCAACACACCCACTAGATTTCAGCAGATATTCTGGGATACAAGGAAAGAAGGTGCAAACCCATTGAAGCATCTGGTACTGAAATAGCCCTTTACTCATGATAGTGTGGAGTCTAATGCTTCCCAGTGCTCTTAGGTGTGCAAGGTTGAGCATGCCCACAGATACACCTTTTCAGGCAATGCAGCTTACACTTCTCTGTAGAGCTAGCTGACTCCTTCGTGCAAGTGGTATGGAGTGAGGAGAAAGGACACACTTTCTCCTGTCCTAATATGGACTTTCACTTTGTGCTGGAAGAGGAGTGCAGCAGGAGAGGGGAACAGCACAGCTGGCAGCAATGGAAGGGCTGTACCAGTACAGCAGAGGACGGAGCAGCAGAGAGCAGAGCCCAGGATGCAAAGACCAACCCTACAGCAAGGAGACCAGGATGACCCTATGCAGCAGGCAGGATGACTCATATGAGCTCACATTGCTCTCTAGAAAGCACCAGAATGTGTACTATAAAGTGAATTAAAAGGTACTTACATGCTAAATTGAGTTGGGTTGGCTGGACAATTGATTAGGGCAGTGAGCATTAATCTGTATATTTAGGCATTGGGGACTGGACCCTTCGCCCTATTTTTAGAGGAAGATACATGTGTAACTCTCTTTAGGAGTCATTAAGAGATCATTCCTGGTACTGAGGGAGGGCTCACTCCAACTCAGATAAAGGTGCTATCCTATGGGTAAGTGTAGTCTCCATTTCTAAGGGTTAGTCGCCTGCCTCCTGCAAAGGGGCTTGGTGCTCAGTGGTACATGACCTGGTACCCCTTCAACCAGACCCAAGGAGTCACCATCTGACAAACATAATTGGCTAATTTAAGAGATGGAAATTAACCAGCATCCATATATAAACTCTAAGGAACAGATGGATAATAGCAAAACATATAGTATAGAATTAACATCTTAAACTTCTTCACCAAAGGCAAGGTTTCACAATACTTTGAAATCTAACCAGAGATACTACTTCAATGGCTTCAGTGTACGAGCAGCGTAACTGAATGAACAACATCCTATAAGCCACAAAATATCACAAGAAAAGCTCTACTTTACTGAGTTGTTTGCAGTGGTGTTGTGACCATGTTGATCCCAGGATATTCGAGAGACAAGATGGGTGAGGTAATTTTATTGAAATAACTTCTGTTGGTGAGAGAGACAAGCTTTTGAACTGCACAGAGCTCTTCTTCAGGCCTGGGAAAGGTACTCTGCCACCAGGTTCACACTATAGACCTATCTCGGTATAACTAGATCACTCAGAGGTGTAAAAAATCCACACTCTGGAGTGACAGTTATACCAATCTAGACCTCTGTGTGTAGACAGTGTTACATTGACAGGAGAGCTTCTTCTGTCAACATAGCCACCACCTCTTGGAGAAGTGGATTAACTATTGTAATGTCTTCACTATGTCCTGGTCTACACGGGGGTGGGGATGAGGAGTCGATGTAAGATATGCAACTTCATCTACGGGAATAGCGTAGCTGAAGTCGACATATCTTATTGCAATTTACCTCCCATCCTCACGGTGCGGGATCGAAGGCCGTGGCTCCCCTGTCAACTCAACTACTGCTGCTTGCCCCGGTGGAGTTCCAGAGTCAATGGGAGTGCGTTTGGGGATCGATCACTACCTGATGATCTGGCAGGTAGTGAGGACGTACCCTAAAGTACTACAGCACTGTATGTGAAGATAAGCTCAGAGTATTACAACCAAATACAAGATGGAACAGATTGTTTAGCATAAGTAGTTAACACATTTTCAAGGGATCATTCTAGGTGAAGTGACCTGTTAACATCCCTGCAATCAAAGGACAAAAAAGAGGGAGGTTAATGGTTTACAGATTCTTGTAGTAACAACTGTCTTTATTAAAACCAGTATTTTTAATAATAAAGTTATGAATTTAAGCTCAAAGGCTCATCTTTTGTATGTGTTGTGCAGGTTTCCCTTGATAACAAGGACTGAGATGTCATATATGGAGTGATAATTTTGTGAAAAGTGATCGCCCATGGCTGATGCGGTGTTTTTGTCTTTTGTCATTTTCCTAAGTGAGTTCATTTGAGAGCTTAGTGATTGTCTGGTTTCATCCACATAGTTATTGGGGCATTTAGTGCACTGGATGAGGTACACCGCATGCTGTAATAGACTTGGGTAGGGCTCATGGATTAAAGGTGCACTGGGGGTGCTGCTCATCATCAGAGCAGTGGAGATATGTCTGAAGGTTTTGCCTCTGTTTTTCTGGCAGAGTTTGATGCACTTTACTAAGATCAAATAAATAAGCCTGAGGGGGCAGGGATGAGGGCGCATGAGAGGAGAATTCCAAGTAATAAACAGGATAAAACTCCAGCGTCGAGGCAAGAGGGAACCAGTGGAGATTAAAAGGCAAGAAGAAGAGAGGAAAGAAAGATAAGAAATCAGTTCAAAACTCTTATCACTGAGAAATCAGCATGTAAAGTATGAACCTGTTCCTTATATAAAATATGTAAATGATATATTTCCAGAAGAATATTACAATAATCTGTGTGAGTGAAGATATCAACAATGGCATGCACCAAAGGGTTTTATCTGTAAAATCTAAATACTAATACAGCAGTTTTATACAATGTATTTATTGCTATCTACATTTTAATTTAGAGACATTAAAATGCCTTTTTAATAATGTTTTCTCAACAGTCAGTTGAGTTGCTGTTATAAATATCTTGAAAGAGACTGAGCATTCTGGTCTATCAGTGTAATATAGAATAATGACCTCCCTCATCCTTGCCCTTGGCCTCCTCCTCTTTTAAAGAAAATCCTTTCACATTCTACTCTGAGAGAGGTAGCATTGGCCCTAGACTGAGTAAAGAGATCCAAGTTTTGTTCTGAGCTCTGCTAGCAGGGCCATAACTAGGGCAGAGCGAGCAGGGCAGGCACTCAGGGTGCACAGCCGCTGAGGGTACAGCTCTTCTCAGCGCTAAGACTGCAGTGGCAGGGGTCTGGGTGCCCTGGCTGGTGGGAAGGGCACTATGCACGCAGCCATGTGCCGGAGGTAGGAGGTCAGCTGTACCAAGTGCCTGGGGGCACTGCGCCGGAAGGGGGTGCAGTGAGCTAGGACCACAAGGGAGTGCAGGGGTTAGGGGCAAAGGGGGGTGTAGGAGGGGAATGGACTGATACCTGCATGTCCTCAAGTGAGGTTAAAAGCCTCAAGGATTGGTAATTTGGTTGTGAAAGCATCAGTGTCTGTGGACTTTAACATTTTTATCAGTGCAGGGCTGTCTGTTTGTCTCAGACATAAGGGAAAGTGCTGCCCAGGGACACCACAGTTAAAAGGCTCTTTCTCTGGTCAGGTGCAAAGCTGCTGGGAATTAACCTGGTAAGTATATCCAGGCTAACAGAAATCTAGGGCAACCAATGTAATACAGAAGAAGTTAGTGCAACAAGTATGGTTTGTTCTCTATGTCAGCCTCTTGCTCTCCTCTTCCTCCTCCCTAGACTATTGCCATCTTTACTGTCCTTCTGGTTTTGTAAGCTCCTCCAGGGAGCCTTCCTGTCTTTTTTATCTACCTATAAATACTCAACACTTACATCACACCTTTCACTGGAAGATCTCAAAGCACTTTACAAACAAGTGTAAGTGTAATTACAGATGAGGAAACTGAGGCCCCTACAGTTTAAGCCTGAGATTACATGGTGGGTCAATGGCAGAGCCAGGAACTGAGCTCACCTCTCTGGGCTCCCAGCTCAATGCCCAGTCTATTCAGCCACACTGCCTACTCCTGCAGAACACAGGCATCTTAATAAACAAGTCTACACTAGGGCAATGTCCCTCAAACTCCAGTTCCCTCTCCACTCACATTGGACAATTGTGGATTCATTAGTCAATGTTTGTAAATCACAGACTCGGGAGATTAAAAAGACCAGTTAGATCATCCAGTCCTTCTCCTTGTCAACACAGGACTGTGCCTGCTTGTGCATTTATTAGTAATTGGTCCAGGAAAATTTTAAATGTGCCGAGCAATAGGGTTTGCACTGCTTCCCTCAGGAGATCTCTCTCTGAGGAAGAGCTATGAAGAGCTATGTTACATTGTTCTGCCACATCAGTCCATTACTGTTTATAACACTTAGCTGTTAGACTGCATTTTCTAGCTCTCAAAAAGTAGGATCCATGAAGCACGTGATTAAGCTGTCTGATTCCAGGTGGTGAGTTCCTGTTTGGAGATTGCTAGACTGACATAGGTGCCTCAATGCAGCTTGAATGTAGGTGCCTATCTCTGAAAAAGGGACAGGGCTTAACACATGCCTGTTGTTGGCCTCTCCCATTGCCTAGCTTAGGTAAGAAGCAGCAATGCTGACTATTGCGGATGGCATTCTTAGGCACTTATCGCTCCCTGTGCATTGTACAGGGAGCCTAGAAGCCGAACTCAGCTTTGTGGATCACTCTGCATTGCTGTGAGTATCTAGGTGCTGTGACACTCGGCATTGCAACACCGAAATCCCTTCACGGATTCCACCCCAAGTACTTTACAAAAGGGGAGTAGCATCATTATCTTCATTCTGTAGATGGAGAAACTGACCAGGCAGAGTGACTTCCTACAGTGATTAGAATTGAGAGGCAGATCAGAGTCCCAGATTTGTGCCCAGCCCAGTAGGCCCTAGTTACTATCAGTGCTTTTGCTGCGCTTTGCACCATTACTGCAAAATTCTGCCATGGGAAATGCCAGGTATTAATTATTACTATTATTTGGGCATCACTATTTCCACTCACACTTCCTATCAGATAGTCCTTGTGCCTTTGCTGATGGAGAATCATGTCTTGCTCTTTTAGATACTCTTCGCGTGCTTTGGGATATGGCCTTCTAATTTCATTAGAAAAACAAAACAGGCCAACACTATTTTCTTTTGTTTTCCTTTCCCCCTAGATCTTGTCCTCTTTTTGATTTGCAGATAAAATGCTGGTGGCTTAGATATGTGAGTGGTTTTTAAAAAATGTATACTTTGATATACTTTGAACAATACAATGAGGAAAATAACAGAGCCTAGGAAAGAGGAAGATACCTACTTTAGCTGAGAAATGTTTGAAAAGGGCTGTGTGTATGTGGTGGAGCTGGACTAGCCATAACCTACTGTAGAAAATCGCATTTCATTTCGATTCACCAGGATGAAAAGGTGATGCTGGCTAATATGAACCTAGTGATTAAGCCATTTCAAAACTAGGAGTCAATTAAGCTCTTTTCTCCTCCCCAGCCTGTGGGCTTTGGTTTGTTGTTGTTAATCAAGAGACAGGGAAATTGCTTTCATTATAAAACTTGCACTTTCTTTGCTGGAAGCAAAACACTGATCTGATTTTGCCTGATGGAAGAGGTTTTTATGACTGCTGGACACAAGAGTGGGAATGTCCCCCAGAAGAAAGGAGTTTAGTACCACTTCTATGAGCTAGGATGGGACAGGTAGATTACTGACCAAAGTAGGAGGGACCCAGCTGGAGTCCAGCTACAGTGGTGGATCCCAGTCACCAGGACATGTACTACCAGGCAGGATTGTCTCTCTGCAAGCCACACGTTGGCATGGATTTTAGTGGGGAAGGATTAAATTCCAGAGAGCATATTTGAAAACTTTATAAAATAGATATTACAGAATCTTTACAAAATAGATACTACAATCCCACTGTAGTGACTCCATTATAAACTCTAGCCTTAGAGATATGATTGCAGAGCACTGCAATATTGCTTTCTGTAAGGGCTCCTAACTCATGATCTCTGGTTTATGGGAGGGAAGCTTCCCTTTATTTCCCATGCACATATTCTGGAGAGATGAACTATTCTAGTTTGCACTCTTATAATGCCTTCACTTCATCAGTGAACAATCCCGCCCACCATCCCTTTAAGTGTCATCCTTTTTTTTGTATAAGGGAAAACTGAAACATATGAACTGCCCAAGATCACAGAGGAGGCAAGTGGCAGAGTTACAGAGCCATAACCAGGGTGGGGTGAACAGGGTGGCCATCCAGGGTGCAAAGCCGTGGGGGCAGAAAAAAGATGAAAAAAACAGCAGGGGGCATAAATATGCTTCCTGGGTGCTAAAATGCCTAGTTACGGCTCTGTCTGCCACTGACCTGCTGTGTGACCTGAGACATGTCCTTTTACCTCTCTCTGCCTCTGATTCCCCTCCTACCCTTTGTTTCTCTTATCTATTGTAAAATCTTCAAGGCATAGATTGTCTCTTATTATGTCTTTGTACAATGCCTAGAACAAGGGGACCCTGATCTTAACGGCAGCCTCCAGGTATGACCATAATACAAATAATATTAATCCATTTCTACTGTGTAAGTACATTGACTACTTCAATCCCATTTTACTAATATTGGCTTCAATAGTTGCTCTGGAGTTCACCAGCATAACTGATAGCAGAATCCAGACCACAGTATTTTAAACACAATGGATTTTTTTAAAAAGTTACCAGTTATAAACATAAGAAAAATAGTTTTAGTACAATATATTTAAACTATTATAGCAAACAGATACTGACAATCCCTATGCTGCACTTAAACAGAAATCATTACTCTCCATTCTGCTAATGTAACAAACTGTAAAGTGCTACCTGTGTCCACATTCTCCATTTCAGGGATGCAAGGGCTGAGCAGGACTTCCCCTGCAATTGCTTCTCCCAGGGGCCATTGTTCAGAACTAAGAGTAGAGAGTCACTATCTCTCCTATGCTCCCTCTTCTAGCATTCAAAGCATGGAGGAGGAAACAGACTCACTTGAATGCAAAGGGGTGAGAAAGGGGGCTGGGGGAAAAGGACAGAAAGCAGGAGCTCAGGTTGGAGAGAGAGACAGTTAGAACAAGAGCTGGGAGGGGAAACAAGAGCAGTGAGAGTGTGGAAGAGCAGGGCGTGAGACAATAAGGATAGGAGCACAACAGGACAAGGAAAGACTGAGGGTTCAGAGGGAGGGAGGTCTAACCACTAGAACACATTCCCCTATAGAACCTGGAATTCCTGAGTCTGCACGTTCCTTTGCTCTCTAGCAATTAGCTGTGAAAACCACTGGTAATGTATGTGTCTCCATCCCTCTGTAGTGGCAGATCTAATGCTATAGTGTAGAGGACCTCTGTAGTGGCAGATCTAATGCTAAAGTGTAGAGGACCATGATTTGAATCTAAAGATCCTAATCCAGGTGACGACACACGTGAGTTGTCAGTATGGTTCCACATGATGAAATGTTTGGGTTTTTTCCCAATTTTTTAAACATAAGTTAACTTTTGTAATGTAACTTCCAAAGACAATGTTAAGGTTGCAAAGTCAAGTAGTCAAAAGTTAGGAAAGGCCAGAATTAAGGTTGCTGGTGCAAATATACACAAATGGGCTAAAATATTATGATAGTCTTTAATTACATGATATTGCACTATTTTTTCCACAAGATCCTTGACTCATTCAGTGCACAGGACAGACTATGCTCAGGGAATGAATCAGGGTTATATAGTGAATGAGACTGTTATCCGTGGAACGCTCATTTATTGCAGAAATTAGAAGGCATGCAGTGAATAAGGCAGGGGATTGAAGGAAAAGAAAAGATATATTAACAAGGAGAATATCTGAATACCATTCTGGAGAATTGGCTTCTATCTCTGCATCTCCTACTGTGGTACCATGTGATGCTGGGTATATGTCTTAAAGCATGATATTCACAGGTAGCTACTGTGTATTCTTCATTTTCTGGGTATGTGATTTGAGACATCTGGGATTCAATTTGCAGAAGTGCTGAGCCCTCACAGCTGCAGCCAAAGTCAATGGGAGCTGTCTTCTAAACATATAGAGGACTATGAAAAGCTAAATACTCAGAAAAATCAGGTCCTCATCATCTCAAATAGGGCACCCAGAATTCACTGACACTTCACAATTGACTTGGCATAAAATAGGGATAATATCCCCTCACTTCATATGTTGTTCTGAAGATAAATGCATTCATCTTTGCAAAGCACTCTGATACTTTGGTAAATACACCATGGAAAAGCTCATGAGGAAATTAATTCTGTATTAAATACAGGATTTATGTGATGTTCTGTAAATGCATTAATTGAATCATAGAAGATTGGAGTTGAAAGATACCTCAGGAGATCATCTAGTCCAACCACCTGCTCAAAGCAGGACCAACACGAACTAAATCATCCCAGCCAGGGCTTTGTCAAGCCAGGACTTAAAAACCTCTAAGGGTGGAGATTCCACCACCTCCTTAGGTATTCCATTCCAGTGCTTCACCACCCTCCTAGTGAAATACTTTTTCCTTATATCCAACCTAGACCTTCCTCGCTGCAACTTGTTCTGTTATCTGCCACCATTGAGAACAGCTGAGCTCCATCATCTTTGGATCCCCCCTTCAGGTAGTTGAAGGATGCTATCAAAACCCCCCCTCACTCTTCTCTTCTGCAGACTAAACAAGCCCAATTCCCTCAGCCTCTCCTCATAAGTTATGCGCCCCAGCCCTCTGATCATTTTTGTTGCCCTCGACTGGACTCTGTCCAATTTGTCCACATCCTTTCTGTAACACTGTTCTACAGCCAAAATGCTTCTGAAATAAACGTAGTCCAACTTTACTAATTCTGGGTCACTGAGAATGAAAATGATGCTTACAATTGTTGATTGGCTCTAGTTATCAAGATATGCTATTGGGTCAGTATATATGACCCTTGACTTGCTTGGCAGAGGATAAGTGAGTTATAAAGGGAAGGGATCTCAATTTAAACCAGAAATGACTAAAATACATCTTTGACTGGATCTATGAATAAATCTATGACTGCGTTTGGACAGTACTTGCTTTTGAGGCAAAACAATGAATGATGCAATCTGAAGCTGGTATTGCGTCATACATGATATGAATTGCATCAGGTTATTCCTAGAAGTCATGGATGATGCAATCATAACGAAGCTTACATCACTCTGCTGAACAAATTGCTCTATATCAGCTCTAGAAATCATACAGTGTCGTGCTCTCTTCTTTGTCAGTGTTTGATTTTGCAAAGGGACACATTTCTGTTTAGCCAAAGTGAGCAGAGATGCCTCGTATTTGTGTGAACAGTGCAGATAACTTCTGCTATGTTTGTGGTGAAGTGAGTTTTGCATCACAAAAGCGCAATATAACCACTATGGTTAAGAAAGCCTATCACCTTTCTTTTGGCTGCAAAATTGGAGATCAGGACAAGAGGTGGGCCCCACACATATGCTGCAACACTTGTGCAACAAATCTTCGCCAGTGGCTGAACAGGAAAAGGAAATCTATGCCTTTTGCAGTGCCAATGATTTGGAGAGAGCCAACAGATCATACCAGCAATTGTTACTTCTGCATGGTGCCTCCAGTTGGGAAAGGTGTGTCAAAGAAGAAAAAGTGGAGTGTGCATTATCCAAACATTCCATCAGCTATCCGCCCAGTACCCCACGGAGAAGGACTGCCGGTTCCTGATGCACCAGAATCATTCTCACTTGAGTCAGATGAGGAAGAGGAAGAGGATGCAACTTCTGGTCCTGAACCATCAATGGCACAGGACCCACATTTCTCCTATCCTCCTCCTCTGAACCACACCTCATAACACAAGGTGAACTGAATGACCTTGTCAGGGATTTGGAACTACCCAAGAGTAAGACAAAGCTGTTGGGCTTCAGACTACAGCAGTGGAATCTCCTGGCAGGCTATCAGGGCAAATGGAGCCCATCAATGCTTGCAGACTATTGCTGGACAGTGACAAGAGATGCTCCATTTAATGAAATCAAGAGACAAGCCAAGAAGCGCCTCGTAGACACTGAATAGGACTAAACTATGTACATAATAGTTTTTTGCCTTTTCTTTCATAATAAATTTTATTTATATAACCCTTTTGCTGATTTTTAAAGTGTTACATAAACAGGACAGGTGAAATATTATCACATAAAGCAACCATAAACACTTGAAAAGACCTAGGTTTACAATATATGATTAAAACTCTACTATCTACACAATACACATAGACATAAAATGTAAAAACTTAAATATCTTAGAAACAGTAGTCAATCAGTTGTTTTAATTGTCATATTTGAATTCAGCACATCAAAATACATAATAAATATCACATTTTATCTCTGAAGCGGACGACTTCTTACAAATTGTAGACCAGTGTAATGGGGGGCCCAAAACTGGACACATTACAAAGGACCATGACTCTAGGAAATGTGCATGAAATAGTGGATGGCTTTGCAGAAATGGGTTTCCCTAACTGTGGAGGGGCAATAGATGGCATACATATTCCCAATTTGACACCTGACCATTTTGTGACAGAGTACATCAATAGGAAGGGGTACTTCTCTATGGTGTTGCAGGCGCTTGTGGATCACTGTGGGTATTTCACTGACATCAACGCGGGGTTGTCTGGGAAGGTGCATGACGGAACACTGGCCTGTACAGAAAGCTTAAAATGGGGACTTTCTTTCCTAACCAGAAGATTACATTGGGGGGGGGTGTTGAAATGCGCATAATGATCATGGGGGGCTCTGTGTACGCCTTACAGCTGTGGCTCATGAAACCTTACACAGGACCCCTGTACAGCAGTAAGGAGTGGTTCAATAACAGGCTCAGTAAGTGCTGGATGACAACTGAATATGCCTTTGGCAGATTAAAGGCACACTGGTGATGCCTGTATGGCAGGTTGGATCTCATTGAGGATAATATTCCTATGGTCATAGCCGCGTGCTGTACATTGCATAATCTCTGTGAAGCTAAGGGTGAAAGCTTTGCTCAGGGGTGGATAACTTCTCTAGAGCTTCAGGCTCTATCAACCACAACAACGCTGCAGAACTTTAACCACATGTATTTATCTTTACATCCCGATACCATGGAAACTTTAGAGTCGGGATCCAAATCACAATCTTGTGTCTTGGGCTCTTTTCCACTCTCGACCTTATGTTGGGGTCAGTACAAATTACGCTCTGTTGAATTGCAATATTAATACCTTGCAGTTATTGCTTGGGAGGACAAGGATTCGCTTTAACTGAGAAACTTCCTAGATAATCTAAAAGAAAAAGGGCCTGAGCCTGACTCTAATTAATATTAAGGTTCCTTTGCAGTGAAAAGGAGCCTTGTAAATGAAAATGAGACCCAAAGTAAATAAATATCTTGGAGATACTGCGGAGACCCAGAACTATGCAGTAATAGTTATGTGAAATACTCTGGTAGGGAATGTCTACACTGCAATAAAAGACCCGCAACTAACAAGGGACAGCTGACTCAGGCTCATGGGTGTATTTTAAATTGCAGGGTAGATGTCTGGGCTCAGCCTGGAGCCCAGGCTCTGGGAACCCATGAAGAGGGAGGGTCCCAGAGCCTGGACTCCAACCTGAGACAGGACGTCTGCACTGCAGCCCAAGCCTCATGAGCCTGAGACATGGGCCAGCCATGGGTGTTTTATTGCAGCATTAGCCTACCCAGAAGAGAAACTAAAAGCTGTCCATTGTATATTAGCATGTTTCTCCCTTTGTATCAGTTAATTTGATATTTATGATAAAATCCGTGTTGCCAGAAGTTTCTTGAAGTCTCATTATAATGAATGCTTTGACATTTTAGCAGCTAAGTTGAAAATAAAAGGTCCATAGCAATAAATATTCACTCTAGTTATAAATTAATGGACATCAGGTTCTTTCTAGTCTGTGGAAACAGGTCATAGGGGACAAAAGGCCTGCCAAAGATTAACAATAGGTTTGATAAAGGTATCTTTGAAGTCCAGTAACCATTGTCTGGATCAGTATGGCATTACTTGAAGACAAAGCTTCATGAATTTTTCAATGTCAGGGCATTAGATTTATTTAATGTGATGGAGCTGTTATAGGCATTTTAAGAGACTAACAGGTATCCTCTGAAAGTTTAATGAAGAACTGATTCGTAAACATAATGGAATTTAACCACAAGCAGGCAGTCACAGTAATGATGTGTATGGTGCTTTTGTGAGAAGAAGCTAGATGTTTTATAAGAAGTGATGCATGCATTTTACTGGATGTTAACATATTAGAATGTATGACTGCGTGTAAGAAAGGGGTTTAGCACAGGTTGAGAATTAGCCTCTTACAGATTTGAGACATCACATAAAATAGATTATATACACCAGTATCTAAATCGATAGTTGAAAACTAATGTAATTTTATTTTTCACCCAATTTGTAACTCATCTCAGGTATGAAAATGGGTTCTGTAAGGAGATGGTTCTTAGCTGAGTTTTTGTACCTCATTTATTGCCCCATCTCAAAAAATATATATTGGAATTGGAAAAGGTTCAGAAAAGGTCAATAAAAATTATTAAGGGTATGGAACAGCTTCCATATGAGGAGAGATTAATAAGATTGGGACTTTTCAGCTTGGAAAAGAGATGACTAATGGGGGATATAATAGAGGTCGATAAAATCATGATGGTGTGAAGAACGTAAATAAGGAAGTATTATTTACTCCTTCTCATAGCACAAGAACTAGAGGTCATCAAATGAAATGAATAGACAACAGGTTTAAAACAAACAAAAGGAAGTATTTCTTCACACAATACACAGACAACCTGTGGAACTCATTGCCAGAGGATGTTGTGAAGGCCAAGACTATAACAGGATTCAAAAAAGAACCATATAAATTCATGGAGGATAGGTCCATCAATGGCTAACAGACAGAATGGACAGTGATGGTGTCCCTAGCCTCTGTTTGCTAGAAGCTGAGAATGGGCAACAGGGGATGGATCACTTAATGATTACCTGTTCTGTTAATTCCCTGTTGCACACCTGGCATTGACCACTGTCGGAAGACAGCATACTGGGCTAGATGGACCTTTCGTTCAACCCAATATGGCCGTTCTAATGTCATCACCTTAGGGTCTCAGTGCTTTGTTAATAGATTCCTTCCTGCAAACTTCTTGGAGTGCCAGTTGATCAAATCTTTCTTGCAGCAGAATCATGGAGATTTTTGGCTGTCATATACTGTACATGGTACAGTACTTGGATAAGGTAGTAATAATATTTTGCACTTATATTGCACCTTTCCACTAGATATCAGAGTGTGCTTTAAATGTGAGAATGCCCTTTACAGGCAGGGAAACAGAAGCCAAGATGGGTCAGATGATTTTCCCATGGTCAAAAGGTAAGTCTGACTGTGGGGAATCTAAATCACTGATTCCCGGTGCCCTGCTCTAGCCACCGGAATACACCTCCGCCTTTGGTTTCATCCCCAAAGGATCTAACCTAAGAACTGTATTGTCTTGTCAGTGTTCATTACCTTTACACAGTTTTGTTCTTTCAGTCAAAGTGGAGCTGGCATATAAACTCTTCTAAGTAAATCTCTGTTACAGTTTCTAGCAGTGTTGTCTCTTCACACCTCTGTCTCTCCAACGACTGTTGCTGGAGAAGAACCGAACTCTGATCAATTTAAAGGCAAGACATTTCTCAATCTGGCCTCATTTTCCATGAGGCATTTGTTGGCTCTCAATAACAAAAACCAAACAAAACAAAAATCACATTGATATTTGGTATTTCCTTAGTAATTTCAGCTTGGGTCACGGGGAGAAATAATAAGCTAATACATTTGGGGAAGAAGAAGAATTAAAAAAAAAAAAGTACTTTTGTGGCAAGAAAAAAACCTGGGAAAAAGTAATGACTTAAGAAACTAAAGAAAATTATTAGACAGCAAATCCAACCTGAGTTTGAACTCTCATATACTTTCAAAAACAAATATAAAGTCCACTACATTTTTTAGCATCATACACAAAGTCATCAAGTCACCATGCAGAGAAGTAATAGTCTCTTTAAATAGCTGTGGTGTGACCATACTTAGAATATTTCATTCATTCATGACCATCACCTTACCACAAAGGTATTTCCAAACCAAAATTCAGAGAAGAACAATAAAAATTGCTAGGAGCTGCAGGGAATGATATAATCAGTGGCAAGCCCCTCCTGCCCCAAACTCTAGGTTTAAGCAGAGCTAAGGTAGCTTGGTGGTATGTCATCCCCTTGAAGAATGCTGAATTGAGCAAGACTTAAGCTTTTGAAAACCAGGAAATGCATAGTTAAGGATTGCTCCATGCTGCCTTAACTCTGCCTTCTTTCAGCAATGCCCTAATGCAACCCATTAACACAAATATCATTACTCTGCCAGCCCCACACTTGCAGTTGATGAAATGTACAAGCTCTTCACCTCCTATAACAACCCAGTCATTCTCACCCACTAGGATTCTACTTAACACTGTTAAAAGGGCCAGAAAGAGAAAGACTGCCAACACCACATTCCCTCTACTCTCTTTGACAAATGCATCAATACACATAGTGCCAAGGGCCAGCATGCATATGTGAGTTCAGATTCAGGAGGTTCCAGATCCTGGCATTCAATCTCACCCTTAGCCAACTCCACAGGCAGAATGCCACCCAGTTTAAGAACCACTTCACAGCCTTTAACAACTCCTATATACTTACTGACAGGATTCCAGCGCAGCCTACACGTTCACTTAACCACCATCAAAGTGTTAGAATCTTCTCATACTTCATCTCACCTCTCACAGTGTTCTTTGTAATGGAAACCCTGTGCATTGCTGACATAGCCTACACCATAGGCCCCGACTTTCTAATATGCCAGGAGGGGGAGCTCCCCCAGGTTCTGCCCCAGGCCCCACGCCCACTCCACCCCTTCCCCCAAGGCCCCACCCCTGCCACACCTCTTCCTGCCCCATTCCACTCCCTCCCCTGAGCATGCCCTGTCCTTGCTCCTCCCGCTCCTCCCAGGACCTCCTGGACACCCCAGAACAGCTGATCCATGGTGGATGGGAGGCGCTGGAGGGGAGGGGAAGGTGCTGATCAGCGAGGCTGCTGGCGGGCAGGAAGCACTGGGAAGACATTGATGAGAGGCTGACAGTGAGTGCTCAGCACCCAACATTTTTTTTCTGGGGGTGCTCAAGGGCTGGAACACCCACAGAGTCGGCACTTATGCATCATTTCTACGTTAAATTACATAGGACACAATATATCCTGAAGGAACATATGAACCTCTTCCTTTTCCTCATATAAGAGGATGCAAAACAGATCTCCTCATATCACTATTACCTTAAAGCGTGGGACTGAGCTGTAATCCATCGATCTTACAAAAGCACTTCTGCCAAGCAGAGCTAACTACTGCTTCCAGGGCAGTTACACCTGATACTGGCCACACTCACTTTACCTAGAAAGCATGCAGATATACTAAACACTGACACTACTCTTACATCACAGTCCACTAATGACAATGCCCTTTGTAATAAAAACCCTACATCCTTCTAATTATATAACATACGCAGTTCTGTATTGAAGTGATCCATACTGGACCCTGACGATGCACATGCAGCATTTCTCTTTGTTCTCACATCAGAGGGTACAAAACATAGATCTCCTCACATAAACACAGCTCTGTCACATATCTCATAGTAATCCACACATCTCCTATATCACAAAAACACCATTACCAAGCAGGCCCAACTACTGCCACCACCACTTGGCACCAGGGCCACCCAGAGGATTCAGGAGGCCTGGGGTCTTTGATGGCAGGGGTGCCCCCAGCCACAGGTCTTCGGGGCACTTCAGAAGTGGGTCCCTGAGTGGAAGGGCCCCCTACCACCAAATTACCACCAAAGACCTGGAGCAGAAGAGTTTTCAGGGCCGCCGGAGCGAGTGAAGGACTCCGCTCCAGGGGCCCCTGTGGGGCCTGGGGCAAATACCCCAGTTGCCCCCTTCTCTGGGCAGCCTTGTTTGGCGCAGGTAGACCCAACACACTGACTACACCTGGAGTATGTGCAAATCACTCCCATTGGCTACTGCCAGCTCCAGTGGAAGAGAGGGAAGGTGGCGTGAGTAATCTTTTCTTGGTTTTGCTTTTGCTCCTCTCCTTCTGGCCCTTTAGCAGAGTTTGATGGAATCCTGTGGATAATACTGAATGAGTTGTAAGAGGAGACGCAGAGCTTGTGTATTTCATTAACTGCGGGTTGGGGTACGATTATCATGCATTTGGGTTTTCCTGGACACAGCCTCTTTTTTGAGCTTCCTTTTTTTTCCTGGGCAAATTTTTCAAACAGGAAATGTCCTGGGTTTTTGTAGAGCAGAGAAGCTGCAGCCCAGGAAGAGCTCCAATTGATCCAGTTCCTGATTGGTCTCTCCCCTGCATCTGATCGGTCCATTCCCCTGCAAGCCACAACTGCAAGATCCAGCCCACCCAGGCCCCAGCTGCCAGCCCTGGGGAGGTTGTTCCGCAGGAAGGCACTGGCTGACGGCCGTCTCTGTGTCCTGGGTGTGTCCCAGCTGCCTTGCCACCGTGACCGGGAGCGACGCTGCCTCCCACCTCCAGTGAGTACCTCGACCACAGGTACTCCCTCCAGCACCCCTCCTTCCCCTTCACCCCTCCCCCCCACTTTCAGCAGTGCCCTCCTTTTGGGAAACTGAAATATAGTGAGCCTAGATTGGCAGAATAAAGTTGTGTGTATTAATGGGGCATAATAGGTGTCACAAGACAGGGTTCCTTCCTGCTGTATTCCTCTCTGCAAACTGTCCTAACACACATCAGTAGCAACTTCAACACCAAGTACTTCATTTATAGTATTTTATATAAGTCCTTTCCCCCACAATATAAGACTTTTACCTTCTCTGTAGGCAGATATCGCACATCCCTGAGATTGCAGGCTTCTCTGGTTCATCCAGTCCTTAACCACTTATCTGCTCATTTTGGCCCACGTGGGGATACTTGCCAAGTGGTGGCAGCCTTAGACTACTCATACTCCATCACACTGGGGCGTTGCTGAAAGAAGACAATCTTTTGTACCTTATTCTAGTTTAAAATCTAAAGGCTTACCTAGATCAAAATTTTAACTTCCAAGCCTGGTGATTCAAAGCCTCCTGGGAGGGGCTGGGCACTGTGGCAGCTGAGTAAGTGACTCCTTAGTGATACTTATGGATCAAAAGGATAGACTGTAAAGACCAGGACCCATGTAATGTACAGGAGGCGGGAAGGATGGGTGACCTAGCCACAGGTATAAATTTTAGAAGTCTCCTATCACAGCCCTTTTGAGCAGAGAGCCTGCAGCAGACATAGAGCACAATGATAGGCTGAGCTGCCAAGGTAAGGAGAGTCTGTCTGTAGTCAGAGTGCAGCTGAGGGATTTTAACAATTGCAAAGCTTCTGACAGAATAAAGAAAACCAAATACACCTAAGAAACTTAAGCTATCAAAACAAACACCGTAAGAGTAAAAAGGCAGGCTGAAGACCAGCAGGAGGATGTGTGGGCTACCCAGTTTATTGCACTGAGTGCAACATGTATGAATATCTGCCTGGTGGGCAGGTGGTGTGTGTGTGTGCGCGTGTGCGTGCGCAGTTCAAGAAACTCATGGCTGGAGCGGAGTGAACTGGAGATACAAAGGGAGACAGAGAAGTAAATAAAGAAGACCTTCAGGGACAGAGTAGCATGGTCCAGCCTCCTGTCCAAGAGCCCACATGCTGATAAGGAAGATTAAAGTCTCAGAGCAGGAGAACATCAAGCTGGAGTGGAAGGAAATGGTCTCATAGTTAGGACTCACATTCCAGATGACATTATGATATCCTCTTGCACCGAGGATATCCCTCCAGGGCTGGGACCCCAGTTATTAGAGTGGGGAATTCAATTATTAGAAATATAGATAGTTGGGTTTGTGGTAACTAGGAGAACTATATGGTAAATTGTCTGCCAGATGCAAAGATAGAAGCACAAAACATCTAGAAAGCATTATACTTAGTGCTAGGGAGGAGGCAGTGGGTATTGTACATGTAGGTAACAGTAAATAGAGAAATGCAGGAGAGAGGTCCTGGAGGCCAAATTTAGGCTAAAGAGATTAAAGTCCAAGACCTGCATGGTAGCAGTCTCTGAAATTCCTCCAGTACCACGTGTAGGGCCAGGAACAGTAGCAGAATTGCAAGATCAAAATGCATGATTAAGGAAATCCTATATGAAGGAGGCATTTAAGTTTATTAGGAACTAGGAAACCTTTTAGGGAAGGAGTGGCCTATCAGGAAGGGATGGTCTCCACTTAAACCAAAACAGACCCAGATTGCTGGCACATAAAGTTTAAAAGGTTGTAATGGTATTTTTAAACTAAGGGCTAGGTGCTTAGCTCCAGTCCTAGGTGGAGTGCAGGATCTGGTCCAAGTGGCGAGTATAGCTGAACCACTCAGTAATAATGACAAAAATATAATTATATTTAACATTCTTACAGGCGGGATACCAAAAAACTCACTACATTAACATGTGATTTTTAAAAGAGTAGCTATTCAAGAATGAGGACGCTTGTTAGACAGAAGTTAAAAGGAGCTGTCACAAGGGTTAAATATCTGCAAGCAACATGGGAACTATTTGAAATAAAAGGCTCAAACTAAATGTATACCCCAAGTTAGAAATGTCCATAAGAGGATGTCATAAACAGATAGTTAAGGGTTAATGTCTCTTTTACCTGTAAAGGGTTAAGAAGCTCAGTAAACCTGGCTGACACCTGACCAGAGGACCAATTGGGGGACAAGATACTTTCAAATTTCGGTGGAGGGAAGTCTTTGTTTGTGCTTTTTGTTTTGGGGGTTGTTCGCTCTTGGGAAAAAGAGGGACTAGACGTGCAACCAGACTCTCCAAATCTTTCTGAATCAGTCTTTCATGTTTCAAACTTGTAAGTAGCCAGGCAAGGCAGATTAGTATTATGTTTGTTTTCTTTCAACTTGTGAATGCTTTTCCTTTTGCTGGAAGGATTTTTACCTCTGTTTGCTGTAACTTTGAATCTCAGGCTGGGCGGGCGGGGAGTCCCTCTAGGCTACATGAATCTGAGTACCCTGTAAACATTTTCCATCCTGATTTTACAGAGATAATTTTTACTTTTTCTTTCTTTAATTAAAAGCTTCCTTTTTAAGAACCTGATTGATTTTTCCTTGTTTTGGAATCCAAGGGGATTGGGTCTGAACTCACCAGGGATGGGTGGGGGGAGAAGGAGGGGGAGAAGGTTAATTCCTCTTTGTTTTAAGATCCAAGGAGTTTGGATCAGTGTAGCCTCTCAGGGTAACCCAGGGAGGGGAAAGTCTGGGGGGAAAAAAGCGGGGTGGAAGGCTAATTTCTCCTTGTGTTCAGATCCAAGGGGTTTGGGTCTTGGGTTCCCCAGGGAAGGTTTTGGGGGAACAGGAAGTGTGGCAAACACTATATTTTTGACTGGTGGCAGTGTACCAAATTTAAGCTGGTAATTAAGCTTAAAAGTGATCATGCAAGTCCCCACTTTTTGGACGCTAAAAAGTTCAAAGTGGGGAAAAAACCTTGACATGGTGGTAGAGGTGGAATTGTGTTTAAAAACCAAAAGCCAGTAGGATTTTTTTTCTCTCCTTTCTAGCTGCTTGGAAAGCAGCCTGAGGGCAGAGGTGTTAAGTTTTTTTAACAAGGGTCTTTGTTAGGAGGAGACTTCAAGCTGTGAGCCAGCAGACAGCCAGCAAAAGGCATTTACAAGTGAATTGTTTTCTTTCTAGCTCTCGGGTATAGCTAGTTAGAAAATCTCTGTTAACCAAGCAGCCTGAGCTGCAGAGGGGTGCGGGCAGCACAAGAAAGCAGAAAAATGAGTGCCAGGAAAGCAGTTAAACAGCAAATGGCTAGGCTGGACGCAGAAGAAAAAGCCAAAGAGGCTGCCCACAGACGAGCTATAGAGATGAAAGAAAAAGAGCTGGAGATCCAAAGGGAGGCCCACCAGCAGGCCCTGGAATTAGCAAAGGCTAAGCCAGATGTTCCAGCCAACCCTAACAACCCTTCTCCAGGTACTGTTTCCCATCCCAGAAAATTCCCCACCTACAAAGCAGGTGATGACACTGAGGCCTTCTTAGAAAATTTTGAAAGGGCCTGCCTTGGGTACAACATCTCTACAGACCAGTACATGATAGAGCTGAGGCCACAGCTCAGTGGACCCTTAGCAGAGGTGTCGGCTGAAATGCCTAAGGAACACATGAACGATTATGAACTTTTTCAAACCAAGGCCAGAATCAGAATGAGGCTAACACCTGAGCATGCCCATCGGTGGTTCAGAGCCCTAAGGTAGAAACCAGATGTGTCATTCACCTGACACACCTACCACATTGGAAAGAATTGGAATGCCTGGATATCAGGAGCAAATGTTAAATCTCTGGACGAGCAGTCCCTCCTAATGCAAATGGAACAGTTCTTTGAGGGTGTTCCTGCGGAAATAGAAAGATACATCCTAGATGGGAAGCCCAAAACTGTAACCGAGGTGGGGGAGATTGGAGCCAGATGGCTGGAAGTGGCAGAAAAGAAAAAAGCTACTAGCAAGGGGAGCGAATGTCACAGGGTCAAACAGAAAATAAATGCTATCACCGGGAGCAACCCAAGACCCAACCTACAACCCAAGGAAAGTCCCAGACACCCTACTGTCCCACCTCACCAGTCTCCAGCAACCCACCTCAGCCCAGTGACCAGTCATCTGGGCGATGCTTTAAATGTAATGAACTGGGACATATAAAGGCCAACTGCCCCAAGAACCCCAACTGAGTGCAGTTCATTACACCACCATCACACCAAAGATCCCCAGGCCCAGATGCCTCTCAAATACCCTCGGAGCGAAGGGAAACTTTGAGAGTGGGCGGAAAGAAGGTTATCAAGTGGAGGGACACGGGGTCACAAGTGTCAGCTATCCACCAATGTCATCTTTTAAAATTTGGAAATCAAATCCTAGTGAAGATAATAGGAAGGGGCACAAACTGTAGCTGGTTTCATGTAAAACTATAATAAGGCAGGCCAAGAATGAATTTGAGAAACAGCTTGCTAAAGATGAAAAAAACAAACAAGAATTTTTTTTTAAGTACGTTAGAAGCCGAACAGAGACTAGGTCAACTAGATAACCAAGGTAATAAAGAAGCACTCAAGGAAGATAAGACCACTGCAGAGAAGCTAATTCTTTACATAAGTCTTCACTACAGAGGATGAGGGATATAAACATGTCAAAACTATCCTTTTGGGGCATCAAATCTGAAGAACTGTCGCACAGTGCTGTGTCAATAGAAGAGGTTTTAGAACAATTGATAAATTAAACAGTAATAAGTCCCCAAGACCAGATGGCATTCATCCCAGAGTTCTGAAGGAAATCAAATATGAAATTGCAGAACTGTGCTATGTAATCTATCACTTAAATTAGCCTTGACTGGAGGATAGCTAATATGACACCAATTTTTTAAAAAGGCTCCAGAGCAGCAATTACAGGCTGGTAATCCTAACTTCAGTACCAGGCAAATTGGTTGAAACAGAGTAAAAACAGAATGATCAAACACACAAATCAACACATGTTGAGGAAGAGTCAATATGACTTTTGTAAAAGGGAATCATACTTCACCAATCTATTAGAATTCTTTGAGGGAGTTCAGTAAATGGTGACAAAGGTGATCCAGTGGATTTCGTGTATCTGGACTCTCAGAAAGTTTCTTCAGCAAACTAAGCATTCATGGAATAAGAGGGAAGGTCCTCTTGGATCAGTAACAGGTTAAAAAATAGGAAACAAAGGGTAGGAATAAATGGTCAGTTTTCCCAACGTCAGAGAGATAAATAGTGAGGTTTCCCAAGGATCTGTACTGGGAACAATGCTGTTCAACATTCATAAATGATCTGGAAAAAGAGGTACACAGTGAGGTGGCAAAATTTGCAGATGATACAAAATGACTCAAAATAGTTCAGTCCAAAGCTGACTGTGAAGAGTTACAGAGGGACCTCATAAAACTGGGTGACTAGGCAATAAAATGGCAGATGAAATTCAATGTTGATAAATGCAAAGTAATGCACATTAGAAAACATAATCCCAACTATACATATAAAATGATGGGGTCTAAATTGGCTGTGACCACTCAAGAAAGATCTTGGAGTCATTGTGGATAGTTCTCTGAAAACATCCACTCTATGTGCAGTGACAGCAGTAAAAAAAAGACAACAATACCAGGAACTACAGAAAAAGAGGTTTTATCCGGCGTGCTGGGAGAATAGGGGGTGCCAGTGAGTGAAAAATGGAAGTTAACTAAGAGGGAGGGAGTTTGGGCGCAGGAGGGGGGGCTATGAAGGGAATTTGAGTATGGGAGGAGGCTCGGGGCAGCGGGTTGGAGCATGGAACGGGGGGAGGAGTGCCATATCCTGAGGCCACTCACCTTTGGTTGCTCCCACAAGCAGTGACCTGTCCTGACTGCTCCTACATGGAGGCGCAGTAGGCAGCTCTGTGCACTGGCCCACAGGCGCCGTTCCCGCAGCTCCCATTGACTGTGGTTCCCAGCCAATGGGAGCTGTGTTGCTAGTGCTCGGGGTGGGGAGCGGGCAGTGCGGAAAGCTACCTGCTGCACCTCCGCCTGAAAGCAGCCAGCACAGGTTGCTGCTTGTGCAGAGCCGCCTAAGGTGAGCAGGCCCTAGATTCAGCACCCCGCACACCTTCCTCTGCCCTAAGCCCCCTTCTGCACCCAAACGCCCTCCCGGAGCCCACGCCAACTGGACTATAAACTAGAATTTCAATGAAGATCAGAAATGCCAGTTTATAGAGCTTTCTGGTTGGTGAAGTGCCAGATAAAACAGCTTTTATTGCATTTGGAAAGGGATGGATAATAAGACAGAAAATATGTCACTATATAAATCAGGGGTGGGCAAACCTTTTGGCCTGAGGGCCACATCGGGGAATAGAAATTGTATGGCAAGCCATGAATGCTTACAAAACTGGGGTTGGGGTGCGGGAGGGGGTGAGGGCTTTGGTTGGCGGTGCAGGCTCTGGGATGGAGCTGGGGATGAGGAGTTTGGGGTGTAGGAGGGTGCTCTGGGCTGGAATCAAGGGGTTTGGATGGTGAGAGGGAGATCAAGGCTGGGGAAGGGGTGTGGGAAGGGTTGCAGGTTCCAGTTGGGGGTGCGGCCTCTGGGGTGGGGCTGGGGATGAGAGGTTTGGGGTTCAGGAGGGTGGTCCTGGCTGGGATTGAGGGGGTTGGAGAATGGGAGGGGGAGCAGGGCTGAGACAGGGGGTTGGGGCATGGGGAGAGGCTCAGGGGTGCAAGCTCTGAGCAGCACTTATCTCAAGCTGCTTCTGGAAGCAGTGGTATGTCCCTTCTTTGGCTCCGTCTGCGGGCACTGCCCCTGCAGGTTCCTTTGGAGTGGTGGAAGGGGCCATTGGAGCACATAAGAGCATGGCCATGACGCGGCTTCCGGAAGCCACTTGGAGTGACCTCTGACCCTGCGCCCCAACTAAAGTGCTGGAGCAGGGCCATGCCATGGCTTCCGAGAGCCATGCGGTGCAGCCCCTGACCCTTCACCCCAGCTGGAGTGCTGAAGCAGGGCCAAATCGCATAGTGTGGGCCCTGACCCAGTGCCCCATCTGGAACGGACCAAACTAGTCTGAGAACTGCTTGAAAGATTTCAACAACATGGAATTATCAAACTAATAAAATCAGAGTCTTTTCAAAACGCTCTAATACAGTCATTGTACAAAAAGTCCTTCCTAGAAATTGCTTGTCCTGAACAAGTGTTCTATCAAGACATAGATAATATATCTTTAGCGCAATCTTGGAATGCCAAATCAAGGTGGAGGAGGAGTTGGCTCTTATGGGGTCTGAGGCTTAGAATCTCCTGTGTCAGATTTAGTCCATCTCCCCAGGTGGAGGGAGAGAATGAAAGGCCTACATGACTGGGGCAGGAGGGTGTCATGTGAGTAAGAAGCAAGCCTACAGGGAGCAAGAACCAGCAAGGAAGGCTGGAGAGACTAAGCCTTGTAGGAGAAAAGGCTCAGCCAGGACAGGACTAAGAACCCTACACTGAAGGTAGTGACCCAGCAGGAGGCTGGGTGAAAGATCTGTGGTGTTTTGAATTTTACATTAATAAATCAGGCTTCCTAAAGGGGAAGGTTCTTAAGGAACAACTTGTAGCATGAAGACTGGTTAACAGGGGGAAAAGAGGCAGCAGCAGAGTCTAAAGCCAGACCCACCATGACCTGCTCCCCAAGGGTAGTGTCCTGACAAATCTATCTGAATGCAGTGAGTGGGCTGCTAGGCAGGCAGCCCTTTTAATAAATTTGACAGCTGAATAAGGGACTCAAGTTCCTGCTTGCTTCAGTTGTGTAGGAAATTAAACCACTAGTGCCAGGGGGGAAAATGGAAATTCCTTCCAACGAAAAGTTTCACAGTATTTATTTACTTGTCCCAAATCAGGACACAACACTAAAGTATAATTTTACATTGAATCAGCACATTTGGCATAAAACTATTCCACTCTAACAGTTCTGACCAGCTCTAAGAACTGCCAAGGATCTCTTTACTTCCAAAAGAATACAACACAGTAACTCAGTGATAGCCAGGTCCTTAAGGGTCTTGTTAAAGAAGGCTTGTCATAGAGCCTGGTGGGACCTTGGAGGTGTAAACAAGTCAAAAAGCATCTAGCAATTTTTTTAAAAAATAATAAACATGTAGGAATATTGGTTAATTTTGGGATTTGGAGGTGAGAGGGAGAACAAACCAAACACACAATGCTAAGATACCCATAACCATTGTTGATTTGACACTGCTCAGAGGCTGAGCTGTCTCTGGTCAGCAACATGTTGTTTTCCTTTACAGTAAAAGAATGCATGGAGTGCCCAGGTACAAGAAGCATTAAAGGCATATGGGGAAACATTCAGAGGATGTTTTTCTTTTACAGGTTTCACTTGCTCTACCACAAAGCTTAGTGCCCGAGGCTTTATGGAAATAAGTGTTGGCTTAGTTCAACTAGAAATACAGTTAGCGAACCCCACTACTTTGAAGCAAAGTTAATTACTACTGTTCCTACTCGTACTGTAATAGTCTCAAGCCATATAGAATGTTTATAGAACAGATGAATAAGAAGTTAAGTGATTCTTAACTCCTGTGATTTGCATAATGCCATTAAAAAACCTATTTTGAGGCAGATGAAAGCTGTGTATAGATACTGATCTGTGGGAAATGAGTCTCTGCCAAAATTTGGTACAATCATACAGCCAAACTTAAAAGATAAGAATTATGGCCAAAATTTTCAAACCTGGATGCTTAAAGTTAAGCAAGTAAATCCAACAAATCAGCCGAAAAGCAGAATTGTTCCTAGCAAGTAGTAAACAACTAATTTCTTAGGTGTCTCTTTTTCCTGCAAATTGCAGAGTGTTATATTGCTGCTTCTGAGTTGACTATATACTGTAGCAGCTGGCAAGTAACCAGCCTTGCAGTGTGAATAGCAATGTTTCAATTAAAATAATTTAAAAACTTTCCTGGCAGGTACTTAGACACTGCTTGGAACTACAGCCCTATGTCTGCACAACGCTGAAGATCCATCTGCAGAATATGCCATGTGTCACTTTCTTGATTTAAACTGGTTATGAAAGGGAATATATAAGAAAGCTAAAAAGAGAGGAAGGAGAGAGAGAGAGAGAAGATGTGGCATTTCATAATTTTTTGAAGGAAAGGCATGACTATCATTTACTTTCTGCCAGTAGGTTCCATATTTTCTCAGCTACAGTATAGTAAGCTCTCTCTCAAGGACGTTTGATTTCTAGTATCTATTTCAATAATTCCAGCATCTATTTCAATAATTCCAGTAACTTCCCCACAACTTACTTAGACAGTTGTTATTGCATTAAACTTCATGGGACATGCCGATATTTTCAAGCTACTAGTAGGTAGATAACTGCAGTGGCTGTGATTAGTGTCATCAGCATTTACCAATGATTACCTCCTCCATTTTTCCAAGATGATATTGTGATTTTAAATGGTGTCCACCATATCAAGGCCCCAAACCTGCAAAGAGTTCTGCCCAGGCACAAGGGTTTGCCCACACAGAGCTCCATCCAAGATCGGGGCCTTAATGCTCAAGTGACTAAATCATACAAGACTCCAAGATGTTCCACACCTCGTTGCTAAAAGTGCACATAGATGGCAAGTGGAGGAAATTTCATTCAAGGATCTCTGCAGAATGGAACAGCAATATGCAATTAGAAGAAACAAATGTGCAGAGATGTTTTGTGCAATACTGAGCTTAAAATGCTGGTGGCTGACTGGAACACACTTTTAGTTTCCAAAAACTAAATCTCTACTAATGCTCCTGCTGTTGCTATCTCTGCTAGGAAACCTTTTGGCAAAAAGGCCTACTGTAGATAAGACCTAATTTTGTTTTCTTTTAAACTGTATTAGGTTTTCCCTTTCCAACCTCTTAATTTCTCTTTCTCTTCAAAACATCTTCCTTTTCTGATTTGGCCTCACCTACTGATTTTTTTAAAAACCCTTCAGTTATTTTCTCCTCCTTTCTCAGTCCCAGTCTCTCTCCGAACTCCTTGTACTTCAATACCTCTTTGACACATTTTTTCCTCGCTCCTCTTCGCTATTCTTTCAAATGGTCAAATCTTGTCTTCCATTGCCCAGTCCAGTTTATCTAACCTTACCTTCCTCCACATTGATCTCCTCCATCAGTCTTACAGTCCTTCTCTTCATTCCCCCTCATTACTGCTAAAAAGTATACCCTACAACCTATTCTGCTTATACTGTCAAGGGCTGGGAGACAGTTGAATGATGCATCCAGTGTCTGCCATATCCTTTATGCTGTCTCAGTTTTCCTTCTCACCTGTTCTCCACTGTGTTGTATTCAAGGCACTAAGTGGTAAACTGGATCTGGTGTGGGGGTCATGAGAAAAAGGCACCATCTTCAACACAGCAGCAACTGAAACAACAATATCTAATAGATGGAAGAACAAACTGCAGCAAAAACACTGCTCAAGTCCAGACAACCCACTTCTGCATGAGATTTCAAACAGGTCTATGATTCTGCTGACATGACCATGATTAACTTCAAATGTGATGCTTGATAACATACACTAGAAAATCTGTACAAAAGAACTCACAATTTCATTTCTTATTAGTTCTACTAACTCAGGTGGCTAGAATACAGTTAACTGCAAGTGAATCTGTGGTCATACTACTCTTGTATCTCATCAGATTTATGGGAATCACTGCTTCTAAAGACAATCAACACAAGCATCAGCAGACCAACTTAGTAGCCAAATAGCAGTGTTTTGCACTTCCATGCAGGAGACACAAGTGCATTTCCCACTCTCACTTGCTGAAGCTACAAATGCTGATCACCTTGTGGGCAGAAAAGTGACAACTTGCAGCAGATGTGTTGGTGGATTGTAATGGGAGTCTCCTCCAGTAGTACACAGAGAACAAGGTAGCTGCACATAAAGCTGCGAGGCTGAAGGCTGGTAGTGTAAAGCAGACATGAGTGACCATTTAAGAGAAAACACACTAGTGATCCAAGTCTGCTTTGCAGCATATGCTTTACTAGATTGTACAGTATATGTGATTATTCACCATTCAAAGTCCCCTGCAATACCCAGATAAAACAGAGTGAGTCAAGAAAAGAGTGCACAAGAGTACAAATTTAATTAAAAATTAGGTAGGCTATTATGCTGAGACACATTTTCATGAAGTAGAGTGACTCAGCTATGATATTTATATAAATTGACGCTGGCAAAATTCTAATAATCAGTTTGAAGTCATCAGAAGTTTGTTATTTACTTCACTAGGACTAGGATTTTATTCAAAGGGTTAATTTCAGAACAACTTAGTTAGCTTATGCAAGACTTAAAACATGTTATACATTGAGAAATGACTATTATATGATTTCACAATAGAAATATGCATAAATAAACACATTTAAGGATGTTTTTCACCTCAGTGGACATTAACAGGGACTGTATTTGTGGTAAGCCCCTGGAGAAGGGGAAAAATCTTGGTGAGGAAGTGTTGACAGGGGAAGCAACATTGCATACTCACCCAAACAGGAGTTACTCCTAGGGGGATTTTGCATCACTGTGCCTGTGCAGAATTCATGTCCCCCACAGATTTCTTTGCTGCCCTGCAGAAAAATGACTTCTGACAGGGAAGCAAAGGGAAGACACAAGAGCAGTCACATGCCCTCCCTGGCAGTGCAGGCAGGTTGGTTTGGATTCCCAAAGCACCTGGTGGAGATGTAAATTACTACTGGGAGAGGCTGGGCAGTCATGCATTGGAGAGAGAGAGAGACACTCTGTCCCCTTCGCTCACTATTTCAGCATGCTTGGCATGGAGGGGATGGGCTTCAGGATGTTTCTATGAAGGTATGTGTGGGGCAGGCTCTGGGGCTTTTCTTCAGTGCTCCCTGCTCCCATTATCCATCCATTGTATTGTAGTTTAAATAAATTACTGAAATAAATGAAATCAGAGTGATTATATTGTGTTATTTCGACTAATAAAATATGCAGAATTTTGAAGAATTGTAAAATATTGTATGTAGAATTTTGAATTTTTTGGTGCAGAATTCCCCAGGAGTACTCTAGTCTAGTTCTCTACATAATTAAAGAAGAGGAAATGTTCATTTTATATCTAAAGTGTTACTTAATAATCCATATAGTGTAAGATCTTTAAGCATTTCAACATCCTCTATCAAGAGAGTAATGAAAATGGATTAAGGTCATGACTGTGATGATTGCAATGTTGTAGTTAATGTTTTGCCACGATATGGTGGGTGTTTGAGCAGTATGCTCTGAGTATGTAATGAGTCAGAGCTGTCTAGTTCGACAGTTGGAAACAATTCAGCATAACAATTTTTTCCTCCTGCTAATCTGTCACAGGGAAACTTTGTGAAGCTCTCAAGTCACAGTGCTGATCCCCAGAAATAAGAATGGAACCACGGTTTCTTTCATTTCCATTTCACAGTTTGCAGTGTGTAGGGGGACCGGATTGCAAGAGTGAAATATCAGGACACATTGGGCGAGCAGTGGGAGGAAACAGACAGACACAGGTGAACAGCCCCTGTCAGAGCCAGAGGCACACTGGGCTACCTGGCCCAATGCTGCCAGTGTGCCCCTTCCTGTTGGAGGTGGGCCCATGATGTGCCACACAGCTCCCCTGCCCAGCGCCCCCTGGATCCACTATGCCCAATGTCCCCCTACAACTCTGTCATAAAAAGATAGTTAAGGGTTAATGCCTCTTTTATCTGTAAAGGGTTAAGAAGTTCACCTAGCCTAGCTGACACCAGACCAGAGGAACCAATGAGGGAACAAGATGTTTCAAAAGGAAGGAGGGAAGTTTCCTTTGTTTAGTCAGTTTTCAGTTTCAGCTGGAGTGAAAAAGATCAAGGAACCAGCCTCTTATCAGAGTAGTAAGTTTTAGAAAGGAATAAATAGGTTTATGTTTATTTTCTTTGTAACTTGTCTTGGTGCCATTAAGGGAATTATCAAATTGGGTATTCTTGTGTGTATGAAGATTTTTGCCCAGGGGAACATCCTGTGTTTTTTATCTGTTATCTGTGAGGTCAGCTGTATGCTGCCTCCCAGAGGTTTTTTTCTTTTACCTTTCTTTTCTTTAATTAAAAGCCTTCTTTTTAAGAACCTGATTGATTTTTCCTTGTTTTAAGATCCAAGGGGATTGGATCTGGACTCACCAGGAATTGGTGGGGGGAAAGGAGGGAGGTGGTTAAATTCTCCTTGTTTTAAGATCCAAGGGATTTGGATCAGTGTCCACTAGGGAATTCGTGGAGGAGTCTCTCAAAGCTACCCAGAGAGGGGAAGGTTTTTGGGGGAAAGGGAGTGATCCAGATACTCAGAAATTCTGGATGGTGGCAGCGAGACCAGATCTAAGCTGGTAATTAAGCTTAGCAGTGTCCATGCAGGTCCCCACATCTGTACCCTAAAGTTCAGAGTGGGGGTGAGACCTATGACAAACCCTTCCGCCACAAATGCACAGTGCTGTGCACACACACCCCACCCAGCACAATTCCTGGTGATGCATTAAAAGGTGTGTTGTGAACAAGACACGAGAAGTCATTCTTCCGCTTTACTCTGCGCTGGTCAGGCCTCAGCTGGAGTATTGTGTCCAGTTCTGGGCACCACATTTCAAGAAAGATGTGGAGAAATTGGAGAGGGTCCAGAGAAGAGCAACAAGAATGATTAAAGGTCTTGAGAACATGACCTATGAAGGAAGGCTGAAGGAATTGGGTTTGTTTAGTTTGGAAAAGAGAAGACTGAGAGGGGACATGATAGCAGTTTTCAGGTATCTAAAAGGGTGTCATCAGGAGGAGGGAGAAAACTTGTTCACCTTAGCCTCAAATGATAGAACAAGAAGCAATGGGCTTAAACTGCAGCAAGGGAGATTTAGGTTGGACATTAGGAAAAAGTTCCTAACTGTCAGGGTAGTTAAACACTGGAATAGATTGCCTAGGGAAGTTGTGGAATCTCCATCTCTGGAGATATTTAAGAGTAGGTTAGATAAATGTCTATTAGGGATGGTCTAGACAATATTTGGTCCTGCCATGAGGGCAGGGGACTGGACTCAATGACCTCTCGAGGTCCCTTCCAGTCCTGGAGTCTATGAGTCTATGAGTCTATGAGCACCCCCTTGCCCAAAGCCCCACCACAGCTGCCCAGCACCCCACACAGAACCTCCCACGTACTAGTTTCCCAATACACACAGATCTGCCCTCCTTCTCTTCCTTTCTCCATCCCCATGCCCTTCCCCACAGCCCCACCACCACAACTACACAATGCTCCACACAGACCCACACTGCTCAGTGCCCTGACACACACAGATCTTCCCCACTGCCCAGCACCCCCGAACAGATCCCCACTGTCCAGCACCCCAAAACACACAAACCTGCCTCACTGTCCAGCACCCCCACACCATCACAGACCAGCACCCCAAACACACCTCCCAGATACTCACTCCATCACACCCTGCTCCCTTTCCTGGCCACACTCACCAGCCCTGCTGGGAGGTCTCTGGCTCCTAGGGTGAGAGCAGTGAGGGAAGTCTCCAGACTCTCCACGTGCTGCGCCCACCACAAACACAAGCTCTGTGGCTCCCATTGGCTGGGAAAAGCTGGGCTTGTAGGTGCCAGCAGCACACAAAGCCCCCCCGCCCCCAAGAGCCAGAAGGACCTGCCAGGGGGCGAGATGGGGAGTCCCGATTGTGCTCACCTGGGGCGGCTCCCATCCCGGAAAGCATCTGCCAGGCTGGTCCCTCTGGCTCCTAGGGTCATGGGTTGGGTTGGGGGGTGGGCAGAGGGCTCTCTGCCCGCTCCCAGCACCTGCAAACCCCGCCCCTGAAGCACACAGTGCTCCTGCCAGTGGACGGATGCCAGGAGCTGCCCCGGGAAGCGGTGAGCGGCAGCGCCGCTGCTGCTGTGCCATGGCTGCGGTCAGTCCCTGATATCGGGACAAAGGGCATCCTGACCGATGTAAGATCGAGACCCGGGACAAGTTCCCTAAAATCGAGACTGTCCAGATAATATCGGGACGTCTGGTCACCCTAGCAGCGCGATATGCATTACTGTGTTAGTCGATAGTCATAGTTAGAAGGATATCCACTTCTGCTCCATGATCTGTCCATCTATACATATCTTTAACGAGATCTTTACCTCTCCTTGCATCCTGTGTAGTCAATGGCAGCTGTGCAAGGTGGTTGTAAAATGCTATGTATAACCTACAATTCACAGTTACTCGTGTAGTCATGCTACCAAGTATTCCAATGTGTGGGAAAAGTGGGTTGGACAACATGCTTTCCTCAACCAGCCCCACCTCAAGACTTGTAAACAAGAGAGAGAGATTCTCTGTCCCACCTTGAAACCAGAACTTCTTTTTCATCTTGTCCTTTCTTTTATTGGATGATCCATTGCCTCTTTTCCCACTGCTATCAGCACTGTAGAAAGAATGTGTGACTAATCCCAAAATGGGCTGGGACCAATTAACAATCTTCCCTGACTGACAAAAAAATCCTCTAAAATATCATTAAAATGTAGCGTTGGAAGGGACCTTCAGATGTCATCTAGTTCAGCCCTCTGTGCTGAGGCAGGACCAAGTAAACCTAGATCATCCATGACAGATGTTTATCAAACCTTTTCGTAAAAACCTCCAGTGATGGAGATTCCACAACCATCCTTGCAAGCCTTTCCAGAGCTTAACTACCCACATAGTTGGAAAGTTTTTCCTAATATCCAACCTAAATCTCCCTTTCTCCAAATTAAATCCATTACTTCCTGCCTACCTTCAGTGGACATAGAGAACAATTGATCACTGTCCTTTTTATAGAAGACCTTAACACATTTGAAGATTTATCAGGTCTCTCCCCTTCAATCTTCTTTACGCCCAGTTTTGTTTTTTATCTTTCCTCATAAATCAGGTTTTCTAAACCTTTTATCATTTTTGTTACTCTCTGTCATTTGTCCACGTCTTTCCTAAACTGTGTCACCAGCAACCAGACACAGGACTTGAGCTGAGGCCTCACCAGGTCCAAGTACAGCAGGACAGTTACCTCTTGTGTCTTACATATGACACTCCTGTTAACACACCCCAAAATAATATTAGCCTTTTTTTGCAACTGCATCTCATTGTTGACTCATTTAATTTGTAATTCACTATAACTCCCAGGTCCTTTTCTGCAGTACTATAACCTAGCCAGTTGTTCCCCATTTTGCAGTTGTGCATTTGATTTTTCTTCTCACTTATCTTTATTGAATTTCATCTTTGTGAATTCAGACCAATTCATTAAGGTCATTTTCAATTCTAATCCTGTCATCCAAAGTGCTTGCAACCCAACCCACCTTGCTGTCATGTGCAAATATTATAAGCATAATTTTCTCTCCATTTATTCAAGCCATTAATGGTTGTGATCCTTTTCTAATGGCTCACCAGACAGCAGAAGGCCACACTCAGTTTTTGTCAGGCTCAGAAAAACATTCATTGGTTGGTTGCTCCATATGTGATAATAGAGTTTGTCAGTCGGCATAGGTGAGTGCTGTGATGTCATTGCATAGAATGATAATGCTAAAAATTACAAGCAGCCACCGTATCACCAGTCTAAGTATGTAAAGTATTTCTACCTACAGTCTTCCAGGCAGTCCCCTCATAATATCTCTGTGTGTATATATTTATGACATACAGGAAAATTCAGATTTTAGGAACAGCTGGCCTTTTTTGGTTATCTTTATTTTAATTTTTTACCACAACTCAGCCATCTTCTTCTTCTGGAGATTTAAGTTTGTTTCAAATTGATTTTTTTATCTTAGGTTACTTATTCTATATGATTATCGCCCATCAGGAGAAGCTCCAGGCACCAGCACGCCAAGCACGTGCCTGGGGCGGCAAGCCACAGGGGGTGCTCTGCTGATAGTTGCGAGGACAGCAGGCAGGTTGCCTTCGGCGGCATGCCTGTGGAGGGTCTGTTGGTCCCGCGGCTTCGGCGGACCTCCCGCAGGCCCACCGCCGAATCCGAGGGACCGGGGACCTCCCTTAGGCAAGCCGCCAAAGGCAGCCTGCCTGCCATGCTTGGGGCAGCAAAATACCTAGAGCTGCCCCTGTCGCCCATGGTGTAAACACATCTTTAAAAGGGCAAATCATCCTTCCTAGTCTTCAGCTGGCACTTACATATACCATTATAACATCCTTGTTACAATGTCATGTCCATAAAAAATGTCATGTCCTTGCTCCTTGCAGATTGAACTACACAGCCACAAGTGAACCCACAAGAAGCTGTATCATCACTGTCAATTACAAGAGACAGCCATAACCTCTGGGGTAAAGAAGTTCTTTCCCCCCCACCCCCAATTTTAGATGATTCCCACTGTTTCTGAACCCCTTGCTGCTATAATAAATGTATATCATCTTTATTTATTCCTGCCCTGGTTCCTCTTGGTAACCCATGAAACACTCCAATATTTTAGTCAGATTGTAATACTGAGCCTAAAATTCTTTCTTAGGGCAGGATTTGCAAAAGCACCTCAGTGATTTAATTGCTTTTGAAAATTCCAGTATCATTTTTATTCAGTCTTTATTCTGGCACATTCCTAAAGAAGTTAGTGGGACAAAGGCCATGTCTATACATACAGCACTGCAGTGACGCAGCCATACCATGTCTGGCGAAGACACTCTATGCCAACAGGAGATAGCTCTTCCATTGGTATAATAAATGCACCTCCGCGAGCGGCAGAAGCTAGGTCAGCGGAAGAGCTTCTTCCTTCAGCATAGTGTTGTGCACATGAGCGCTTATGTCAATGTAATTTATGTCTCTCAGGGAGGTGTTTTTTCACACCCTTGAGCAACAAAAGTTATGCCGACATAGGCTGTAGCGTAGACATAGCCTGAGTAAGTATGGAATTAAAACAAGGTTTCTATGCACTCCTACTTGAGAATTAATTTTGAAATGTGTGTATTTTCAGTTTCCTCTACCCTACAATGAAGAAAGTTTCTTTTGACTTATTGTGTTCTGGGGCTAGGCTGCCAAACACTCCAGCCCCCATGGAAGAAATTAGGGATTGCCCTCCTGTATGTGCAGATCTCCATGAACTCAGTGGATGTTAGGGATTTTTAGGAAGCAAATGAAATTGGCACAGTTGTCCCTTTTCTTTGCTGCACCAACTGGCTTCTGCTCGTTTTGAACTGTAAGGGTCTAACAGGATTCTTGACTCTCAAAAAGCACAGTCTAAGAGAAGCCACTAAAGTCAATAGATATTGACTCCTGTCATGCAAGAGAGGTTTCTTTGAAAAATCCCAGTCTATACTGAAGGGATTTAAGCACCCAAATCTCAGTAGTTTGTAAAGGATTTGGACACCTAACTTACATAGCCTGCTTTGAAAACCCCGTTTACAGTCTTCTGTAACCCATGCCACCAGCTTGATGACAAGGGTCAAGAAATAATGAACAGTCTTTTACTAGGAGTCCTGTGTGTCACCCCTTTATTACATGATGTTAGAACAAAAACTAAATCTTCAGCAAAAAGGCATTAGAGATCTAAAGGATTTGCCAATGGGAGCATGAAGGGGACTGAAAAGTGCTAGACAAAGCCATGCTAACATTTCAAGCACTGTGAAATCCACACAGGAACACCATATGGACTAATTAGCAACTATGTTGTTGTATAACTGATCAACCAGGGAAAAACAAAGATATGGAAAACTTCAGTTTCTTTCAAAAAAGTCAGTAGGTGGAGGACTAATGGAAACTCTGCTTCCCAAAGGAAAGTGTAGCAAGGAGCAAAATAAATTAAATGCATCTAATTAAAATATACCAAGGCATACAGAGAAGAGTAAACAAATGGAAGAGATAATTATAACAATGCAAAGGTGTCTAAGCCCTGGTCTACACTACAAAGTTAGGTTGACACAGGGAAATTTATGTTGACCTAACTATGTCAGTGTCTTCACTAACATTTCACTCCCACCAGTGTAACTTGCCCACTACACCAACTTAGTAACTCCAAGTCCATAAGAACCATGTAGTCAATGTTGATGTAGTTAGGTCGATGCAGTGTCAGTGTAGGCAGTGCATGGCTTATATTGACTGTTGCTGGCTTTCAGAAGCCATCCCACAATGCTACACACTGACAGTTCAATCAGTGCAAGCGCTCCTGGTGAGGACGTGCACCACCAACACAAGAAGCAAAGTGTAGACACACACAAGTGATGTAATTACTGCGGCAGCTGTATGACACTGCAAGTTAAGTTGACTTGATTTTGTAGCATAGAGATGCCTTATAACAAGAAAAGCAGTGTCATATATGTAATAAGAGCACACATCAATGCCTAGTCAAATAGGTAACTTTTCTGCTTAATGGAAATACCAAACAATTGTTTTTGGTTGGCTTGTTTTTTTAAAAGTAACCTATTGAATTTGAGAGGTCCATACTCAGTATTATTAGATCACCACAACACACCACCCAACACTTTATTGGGTTCACTGATCCCTCCACCTCTGTAGAGCTGAAATACTGCAGAGCAACTAGAAAGGTGATTGGTAGGCTTGGGGGACATGCCTCAGTGGTAGAACTCATCTAGTGCAGACACCTTTCTTCTTGTGGAGGGAGCATGGGGCCTTGAGTAAAGACCTCTTGGTCCAAGAGCATCTAAGAAAATAAATTGTGCTTACAGCATTGCTAATTACTGTTAAAAAAAAAAGCAAACACAGAGACATCTACTTGGCCCATGCCTATATGCCAATCTTCATTCAAATACAGACTCTCCCTGGGTTACGCAAACCCGACTTACATAAACCTGCACTTACAGAAAAAGTTCTGTAAGTTCCATACGTGGTTTTGGTTTTTTGTTTTTTTTTTGCATAATTGTTAGATATACGTCCCCGATTTATGCAAAATTCAGCTTAGGTGAGGTGTTCCAGAACGGAATGCTTGCATAAGTTGGGGAGCACCTGTAGTTAAAAATGTTTTCTGTAAGGAAAAATAAAAGTCCTAGTACACAGTGAAAGGAAAAGTTGCCTGGGAACAATGTGTTTTACCATTTGTTACATAGTCTTTGGATCCCAGTTTGATTTTAGAAATTTTAATGTGGGAGGTAAACATATCTCCTCAAATAATCCTTGATGGTTTCATGCCTCTGTCACTTGGGGCTTGTCTCCACATACAGCATTACAGCAGCGCAAGTGTGCTGCTGAAGCACCTTAGTGAAGATGCTACTAAGCCAATGGGAGAGCTTCTCCTATCACTGTAGTTAATCCATCTCCCCGAGAGGCAGTCGTTATGTGGGTGGTAGAAGCTCTCCTGTCAACACAGCACAATCTACATAGGAAGTTAGATCAGTATAGCTACATTGCTTCAGGAATGTAGATTTTTCACACCTCTGAGTGATGTAATTATACTGATATAGGTCTGTAGTGTAGACCTGGCCTCAGTTTCAGATCCTCTCTCATTGTTTGCCCTCCAAGGTGCCTTGGAACAGGTTTGCTTTTATTACAGAGAGAAGACGTGTAGTCAAGAAAAATGTAAAGGCTATTTGACTCCATGCTGGAGTTGGCTTCATCTAGTTCCCAAACATACCAGTTTTATTTAGAAGCTGAATGGTGGAAGATTTTTGTGCTCTGCACCTGTGCTTTCTTTAAAAAAGCATCATCATGGGGCTGTCATGATGTAGTTTGTGGAAGAGCTCCATGCTAGAGTTGAGACTCCAGCGCCTACTCACAGGTTTTTAGCTTATTCAGAGTCAGAAAGAAGAGACCACTGGATTCCTACAAAAATTGCTGTCATAGGCTACATGCTTTTAAATTAATGCATTTTTAACAGAACTGTGCTACTTAATATTTAGTTATACATAGCATTGTTTGTATCAGTATTAGCGAACAGCCACGCTGACCTATGTAGTGATCCTGCCACATCTCAAACTAAGCAGGGTAGGGCCTGGTCAGTATTTGGATGGGTGGGCGACAAACATTTAGGACTTGATTCTCCACGGGTCTTGCACCTTATGTAGCCATTTATATCGACATGAAAGAAAACCTAAACAGAATGAGTGGACCTAATTCTGACCTGCACCTCTCAGGAGATACAATGCAGGAGTGCTCCAGCCCAGGAGGGACACCTGTGCAACTCCTGAATTCTGAGCTATGGTAGGGACCTGCTCAGCTGCCTGAGGCTGTCCATCCTAATTTACAGTGGCTCCACACAGCTGCTTAGAGGCCACTCAATCAATTGAGAATAGCTGGAGAGCAGAATACTCTGGCCAACGCTATACTGGATGGCACCACCTGACATTATGCCATCCCTATGCTATCAGAAAATGGCCAGGCATTTCCCTAACTATCCAATTAGAACAGGGTAAGAAGCTAGAACCCATCCCACAATGAGAGCCACAACATTTTAAGCTCACTTTGCACAAATGAGGTGTAGGCCCTTAGATGCTACAAGAAGGTGGGTATTGATGATTCAGTAGGTGACACCCTTTATTTTAACAAATACTTTATTGTTTGGTACAGTAATGGCCCCTGGCAGCACTCCTTTGTGTATCACCATTAGAACACTTTAGGGAAAGTACAGATTATTATACAATAGCCCTTTTTAACAGTTGTGAATTAATTTACATTAGGTACCAAAATGTTTAATACAAGACTGAGGTGTAGTTTATAGCAATCAAAATCAGTTTATTTTAAGCATGAGGGTTACAGATAGGAATGACAATCATTTCCTAGAACAATCAATTTAACACACAGTATAACATTCCAGATCTTCCATTAAGTAAGTGACAGTAAATGCAGCATACTTATCATAAAGTTTCTTGAAAGCATTTCTCATTGTTTCCTTCTGTGGCTCCAATAGGTAAAATCAGTAAACAGCTATTGTAGACAGCTTTAAGTAAACACTGTCTGTTTTAGTTTCTCATCCCCAGGTCTGTATTCAGAAGTCTTCTCATGTCCTGATTTCTGGACATTTCTATGTTATTGACTAACCAAAGGAGGCACTTTAGGTAGGGTTGGCATCAGCTGATGGCTTCATTTATACAAAAATATGTTAACCACTAAGGCACTAACAAATAGATGTTTTCAGAAGGCTACCAAAGACGTACAAATATAACCTTCACAGCCAGCTGTGTATTACTTTTTTCTTGTGCAGAGCCTTCAGATGAAAGGCACTTTATATGTGTATGTACTGATGTTTTGATTCAACCTTGAGCTGTTCCAAACAAAATCAGCAGTATACTATACATGTGTGCTAATGAATGCACCTATTCACCTTACAGTATGACAGGATAAGGACAGTAGTTTTAATATTGAAGAATAAATTCTGCACATCCTTGATACTCTACCTAAATTTCTATAGTTATGTGTATTAGACATAACAACTGAAGATTTTAAATATAAACCTTCCTGTAACCTAAATTATTAATTACCTAAAGGTAAAGAAACCAAGAAGATTTTAATATTAAGTTCATGCCTTATAGTAGGAACAGTTTCTACAAGTGAAGTTCCAACTGAAAATTACAAATCTGTTTAAAAACAAACACTAAAATATAATGCACGTCAACTGCTCCCCCCCACACACAATGTGCCTGGCGACATCAGAGGTGCTAAAATATATATATGTAGAGAGAGAGAGGTATGTATCTCATGGAACTTTAAGGGACCCTGAAAGGTCATGAAACCCAGCCCCCTGCCTTCACTAGCAGGACCAAGTACTGATTTTGCCCCAGATCCTTAAGTGGCCCCCTCAAGGATTGAGTTCACAACCCTGGGGTTAGTAGGCCAGTGCTCAAACACTGAGCTATCTGTCCCCTGCCCACTGAGATATCTCTATTATAAAGATTAGAAGACAGGTACAGAAGTTAGACAACATTACTAATTACATTTTAGGATACCCATACAGACATCCATATTAACATTTCTCAGAGGATTAAGTGAATTCTAGCAGTGCCACTCTCTGTCAAAACATCTGAAAAGCATGTTTTATCCTCTAGGAAGCAAACCAGTAAGGGGGATAATGGTCTACTACTGCTACCAGGTAAAAGAATTACACCTTAGGTCAAGTGATGCAGGTCTACTGCAATGACGAAGGTCCAGTTTTCAAACTCTGCTGACAACCCATGCAAGGGAGTCTTTAGAATATAAAATGGTAAATAAGTTGAGAGAATAATTCATAGCATAGTTTATTCCAATTCTCATTTTATTTTCCCAAAAATGTCTGGAAGAAACTTTGGTAACTCTAAATACACTTAAGGAAAACCTAATAATATTTACAAATAAATTTTTGAATTGTAACCTGTAGGCAGTCCCAAAAATGTGCTATTCAGAATTTGAACTTCAAACTCAGTCAATTTCTGTTCCCTGACAATATGAGCATAACAGTTTCTGGTGCAAATACCTTTATAAATCCAAAATTCACTTCTAGCAAACATTGTCTAAAATATAATTACAGTGCATTGGTTCTGCAAACTTTCTAGCTAATACATATCCGGTAGAATATTTGCAGGAAGCCAATGTAAAGAGGGACGTGAGCACAGGGGAGGCTAATTCAGAGTTTTGTTTGAATAAGTAGTCATTAAAAAAGTTGTGGCATTAATCTAGCTCTATTTGTAAGTATAGGTTTTGTTTCCTTCCATTCTCTTTAAATTCTGCCTGACTCTTAAGGCAGAGCAACAGATAATAAGAGCTACCCTGACTTCTCACAAGTCTTCCCACCAATGCCTTGCCTTCCTACATGTTCATATTTCTGCCATTTCCAGCCCTGCACTCTGCTGGTCAGTTGTAACCATCACACACTCACCACAACTAGAACTTTTGTACTCAAGTTCCAACTCCTTTCTTTTCCTCCCACCAAATTCTAGTGGGTCCAATATCTTCTGTGGGCATCCTCTTTCATATAATAGCAGCACATTACACCATGATTCTTCCCTCCAATTTTCAAGTGAGAGGAAACTGACACCTCACCAATCTTTGCTGGCCTTCCCCTGTGCACTGTTAGCTGCACAGGTACAAGAGCCAGGAAAGGTGTTATCAGCTCGTGCTGATTCCAAAACAGCATTCGGGTTAATACCACCAGTGTAACTACTCCTTTACTTTACTTCTATTTGCTGGCATCTGGTCCTTCCTGCCTTTTGTATCTCCATAAAATTGAAAGCACACCTTTTTTTTGGAGTCCATGATTAGCACTGGTAAAGAAAATACATTGTTCTTGCCAGCTCTTGGGTTTCTCTTTCCTTCCATTTTGCCACAATCACATCCAACTTCAATCTCCTTTTCAGATTTTTGTTAACTCCATCTGGGAGCGGGGTGGGAGGGGGAAGCAGGGAGAAATCCTACAAAGTTAAAACATATCATGAAGTTGATTTTCATCAATTCACTGTTGATAGTCTCTTTTACCATTTTCTTTTCCCATTATCCTGTTGGATTCATAGCCACCTCCTAACTTTTCTGGTTGGCAGGGTGTACTCTGCTGATCATGTCATTAAGATTCAGATTGAGACCATATGTTTCAGAAAGCAGAATTCATCACTGACCTTTAGCCCTTCCCTCTGATGTGAAATATACACTGTTTTCTTACAAAAAGAACACTATTTTCAGAAAGGCAAATTTTGCTGGTTTTCAGGGCATATTAACTGTAAAAGTTTCCACATATCTCTGCAACAAAAAACTTACCACACATTACACTTATTCGTTGATTTTGTTTATTGCATTTTAAGAAAATTTCCTCCAGGTGAATGCAGATTAAACAGAAGCCTGATCTGTCACTACAGATCTCAGAAAGGATGCCTGATATTAAGGTGCATTTTGACACCTGTAAGTTAATATACCAGAAGTGAGAAACTAGGATATCATGGGAAATTCAGATCTTTGTCTTTAAAAACATATGGGCTAGGATCTCAGATATTAGCTGACAGTTTTATTGAAATAAATGGTGTAAAGCTAAGGATCTGTCCCATATGTTCTTAAAATGTGGTTTTATCCTAAAGAGCAACTAAAATTGGTGTATACTTAACTGATCTGCTCCTGCTGCATACTGACAGTCACATCTGCCTACTTCACTGATTAAAATAAGTTGTTACTGCTTTTTACTCTTGTTAACACTGCACTAATTGGAGACTGAAGCAAATTCTGGTTCATGCAATATCAAAAGAAACATTACCAAAGTTATATTTAATGTTGGTGATGCAGGTGCCAGAAGGTACTCAAACTGACTTACAGATTCCAGGTTGAATTTTCAGGGCTGGAATTGGAATACATTTTGTGTGTGTGTGTTTTGTTTTTGTTTTTTCTACTTTAAATCAAGGAAATTTGATCTGGATTTCATGAAATATAAATATTGAGCTAGTCCAAATGCAATTTTTGCAAAGTCACATTTCAGTGTAGGACCACGCTTTAATGTCACCAAGGTTTGCTTCTTCCATTTGGACTATATTATAAAACTTGTGCTCTGCCTTCATACACTTTAATTACCTTAACAGACTTTTCTTTGGACTGCCTGAAAGTACCTTAGTTCAACTTCCCTCTGCTCCACTTTATTTTCCAAATTCAACAAAACTTCTAATGCCAGCTCCAGCTGCCTGTTTATTATAGGACTAATTTTCAAGGCTAGTTATTTGCTTTTAAGTCTCTCAAAGGCCTTACCCTTTCTTACGCCATTGTGGTTGTTCCTCATATCCAAAAAATCATGCACAGCTCCTGTATAAGATGATTTCTTGTGGATAACAGTAATTAGTTGGGTCACCCTGATTGCACTCATTTTGTGATACCATTTGGGTGACAGCCACTATGCACAAATAAAAGCAAGAGCAAAAGCTGAGACAGGATTGGGACAAGGCCAGGTGCAGGGCAGCGTCCATGCCAGAGCAAGGCTGGATGGAGGTCAGAGTCCAGGCTAGAGCAGCAGAGGAGCAGGGCTTGGAATGTGGCAAACACAGCAAGACAGAGAGCCCACAGCTACCCATACTGAACAGCCACTAGCCCTTTGCAGCTGCTGAGCTTAGGTGCAAGTCATCTGACTGCCTTAGCCAATCCAGTGGTTCTTCTGTGGCCCAGCTGCACTCATTGGACAGGGCCAGCACAGCTGCAGGCCCTCATTCCTGACACAGTCTTTATGTCCAGGAATGAATTGGACAGCCCAGATTTCTGTGATTCAGTGATCAAGTAGTTATGCCCAATGAAATATGTCTATATGTGGTCTAAAATAATAATCAAAGACCTAGCCTAAGGGCTATTCCTGCAAAACTTCAAAAGCTTTATTGGAATAGCCATGAAGGTAAGTGGTCCTGAATCTTACTTTTAGACTGAAATCTTATAATCTACAACTGTTGGTAGAGTGAGGAGAAACTTCTGCTTTACATTGTGCAAAATATTATGGTATCGAACTGTCTTCATGCCAAAACAGGACAGTTGGGTTTTGGTGCATTCTGTTCTGTACCATTTCTGTTGTGTTTGATTACTTTCCAGCCAATCAGGGCTTGTTTGAGGAAAAACAAGATGGTCTGGGAGTTTGCCTGAGGACTGAGAGAAACTGAGTAAGGACTGAAGAATTTGTCCTGATGGGAATTAAAGTGCTGCCTCCTTGGTGCAATCAGTGGGAGTTTGCCAGAGAAAGGACCTCAGGATTTGACTCATTGATAAAATGCACTAATTCTTTTTAGCATATGCACAACATTCCTCGGGTGGCACGTTCCTTGGTCCACTGGTTGGATCATTAGATTCCCTGGCCTGGGCTGGGTACTAATGGGAAGTGTGACATGAACATTGATCTGTGCCCCCCATACAGTAATTGATTTCATGTAAAGTATTATTGAGGAGTCAACTGAAAAGTACAGTGTTATTTCTAGGTCTTGTAGATTCCTTGGAGGAAGACCAAGTTTGTTGTAATGCAAATTTTCCTTTGCTCCCTGCAGAATTTCATTTCCACTCAAATAAATTTGATTTCAAATGTCTGTTATATATAATGATTATCTGGATGTTGTCCTTAAAGTTTTATGTCTTTGTATATTTTGTGGTTCTTGACTTAACTAAAAAGATATGTGCAGATTTAATTTTATAGGTTTATGTATCACCACCATGTTTCAATTTAAATGGAAAAGATTAGCAAGTCAAACAATAGGTCATTTCCCAGAACAAAGATAAGACTCTGCTGTATGCAAGTATGTTTGCAAATGTGTCTCATAATCTTGGATTTGAGTTTTGGAAACCTGCAGTCAACCTCCTACTTACATCTGTGAACAAACATATAAGCAACTGGAGGGCTGTTTAGACTAAACAGATGGAGAGTCCTAGTACGAACAGATTGCAGGAGAGGCAGAGTGTGGGATACAGTGTCACAACCCCCCCCTCCCCCACACACAACTACAAAACTCATGCTGCCTGAGGAAAGGCATCCTTTCTATCCAGCAATTAAGGCTCCACATCTTGCCTTTCCTGGGATGGAGACAAATTTTCTCCTCCACCTTTCTGTAAAGTATTTTATTCAGCTGGATTCATTTGCATCTGGCATCTGCACTGAGCAAATGACATCCTAATAGTTGCCAGCCTTCAGGGCATGCTGCAGGCCCATCTCTTTTGGGGAGATAAGGGCACATTTAGGGCTGGTGTCTGTCAGGGAAGGAGAAAGTCTCTGGACTTGATTTCATTGTGATTGTTCCTTTTCTTTGGCTGGGGAGTGAGAAGGAGCTGCTGGCTTTACATTTGATTTGATTGTATTTTTAATTCTTTGTAAAGGTGCCTTGAGCCCGGGATAGGTGCTATTATGGGCAGATGATACCACCATCTAAACTGAACACACTGCACAAAAAATGAGCAGGTAGTAGTACCAGTCAGCTTACAGCTCATCTTTGAATCTCTCCACAGCTCCATATCCACCATCATATCACATTTTAAGCTTCTCATTGTCTTCAAAATGCAGCATAATTCAGTCTTTCTCTACTTATCCTGTGTTTTCAAGTTTCATGTTGCTCCTCAGACACACACACCAGTGCTCCCAGCCTTTCCCTGCACACCTGCTTGCCAGCAGCTTCTCACAGAATCACGTCAACGCTTTCTTCCAGCGAGCCTCTGTAATACTTAGTATGACCACCTGAGCTCATCCACAAGGCCCCTACCCTGACTATGTTTAAGTTGCTCTTAAAAACAATTAATGTAGTGGACTTGTGTATAAATTATACATAATTTGCTCATTCTTGTTCTAGGTCATTTGTCCCTAAGGGCTGTCTACTTACTGGTCCTTAGATGATGAGTGTCTAAGCACACAAATTATTTCTTTAGTGTTTTGAGAGCACCTAGTATATCCTATTAATCCTAACTCTGAATGGCAGTTGAGTCTCTGATATAATAGTGCAAATGTATAGGGGTTACATTCACATAATGTACAAATTAAGCACATTTATGGATATTGAATGTAGAGATGTTCAAAGGCTGGTTGGATACAGTATCGCAGAATAGTCTGGGGTAAAGAGAGGGCCAATTCTTAAAATGGTGTAAAATGGCGTATCTCCATGGAAGTCAGCAGAGCTATGTTGACTTATGCCAGCTATGCATTCTGAAAATGAGGCATGCATGATTTCTTCCCCAACTTTTTTCAGAAGTCCAAGTCATTTATCGGACCTAGCTACCTTCCTACATGTATATCTGTCTAAAGTATCAATTTTTTTTTTCAGCATCTTCTGGTTTATTCCCCATTGAAGGTTTGGACAAGTCATGGCCAGGAGCTGGGCAGCTTCAGCGCTATCCCTGCAGGGGCTGGGACTAGGGCCAGCTCATCAGGTGAGGCCGAAGGCCTGAGCTCCCCCAGAAGCTGCCCATCCCCCATACCCCAGGACACTCCATCCAGTTCTGCCCTGGGCCCTCATGCTGGGCCGGTCTCCTCCTTCAGATAGTCCTTGTATATCCTGCGGATCCTGGCAATGTCCTTTTCAGGCAGCTGCTACCACTAATACCAGAGGTACCAGGGTGTCTGGCTCTGCAGGGAGGGAGTGGGGGGCATCTTGGTCACAGCCTGGTGCTGGTTGGTGTAGTCCTTGCCCTGCAGCATCACTAAGGGGATGTGGAAGCTCAAGAGCCCATGGTCACAAGCCTGGTCAATCGCCTGGGTCAAGCGTTTATGCTGCTTCATGCAGACACCTGTGCATGTGGGATGGTAGATGACACCCATGTGGGAGCAGATGAACTGCTCCAGGAGCTTCACGTTCCCGTAGTCCACGTGGAGTTTCTGGTCTCGGCAGATAGGGCAGGGGTTCCCCGCAATCTTCTTTCCTCTTATGCAGGACTTTCGGGTCTTCTGAGGGGGGATGGATCCCTTGTTGTTACGCCGATAGCCAAATCAGATGGGCTTGTCGCCGTATCTCTCGATGTACTCTACCATCTCTAGATACCTGGGTTTCTCCTTAAAGCGCGATTCGGTGGCAAAGGCAACTGGCTCTGCTGCCACAGCTGGGTCCATCTCTGTGCTGAACACCCGGAGCAGCAGGCGCTGGAGCTGCAGGAGTGAGGCAGCAGGAGCAGCCTGGGCCCAGAAGAGCCTTGGGAGCAGAGCCGGCCCTTCGCAGTAACATGGTGCCCCTGGAAGTCTAGTTGTTCATAGCATACACATCACAGTGACTGCTGAGCCCTTAAAGAACTCTTTCTGATCTGTCCTGCTCAGCTGTGCACCCTAGCAGTCACACAGTAACAACCCTGGATATAAAAGGATGACAAATCGGAAAACCAAGACTATGGCACTCCATTTAAAAAAAAAGTCTTGCATATTTTATATTTCTAAAATACTCAAAGGTTTGTTTCAGTGGCAGTTTTCTGAGCATGCTATAATATCCCTTTAGAAAACCCTCTTTCATTCCATAAGGAATAAAGATTCAATCTGGAGGCAAAAACATGTTATTATTTAAACATTGTTTCAGTCTTTCTAGTGAAAAGATGAATAATTGACGTGACAAAGGCCATTATGTTTTATACTTTTACTCTCCTTTTTTGAATATCGAAATCCTGGTGACATTTTCTCCAGTGATGTCAAGGACAAATGAAAATAAATGTATTCTATTAATCTATCAATTCATTCAGTTCCACTATTAATATTGCTATGTGAATCATGCCGCCGTCTTTAATAATAATAAAGCCCTGATATTACAGTAGTGTGAAGTGAATGCAAACACTACCAAAAAAAATAGTAGCACATTTACAGTCATTCACGCACAGGATACAAGGCAGGAGGGGAATAAAGCCCATAATGTGTGTTGATTTCTTTTTAGATGATTAGATATTAGGGTTTTTTTATCTGTAATATTACCAAGAGGGAAGAGATGGCACCATTATCTTCTTTTGGTTCACCAAATACCTATTTTTATAAAAAGTTTAACCATTTGAATGTCTATACTGTGCCATGTATCTCGAATAGTCAGTGTATATTCAGCTGAAGGCAGTAGATGTGCCGTTCTGTGCAATAAGTGCTATATTGATTTTTCAGTTCTGATGACAGTGTAATATTAGTTGGGAACAGCAGTAAGAGGAGATAGAAATTCAGACTCTAAGGAAAGATAAGTGGGAACTTAGATATTTTAATTTTTCATGTGAGAACCTCTTTATTTTGTTTGTGATGATTCTTTACAATCATCGACACAGCAAACTCCCTAAAATTAACTGCCCCCAAACCCAAATTCAAGAAAAAGATGAATGAAAAATTACACAGAATGGAAAAAAAGGACCCACAACTGTAATCTTCTAATGTCTCATTTCTTTATGTTCTCAACCTCCAGAATGCTAGCTCATAGGAGTTTGTTATGGATTTTTAAATAAAGTTGCTCTGCTACTTTCTAATTATTAATTGTGTGCATATGTCAATGTAATGAACATGAAATGTGCCAGCCAAACAGTCATGGAGAATTAAGTCATTTATTTGTCCTTTGATCCAGTAGAGCACTGGCAATGAAAATTTCTCCACAGTGATTTGCAATGTGCCTCAGCTCTCACCTGGCAGAACAATGTCTAGGAGTAGAGTAGTTTTGTATTGTTAACTCAGGGATGGGGATTGTCTCTATATATGCCTAGTACAATGCCAAGCCCATTGTCAAGACTTAAATTACATGAAGCAATAATCATAGCTACAATAATGAATGATAAAGGATAGTCGAGGTTCCACCTGTCACCTCTGCTGAGCTTACCAACAAGAAAAGTTGCCAGGTGCTTACAGCTGGAGAGTTCTAAACTGTATCATTTGCAGTGGAGTTCTTATAATAGAAGACACACTATAACTGTCCACTGCCCTCTTGCATAATACAGGCCATAGATTTTTCACCCAGTAACTTCTTCAGTCTAGGGAATTATTCTTCCCTGCTATATAAATGAACATTATCAAGCGCACTAAGTTGTGGCTTAAAAAGAGTATTTTTTTTAGAAAGAAACCCACTCTTGATTCAAAGACAAGAAGATTAAGGGCGTTTGCAACGTCCCTCGAACTCATTAATAATGATTAACTATCCTCACTATTTAAAAGTTGCATCTTATTTCAAGTTTCAGTTTTTCTTACTTCAACTTCCAAACATTGGAACTTGTTATGCCTTTATTCCCTAGATTAAAAGGCCTCTAATTAATTATCTCTAATGAGATGGCCTGGATATTCTACTGCGTCCCGGTGGCTTGTGGATACCAGAACTGGATACAGTATTCCAGGAATGGTCTCACCAATAAAAGCATAAGAATAGCCATAGTGGGTCAGACCAATGGTCCATCTAGTCCAGTATTGTGTCTTCTGATAGTGGACAGTGCCAGATGCTTCAAAGAGAATGAACAGAACAGTCCAATTATTGAGTGATCCATCCTTTGTCATCTAGTTCCATCTTCTGGCAGTCAGAGACCTGGAACACCCAGAGTACGGGACTGTATGCATCTTGACTAATAATCATTGATGGACCTATCCCTCCTGAACTTATCTAATTCTTTTTTGAATCTCGTTATACTTTTGGCCTTCACAACATCCCCTGGCAATGAGTTCCCAGGTTTACAGTGTGTTGTGTGAAGTAGTACTTCCTTATATTATTTTTAAACCTTCTGCCTATTAATATCATTGGATGAACCCTGGTTCTTGTGTTATGTAAATGTTACTCCTGTGAACAACACTTCCCTCTTCACTTTCTTCACACTATTCATAATTGTATAGACCTCTGTCATATCCCTGCTTAGATGTCTTTTCCAAGATGAACAGTCCCGGTCTTTTTAATCTTTTCTCATATGGAAAATTCTGCCCCTCTAATCATTTTTTTTGCCCTTCTCTGTACCTTTTCCAGTTCTAATATATATTTTTCCAGGTGACCAGAACTGCATGCAGTATTCAAGGTGTGAGCATACCATTGGTTTATAAAGTGGCGTGATGATATTTTCTGTCTTATTAGCTATCCTTTTCCTAATGTTTTTTGACCTGTTGCACACTGAACAGATGTCTTCAGAGAACTATCCATGATGAATCCAAGATCACTTTCTTGAGTGGTAACAGCTAATTTAGATCCCATCATTTTGTATGTATAGTTGGGATTATGTTTTCCAATTTGAATTACTTTGCACTTACTAATATTAAATGTCATCTGCCATTTTGCTGCCAATTCAGCTTCTTTTGTGAGATCCCTTTGTAACTCTTTGCAGTCTGCTTTGGACTTAATTATCTTGAGTAATTTTATATCATCTGCAAACTTTGCCACTTCACTGTTTACCCCTTTTCCAGATGATTTATGAATATAATGAACAGCACAAGTCCCAATACAGATCTTTGGAGGATCCTCTTTCCATTGTGAAAACTGATCATTACCCAATGCTCAGTACAGAGTTGATGTCAACTCCATACTCTTTGTTGGGGGAGAGAGGAGTTAGTGGTGGCATATATGAGAAAAGACACAATGAATATAAATATTTAGTTTTTGTGTGCAGTCTTCACTGAGTAACTTAACACTCGCCAGTTCCATCTTGTTGCCTGGTGTCTGGGCCTAAAATCAGGAAGGAAGTTTTTTTACTGGATTTCCTTGTCTCTTCATTCCTTAAAGATCTCAGACTCTAACCCTACTGTCAGATATTGTGGTTATTTCAGTTCTCTTTCTACACTTTTTGCAGGGAGGAAACCTAATAATTTAAGTCATGAAGTGCAACACATCCTTGTGATATGTCTCAAAATGGATCTAGTTAAACTCTGGGCAAAAGTCACTGGGTCCAGTAACACTTTGCCAGTTGCAATTCCCCATTCCTGTATTTCTTGTCCAGATCTGATTTTTCGAGCTGTTTCATTCGTTGTTCAAAGGTCAAATGATTTATCTGTAACTGGTTATATCTTGTTTTTTGCATAATTTTCTTTAAATCCTGAGTAAACTCTTCAGTGCCATGAAGTTTTTCGGTAGTTGTCACTCACTTATCCATTTTAGTAGAAGTGGTTTTAAGATTCTTATCCGCTGAGATCATTGTATTTTGTAAGCTCTGTGTTTCAGCACTTAACATATTTCAGAGAACTTACATTTTACTGTGGTATCTGAAACAGTTTCCAATAGAAGTTTGTCAAACCTGATGGTGGTAACTTTTGGCTTTCACAACTTGCCACTCATTTTCTTATCACATCACAACATTTCATCAGGAAATTTACCTCCCCTAGATGAATTCAACTGCTGACATATGGAACAAACATTAGGCCTGATTCCCCACTACACATTCCAATGTTATACCAGTACAAAGCCATCGAAAAAGTCTAATGTTGTCAGGGGAAATGGGGTAGATATGCCAACTGTAGGGATATCCACCACAGAAAGTACTAAAATGAGAGCTCCTTGCAGCCAGACACAATTATTTACTTTGAGAATCAGACCATTCAAAAGTAAGGAGTATGTCTTGGGAGAATCACAACAATAAAGAAACTTGTTGGGTGAGAGGAGGGCAAATTTTGCAGCCCAGCAATGATGTTAATGTGCTTATGTGATCACTTCTTGCTTAATACTCCTAGCAGGAATTACTTTATCTTCTTGAGCATTATACTTTAATTCCTGTTAGCACCTATCCTTCAATCCTAATTCATTTGAATCAATGTACTTTCCACCTCAGTAAGGATTCCGAGATCAGGCTCTCTCAATTCAACAATTTTCTAAATTATATTTCATTACATGGGGGAAGACCCTTAAAAAACCCTTATTTTTTTAGTGTGGAGATTTAATGGGTATTGTGTTTTGCCTTTAAGATTCTTTTAAACTAAAGTTGTGTTCTTGTTTTAACATGAATTAAAAGCTTGTCAATTAACTCAAGTCAATTAACAGAACTGTAAATGCTAGTCTAGACACTGCACAGATTTGTGTTTGCAGACACACATTTGTGGTTTACCCTAAGTTTAGTCTACAAAAAGAGATCCTATATACCCATAATCCTTTATCTCTCAGTCAGTCAGATACTAAGGCTCTTATGTGTTACACTGGTGGCATGGGCTCTATGTGAGAATGTTTCTTTTTCAACATACTGTAGTATCTTCTCTCGAGCTGATAATATACAGCATAATTTAACACTCTTGATTAATGTTTTGGCTCAACAAATCTTCATCTTTACTTTTGCTCTTAGTGTATCTATTGCTTGGGCTCCTTGTTATTCCTTTATAATTTAGAGAAATTGCTATTAAGGGAGGCCATAACTTTTGGTTCAGAAAACAGTAAATAAGGGGAATTTGTCTGTATCACTAAAATAGTGTTTTAGTCTTTTAGTTCATTTTAAATCAGCTTTTGGAGCATACTTTTATTTCCCAGATTACATACTTTTATTTCCCAGATTACCACTAACCATTAGAGTGGAGAAAAAAAAGAATTACGCCAGACAGCTAAAATGTGAAGGGAGGGATCATTCATGTTTGAAAAACATACTGGCAAATTTTAAACAAAGAAATGGGAATGTAACCACAATTCTTGCTGCAAGAAATAGCAAACACATAAAAATCACAACTGCTAGTATTTTAACATTCCCTCCTTACTTTTGTATAGAGCAAAAATCATACTTTACGAAAATCTTCTAAAGTTGCTGTCTGCCTCCTTCCAGGCATAAGGATCTCATTCTTCGCTTGAAATTGCTATATCAGATGTTTGATCAGGGGGAAAAAATGCTGAACACAACTTTTCCTGGGACTCTGCATTGCTAAGCTGTCACTTAATGATGGATCTATACTGAGGATTGGCAGTGCTCTGTCGAGACCTGGTTTATTAATATATTATAGTCATAAAGCAATTTGAATATGTTACAATGGACAAAGATTACCTTCTGGATTTTCACATTTAGGCAGAGAGTTGGATAAAACATATAAATACCACAGAGCATAAATGAGCCATAAGAGGCTGCTGTGAGCCTCTTTTGTTCACAGAGCTGGCCATTAGGCCCAAGAAGGAGAATATAATCTTTCCTTTTTTTGTTAAACAAGTTAAGTTTCTAGTCTTTTTCCTTGAAAAGATGGCCTTGAAAATGTGAATTGATGTAACTCAATTGTAAAGGGTGTAAAGAAACGAGCAGTTAGACTCCATTTCTCCAGCAGGATGCTGAGGAGCTGAATGATTCTTCCATCCACCCACTGTCTTCCAAGACAGAGCTTATACCTGTTTCAGATGATAAGAGGCCCTCTGCTGCTCTAACATCTGATAGGGCTGGGTAGCTGAGGACAAGTGAGTAGCAACTGATTTCCTGTAGAAGCTACTCTGGGTAGAGTGAAAAAATGGAGCAACTGTACCTGGCATGAGCTGTAATTGTCGGTGCAGAGGTCTGTAACCTATGCAGGCAAAAAAGATCAACACTTGTGTGTCAGCATCCCATGTATTTACTGCAAGTAGGTAAGCAAGAAGTATTGAGAAGACACCATTGTATAACGACTTTCTGAAATGGTGCCATCATGGTAACCAATGATTTACATGCAGTTATTCAATTTCCAATATAAATAAGGATTAAAAATTAAATGACAGTATTGCTGTGCATCTTGAGCGGGACAGTACTTTCTGAGTGAACTCAGTGAGCACCATAGCCCACATAAGTAAAAATTGTCTTTGATGGATAAGTGAGACCAGGGAGACGCCAGCAGATTTCCACTTGAGAGAGGCCTACTGTGAGTTGTCATTTGGATTCAACGTACTCTATTTTAAATGACATAGTTAAGTAGATGCTTTGGCTGAGTCTTTCAAAGTAGCGCAGGGGAGTTAGCCGCACATCTTCACTTAAAATTCATCCACTACACTACCTTAAAAATCTCAACCTTCACTAATACCAGCTGCTTTGGCAGTTAGCCAAGGTGGTAAAGCCTTTCAGAAATAGGAAGTGTTAAATAATGTTATCTGAATAGCTAAGATCAGCGTAAATATAGTGGCCATTATTTATTAGATTTATCATAATTGCCTGAACTGTCTGATTACAGGCTTTCATCCTCTATTTTGAGACGTTATAGTCCAAGGCAGACACTTCAGAAGTATGATCTGGGGTCATACTGAAAGGCTATACAAAAGTTAACTTGGATATACAGAATTTGTTGCAGATAGGCTGTGTGGTCTAGTAGATGGCTCGCTGGCCTTAGACCCACAAGAGCTAGGTTCTATTCCCAGCTTTGTTATTGGCCTGCTGGGTAACACTGGGCAGGTCACTTCCCTGCTGTGTGCTTCATTTTCCCCATTTGTAAAACAATTCAGAGAAAGTATTTTTGAGATCTACTGACAAGAAATGTACTGCAAGACAAGAAGTACATTCACTGATACATGACAGATTCCCCTTGGTTTCTTGGATTTACCTTTCTTAACTAGGTTGGTGAGATGCTAAGCCTCAATTTGCTCCAATATCTAATCAGTTATGGCTTCTGGAGAGTATCCCATCCATCCAGAAGATGTAGCCTTCTCTGTGATGGGATTTGAGAGGATTTGAGGCTTAAAGTGAATAAAACAATAGGGATTCCAAAGATTCAGATCAGTCTGGAGTGCTCTGAACTAAACATGGGGAAGTCAACAATATTAAAAAAAAAGTTATTTGAATTAATGCTAGTTGTTGGGTTCCTCATTGTCAAGTATAATTCCCAATTCTGGACCTTAGCGTCCAAAATATGGGTACTAGCATGAATTCCCCTAAGCTTAATTACCAGCTTAGATCTGATAGGCTGCCACCAATCAGGAATTTTTAGGGCCTGATACCCTCTGGTCCCCCCAAAACCTTCCCAGGGGACCCCAAGACCCAGATTCCTTGAGTCTCACAACAAAGGGAAATAAGCCATTCCCTCCCCCCTCCCTTCTTCCTCCCAGCTCCTTCCTGCCCTGGGAACACTAGGAGATTGCCTGATTCAACTTTTTGAATCACCACACAGAGAGGAGCGTTACCTTCCCCCTCACCCAGAGGCAATACAAGCTGCGTGAATATAACACAAAGAGAAAATTTATCCTTCCCTTCTCCCCACCAATTCCCTTGAACCTTAACTAGGAGAAAAAAATTAAACAGGTCTTAAAAGCAAAACTTTTAATAAGAAAGAAAGAAAAAGTAAAAGGTTTATCTCTGCACTTTAGATGGTAAAAAGTTACAGGGTCTTTCAACTATAAACAATAGAAAAAAACTTTCTCCAGCAGAAACACAATTTAAGCTACTTCCAGCAAGTACACATATGCAGATAGAAAAAAAAAAACAAATTAAAAGACTATGACCGCCTTTGTTTACTTAAAAATCTGAATAGATAAGAGACTGTAGCCGGGAGATTGGCAGAAACCTGGTTGCACCTCTAGTCCCGTCCAGGACCTAGAGAGAACAAAGCCAAACCCAAAACCCACAAACAAAGGCTTCCCTCCCATGAGATTTGAAAGTATCTTGTCTTCTGATTGGTCCTCTGGTCAGGTATTTGGGGTCCCTGTTTGTTAAGCCTTTACAGGTAAGAGAGACATTAACCCTTAACTATCTGTTTATGACACTCATACTGCAATAGCTCCACTGGAATTACTTTGTGGTGAAACAGTATAGCACTAAGACAAAGTTTGTTGAGAGTACTGCAATGACAGGAAACCAATTTTCAGTGTAGTGTACAACCAGTGATACATAATTCTCAGGATCATTTATTCTATTTTTTTAATATATATTCTACACAATAAGATAGGAAGTTTGATTTTATTTCTAAAGAGAAACATGTAAAATGTTACTAGAGTTTATATAAAATATAGCATCAGGGCCGGTGCAAGGAAGTTTCACGCCTTAGGCAAAATTTCCACCTTGCACCCCCCACTCAGCTAACCCCGCCCCCCCAAGCGAGCTAATCCCCCCCCGTCCCCACACGGCAACTACCCCACCCAAGGAGACTCCCCCTGTCCCCCTACGGCAGCTAATCCAGCCTGGGGAGACTCCCCCCCCATGGCAGCTAACCCTGCCTAGGGAGACTTCCCCTTTTACCCCCCCCCCCCGCCACAACAGCTAACCCTGCCTAGGGAGACCTCCCCCCGCAGAAGCTAACCCTACTTGGGTAGCCCGCCCCATCTCACCTCGGCTCCACCTCCTCCACTGATCATGCCAGCGCTGCTCTAATTCTGCTCCCCAACCAGGCTTGCGGCGCTGATTGGAGGAGACTTAGAGCTGGGCTGTGTGCTCAGAGGAGGAGGCAGAGTGGAGGTAAGCTGGGGTGGGGAGTTGTTCTCCTGTGCGCCTCCCGCTGTTACTGTGGGCAGCCCTCCCTGCGTGCCCCCTCCCACGCACCCCCCCATCCAGTTCACGTCCACTCCACCTCCTTGCCTGAGGGGACTTTTAGGCGCCCTCAACCATTAGGCGCCCTAGGCGGTTGCCTAGTTTGCCTAAATGGTTGCAACCGGCCCTATACAGCATCATGGCTATATAATGGCTTATGAGGAAAATATAATATTATGCATAACTGATAATAAAAAGAAGTCTGTCATCCTCTTACATAATTTATTTTAATAACAACTATGGAGAGCTACTTATGGGCTTTTAGATTTTTTTTAAAATCTTTTTACTGATAATATTCACATCTAAGGTATCTGATATGCTTCTAACTTTTACCGTGGAAACAACAGAATGAAAAAATATCTATATTTATGAATTCATCCTTTTGATCCATAATAGCAAATATGCAATTTGAAGCTATGTAAACAAGACAGTAAAAGCCTTGCAAGAAAGTGCTGATTACTGTATAAAGAGACAGCAGCAAATTGTCAGTATTGTTGTCACTGCTGCAGTAGTCTGCTTTCTTGTTCTCAGGGGTTCTCAAACTGGGGATTGGGACCCTTCAAGGGGTCGTGAGGTTATTTCATGGGGCATCACAAACTGTCAGCCTCCACCTCAAACCCTGCTTTGCCACCATTTATAATGGTGTTAAATAAATTAAAAAGTATTCTTAATTTATAAGAGGGGGTCACACTGAGATGCTTGCTATGTGAATGGGGTCACCAGTACAAAAGTTTGAGAACTACTGTTCTAAATCCCTTGGTGTGAATGCAGTTCTTCTGGCTACATGGTATTTCAGAGAGAAGCAGGATGAAGTCTCTGGGTTTCAAATCACAGCAGTGTCAAAGAAGAGTAAAAAAATTGTAATTGACTCACTTAATTCACATTTAAAATTTCACCTCAGCATGTTAATCTAAGGCACAATCCTGCTTTATGCAGAAGAGAGATGTGCAGTGCTGCATATGCAACATCAGATGGGCAGCCAGCAAGTGCATTCAAAATCCAGAGCACCATGTTCCACACAGTGTACTGGAGTCTGTGCCTTTACTGTCTTCTTCCTGAGTGTAAAGCACCACAAAGTGAGGATGCTGTAGGGAAGTGATTGAGTGTTTCTGAAATAATAATGCTGAGCTGTGGCCCACAATATGGTAATAAGGTGCATAAATGCCATTTCCCAGGAAAAATGGTATTCTTATGAGGAGCAGAAGTACAGGTGTTACCAGGATGCTTCACCACCAACTGCCCAAAGTGAGCAAGTTTGCTGTGATTAATAGCACAGTCCCATGTAAGAGACTTCTCAAGACTCTTCTAATATACCCAGCTCCCTTCCCATCCCTTCTTTGGTGTTCTTTTGGGTATTTTCACCAATATATTATAAAACTTTCACATTATTTTAGCAGCAATCAGAAATAAAGACAGAATGGCAAAAAACATGGACATCAATGGAGCTGTGCCAGTTTACACCAGCAGGGAAATTGGACCCTTATTTACAGTAATTTGTAAGTGTGAATTTGAAAATAAGGGGTCACATCCTTGGCTTCCTGAATCTCCTTTTGTGCTGCTTACACAGGCAGCTGAGGATTTTTCCATATCTGGCTTTATGTCACCTGCTTTTCAGCCCTCATCAAGTGCAGAGGGCATGTTGGGAGCAACATAAACATTTTTTGATGTAGTTTTTTAATGCAATTTCCTAAGTTTTTTTTTTAAGGACATGGAAAAAAATCCAGAAATTCCATTTTGTCAACCCATCTGCAGGGTTGGAACCTTTACATATAAAACACACATCTCTGCCAGTTAAGCTATTGCAGTAACCTATAACAAAATGTTATGATCCTCCATGTAGACACCAACCAATGAAGAGAAATGAGATACACATTTTGCCAGTGGTTTTCACAGGTATTTGCTGACAGCAGAGGAATGTTGAGTCTCAAGAAATCTGGGTTCAATTCCAAGTTCTGAAGGGGAAGGTGTTTTAGTGGCTATAGGATCTTACTTCCTCCTCTGTCCCAACCCTGGCTCCTGTCCCAGTCTTCCCCCCATCCTCATCTCTCATCTCCTTTCTCCACCTCCCATAGCTTCTCTCACACTCCTTTCAATTTTTCTTCCTGGGGAACACTGAAAACACAGGATAGAGTCTCCCTGCTCTTAACTCCAGGACTCCATGCCATAACAGCCCCTGGTAAAAAGGAGAAGCAACTACAGGGTAAGTCCTTCTCAGTCCTGGTCTCCTCAGGGTTTCAGCCCAAATGATTAAAGTTTGGCAAAGTTATAAGCAATGAAAGTGAGGTCTTATAATGGAAAATGTTAGACTAACTAAACTAAAAGGGGTCAAGTATCAGAGGGGTAGCCGTGTTAGTCTGGATCTGTAAAAAGCAACCGAGAGTCCTGTGGCACCTTTAAGACTAACAGATATATTGGAGCAGAAGCTTTCGTGGGTGAATACCCACTTTGTCAGACACATGCATCTGACGAAGTGGGTATTCACCCACGAAAGCTTATGCTCCAATACATCTGTTAGACTTAAAAGTGCCACAGGACTCTTGGTTGCTTTAAACTAAAAGGGTTGCTACCAGCTCTACCTATTATATATGTATCAATGTTTGATACTTATCTGGGAACTGTAATTCATTTAGAATTTTGTGGTAAGGAACAACATTTTGAATCTTCACAACCAGCAGGTCACTGGCCCCTGGCCACTCCACGTCTTTCAAAAGCAACAGCAAAAGAAACAATATAAAATCCAAACTGGAACAAACAAACAGAAAGTGAGTGGAAAATGTTTATTCTGAGTATCCCATTTATTTGTTTGTCAAGCTTTGCTTTTAAAAGCAAGGCTCTGCCCTCTGGATGAAATTCATCCATGTGCACAGGGCCAGCAGAAAGCTTATGAACCACTAAACTCCCATTTAAGATTTTTTTGTGTGCTTAAATGAAACATAAGAGATGCATTGGCCTGGGGTGACTTTCACCTTCTCTTAATAGGTTAAGATGATAAAAGATTTTGAAAATGAAAATCACACATAAGACAAGAAGAAAGAGTTAGTTTTGCTCTCTAATTATGCATAGAGTATGCTGCTATCCAAATATCAAATTTCTTATTCAGATCTTCTCTTGCATTAACTTAATCAGATAGATCTGCAGCATAGTTATTAGCTCAAATAGCCTCAAAATAGATATTAATTTAGGATTGAAGGATATAGAGTCAGACTCATAGACTTTAAGGCCAGAAGAGACCATTGTGATCATCTAGTCTGAAGTCCTGCACATTGCAGGCCACGGAATCTCACCCACCCACTCCTGTAACAGACCCCTAACCTTTGGCTGAGTTACTGAAATCCTCAAATCATGATTTAAAGACTTCAAATTACAGAGAATCCACTATTTACACTGGTTTAAACCTGCAAGTGACCTGTGCCCCATGCTGCAAAGAAAGGCAAAAAAACCCCTAGGCTCTCTGCCAATCTAACCTGGGGGAAAATTCCTTCCTGAACCCAAATATGGTGATCAGTTGAAACTTGATCACATTGGCAAGACCCACCAGGCAGAAACCAGGGAAATAATTATCTGTAGTAACCCACCTATTGTCTCGTCTCCAGCCATTGGGCCTATTTTGTACTGGCAGTCACAGACAATACTCACGCCATTATAGGCAGATTCATCATACCAACCCCTTCATAAACTTATCAAGCTCAGTCTTGAAACAAGTTAGGTTTTTTTGCTCTTGCTGCTCTTCTTGGAAGGCTGTTCCAGAATTTCTCTCCTCTGATGGTTAGAAACCTAATTTCCATTTGTCTAATTTCCATTTTTTTGTCCATATTGGTGCTTAACATAAATAACTTCTCTTCCTCCCTGGTATTTATCCCTCTGATGTATTTATAGAGCACAATCATATCTGCCTTTAGCCTTTCTTTGGTTAGGCTAAACAAACCAAGCTCTTGGAGTCTCTTCTCATAAGGTAAGCTTTCCATTCCTCTGATCATCCGAGTAGAGCTTCTATGCACCTCTTCCAGATGAGGTCTCACCAGTCCCTTGTATAATGGTAATAACTTTTCCCTGTAGTTACTGGAAATACCTTGCCTGATACATTCTAGGACTGCATTAGCCTTTTTCACAGCCACCTCACATTGGCGGCTCATAGTTATTCTTTGATAGATCAATACACCCTGGTCTTTCTCCTCCTCTCTTGCTTCCAACTGATAAGGGCCCAGTTTACAATAAAAAATCTTATCGTTAATCCCTAAATGCATAACCTTGCACTACTAAATTTCATCCTAATTCTTACTCCACTTTTCAAGGTCTTCCAGATCTTCTTGTACTATATTCCAGTCCTCCTCCATATTGGCAATACCTCCAAACTTTGTGTCATCCACAAAATTTATTAGCTGACATCCATCTTTTGAGCTAAGGTCATCAATGAAAAATGTTAAATGAGACTGGTTCCAAGACCAGTCTCTGAAGGACTCCACTAGAACTCCCTCCAGCATGACAGTGAATCTTTCAATATGACCCATTGTAGTCTCCTCTTTAACCAGTTCCTTATCCACCTTTCAATTCTCATATTAATTCCCACATTCTGTTTCATACATTCCATCAGTTCTACTTTCTTTAGAGTCTGCCTCATCATTAATATACAGTGCTACTCAACTACCTTCCTCTTTATTTCTGTCTTTCCTGAATAGCACTGTGATGGGGAATATCTACTCTGTACTGGCCCAACTGAGATAAACCACACACAGTGGGTGGAAGAGTCCCCACTCCCTCACCTCTGCTGGGCATGCTCCAACTGGAAACATGATATAAAAGGGAGTAGCTCAGCTCATTGTGGAAGAGGATGGATGTGTACCCCAGGCTTCTACGGAGGAACCACTGAGTCTTCAGACCACAGAGGTGGTGGACCCTGGCTGCACTGGAGAGGACCAGCCGACCGCAAAGAATGATGGGGATGCTGAGCCATGGCTGGCCAAGGAGATGTCTGTGATGTGCTTTTTGGTAGGAAGTGACCCAGGGAATGTGTAAGGAGCTGATACTTGAACTTCCATTAGAGGGTTTATCAGCCTCATAGGGGTCTGGGTCAGAATCTGGTGGAGTAGCATGGGCACTAGTTCCCTTACCCCTACCCTGCACTTGCTGCTAGGCATGGCTGCAAGGGGCAATTGACTGACTGATTGTTTGCTCCAGGGCCACCCAGAAGTGGGGAGCAAGAGGGGCAATTTGCCCCAGGCTCTGAGCCTCGCAGGAGCCCCAACGAGAATGGCTGAGGCTGGCCCCTACCACTCCCCCGGCCAGGGCCAGCTTTAGGAAGTGCGGGGCCCGATTCAAGCAGTTTCGATGGGGCCCCAGCAAGGATGACTAAAAAAAAAAAAAACAAGTAAAAAAACCACATGGGGCTTGTATTCACTGGGCGGCACCCCTAGTCTTCAGCGGTGGGTCCTTCTCTCGCTCCGGGTCTTTGGTGGCACCGAAGAACTCGCCACCGAAGTGCCGCCAAAGACCTGGTAGGGAACCAGTTATTAAGATTTTGGCAGCTCATCACTGGTTGTTTCCATATCTTTCCCGTAGAATTCACACTGTGAATCCTTCTAAGACCCCAGCCCTGTCCTTTTCACTTTCCTCCAATAGCTAGATTTCACAGCACAGATCTGATTTCATGGTCCCTGCCATGTTTTTCACAGCCATGAATTTGATAGGGCTCTATGTGTAACACACCAAACAGGAAGAGAAACATTAACCAAGGTAAAATGCTCATCCTGTATAAGATGTCCCATTGAAGGCTAAAGAGGTATTGTTAGCATCAAGGGACAGAGGCCCTGTTGACTGCATTCCTAACTTCCTCCAGGATGAAGAGACCTATGCATGAACTCATCCCATCAGTTTGGACCCTGGAGTGAAGGGGATAAAAATGCCTGACAAGGAGAAACTGGATCTTTTAGGCTGTCTGGACTCAGGGGGCAAAGATTGCTAAACAGCAGCAAGAGATCCCCATACTTCTTGCCATAGGTTAGCCCTAAAAGACATTCAGCGCTGACAGATTGCTACAACTCTGTCACCTTTTGGAACCATAGGGTGTAACTGTTTTATGTATATATCCTTGCTTGCTTTAACCTGTAAATAGCGCTATCATTTTGTTTTCCTAGTTAATAAATCCTTAGTTAATTTACTAAAGGATTGGCTACAAGTGTTATCTTTGGTGTGCGATCTGAGGTACAAATTGGTCTGGGGTAAGTGACTAGTCTCTTGGGACTGGAAGCAACCTGAATCTTTTGTGATCTTTGGTGTATTGCAACCAAAGATCACTAGGTACAGCTTGCCTGGGAGGTAATATGTTAACTCCAAAAGGATTATATATACTTAAAGTCTAAGAACTATTTCTAGGAACTCTGCAAGGGGAAACTGAGGTAGGTATGCATGTCATTGTCACAGTTTGTTTCTGGAGGATGCTACAGGTGGGGCATCTTATGACACTCTCCCATTTTGAATTTTTAGTAGGTGTTTTCTTTTCCTTAAGCATGATATTTCACTCTTATCTCAATGAAATCTTCACCTATTTATATAAGGCCATCTCTAACAGATCTCCAGATCATGCTGTCATCTCAGTTTAACTTCTACAGTCTCTGGAAGTCCTACTTTGGTATCATCTGCAAATGTTTATTTTTCAGATCCTCTGCGGAAAAAAAAATCCCCTTCTGTATGACTTGAGGCACAAGTACATAATTTAATAAAATACATAAAATGTAAGTAACTCTACATCTTCTCAGTGGCAGAAGAAAAGATCATCCCCCTCAGAGAATGAAGTTCCCCTCTCACTTCATCAGTCCTGCTTGTCATCCCTCTCTCATATGCCATCGTAGCCTGGAAGCCAGAAGACAGGACCTGATTCTGATCCCACAATTTCACACCAGTGTAACTTCATTGAAATTACTCCTTATTTACACCATTGTGTTTGAGAGAAGACTCAAACCCATAGATTAAATATATATTATTTTGTCCTCTAAATCATTAACAAAGATGGCAGGAATATCAGTCCTAACCCAGAACCCTGTGTTTAATCAGCTTCTAACCTTTCCCCATTTGAAATTACTCTTTTTGTTACTGATTTATGAGACACTTTTGTATCCATGCTCAGCATCCCTCTAATTTTAGATCTTAGTGTAGAACTCAAATACAAGGTCTTTACCAAAGTGTAGGTAAACTTTATTTACTGCATCACCTTTGTCCATCAAGCTTGTAATTTTATTAAAGGAAACGATTAGCACTGATTAGGATAGTCTGATTTTTATGAACATGTATTGCTTATGATACATAATGTCCACATCTAAGTGCTTACATATTGATTTCTTTATTATTTATTCTAATAACTAATATAGTAGTAATAACTTACAAACCTTTTAATACTGTGAAAAACTATCATTTAGACATTGATCTCACCCCAGGGATTTTCATTACCAGTTTTTTTCAGAGGAACAGCATTCATTCATTTAATTTTATTACATTTTAACCAATTTTCCTTCTGGGCTTTTAGTTGGGTTTTTTATTATGCTGAATTTTGTCCTGCTGAAATGTGACAATACTGAACAAATTTGTTTATTCACTAAACAGGGACAGTTTGAGTGCAAACAATGCCCGGGGTGGGCAAACTTTGGCCCAAGGGCCACATCGGGGAATAGAAATTGTATGGCAAGCCATGAATGCTCACAAAATTGGGGTGGGAGTGCAGGTTCCGGTTCAAGGTACAGGTTCTGGGGTGGAGCTGGGATGAGAAGTTTGGGGTGCAGGAGGGTGCTCCAGGCTGGAATCAAGGGATTTGGAGAGCTGCAGGGGGATCAGGGCTGCGGCAGGGAGTTGGGGTGTGGGGAGAGGCTCAGGGGTGCAGGCTGCCAGCGGCGCTTACCTCAAGTGACTCCCAGAACCAGTGGCATGTCCTTTCTCTAGCTCCTATGCAGAGGCACAGTCAGGCAGCTCTGCACACTGCCCCATTTGCAGGCACCTCCCCTGCAGCTCCCATTGGAGTGCTGGAGGGGCTATTGGAGCAAGTAGAAGCCTGATTGGGGCCATGCCAAGGCTTCTGGGAGCCTCATGGTGTGGCCCTGACCCTGTGCCCCAGCTGGAGCGCTGGAGCAGGGCAAGCCCCAGACCCTGCTCCCCAGTGGGAGCTCACGGGTCGGCTTACAACAGCTTGCGGGCCGTAATTTGCCCACCTTTGTTCTACACACTGCCCTCATCAGTATGCCCCAGGCAGTTCTAGAGGATCCACCTCTGGGCATGAGAATGCCATCCAGTCCTTGGCCTGTCTCCTGAGACTGTCAATGAGGTAGCCAGTCATTGTCCTTTTGGAGGTTGTTTCTGTGACACAGACAGCTATCCAATAAGAGCTGCATGGAGACTGCCAACTCATTTTACATCTTGTTGAATGTCTGGTGTCCATCAGTTACATTAATGAAATGGGATTTATAAATCACTCAGATTTAAATACAAAATGCAATTATCTCTATATGACACACTGTCAGTTGTGCTCTATCAAATTCAGTAGTACTATTTATTAGGTTATTAAGTACCAGCTCTGGGGTTTGAGATGTACAAGAGCAAACACAACCCGAGATGCGCGTTTATAGTCTGAGGCTCCCTTCCTATGAGCTGCTGAATCTCTCTCAAGAAGTGTACGGCACCCTCACCTCCGATTGACTTAAAAGATTGTTGAGGATATATGACAATCTCAGGCCGTAGGGCACAGATGCAGATAAGCAGGACATACTGGAAGATTGAAAGGAAGGTGTTGACTTTATACCCACCCCATTTCTTGAATTATTTTTCCTAGTACATAAATGAAGTCATCTCTACATTCATGTGCACCATAAACAATTTATAATTCAATCTAATAGTTAAATTCCAAGTGAGAGAATTGTATACAATTTGGCATGATTGGACATGACCATCAGCCAGCAATGCCATGAACACCCTTGCCCACAATCTTTGGCACCCAACACCACTTTACAGTTATGAAGAGAAGTGAAATACAGGTATTTCATGGAGAAATCATGGGAAGCTTTTGGCTCCTGAGTACAAAAAGCCTAATCCAACTCCCACTGAAATCAGTGGGAACCTTTCCATTGATTTAATTAGAAGCTGGCATGAATTTTGCAAAGACAAGCCCCGAGTACTGAGATTTGGGGAAAAAAATTATCCCACCTTTTTCTCATTTCTAGTCTTTACAGGGACAATACCTGGACTTTTTTAAAGTCTATGAAGAAACCATTTCTCCAACCACACACAAAAAATATAAAATTATCATGAAAAATGTCAAGTATATAGATAATTTTCTGATATTTGGCCATCTTACTTCTCTCTGAAACTCACTTGACACAAAATGAAATGTGTCAAAAACATCAAACATTTTATTAAACAGGGTATCAACACTATTTCTTTGCTCTGTATTCATCCAGGCAATGATAGGTCATTTGCTTATTGCACTAACCTGTGTAAAAAGTATAAAAATATGGGTCTGTGTTGCCTGAGGCATTGCAAGTGAATTGTATGAGTTATTGAAAACCATAAATTTTATTTGCTAGTATCACTAAGGTCAGCTAGTTTGTGATAAGGTGGAGAATATTGAATCTGAATCTTATAATAATATATCTGACCTCACTGTTCATTGTCATTTATAGCCTCCATATGGTTACTTTTATGTAATTTGCCCAGTATTTGACTTTTATATGGTTGAATAGTATAATTTTATTATATTTATTAATGTGTGTTTGTGTATGTCAGTAACGACAGAGTTATGTCAAGTATTTAGTGTGCCTGGTATTCTGCAGTGCTTCTGTGCTATTTTCTGTAGTAGGAGTTAGAGATTGTGACACTTAATTGGGCCCTTAAAGTATGCTGTAATGTGCTTGGATATAGTGTAGTTTTCTCAGATTTGTGTTTGCGGTTGACCCATCCATATTCAATAATTAGACTAATTAGCAGGTGCAGTATGTTTGTATAATTTCTGGCGGTGCCTAGAACGGGTCCAAGTCCCACTCCTCTGCATCTGCATATTGGTGCACATAACAAAATTAATGGGATAGGGCTGAAAGATTTGGAGTGTGGGAGGGGGCTTAGGGCTAGGGCAGAGGGTTGGTGTGCGGGAAGGTGAGGGATCTGGCTGGGGATGAGGGGTTTGGGGTGTGGGAGGGGCTCAGGGCTAGTGCAGAGGATTCAGGTGCAGGGGTGAGGGCTGTGGGTGGGGCTGGGGATGAGGGGTTTACAGTGCAGAAAGGGGCTCAGGGCTGGGGCAGAGGTTTGGGGTGTGGAAGGGGCTCAGGGCTGGGGCAGAGGGTTAGGATGCAGAGGTGAGGGCTGTGGGATGGGGCTGGGGATGAGTGCAGGAGGGGGCTCAGGGCTGGGAGAGAGGGTTGGGGTGCAGAGGGGTGAGCGCTCTGGCTGTAGTTATGGGCTCTGGGGTGCAGTAGGGCTGGGAATGAGGAGTCTGGAGTGCAGGCAGGCTGCCCTGCAGCTGGGGCCAGAGAGGAGGACTCCACAGTTCCTCAAGCACTCTACCCCCAGGAAGCACACTCACCTGGCACCATCGCTGCATGTACTTCTAGGGGCCATGCCCCTCTCAGGTCCAGGAAGCCCCCTCACCTCCCCTGTGGTGGGTGTCAGACAGGGGGAGGGCTGCCATCATGTATGTCCCTCCTCCCCTCCTTCTTCCATGCAGCCGCCACCTCAGCCTGCCGCCGGCGCTACTCCCTTTTGTAGCCAGCAGCAGCCAGCAAGAGAGCACAGTGCAGAGTGGCAGGGAGGTGTGCAGAGTGGCAAGTGGGGAGAGACCCGGCTCCAAACATTGGTGGAGCTGGGCTCCTGGGCCCTGAATTTGCTGGAGCACAGGCATCACAGACCCATATAACTCACCACCCCTGCTAATTAGCACTCTGTATAGCATTACCACCATTTTCTTACCCAACAGCCCAGAATATTCCAGAAATACTTTCAAGTAAATTAATTCTACCTTTGCACTCATGTTACCAAATACCACACCAAGGAATTTGTAAATTTTCACTATATTTAGCTGTTGGTCATATAGATATAACTTTACATCTTTTAGGATTTTCCTTTTGTGAACATCATTCTCTTAGTTTTGCCTATGGAGAATTGGAAGCCCCACCTGTTTCCCCATTCTGCACTTCTCTTAAGTCTATCATTGATTCATTTGGTGATGCTTTCAAGGTTTCTGCTTTTGGTCCATATTGCACAGTCGTCAACAAATAATGTGATCCTTATTCCTGTATGCATCTCCTGGGAGAGGTTATTTATTATGATGTTAAAGAGGGTTGAGCTAATTACACACCCTTGTGGAGTTCCATTTCAATTGAATATATCAGGGTTGGCCAAACTTACTTACCTTCTGAGCCACATATGGTAATCTTCATAACCTCAAGAGCCAGGCACGCTGCTGGGGCTCAGGGATTCTGCCCTGAGGAAGGGTGGTGGGGTTTGGGGCTTATGCCCCACGAGGCCCCAGCAGGTGTGTCTTGCAGGGCTGAAGGCCTGAGCTCCAGTGCCCAGAGTCAGGGCAAAAGCCCTGAGCTCCCCCACTGCCCGTCTGTGGGGTGAAGAAGTTGGTGGGGTCTGATGGGCTCCAGGAGCTGCACTTTAACTGTAAAAGAGTTGCAAAGCCAGTTTGGCCACACCTGGAATATATGTTGGAAAAAGGTTTCCTATTCAGACTTGTATAGTTCTTTTGCTTAAAAAGTCCCTTATGCAGCTGAATGTTTTTCCTACATTACCCATGGAGGCCACTTTATGAAGTAGTTCCTCTCTCCATAACACACTGTAGGCTTTTTCTACGTCCAGGAAGGTGACTATCATGAATTCTTTGGTTCTCATGTTTTTTTTGTTCTTCTGTCTCTATCCTTACAATGTGACCAATCACACTCCTGCCTCTTCTGAATCTGCTTTGCATTTCACCTGTTAATCAATTATTTTCTAGATATGCTAATAATCTCTCCATTACTGCTCTTTCCATGGTTTTACCTAAATGTACTGTGAGTATGGTCGGTCTGTATGCTTTGTGCACTCAGCTCAACTTACCCAGCTTCCTCACTGGGACAATAATTGCATGTTTTGAGTCCTTAGATATTTCATCTATTCATCATATTATATAATTTTAGTATCACTCTGAAGTTTTTTTCACTTGAGTGTTGAGGCATTTCAAAGCTTATTTTATCCTTGGCTGGTGTGGTACATTTGCTCCTTATTTTTGCTTTCTGGGAGTTCTCTCATACTAAAATTTTCATTTAAAATTATATCCACAACCTTCTCCCACCTCTTCACCATCTCATAATTATCTTTAATGAATGTTCTTTTCCTCACCCTAATTCCTGTCTTCTGAGCCTCTCTCTTATTGACATTTTGAAACATGGTAGCTAGAATTTCCATTTTTTTCTTTGCTGGAGTTTATTACTCCAGGCCCTGCACTGCACGGCTTGGCATTATGTTTCTGTTATTCCTTATTCCATTCATTTTTCTAATTTTGTTTATATACCTCTGCTGTATTGGTATCTGTATTTACTTTCCCACAGTATATTCTCCAGCTTTCTCTTTTTTCCCTTTTTGTAGCCCTTTGTGCAACTGCCTTATTGTTTAATATTTCACTATGTCCTTGCCATTTAAGGAATTTTTTGCTGTCTTGTATGCTTTATTCCTTTCCCTAATTACCACTTCACTTTGCTTGTTTCACCATGAAGCACTTTTCCTATCTTTCAGTAGTGCTGGTATCCTAGGAATAGCTAGGCTGGCTGTCTTTATGATTACAACATAATTCCTCAGTATCTTCATGTGTACATTGCTCACTCACATTCCTCACTTTTGTTTCTACAGGGTTTTTCATTTGCTTTTGTTAGATTCCAAGTGGAGATATTATCCTCGTCTTTGGTATTTCCTTTTCCTTGATACATAATTAATGTCAGGAAGTGGTCACTACCCGTTGCCTCCTTTCTATAAATTTCCCAGCTGTGTTTACTTGCTATAGTGCTAGAAGCTATTCCCAGATCCAGGCAAGAGAGGCTTCTGTGTGCTGCATTCAACCGGGTTGGTCTATCAGTTAATATTACTAAATTATTGTCTTTCCAAAATTGCTCTAGACATCTTCTGTTTATATCATTCTTCTTACTTTCTCCACAATCTGTTGTGACTATTCAGATCACCGCAGATAACAAACGGGCATGTGACATCTGCAATTAATTCTTTCCAGTACATAGCCTCTAGTTTCCTGAATGGGTTATAAACATGACAAAGTCTTAGAGATGCAGAATTGTTTTGAATCAGTGTCTCAATAGCTTTATATTCAATATTTAGCTTTTTAACTTCTACTCCATCGTAATTCAGGTTCTTCTTAACAAAGGGGCAAACACTCCCAGCCTTTCCTGTTTCTCTATTATGTCTATATATGCCATATCCCAGGATTTCATAGCCAATTACCAAGTCTCTTATGTCCATATTATATCAGACTTTCCTTTTGTATCATTTTTCTTTAATTCTTGCCTATGCTCTATAGAGATACGGGCATTCCAGCTGAGAGTAGTCACCACCATCCTTTTAACCTTCAATAATTCCTTCCCTTAGGAAAGTATGAAGTTAGCCCATAGGTACTTTTCAGCTATTTTAATTACAATTCTCATTTTCTGTTTTCTTTCCTGTTTGAGATGCACAATTTATTACTTCAGTCATAAACTCAATGAATTCTTCTGTTTCTGTAAGTAGTATGTCATCTCCTTTTATCCCAATATCATTCATTACTTCCTTCCTATGAATTTGTTGCTGGCGATTCCTTTTCTCCTTATCAGATTTCCTTTTTTCCTCTTTTTTTTCCTTTTAGGCATTTCCTAGCAGCTTCTGCATATGAGATGTTATTAGTAATTTTGTTTTTTTAATTTCTCTAGCTCATTGCCTCAGTACATCTCCTATATGTTGAGCTGTTTTCCTCCACAGTTGCAACATTTTAGTTCTGTCCCTTCCTCACAATTATCATATGAATGTTCACCTCAACACTTAATGCACTGTATTTTCCCTTTATAATTATTTGCTACGTGACCAAATCCTTGGCACCTGTAGCATCTCACAGAAGGAGGAATATAAAGCTGATAGCACATCTACACTTATAAAGTCTACACTAAAAATCCTCGGAGGTGTGAATTTTTCCCATCCCTGAATGACATAGTTTTATCAACCTGATTTCCTATTGTAGACCAGGCCTCAGTCTGGTAGCATTCTTCCCTTAAATATGACCAGCACAGGTCTGGAGGACGAGCTATCACCGCATTCTGCTAATTATCCTCTTAGCAGTTATCACCTTATCTTCATCTAGTCCTTCCTTTATTTCTTCTTCTGACATTTCAAGTGGCATATATTACCCATCTTGTTCCTGTGAGGAATTTGGGTATCTGATAGTTTATTTTTATTGGACATAGAGTCTTTGTCTTACGGAATTTCCCTACTTGTTTTTTGTTTTTACATTCCACTAACAAGGTTATTGCTTAGATCTTACTATCCCCAGCACTTTTTTGACCCACTTTGCAGTCCTCATGGGGTTGATATCCCCTATCTTTATGTCTTTACCTAGGGATTTTACTACTATTTAATTCTCCTTATTTCCCTTGCCTGTCCACAGGTGCTGATTCCATGGGTGCTCCAGGGCTGGAGTACCCATGGAAAAAATTAGCAGGTGTTTAGCACCCACCTGCAGCCAGCTTCTCACGCCCCCATCGGCACCTCCCACACGTCGGTAGCCCTGCCATTCAACTCCTCCTCCTCTGTTCCAGGGGAGGTTCAGGGATGGGTTGTGCTCAGGGAAGGGGGTGGAATTGGGTGGGAAGAGGTGGGTCTGGGGCAGGGCAGGGACAGGGCCTTGAGGGAAGGGGTGGAGTGGGGGTGGGGCCTGGGGAGGAATGGGGACAGGGAGAGGTGGGGTGGGGATGGAGGTTTGGGGAAGAGGTGGAGTGGGGGCAGGACCTGGGGCTTTGCGGGAATTGAGCACCCCTAGGGAAAGGAGAAAGCAGGCATCTGTGCTCCTGTCCTCCTATTGGGTGATCTTTGTTCTAGTTTCAGAGAATCTATCCTTTTCCTTTTCATGGTTTGCAACCAGTCTTCCTCAATGCGTTCCAGAGCTTCGTTGTCTAGCCTGATTTCCATTTCATTTGTTATCTCTTCCTTCTCACTCTGCCTTGCCTGTCATTCAAAGCCTCAGCCTGCCAGCAGTCTACCAATTCCTGGCTCAGCAACTCCAGCCCTATCATGGTCCGACTCTCAATCCCACCCCCAGAAGCCAGTTAAGCGGCCTTCTAGCCCCTTTATTCTTTAGTTCTGCAGGTTCACTTCCTGAATCTATATGACCACCATGCACTGTACTTTGTATCTTTTTCATGACTTAGAGTCTTGCACCTTTCCTGGTATTCCTAAGGAATTGCAGAAGAGCTTTTTTTATTGGCCTCATTTTCCTTGTATTCTTTATAGATATTGGAAGGAAAATTTCTGTTAATTTAAAGCCTCTGAGTTTTCTATATAAATACCTCCTTTCACTGGTACAGTCTATACAATCCCAAATGATCTGTTATTTCCTAAACCTTACGTGTTACACATAATCCACCTTTGTGCATGTTAAATAGAACTAAATTACTATTTAACCCACAAATTCCTTGTAGAAATTCTAAATAGAGATGCTTCTCTCTTCCCATCAGGGCCTTGGATTATATCAACATTTTCAACTGTTGGGTATACTTCTCAGAATTTTTTCCCCTTTTTTTTCACTGCCCCAACAGTTGACTTCCAAACCCTGAACTGGTTTGCAACTGACTAGTAACTGTCATTTGCCAGTTTCTAAAGGGCAAAACCCACTGGTTTCTACTCAAGTATGGGTTTCCATGGTCTGGTGCTGGAGGGTTCATGTAAGCTGCTCACACAACTCCATGAATGTCTGCTTCCTCATTCTGCAGCCACTGGTCATCGTCCCAGGTTTCCAAGATATTATAGGCTCACCACACCAGGCTGGTTCTTTGGGACCAGAAGCGGAGGACCACTCATAGCCATACTGCTGTGATCCCACCATTCAAAATATTTGTTTCATGGGACATAAGTGCATTTTCATGTCCACTTTGAGTCTGAAATCTCTCTGGAACAATTCCATTCAACATTCAGTAATGCACCACATGAACATTTCCCCTGAGTAGGAGCAGAACATCATCATGGGCTTGCTCCACATCTCTAATGCAGTTTGGCAGAAGGGAGAGATAACAAGGAGCTGCCATTGTCAAATTGCCATTGTGACAGTGGTGTACAGTTCCAGCAACATGCAGCAAGGCCATTCCTAGAGTCTCTCCTGTGATGCACAGGACTCTGGGATATTGGCCCTTAAATGTTGGCGCTGACATAGCATACCAAAAAGGAGTGGTGTGGAGAGCACACACCGGTGCCTAGCACAATATATGTGGACCCTCTGTGTGGGCATAGGGTACACAATCTAGCAGTACACAGACAAGGAACTGCAAATGTACACAAGTGTGGACATAACCTTACTCATCCCTTATCAGGTACTATATGTCTGGTTTATCATGATGATCCTGAAAAACCTCTAGGAGTGAAACTGAAATAAAAAGAGTATCTGAAGTAGCATCTGCAGAATTCCCAAATGGCAGCAAGCCAGCTCCTGAGAGAGAGCATAATACTGTATGGTTCGTAGTGTTCTTGATGTATCACAGCAAACAGGCTTACCTCCTGCCCATGAATTACTGGGTAATCTTATACAGATAGAAATTGAGGATGCTGAGATAAAATGCTCATTGAATCCTAAAACTGAGGAATTAATTTTAATTTCAGCTTTCTCGTATCAGAAATAAAAGTCCTTGAATTGGCTAGTCTAGAAGTGGCAGACAATCTTAATATACCAGAGTGAAATTGAAAACTTATTATGTACCACTCCTGATATTTTCCCTGCTGTCTAGTCTGTCTTTGAGTTATACTAGGCCAGATACTCAGCTGCTGTAAATGGAAGCAACCACGTTTATTTTGGTAGAGCCATTTTTATTCACACCACCCAGACCTCTGGCCCCTAATCCAGCATGTCTCACTGCCAGCTCAGGTTCATGATGGTGATTGTTAACGTCCTTATCTTTTCTCCAAAGCCTTCCCCTCTGCCTCCTTTTCAATTTCTTTTCATATCACCACCATCTTCCTGTCAGCCTCTTCAAAGTTCTGGTGCATTTTTTCCCCCTCACCTTTTTTCCACCTACCCTGGAAATCACCAGATACTTATGTAACAGGGATGAATTTATGTGTTACTGGACAGAAACTTTATAGTTATATATATAAATGGTCCAATATTTCTGAAGGCAAATAGTAACAGTAAAAGTCTGTAATAACAAGCTTCTTTTGGGGAGATATTGCTCCTATAATAGCTAGACTTGCTAGAACACAGCTGGTAAATGGCGCTTAGGAACATAGGAATTACTTCAGTGTTGCCAACTCTAGTTTTTCATAGTTCCCCAAGCCAGAAGGGACCATTGTGATCATCTAGCCTGACTTCCTGCATCTCACAGGCCACAGAACTTTCCCAAAATAATTCCTACAGCATATATTTTAGAAAAACATCCTATCTTGATGTTTAAAATTTTCAGTGATGGAAAATCTACCGTGACCCTTAATAAATTGTTCCAATGGTTAATAACCCTCACTGACAAAAATGTACACCCTTTTTCCAGTCTAAATTTGTCTAGCTTCAACTTTAGGCTATTGGATAATGCTATATCTTTCTCCGCTAGATTGAATACTTGTTCCCCAGATAGATACTTATAGACATCATCGCCCCTTAACCTTTTTGTTAAGCTAAATAGACTGTGCTTCTTAAGTCTATTACTATAAGGCAGGTTTTCTAATCCTTTAATCATTTTTGTGGCTCTTCTCTGAACCCTCTCCAATTTATTACCATCCTTCTTGAATTATGGACACCAGAACTGGACACAGTGCAGCAGCTGTCATACCACTGCTTGATTAATGACCCCTTGCAAAATTGCCAGAAACATGCTGCAGGACCTTAGTTTGACAAAAGCCTCCAAAACATAGCTCTCTGCCAAGGCCAAAGTCTGGAACACAAATTATGCAGGACTAGGACCAGAACTAAGGGGCACATGCGCAAGATTAGCACTGGAAACTTTGAGCATTGTGGGAATCATTTTTGTAACATAAATAATACTAGTTATATTCTCAGTTTCATGAGTCAGCACTGCTGAGGTCAATAATTTGTAATAATAAAGATCCAGATGCCACTCACTTTGTGTAAGTCACATGTAAATCTGTGCCTAAAATAAGGGTCATTCACTGTAATAAGGGACAGGGTTCCTGTTTGGTGTCACTGCATTGAATTTATTTCTATAAGGTCTTTAATTCCAAAGTGCTGACCAAAGATGTATTAAACTGCTTCAGAAAGCAAAACGAAGGGAAATGCAATGCAATAGTGAACAATAAAATTGACAAACTCAGCCAAAGAGAATCTATATAAGATGTAAAATTGCTAGTATACACTCTGACATACAATATACTGTTGCTATTCCAAAAGCAAAGGATGCTATTTGCATTATCCGTAAGGAAGGAACATGCAATTGGTCATTTCATTGATTCAAATCTCCAGTGTTAACATTTATTTTAAGCAAATGTTGATGCTGCTTCTATTGTCCACTCTTGTATTCTAAAAACAGTTCTTTTCTCTGGTAGCAGAAATTGATATTACAGAGCAACTGCTTTTATAGTAAAGCTGGTAGCTTCTGAACTACTCTGATAATGTATTTCACACACAAAAATGGTTTTTAAATCCTTTCTATTGATAATTCATGCAAAAGGAGACAGATTTTAGTTATTTCAATTGAAGTTGGAGTACTGGATATTGAATGCATTCAATAGTATTTATGCTCTAATAGTACGAACATTTGGAAATTATACATTCATTTAAAAAATATAAAGTTTTAAATGTTATAATGCATGAAAGTATTTTCCTTTTTAGACTCTTATTTAGTTTTTAGACAGGTAAAATTTGTATTTCACTTTTAAGGCCCAGAATTAAATGTAAACTTTCTGTCAGGTGGAGTTGGCAGCAACCAGGGCCAGTTTCAATATCTAGGGTTTCCTTTTCAATAATGCAATACATAACTGGCTCGAGCCCCCACCCAGTAACCTGGAGAAATTACACACCACCCGTGGGTGCCTCTGAGAGGCAATACTTCCCCTCTCACAAATTCAGAGTCTGAATGAAGAAAAGAAACTTTTAATGAAAGGAGGGAGGTCTCCCAGCATTAAGTATGGAAAATGCTGCAAGCAAGATTAATTAATATAAAACCTTGCTTGCTCCACCATCCAACCACTTGCTCTGGTGTCACTGCCCTGCTCGCAGCTCCACTGTGCAAGCTGCTCACCATTCCTTTGGCTACTCTGTTCCTCTGGTCAGCGTTCTGCTGGCTGCCCTGCCAGCTGCTCCACTGGCCACCCTGCCAGTAGTCACTGATGCAGACTGTCACTTTCTGCTGCCACCTGCTTCTCTACTGTGACCTCTGAAGTATGCTTTGTCTCCTGAGGCTCCAGCCAGCTCTTTGTGATTTTCAGTTCCTACTGGGGGAACTTCATTGCTGAAACAGGCTGGTCAGAAACCCTGTCCTACAAGTGATTTCAGCTCTAGTGATCACTTAACAAAACAAGAGACTCCTAATGGAGTCTTCATTAGCTCTATCTTGGAAGGGCAGGATAAACCAGGCCTAGGACTCTTAAGCAGAGCCCACATCTCCCAGCAGGGATGCCTGTTCCCAGCCCTTCTCTCTCACACAGGATACCACAGGGCTCTGGTATGCAAGGCACCTGCTTAGCAAGTTCAGTTCAGTTGAGGGTGACACTTCAATCAGGACAGGCTAAGCACAGTTCTGCTGCCCTTTATTCATACAATAAGAGTAACAACATTTCATTACCCTGCATTCAGTACTGAAGTGATCTATAACTTAGCAGCAGCCAAAGTTGATCATTTTGGCAACACAGTTCTATCTGCTGGATACCTAGACAGAGTGAGTGTGTTCATGTAAATACAATTCAGTCCTGAAGACTTTTTCCCTCCTCAGCTAGCTGTCATGGAGAGCTCATTCAGACCTTGCTTACATAAAAATCATACATTAAGACTAGAATAGGGCAATTTTTAAATATATAAATCAAATAGCCTCTTCCCAGATATTTTACCTGAATAAAATAACTCTAAATTATATATTTTTCTTTGATAGTCTTCTTGACCAAACTGGTTCATATGCTGGTTGGGATCATGATTCTGAATATTAGATATATGCCTATTTCTATTCAGCATGAATTTTAAAAATGACCAGAATTCAGAAATTCTTTTGTACACCATATGCAGTGGGATATAGTCCATAAGGATATTGATATCTCCTCACCACAAGTATTCACCATTTGTAAATTCATAGAGTGAGAGAGATTAAAGAAGTATCAGTCAGGTAAACCATGTGAAGTCAGGACCTACACAACTTTTCTTTCTGTCATCTCCTTTTTTTCATCTATGGACATTCTTATATGTCCTAGGTTCACTTACTCTACCTAAACCATACTACTTGGGTTGCCTTGCCAGTAGATACAGTCTTAGTGAGACAACTGATAATGTAGTTATTTCTCCCTCAGCCCACGAATAGATAAGGTTGATAAAAAGCACTTTTTCCTCTTTTTCTCCATTTCTTTTGTCCCTGGATCCATGCAGCTTTCTTCCTATAAACTGGAGCTAATAGTCTAAAGTATATCCTAGCTATTAACAGAGAGATATCTGTGCATATAGAAACGGCATCAGTTCCAGGACACCATTACATGCTATCATCAATCCCAGCATTCATAAAACAAAGCACAAAGAACTTCAGTGATGTCCTCCAAACTAACAACCTGAGGCCTCCACAATTTGCAAGCCTGGCTCCCCAATGGAGGGTTCTTCATGCCTTGTGGGCCATATAGATATAACCTTCCTGTGATAGTTTATACTTTCTTGGAGTTAACTCTCCAGTTGTTCAGTTTGTTGGAATCTCTATGGTTACATTTTAGTTATATGTAAGTGCAGGGTCATAATGTTTCCTAAATTATTTATCAGAGGACAGATATCTAGGTTGGAAAGTATATTTAATGTAGAGTAGTTATTTTCTTTAGATGACTTTAAAGCTTGCGATCCACTGTTTTGTAGGTGGTAAATGGGACTTGATAATTTTTCTGACTATACGAGTGTTATCCTCCTAATTTTTATTCCAGTGAAAATGATAAGGAAAAATGACTAACAGTACCCTACATTAGTCGAGCAAAACATAAGATCATAGATAAAGGAGAAGGAATTGAATTCCTCATATCCCTTACACTGATCTCTAAGTATAGTTATCACATATATAGATATTATGAGCTATGTCTTGCTTGATTAATTTATATTTATCATTTTTTCCTCATCCTTTCCTTTGGGGATTGTGTAGGTTATATATATATACACGAACACACAACATATATAAAAATGCACACACATACTCTTTAAGATAGAACCTTTATCATTAGATTAGTTAGGTAGAACTATTAAGCTTACTATAGAGGAGTGGAAAGCCTAGAGATTTCTCTGCGAAGAGCAGAAGTTAAGCTACTATTCTGGAGCTTAATATTGAAACTGCTAACCAGAAAGATGATATAAAAGAAGGCCAATGGTAAGCTACCACTTCTTTTTACTACATCTTTAACTAAATTATTCATCTTCTCAATCAAAGAAACACTACCTTTTGGCTGTAATACAACATCAGGTTCACAGCGGGGTACCAAACCGTTTCTATAACTGCAGATTTACCTGCAATTAGCAAGTAGAGATTTTTTTTCTCACACATTGGCAAAATAAAGACTACAGGAATGCAAGATTAGAAATTGGCTGCAGCAGTCTTACCTGTGTTCAAAATTTCCCCATGAATGCATTGCTTGAAATTGTTGGGAATAGCTGTATTTGTAATACTTTAATTAGCTTTTAATACTATGGATATAATTAAAATCTGTAAATGCTATACCGATCAGCCTTCACAGACTTCCTGCCTACTAGATAAATTAGCAAGTGTCCTCAACATCATTTGGTGACCCCTAGTTCTTGTATTATGGGAATAAGTAAATAACTTTTCCTTATCCACTTTCTCCACATCACTCATGATTTTATATACCTCTATCATATCTCCCCTCAGTCTCCTCTTTTCCAAGCTGAAGAGTCCTAGCCTCTTTAATCTTTCCTCGTATGGGATCCCCCACACACACAAAGACCAGGCGTAAGAGCAATTTCTGCTCTCAGAGAGTAGATGTCACCATGCAAAAGGTTAGGTACTCATGCTTAGATACCACAGCAATGGGTGCGATAAAAGCATCAAAGATAGATAGTGTGCACGCTTGTACTATGCACTGGGGAGCTGGGAGAGAAATGGTATCTGTAAATCACAATCCTATCTGGAGTTTCTTGCACTGCAATATTGAGTGCGAAATTACAGCTGGGCCCATGTATTTATATAGTAGCCTGCAACAGCTTCTAAGTTAGACACAGCCTTCTGTGTCAACTTTTTTGCATTCCAAGTAGAGGATTCTATCATGCTGCCATTAAAATAAATTCTAGGGCTGTCAAATGATTTTAAAAAATAATTGAAATTATTCATAAGATAAAAATAGTTGTGATTAATCATAGTTTTAATTGCACTGTTAATAATACAATAGCAATTAAAAATTCAGCGTCGAAGCATGTCTTCTGGAATTGTGGTTGAAGCATGAAGGGGCATATCAATGTTTAGCATATCTGGCACATAAATATCTTGCAATGCTGGCCACAACAATGCCATGCAAATGCCTATTCTCAATTTCATGTGACGTTGTAAATAAGAAGCAGGCAATATTATCTCCCATAAATATAAACATACTTGTTTGTCTTAGCGATTGGCTGAACAAGAAGTAGGACTCAGCGGACTGGTAAGTTCTAAAGTTTTACATTGTTTTGTTTTTGAGTGCAGTTATATAACTCTACATATGTAAGTTGCACTTTCATGGTAAAGAGATTGCACTACAGTACTTGTATGAGGTGAGCTGAAAAGTACTATTTCTTTTGATTATCTTTTTACAGTGCAAATATGTATAATAAAATAATATAAAGTGAGCACTGTACACTTTGTATTCTGTATTGTAACTGAAATCAATATATTTGAAAATGTAGAAAAAATAAAAAAATAATAAATATAAATTGGTATACTATTATTGTTTAACAGTGCAATTAAAATTGTGATTAATCATGACTATTTTTAATCTATTTAGATTGTTTTGCATTAATTGTTTGAGTTGACTGAGATTAATCGACAGCCCTAATAAATTCAAACCTCTCCAATACATTAAATGTGATGCCAATACTCCCGTCTTAATCCTTCCCCATTAGAGTACTACAGGATTCTAAAGTAGTGGATAATTGAGTCAGAAGAACTGCAATATTTTTATTGTTAATGTACTTAGCTTCTTCTGTGGTCTTTAAAGAGCTTTACAGAATTAAAAATTTTGTATATATTAACAATAGGAATCATTTCAATCTACCGTTGAAAAGCATCCACTTTTGAAGAAGTACATGACAGATATAATTGTACCCATCAGAAAAGAGAATTGTGGTGGTATTATTCCTGGTTCAACCCACAGTGTAAATTTCAGCCATGTAAGTTGCCAGAGTGAGAAGCTCCTCACAATAGACTGTGCAAATGTTCAAAATATGTTTGTCACTCCCTAAGTTGGGCTTGAATATGCCCATGGGCTTTGCTAAATTCCTTGGGTTTCTTCTTGATTGGGGTAGGGGGGAAGAGTAGTTGTGTCTTCCAAATGCTATCCACTGTGGCATGAAAATGAGATGCCACTTGCAGTAAATTGCCCTTATCTGTGATCCTTCCTCTCCTTTTATAGAGGAGGGATGAAATAGTTAACAATATTGATATTTAAATTATTATAATTGGACATAGGTTAGCACTTTATTCCACTGAATGGAGAAATTCACACCACTCAGAACAAGACAAGTTATCGTATAGGGGATGTGGCACAAGAGCCATTGTGCCATTGCATGATGGATTAGGTCAGGGAAGGCCTCCTTAAAGCAATGAAAGGTGTTCATGATGTCTTTGAGATGGACTACCATGCCTGCACTTACTACTGACTACAGCATACTCACTGGGGAGCTGGCTACACCCCTAGCAGGCAGACCACATCCCCTTTAGTGCATGGTATGTAGACTGGTGCATTAGATAGACATATCCTTAGTATTCTCCATATAGCTATAGGAGTATCCTCGCCTGAGGACTGCATGAGGGAAAAGCCTTCCTATGCTCTCTCACTTCTGTTAAGCACCAACATAGCATAGGGCATAATTTCAGTCTGGGTATAGTTACTGATATACACACACACTTGAATAACTTTGTCATAAACCTCACTCAATCTGGGTAAATTAACCTGTGTTAAATTACATTAGGTTGAGCTGCCAAGACTTTAACTACATCATACAGTCACAACTGATTAATGATACCAGTCCATGCCAAAAAAATCTAAGCTCATTTGTTGTCTTTCATAAATAATATAGAAATTATTGCTGTCTTCACAGAAGAAGAAACATGCTGTCTACAAAGAATTAGTAAAAGTTCCTAACAGATGAAGAGCTAATTGATCTTTAAATTATTCACAAAATTCCTCAGGGTTCTCATTCACCCCAGGAGGTTCCCTCCCCACTCTTATTATAATGGCTTTATCACAATTATAATTTCTTATGAAGCTGTAGCTTTTGTCTTGTGTTTGAATGAAGGATTGAGTTCATTAACATATTGATCTTTATAAAAAAGCAAAGATCTGACTAATATGATGACATAGAAATCAACAAAAGTAACTCAACTTATTGTGATTTTGTAGCAATTACACTGGTATTGTCAAGAAAGCGAGGATAGATCTATCTGCATAATTATCGCAGTCAGCAAGCCTGGATTCTCACTGACTTCATCCTATTCTTTATTAAAATTCCTTTTAGCCCTAAATAAAATAAATTCAGCTAGATGATTAATGAGCTCAGCCTTGGTCTCTGTAATTTTGTATGCATTTCTCCATCATGAGAATATTTATGTATTGCGTCTAATGCCATAAATCATTTTTCCAGAAGGTCCTTTTTTATCTCAATATTTTAAAGCCAGGACAGAACTAATTATCTGTCTTTTGGAGATAACTGTAAGAATATTCCCAGACACCATATAAAAAGAAAAGTGGCTTTTCTTTTTGAAAAGTGGCTTTCTGCTACTATGTTCACTAGCTTTCCTTCAGTGGGTATGTGTTTGGTCATTTTTAGTTTTTGTGAAGACAAAGAAGTAGGTCCTCATCTGGTGTATATTGGTATAGCAGAATGAGAATGTGATCCATAGCATCCACATTCATTGATAACCTCATTGTTAAATTAAAGAAAATACTATGTCAGAAGCTATTTTTGCAATGATGACCAAGTTTTCCAAACAAGGTACCCAAAGTATGTGTGCAAATATGTTCAAGAGGAACTGCAGGGGAAAGCCCATAAGAAAAAAATTGTTTGTGCAAACATTGGTTTGTATGTAATTGTTGCAAATCTTTACAGCTGCATATATTGCTGGTACAACATAGCTTATATTTTTAAAATCTGTCCCTAATAGTAGATGATAATTAAAATTAAGCAATGCAATTACATTCAAGAGTGGGTGTCCATGCTGTAAATATGACTCAATATTTTGTGCCTATGTATAATGACATCTTGTTCATCTCTTTCTAAGATCTCCCATTGTTCTGAGCCACTGCAGTATTTTGGCAAGATAAAGGGCCTGGTTCTCCTTTGGGATCCACCCCGAGGAGCCTCCCCAGCCCGTACAGAGCCAGCATGAAGCTATAATACAGACTCTATTCCAGTGCCAGTCCTGCCTCCTGCTCCAGGGCTATCAGGAGGTGAGCTGGGCAGAGACAGAGATGAGCCATCTGGAGGATGGGAGGAAAGTATGGTTGATACACATTACACTCCATCTGTTCTTTGCTTCCCATCTTTGCCTCCCCATCTCCCCACCCCTATTCTTATCCCATACGCAGAGATGGAGCAACTTTGCTTTAGCTTGTGTGATATATATATATATATTCTATGGTGGTGCCTAGAGGCCCTGGCAAGGAATCAGAGCCTTGTTGTGTTAGGTATTATATACATAAAACAAAGTCCTGGTCCTAGAGTTTTCAGTTTACACCAATAGGGTGGAATTTTCACAAGTGTTCAACATTGGCGTGACTCTGCTCCCATTGAAGTCAATGGAAGTTTTATCACAGACTGAATTGAAGCAGAGTTAGGCCAATGATGAGTATTGTTGAAAAACTCACCCATGATGCATATGTGTGCTGTGGGAAGTAAAGAGAATGGAGGGGCTTCTTCAAGCAACTATGCAAATGCAGGATAGGCCTTCAACCAAGACTCAAAGGAATCAGGCTACTGTGCCCACCAGAACATCAAAGTCCAACTGGAAAGTGGAGTGACCATCTAAGGGACACAGTTGGCCCCCCTAGATGAGCAGTCTATAGATTGCAATGTGCGGCATGTAACAACTAGTCATGCATGCAGACCCTGTTCCTGTGCCTAGTGAAATCAATGGCATTCCTCCCATTGATTTCAATTGTGCAAGATCAAGACTTAAAGAAGCAGTCAGGTGTGCTACACCACTTTCCTCCCTTCTTATCCCTCAGTGCTCCTCTTCATGAGAACAGAGTATTTCTGGGAATGTGTACACAGTCAATACCACTCTGCTCTCCCAGTCCACCTTCCCACAAGGTTCCAGATAATAAGGGTAAATGTTTTTACCTTTGTTTGGCTTAAAAAGAATATTTAATAAAATAAAATGTGGAATAGGAAACTGTTTCAAAACTATTTATTTGGCATCACAACAGCTCATTTATTACTTCTCTATGTTGTTACACTGTTACAAATGTGTGAGAGAACCTCCCAATGGAAAGGCAGCATTCAGATAATGGAGTGGTCTCATCTCTAGATCCTATCAGTATCAGCAAACAGTTACAATGTATTTGTGATGTGGAGTCTTAGGCCAGGTCAACACTACAGCTTATATCTATATAACTACGTCGCTCAGGGTGTGAAAAAGCCACATCATTATACCAACCTAACCCCCAACTCCCGTGTATATAGGGCTATGTCGACAGGAGACCTTCTCCTGTTGACAGAGCTACTTCCATTAGCTTTGCTGATGGGATAAACTCTTCTGTTAGTGTAGGAGCATCTTCACTTAAGTGCTTCAGTGGCACGGCATATTGTTTGTGACAGCGTCCAACACCCAGGTACTGCAGCTACATTTCAAAGGCAAATAACTTGACTAAAGAACAAAAAATGAATGACCCCTGCACAATACAGAACATGTGTTCACAAAACTGGAGGTTTCTATTTTTACTGGCTGTGTTTCTTTTTCTTTCCAGTTGAAATGTATTTAAAAAATCAGAGGTGATTATTCTGGATTTTAAAACCAGTCTGGTTTAAACCATTTTTAATACAAGCCTTATTGCACATGTTTAACAGCTTGTGTTTCAAGTTTCAGCCCAATGTGAATTTAAACAGCTGCACCATAAACCTGTTAGAAAAATGAAATTATAAAGGAAACTATTGCAATCTGCTCCTCCTTCTTTTCCCCTTTTAGCACTTACCCAGCCCTCACAACTGCTACTCCTGTTCTCTAGGATACTCTCTATCTTTCTGGCTACTTTCTGGACTTTCACTGATGCTCCTAGATTCCTTCTGACCTGGTCAGGTCAACCAGATACTCCTTAGCCACTTCTAAATCTTCCTCATTCTTCTCTGCTGCTTCTCTGCTCTCATCCTGTGAGAAGCAATGCTATCTAGTGATTAGTACAGGGTGCCCACTTGGTGTTGGGAGACTTGTGGGCTTAATCCAGCTCCTTTGGAGTCAATGACAAAACCCCATTTGACTTCATGGGTGAAATCCTGCCTCTCTTGAACTTAATAGTTTTGCCATTAATTTTAACAGAGGTAGGATTTCATCCCCAAAGTATGGAATGAGGCCCTGGTGTTTTATTCTCAACTTTGCTACTAACTCACTGGGAGTGACTGATTAACTTACACTCTTTGGAACATATTTTTTAAAGGAGTAGGTGACCACTGGAGTTAGGTCCCTAGGTGCTTTTGAAAATCCCAATACACGCCTATCTGCAGCTTTAGACACCTAGATATCTTTAAAATCTTGCCTTTTGTGCCTCAGCCTCCTCACCTGTGACATAGGAATAGTAATACTCATCTCCCTTTTTAAAATGCTTTGGGATCTTCAGCTGAAGGTGCTTTGTAAGCTGGTTTGCTTACTCTCTCTATCCATTCACGTAAAAAGTGAGAGGTAAGAGGCATCCAGTTGAGTCTACAAAAGAAAATATTACACTATATATGAAACTCTATGCACTTTTCCATCAATATATACTGTGTTTCATATATAACATCAAGAAGTTGGACAGGATACCAAACATCAAAGTCCTGGACCGGTGGTGCATGACAAGCATTGAATCTCTAATCATACAGACATAACTTCAAAAGGCTGGTCACCTCATACATATGGATGATGTGCAACTCCCCACACCATATTTTGTGGACAGTTGCAAACAGGAGCATGTATGCTGGAAGGCAAGCAAAAACAATATTAGGACACACTCAGAGCTTACCTGAAAAGCTGGTCAAGTCAACCCAAACACATGGGATGTTGCTGCTGTCGACAGATCAGGATTGCAGCAGATCTGCTGAGAATAGCAGAACACAAAAAGGCAAAGACATCTGAGCAAAGAAAGCAAGCTGTGGCAAAAACAAAACTCATCTGTAGATCCCTCATGAGTTTACATTCACACAAGAAGATGCACCGAAACAAACTGACTCTCATACAATCCACTATGATGGGAAATACTAATAACAATATGCTGAGATCCCAGGGCCTTCAGTCAGGGCCCCATGTGAAAGAAATAATTAAATTTTGATTGGATTTTCATATAACACACTGACATGCCATTCTGTTTGCTGGGACTCATGCACTCATAATGTAGGAATCCAAAATACCATCCAAAATATCCATGATTCTGTTGCTGATGATTCTCCTGACCTGGTCTGCATCAAATAAAGCACTCAGGACTGGTGTTATCTTACTCCTCGTACCCAGGGCACATTATTCACCACATGCCCAGAACAAATCTTGTGATGGACTAGCCATTCTATTCCCTTCTGGGTTCAAACACTTCCCAGGGGAACTGACAGAGATTCTGTCTGACATGGTTAGGTCTCCAGGATTCATTGTCTTAAGGGTTTCAGCTTCTATGTGGGCAATGCCTCTGTCAGGATAGCCAAAAATCTATCAGTGTTCCACCTCAAATTTCTCACCGTTTTTTCTGATCCCAAATACAGCTGGTCATATCCTGGACTTGATCCGTGGGCAGGATTTGAACATAAGAAATGCAAGACATCCTGAGCAGACAGTTTTCTCCTGTTTTTACTGTTTATTTTGTTCATAGTTTGCTACATTGTCTCTCTGCATGAGGGAGTTTGGCTGAGAAATATCAGAGCAGCTTTGTAACTCTATTATTCTTTAGTGATAAGGGAGGCATGCTTCTTTATGTAATGTTCCAGTGTATGTTTTCTTTGTGTGTGGTACTTATCCATATAATGTAAATAGATTTAAATCTGCATGCTAATTTTATATTTATACCTCGTCTAACCCTTCCCATCCTTTCCCATCCATTCCTATCCCTGCTGCCTCCTACATATATATTTTCTGGTAAGTTGCCATTACTAAGGAGACAGCTCAACTTGTTTTACTTTGAAAGGGTGTGTGTGTGTCAAGGCTTTCTAGTATTAAACAAATATCTTCATAGAAATTCAAGGAAAATATCTATTGGATCATCCTGTCCGTCTAATTGCCAGTATACGATTGTTGCACACAGTACATTTTCCAGTTCCCTGTCCATTGTAACTCTAAATGGCTCCAGTAGTGAGGCTTTCACCATTTGTTTTGCAGACTATTGCACAATCTAATGGATCTCACTGCCAGGGAATTTTCCTTTCAATATTCATACTAAAATTTCCCTTTCCTAATTTTATTATGCCTAGTGAAATTGCCATTTTCCACACTAAATAATTCCTCTGGTCCTCGGTGTTTATTCCTTTCAAATATTTATAAACTATTTTCATGCCCTCCTCTCTCTCAGTTGTCAGGAGTCAGTCCCTGCCATGAAGAGCTTACAGTCTAAACAGACCAGACAAACAGATAGTGGAGAAATGGATATAACACAAGGAAACTAACTCGAGCAACACAAACACTACTCTAATTATACTGCTTTAACTTACTGAATGTACATTTCAGAACTCCCTCAACTATCAGCTTTCTGCCTTGAAGATTTCGCTGTGTATGGCAGAAGCAATTCAGGTGGGAAACTGAGCTTCATACAACTGTTTCAGTGAAGTATTTGTCTCTCGCCCCTAAACATATAAAGGTATTAATTCTTTTTAAAATGACATTTACCAAAACAAAGGCTGAAAAGAAGATACTGGGTTTATTCTCCAAGTTTTTAAGTCATGTAATTGAAATATCCCCTTTCACATTGTGTAATCCAAATGAAAAGTTTTCCTCTAAAAAATAAAAATAAAGGTAAGATGAACTTCAGAATGCCTCTAGCCTGGACTTTTTAATAAGTTATTAAAAAATTTGCACCAATTAGTTCCAGCAGAACTTGTCCTCCAGCAAGCTCCAAAATCCCTCCCCATCAGGCTTCAAAGCAGGATAAGTTTGAAACAGCACTACTGGTGCTGAGAGAGAATTATAGTGATAGAATTACTATCCCAGGGCAATGTTCTAAAAGCTCTCAGCAATCTTTGAAACCATGAGATACTGAGGGCAAGAAGTCTCATTGAGCTGGCTGCACCCATTTCTCTTGGGGAGATCCCAAAGCATTTGTAGTGAGGAGCAACTTTTTCTCTCTGAGCACTCTCAACTCTGGGATGTCGCAAGCCTCAATCCAGTCCTCTCTCTAGGTGAAACAACTAGTTTAGATTTTGCGATTCTGGGACATAAGTGCCCACAATATGCTGATAACAACCGTCACTACATCTTGTTCTGAAACATAGCATTGTCACATACACATTCCAGTGCCTCTGCAAGAAAAATACCACTACCTAAATGCCTCAAGGATAGTCTGGGTAATATAGAAGTGATGTTGCCAGGAAATGTGAATCAAGGAGCCTTGACATCGCCTTCCATTGAAGTAGTACCTTTCTCTATAATCAGCTATCTGGGGACACAACAGCCTACATATGAGACAAGACAGACTACTGTCATAACAGCCTTCTCTGATCTCCACCAGCTTCCCCATTAATTTCTGAATATGCTTCCAGATTCTGGTGCCAGTCTTTAGGACACTGAAAGGCACAGGTTCTTGTTAGCACCAAAGACATGGCCTCTTCTTGTATAACCCCCATAATACCTTTGACTGACAAGCACAATGCTGCTGACAGAGCTCAGACTGAGACTCTAGGAAGTCTGGGGCCAAGTGTTCTCCCCAGCTGGCCATCAGCAGTGGAACTCCCTTGCAATGCTCAATAGCAGAATAAGCTCAGATCTTACCATATGTAGACCTCATCTCTTTATACTCATCTGTTCATTTGTTTCCTTCACACTATAACAACTGCATTGTGGCCGGCACACTTTCTTCATGAGACATGCAAGTTAGATCATCCTCTCTTAGTGGCAGTAAAAGCTATGAAAGTTTTTGCTAGTTTTATTCCTGACCTTTAATCTTACATTCTTTACTTGTGTAAAGAAAATGCATTGCCTTTTGCACTATGAGCTTTTACCAAATTGTTTTCAATTGCAGCAAACATGGTTCCATTAGTATTAAAATGTTGTAAACACCCACTGAAAGGTTTCTTCTTAGCTTTATTTTAGTTTTAGTATGACTTTACTAGTATCATTTCAGAGACAACACAGTACTGAGCCCTGGGGCTGTGTTTTCCCACTCATTTGACGGATAAAATTTATTATGTTTATAAAATATATCAGTATGTTCATAAAGCTTGTTAAGAGAAATAAAAGAATCTTTGTGTTACATAACATTGTCTTTCTTCAGCATTTTAATTTAAAGCAACTGCAGCAATAAAGAGGGAATGTATTTCCTTTTCTGTGTTTAACTTGCGAAACATAGGCTGTGCGTACCAGACATGGGTTGCTCCATGAATTAATAAAAACAAACTTAATTTTCATTCCCTCAACTTATGAATAGTGCCAGTCTTATACTGAGATGTCTGTGCTATTATGTGCTTAAGAAAATACACAAATTAACGGCGAGGCTGCGGGGGCCCACATTTCTAAAAGCAGTTTCAAAGAGACTGCATGTTAAGGTACTAAGCTGTTGCTTTGTGTTTTATATTTTTAATTTATTTTTTAGTATCACATTTTATTTGAAGTGATTGCCTTCCAAGGCACAGTGCGGAAATTGTAATAGAATGGCAGATGCCTACACTGTGATTCTACTTTCCTGAAGACACAAAGGCCACCAGCAAAAACATAGCAAAATTCCCAAGGTTCACCTTACCTAGAGGTCCTGAATCTGATGTTATTGACACAAGGGCAATTTAAGAGTGACTCTATTGACTTCTTGGATTTGAACTTATGTAAGTAAAACCAGAATCCATTTTTCTCTGTCATCACAGTCCTTTATATGTTCGAAAAAACATCTCCTATCTTTACGCAATAATAGACAGTATCTTCACTCTCTCTGATAAGCAGAAAAATGTCTCCAAATGTCAGAGAATGGGAAATGGACCATTATTGCTCGTGCCTACAAGAGCTCATGTCTAAAACATCTCTCATTCTTTTTAAAGTGAATTCAGTGCACATGAAAGGTGCCATCTTGATGATTCTGGAAATCTCCCACAAAATAGGTGCATGGGCAGTGACAATGGAAGTTTCACAACTGTCTTGCTAATGTGCCTCAAGCCTGTTGTGTGGGGCCTATCTCTAAAGGTGAGAAAATATTGACGTCTCAATGGCCATTCAATTCTGGATCTCATTGCTACGAGTGACCAAAGGGAGCAAATTATTATAATCAAGATTTTTAATGTGAACACCTGTCCACTAAGACAGAGACTGTAACATGAACAGCCACCAGATGGTAACAAGGTGATCTAGGTGAAAAACTTGCAGACGTGTTGAGTGTTATGAAATGAGCTATAATGCAAGCAGTACTTCTGGTAACTGCAAGAGAGTAAATTAAAAACCAATTTTAATGTAGCTGAGGTACAGCAATGATATAATGAGTGGATTCCCAAACATAAACAGTTAGAATTTCAAAGTGTCCGACTCATGATGGCTCATATTGATTCTGCTCAGTGTCATGGGCTGGTTCACAGTTAAAGTACAGCCATACCACTGAAATAAGCTAAGATTATAAAGATGTCACATGATTTCTCATCTCCTATTAGGACATATAAATATAGAAAACAAAAATGTATCCCCTAGAATTTCCTTAGAATTAAAAAGTAGGAGACTTACAGATAGAAATAACTCTTAATCTACCTCTTCTGTTCCTTTTGGGCCTAACTTTCAGAGGTCCTGAGAACCCTCAGTGCCTGTTGTCTCCTTGGGAAGTATGGCTGCTCAGCACCTCTGAAATCAGATCTCACTCGATTAATACAGCTCGTAGCTGGGTCGTGATCCTGTATTCCTTGTGTATCTAGAACTTCCACTGACTTCCAGATCAGACCCATATACAATGATATAGTTTGAGTAAGTGTTTGTCTGTTACAGAGATTAGAAGCATTGAGCCTTTGCTGGTGTACATGTTAGCTTCTTCGATGACCAATAAAAGAGGTAGAAAGCTAAAGACCAGACTGTGACCCAGGCTTTACATCTGTACTAGCAAGCAAAAGGGCTAAAAGGAGTTATCCGAATTGTAGGTCAAATGTGGATATAGAACAGCCACCTCCGGGCAACAGCTGGGGACACAGTGTGGGGAGTAGCCAGAGCTCTGGTTCCTTTTCATGCAGGCCACCAGCCAGCACAGCTGAAATGAAATAGAGGGAAACTAAGCTGCATTAGGGAATGGACTAGTGCAATTTACTACCCCCATGCAGTAGGGGTGAAGAATGGACTAAGCTGTGATTCTCAGAGTTACAATTTAGTCCCTGCTCGGCTCCTGAGACCCGGCAACTAGAAGCTGCTGCTTCCCTTAGGGGGACTGCAAGATGCAAATCCCAGCCCTAAGAGAGCTCATCAAGGCCTGATATGAATAAAAGGAAAAGATGAATGAAAACTTTATTCCACATTTCCTTGGGATGGGGGGGGTTCATTCTAAGATCTCTACTACATACAAAATTTCCCCACTCCACCTCCCATTCACGTCAAAACCTTTCCTGCTTTTCCATCCACCTCTGCCCAAACCTTGGCTTTTCAGTCATTCCTACCAACTCTGCTTCTTGCTCCTGCATTACCTTCACAGCCACTGCTTCAACTACATCTCCATCAGCTTCACTGAGTGGAACCTCCTTCAGATTTTATTAATACAAAGCTCCAGCACAAGGGTTCTCAAACTTGGGGTCAGGACCCCTCAGGGTGTCACAAGGTTATTACATGGGGAGTCGCGAGCTGTCAGCCTCCACCCCAAACCCTGCTTTGTCTCCAGAATGTATAATGGTGTTAAATATATTAAAAAAGTGTTTTTAATTTATAAGGGGAGGTCGCATTCAAAGGCTTGCTATGTGAAAAGTGTCACCAATACAAAAGTTTGAGAACCACTGCTCCAGCAAAAGCCTGTGAAAGGTTATTTTCCATAGTGATCTAAAATTTGTTTTCCATAGTGATCTAGTGACTAGAATTCCATTCTGAATGTGGTACCTTCACTTAAAGAGATTTTCAGAATCAGGAAGCATGACCAAAGCATAAATGGAGAAAGAATCTTTTCCAGCCCATCACAGTAAGTTACTATTTGCCCTGTCCATCTTATGGTGAGTGCCAATAAAAATTTGAGATTTAACAGTGGCAGTTGTGTCATAACTCTCCTACTCAGATCTGAACCTTAGAGTTCAGAGCATGAGAAGCTAGCATGAAACCTCCAAACTTAATTACCAGCTTGGATCTGATATCGCTGCCACCAGCCAGAAGATTCCAGTGTCTGGCTCACTGTGGTCTCCCCAAAACCTTCCCTGGGGGACCCCAAGACTCAGATGCCCTGAGTCTCACCACAAAGGGAAATAACCCATTTCCCTTCCCCCTCTTTACCTCCTCCCAGATTTCCCCGCCCTGGGTACTCTAGGAGATTCCCTGCTTCAAGTCCTTGAAACACAAGAACCGAGAGATCAAATCTCTCTCTCCCCTCACCCAGAGGGTATGCAAAGTCAGGCTTAGTAAATCTAACACAAAGAGATTCTCTCTTCCCCCCTGTCTTCTTCCTTCCACCAATTCCCTGGTGAGCTGCAGACTCAATCCCCTTGAGCCCCCACTAAAAAAAAAAATCCAACAGGTCTTAAAAAAAAAGCTTTATATAAAAAGAAAGAAAAAGACATAAAATTGGTCTCTGTATCAAGATGACAATATACAGGGTCAATTGCTTAAAATAAAAAATGAATAAACAGCCTTATCCAAAAAGAATACAATTTAACACATTCCAGCAACTACACATATGTAAATACAAAAAAAAACAAGATAAACCTATAGTCTTACGATCCTTGTACTTACAACTCGGAAACAGAAGATTAGAAAGCTTGGAGATAAAGAGATCACTCTCAGAGCCGAGAGAGTTACCGAACCAAGACAAAGAACAAAGAACTCACCCCAAACTTCCCTCCACCCAGTTTTGAAAGTATTTTGTCTCCTGATTGGTCCTCTGGTCAGGTGTTTCAGGTCACTGTTTGTTAACCCTTTTATAGGTGAAAGAGACATTAACCCTTAGCTATCTGTTTATAACAAGTTGTTAAATATACAGAGTAATTCAGTATTTCCTATGTGAAGTATAAGGAGTCACAAATCCCACAATAAAGATAAATACTGTGGTGTGGTAAATGTCCATTCTTCATAGATTCATTGATTTCATAGACTCCAAGGCCAGAAGAGGTCACTGTGATCATCTAGTCTGATCTCCTGTCTATGACGTAGAACTTCCCCAAAATAATTCATTTTTATCTGGACCATATTTTTTTTTTAAATCCAATCTTCATTTAAAAATTGCCAGTGATGGAGAACCTACCACAGTCCGTGGTAAGTTGTTCCAATGGTTAAATACTCTTCCTGTTAAAAATGTACAGCAGTATTTCTATTGGGAGCCTCTGTCACAGATTTGTAATATTGGAACAACATGCAGAAGTAATAAATGAGCTATTGTGATGCCAAATAAAGAATTTTGAAAACTGTTTTCTATTCCACATTTTTATTTTATTAAATATTCTTGTTAAGCCAAACAAATGGGAAAATGTTCACCCTTATAATCTGTTACCTTATAGGAAAGTGGAGTGGTGAGAGAATTGCATTAGCTCATTTGGCCACAGCATCACACTGGGAGCTCACGGTCAGATGATTGTCATCCACAACCTCCAAATATTTTTCAGAGCCCTGCTCTACACTATGAGTTTAGGTCGAATTTAGCAGCGTTAGATCAATTTAACCCTGCACCCATCCACATGACAAAGCCATTTTTTTCAACTTAAAGGGCTCTTAAAATCGATTTCTGTACTCGTCCCCGATGAGGAGATTAGCACTGAAATCGACCTTGCCGCGTTGAATTTGGGGTAGTATGGGGTAGTGTGGTCGCAATTCGATGGTATAGGCCTCCGGGAGCTATCCCAGAGTGCTCCATTGTTACTGCTCTGGACAGTGCTCTCAACTCAGATGCACTGGCCAGGTAGACAGGAAAAGGCCTGCAAACTTTTGAATCTCATTTCCTGTTTGGCCAGCGTGGCAATCTGCAGGTGAGTGCAGATCTCATCAGCAAAGGCGACCATGATGGAGTCCTAGAATAGCAAAAGAGCCCCAGCGTGGACTGAACAGGAGATATGGGATCTGATCACTGTATAGGGAGATGAATCCATGCTATTCCAAAAGATTAAATCCCCAAACATTTGAAAAAATCTCCAAGGGCATGAAGGACAGAGGCTATAACAGGGAACCGAAGCAGTGCCGCGTGAAACTTAAGGAGCTGAGACAAAAACCAGAGAGGCGAACAGCTGGTCCGGGGCAAAGCCCCAGACATGCTGCCATGTTATGGCGTCTGCATGGGAAACCCAGGAAATAAGGCTCGAAACAGTTGTCTGCCAGTGCTTTCACAGAGGGACTGGGGCCTGATGACATGTACTCAGAACCACCTGCAACAATGTTTTTGACCCATCAGGCATTGAGATCTCAACCCAGAATTCCAATGGGTTGCGGAGACTGCGGGAACTGTGGGATAGCTACCAAAATGCAACGCTCCGGAAGTTGACGCTAGCCTCAGTACTGTAGATGCACTTGGCCGAGTTAATGGTCTTAATGGTCACACACAATCGACTGTATAAAATCAATTTCTAAAAAATCGACTTCTATAAATTCAATGTAATTTCGTAGTGTAGACATAGTCACTAATTCCCAGGATAAGGTCACCCATCTTGTCATATGCCTTTCATTCTTTGTTCCTAGATATATACATTTAGCGATATTAAAACACATATTGTTTGCTTGCAGCCAGCTTACCAAGCGATCCCAATTGTTTGGTATCAGTGACCTGTCCTTGTCATTATTTACCATTCCCCTAAACTTTGTGTCATCTGCAAACTTTATCAGTGATGATTTTATGTTTTTTTGCAGGTCATTGATTAAAATGTTGAATAACTTAAGGCCACGAAACATACACCCCTCAAAGTTGATTCCCCGTTCATATTACATTTTGAGACCTATCAGTTAGCCAGTTTTTAATGGATGCGATTTTAATGTTTTACCATCCTACCAAGCTATTGTATGGAGGAGGAACAGGACAGGAAGGGAAGGGGCAAAAGAACTTGGGATTTCAAAAGAGCAACACTCTGTCAGAGGAGCTAGCACCAGGCTGCCTCTGAGAGACTTATAACCCCTTGGAAGTATCAGGGAAGTAGACAGAGATGAAAGTCCTGAGGACCGAGGGCTTTTTTTGACTCTTTTTTATTAGGTTTATAGACTCCACCTTTTTTTTTGGTTGATTTGATTTAAACCACTGGTGCCTGGGTCCAGGACTGTTCCAGGAAGTGGGACTTTAGGTAAGGCAGTGTCCATCATTACTGACAAGCAGAAAGATGACAAATTATATTCTATATTCTGAAAATTGTTTTTTCTTTTAAATTTGTGATTGTTAATGAGCTTGTTTGTTCATTTTTTTCATTTCAATACACCTCTACCCTGATATAACGCTGTCCTCTGGAACCAAAAAATCTTATCGCTTTATAGGTGAAACCGCATTATATACAACTTGCTTTGATCTGCCAGACTATGCAGCCCCGCCCTCCCCGCTCGCCGGAGCACTATTTTACCACGTTATATTTGAATTCTTGTTATATCGGGTCACGTTATATCGGGGTAGAGGTGTGGATACCAAAAGTAAAGTAACAAAACTCACATTTCCTTCTCTGTCAGAAATGTAAAGTGTAGTTGTGAGAGAGGATGTGAGAAGGTTAGTCAAAACTAGCTACCCAAAACATTTCTTTAAATGCCCGAATCAAATTAAAAGCATATAGGTGGACATATCTCTAATTGTTTTAGCTTGCTGATATGGATAGAATTATTCATCTTAGAAATAAAGGGCTGAAAGGGACCTTGAGAAGTCATCAAGCCGAGCCACCTGCGCTGAGACAGGACCAAGTAAACACAGAACATCCTTGACACATGTTTGTTCAAGTTGTACTTTAAAAACCTTCAGTGATGGGCATTCCACAACCTCCCTTGGAAGCCTATTCAAGAATTTAACTATCCTTATACTCAGAAAGTTTTTCCTAATATCTAACCTAAATTTCCCTTGCTGCAGATTAAGCCCTTTACTTCTTGTCCTAGCATCAGTGAGCATGGAGAACAATTAATTCCATAAGAACATAAGAACGGCCGTACCGGGTCAGACCAAAGGTTCATCTAGCCCAGTATCCTGTCTACTGACAGTGGCCAATGCCAGGCGCCCCAGAGGGAGTGAACCTAACAGGCAATTATCAAGTGATCTCTCTCCTGCCATCCATCTCCATCCTCTGACAAACAGAGGCTAGGGACACCATTCCTTACCCATCCTGGCTAATAGCCATTCATGGACTTAACCACCATGAATTTATCCAGTTCCCTTTTAACGCTGTTATAGTCCTAGCCTTCACAACCTCCTCAGGTAAGAAGTTCCACAAGTTGACTGTGCTCTGCGTGAAGAACTTCCTTTTTTTTGTTTTAAACCTGCTACCTATTAATTTCATTTGGTGACCCCTAGTTCTTGTATCATGGGAATAAGTAAATAACTTTTCCTTATCCGCTTTCTCAATATCACTCATGATTTTACATACCTCTATCATATTCCCCCTTAGTCTCCCCTTTTCCAAGCTGAAGAGTCCTAGCCTCTTTAATCTTTCCTCATATGGAACCCTCTCCAAATCCCTAATCATTTTAGTTGCCCTTTTCTGACCCTTTTCTAGTGCCAGTATATCTTTTTTGAGATGAGGAGACCACATCTGTACACAGTATTCGAGATGTGGGCGTAGCATGGATTTATATAAGGGCAATAATATATTCTCAGTCTTAGTCTTTATCCCCTTTTTAATGATTCCTAACATCCTGTTTGCTTTTTTGATCACCTCTGCACACTGTGTGGACATCTTCAGAGAACTATCCACGATGACTCCAAGATCTTTTTCCTGACTCATTGTAGCTAAATTAGCCCCCATCATATGGTATGTACAGTTGGGGCTATTTTTTCCAATGTGCATTACTTTACATTTGTCCACATTAAATTTCATTTGCCATTTTGTTGCCGAATTACTTAGTTTTGAGATATCTTTTTGAAGTTCTTCACAGTCTGCTTTGGTCTTAACTATCTTGAGTAGTTTAGTATCCAGTCCTCTTTGTAACAGCCATTAATATATTTGAAGGCTGTTAACAGGTTCCCCTCCCCTCCAGTCTTTGTTTCTCAAGACTAAATATGCCAAGCTTTTTAACCTTTCCTCATAGGTCAGGTTTTCTAAACATTTTATCTTTTGTTGTTGCTCTCCTCTGGAGGCTCTCCAATTTGTCTACATCTTTCCCAAAGTGTGGCACCCAGAACTGAACACAGTTGTCTAGCTGAGGCCTCACCAGTGCCAAGGAGAGCAGGACAATTATGTCCTGTATCTGACATACAATACTCCTATTAATAAACCCCAGAATAATATTAGCCTTTTTTTCAACTGCATCATATTGTTGACTCTCATGCAATTTGTAATCCATTATAACTCCCAGATCCTTTTCAGCAGTACTACCACTGAGCCAGATATTCCCCATTTTGAATTTGTGTATTTGTTTTTTTCTTTGTAACTGAAGTGCCTTGTATTTGTGCTTTACTGTTTCTGTTTTGTTTGTTTTTAAAGAAATTAATAACTGTTTGCTAGCAGCAGTTTGTGCTCTAGCAGAATTTTAGAAAAGGAAGACGCCTCCTGAAAATACCTTGTGGTTCAGGAGTATGTGGGAAGGTCTCATAATGGAAAAGTTCCTGGATGATCTGAGACAGCAGGAGAGTAGGCATGGCTACCATTTCTAGAATATGAACATAAGACAAGAGAAACAAAGATTTGGAAATGGTAGACCTGAGCCAAATCCTCCTCTGGTGTTAATTGACATAGTTCCATTGACATCAGTGGTGCTACACAGATCATACAGGGTGAGGGTCTGGCCCATTATGTTTATACTAATTATGGGCCCGATACAAAACCCAGGGAAGTCAATGGGAGTCTTTCCACTGCATTCAGTGGGCTCTGGATCAGGACCTAAGGTCCTTGGGATGTGTCTACACTGCAAGTAAAGGTGTGATTGTAGTACAGGTATATCTATGCTAGCTTTAATCTAGATAACATGGGTAACAATAATACTGTAGCCATGGCAGCATGGACTTCAGTGTGAGCTAGCAACCAGAGTACAAGCCTTTGGGTACATACTGCTATCGCTTGCCCTGCTGGAGCCCGTGCTACCACATCTATGCTATTATCCCCTGTGCTAGTAAGATTAATGTGCACTATAGACACACCCTGTGATAGCAGGTTGATATCTGGGAGGATACAAAGAAATTCCATGTCCTGCTGTAAGGAATTTCACTGTTTCAAAGTATGGTTTGCAATATTTTTCCTTTGAGTTTGAGGGCTTCCTATACGCTGAGTGTGATTCAATTCCCAGCTCTGCAGGTTAAGTCAAAAATCCCAGTTTGACATGTACCAAGTTTCTTAATCTTTTGAACCAAGCAAAGAGGTCATCCTATGGAGTAATTTCCCTGGGGGGAACTTGGAAATCAGTAGAGAAAACACGTAAAATGACCTTGAGTTAGTGGGTTGCTACATGCCTTTGCTGGAGATTTCTGAATTTTACAAGGTTTGCCTGGTGTGTAAGGAGGCCAGGATTGTAGACAACAAGACAAAGGATTAAACAGCACAGGGATAGAACTAGGCAGATAAGGGTCTGTTTGGATGAATTTCAAGGATAAAAATAATAGAATGCTTCTTTTCTAACTTTAAGCCACTTTTCTAAAAGTTACACATAAACCAATGTGACTGCAAAGATACATTTTCTTAATGTTGAGATTTTATAGTGGAAAGCCTGAGGCTGCTCTAATTTACATCTACTTCAAAGTGCCTTGGGGGACAAGCCGACAGCTCAGGATTCCTGTCATAGTAATATCCTGGCCATGCCCTGTTTTCACAGTAGGGAAGTGTAAGTGTCCTCACACCAGCCATACACCTCTGGAGAATCATACGTACATTGAGGATGCTTCCTGAGCTCATTACACTGGCTGCTGGGCCAAGTTCCACCACCAGTGTGATTCAAAATGGCTGCTGTGCATTGGAGAATATGATCCTCTATGGGCTGTCTGTGTTAGCATTTGGATTTAGTAATATTAAAGGTCCATGTTTCTTTAAAAGTGTTTCAAGATGTGTAGCAAGACAACATGGGTGAGATAATACCTTTTATTGGACCAGCTTCCATTGCTGAAAAAGAAAAGCTTTGAAGCTATTCGGGGCTCTTTTTCAAGTCTTGGGAAGGTATTCAAAGGGTAAGTCTACACTGCAGTTCGACACCTGAGGCTGGCCCATGTCAGCTGACTCAGGCTTGCAGGGCTCAGGCTAAGTGGCTGTTTAATTGCTATGTAGATATTCAGGCTTGGGCTGGATCCCTGGCTTTAGGACCCTGTGAGATGGAAAGGTTCCAGAACCTGGGCTACAGCTTGAGGCTGAATGTCTACACTGCAATTAAACAGCCCCTTAGCCTAAGCCCTGAGTCAGCTGCCAAGGGCTAGCCACAGGTATCTAAGTGCAATGTAGACAATTAGAGTCACAGCTAAATACAAGGTGGAGCATATTGTTTAGCATAAGTAGTTAACCCATATTCTAAGAGATCATTCAAGGTGAAGTGGCCCATTAACACCTCTGCAGTCATAGGCTAAAAAAGAAGTGATCCATTTTGTACCACTTTTCTGATTATGATAACTATGATAAACTCCTTTCTACCACTAGCACTAGCATAAATTTCAAGCATTACATCAACATTATACTGCACTATGTAGTGGTGTTGTAGACACGTCAGTCCCAGCATATTAGAGAGACAAGGTGTGGGAGGTAACATCTTTTATTGGACCAACTTCTGTTGGTGAGAGTGACAAGCTTTTGGGCTTACACAGAGCTCTTCAGGACCTGAAGCAGAGCTCTGTGTGGCTTGAAAGCTTGTCTGGTCCAATAAAAGATATTAAATAACCCACTTCGTCTATCTAATTATACTGCGCTAGCAGATATCCCTAAACTCTTCCTACACCAATACCATTGTTCCATAATAACTAATATGTAGTACCATTAGCTCAATGTGAGAAAAAGCAGAAAGAACACATGAAACAAAACAAGGAAATATGTGGCACAAACAAATACAGATGAGGTATAACATTTTTTATTTTCTCTGCTTTCAGAGGTCCTTAAAGTAAATGGCAGTTTGGTAAGTAGAGGCTAATGGAGCTAATCACCACCAATTAAATTCTCTCTTCTCTATTATTTAAACAAACAAAAGTCCTTTGTGGTAGGTGCTTTTCATTTTCCCCTGCTCTCCAGTAGCTCAATGGAGAGCAGCAAGGAGTAGCAGAGCGGGGCAGGAGGCACTAGCAGGCGCCAGTACCTTCAGTACAATACTATAGAGTGCAGTCAGGGAAGGATAGGTGTGTGACCGTCTATCCCTAAGGACACATCTACACACAGAAGTTGTAGCGCTTTAACTATACCAGTGTACTTAAAGAGGTATGACACAGTTCTACCAGCATAACAATTCGGTCAGGTATAGCTTATTTCTGTACGGGAAGGGAAATGAGCTGTATCATTATAAGGTACCTTTATACCAGTATAATTTCATCCCCACTAGGGCTTTTACTAGTATAGCTATTTTGGTAAAAATATCACACCCTAACTGGTATAGTTATAGCAGTGTGAACTAGGCCTTAGAGAGTTCTTTCGTCCTCTGAAAGCTGAGCTGGTTGCAGTCTTACCAATTGAAATGATTTTTTGCTGAAGTGTGATTTTTTTCCAAAATGAATTTATTTTTGAGAAACCTTGGTGACTTTGAAAAAAATTCACATAGGTTTTCAATTAAAATGATCGGTAACATTGAAATAGTTATCAAAATGTTTATTGGTATTTTTAATTGCCCAACCATCAGGCTGAGGAGTTTCAATGACACTTTGGTAAAAACTATATTTTTAAAATTACCAAAAAATAGTGGGGAAAAAATGAGGAAAAAAATGGGTCTGTCACCTCTAGAATGAAAACAACATTGAAATTTCAATGTCTCTCTTCCAAATTGTTTTTCCATTTTACCTCTGGCTCTGAGCTCAGGGCACAGTCATAGGCTGCCATGTCAGTACCCAATCGGGTAGAATCAGAGTACCCCAGAGTCTGGGCATAGATGCATCCTCAGTGTGCAGCTCCACCTTCCCTTTGGGAGAAGCACACTTGGCCCCAGTGAGAGAAAGCTGACATAGAGCCACCAAGGAGATGGCCAGCCCATGATTTCAAGGAGACAGCAGGTACTAGGGGTGTGTGAGCAGGAGAAAAGGGGAAGTGTATGTGTGTTGAAGGGGCTTGATGATCTGTAGTGAAAGGAGGCTCTAAAACAGACTGGAATATGGCAAAGAGGGTAGGAGTGAAAGAAGGACCAGAGGGTCTGCGGCTGCTGGCTTTTTTTTTTCCCGGGGGGAGGCAGAGTGGTGGGGGCAGTTTGCTCATCTTCAGGAGAAGCTGGAGAGCAGTGGTGGGAATTAGAGCAGACAAATTATTGGGGGAGGGGCCAGAACCCCCAATTCATTAGTCGACTGGTTGATTTTTCCTTGGAGATCAGACATGACTCTGTGTAAATGTGTGGGTGGGAACATGAGGAAGGGGGCAGGATAGCCAACTATCCTGCTTAAGGAGAGTTTGTATCTAATAGCCAAGCCCTCCACCACTACTTGTTTTGGACAGTAGCCCAGTTTACATTTGATTCATAGCTTGGAGTTAGAAGGAAACTTTATCTTTGGGCAAGTTATTTATTCCAGAATTGATTGCTGCAGGATTTAGTGCACCTTCCTTGGAAGCAGCTGGTTTTGCTCACTGTCAGAGCCAGTTTACTGATCTAATCCATACTGGCAATTCCTGTATTCCATTCTTTTGTTCTGCCTCCATAAATTCCTTGTGTAGTTTCAGCTAGTTGTAGAACTTTCACTTCCTGCTCTAAATTGCTGTCCTTCTGCAGCAATGGTGGTTGTTCAGTGGTTTTTATATAATCCTTATGTCCTCCAAAGAAATGATGTGAAGCTTGTTTAAGTTGTTTGGAAAGTGCTTTGAGATCCTGGAATAAAAGAGTCTATAGAAATGCACAATGTTATTCACAGATTTGTATAATTAAAATTACTGTTATTGTTGGTGTGACAAGGTGGGTGAGGTAATATCTTTTGTTGGACCAACTTCTGTTGGTGAGAGAGACAGACTTTTGAGCCCAAACAGAGCTCTTCCGGACCCTGAAGAAGAGCTCTGTGTAAGATCGAAAGCTTGTCACTCTCACCAACAGAAGTTGGTCCAATAAAAGATCTTACCTCATCCTCCTACCCCAGTCTCTTTGATGTCCTGGAACCAACACAGCTACAACAACACTGCATATTATTGTTAGTTTCATTTGTATTGCAGTAGTGCCTAGAAGGGATGAGGGCCCCATTATGCAAGACACTGTATACAAACAATGAAAAAACAGACCCTTCCCCAAGACCCTTACAATTTACATTTACTAGATCAGCTATAATGGATCATATGTAAAGAATCTACCTACACTATCCAAAACAATCATTCCAGGTTCCAGGCAATTGTAAATATCCAGTGAAAAAAGAGCAGATTTTTTTTTTTTAAATTCTGATGCCAAGTTATGTCGCATGAAATTTAGAAAAAAGCCCATTAGTTCTAGACTAAACATATGCCTGCTATATTTTTAACTCAAATTTATGTCAGCTAGTAGAAATGAAGTGGACTCTAAATTGTCTGCAGTATTCATTACCAGGAGCACTGCAGACTAGACTCATTCTTTTGGAAAAACTGAAGCCATCTACATTCTAAAATTTGACTCCAAAGAAAACTCTGTGAAATGAGACCATTCAATAAAGACACATACCTTCAGAAGGAAAAAAAAATCATCCAAACAACACTTTGTAAATGGCAAAGAATATTACTCATCTCCTTCTCTTTATGGATTCTGCCATGCATAAGTACAGATGCATTCATGAATATGCAAATTTTCAGCATTAACTTGAGTCCCACTGTGATTCCTGCACATAATTAGAAGCTCATCATTAATGATTTATGAGTGGCTGCCATGCTATCAGCACTTAGAAATAAAAGAAAACTACTGTATGCACGTTTTTATTTATATTTTAGCAGGGTTATTGCTAACAATAGTGAAGTTATGGAAGGCCTGCCTGCAAGCAAAACATTAGCTCTTCCCTTGCAAAAGAAAAGGCTGTAACATATACAGAGAAAAGGTGTGTGAGGTAATATCTTTAAGTGGACCAACTTCTCTTGATGGAAGGGACAAGTTTTCCAGCTTCATAGAGCTCCTCCTCTAGTCTTGTGAAGGAGGAAGAGCTCCTTGACCTAAGGAAGAGCTCTGTGAAGTTGTTGTCCCTTCCACCAACAGAACTTAGCCCTTTTTTGGTTTTCTTGCTATATTTTTTTAGTTGTGGGTATACTTTTAAAGTTTCCATGCAGCTTGCAGAGATTTCACTTTTGGCTCTGTACCTTTTAATTTCTGTTTAATTAACCTCCTAATTTTTGTGTAGTTCCCCTTTCTGAAATTAAATGATACCATGTTGGGCCACTGTGGTGTTTTCCCCACCACAGGGATGTTAAATTTAATTATAATGTGGTCACTATTTACCAAGTGGTCTAGTTATATTTACTTCTTGGACCGGATCCTGTGCTCCACTTAGGACTAAAACAAGAATTGCCTCTCCTCTTGTGAGTTCCAGGACTAGTTGCTCCAAGAAGCAGTCATTTAAGGTGTCAAGAAACTTTATCTCTGCATCCCGTCCTGAGATGACATTTACACATTCAATATGATGATAGTTGAAATCCACCATTGTAACTAAGCTTTTACTTTTTATAGATTCTCTATTCTCCCTGAGACTGCTATACTCTTATTATTTGAGCATGGAATTTCTATCCACAGAGATTCTATGGTACAGGTGGGTTCATTTAAGATTTACTTCATTTGATTCTATGCTTTCTTTCACATATAGTGCCACTCGCACACCAGCATGACCTATTCTGTCCTTCCAATATATTTTGTACGCAGATATTACTGTGTCCCATTGATTATCCTCATTGCACCAAGTTTCTGTGATGCCTATTATATCAATATCTTCATTTAATACAAGGCACTCTAGTTCACTCATCTTATTATTTAGATTTCTAGCATTGGTATATAAGCACTTTAAAACGTGTCACTTTATAGCTATCTGCCCTTACATGATGTAATTGACTGGGACTCTATCATTTGACTGTTTTTCATCAGTTCCTACCCGTATTTTATCATCTTCTATCCTCTCCTCCTTACTAGGACATAGAGCATTTCCATTAATAGATCCTCCCTAAGGAATGTCTCCGTCTGAACCACATGCTCCTCCGCCCCTGTTGGCTTTCCCCCACCCTTAATTTAAAAACTGCTCTATGACCTTTTTAATTTTAAGTGCCAGCAATTTGGTTCCATTTTGGTTTCGGTGGAGCCCATCCTTCCTGTATAGGCTCCCCTTTCCCAAAAGTTTCTCCAGTTCCTAATAAATCTAAACCCCTCCTCCCAACACCATCGTTTCTTCCTTGCATTGAGACTCTGCAGTTCTGCCTGTCTAATTGGCCCTACACATGGAACTGAAATCATTTCAGAGACTGTTAATACAGAGGTCCTGGACTTCAATCTCTTACCTAGAAGCCTCAATTTGGCCTCCAGGACCTCTGTTCTATCCTTTCCTTATGTCACCGATACCTACATGTATCACAACCACTGGTTTCTCCCCAGCACTGCACATAAGTCCAGCTAGATGTCTCCAGAGATCTGCAACCTTTGCACAAGGCAGGCAAGTCACCAGGTGGTTCTCCCAATCATTGCAAACCCAGCTATCTATGTTTTTAATGTTCAAATCCCCCATTATTATTACCTGTCTCTTCCTACTAACTGGAATTCCCTCCCCAGGAGAGGTATCCTCAGTGTGAGAAGATGCCAGAACATCATCTGGAGGAGGGTCCCAGCTACAGGATTGTGGCACCTTATAGGCTAAAAAATTTATTTGAGCATAAGCTTTCATGGGCTACAGCCCACTTCATTGGATGCTGTAACCCACGAAAGCTTATACTCAAATAAATTTGTCAGTCTCTAAGGTGCCACAAGTACTCCTGTTCTTTTTGAGGATACAGATTAACACAGCTGCTACTCTGAAACTTGTAACTATGGGATTATTTCCCTGTGCTCCAGTTGGATGTTTTCCTTCCCTGAAACTTTCATCCTCATCAACAGCAAAGAGGCTGTCAGACAGGGGGTGGGACGGTTCTACTGTGTCCTGGAAAGTCTCATCTATGTACTTCTGTCTCCCTTGGCTCCTCCAGTTCAGCCACCCTGGCCTCCAAAGCCCGTATGCGGTTTCTGAGGGCCAGGAGTTCCTTGCACAGAATGCACACATATGCCACTTGCCCATAGGGCAGGTAATCATACAGACTGCATTAAGTGTAATAAACTGGAAAACCCCCATTCTGTTGCTGGGCTTCTGCCTGCATTGTCTTTTTGCTCCTGAAACTCATTCCTTTGTGGATGTTTTGGTTTTACCAGGGGGTGTTCAAGTTAAGTTTAAAGAATGTTAAGGGTATCTAGCCCACTACTCTCCCACTCCTCCTCTAAACTCCCTTGCAAAACTCAGCTGTTAGCCAATCCTGTTAGCTAGCTCCTCTGGTTGCTTAGGAGTGGGCTTTTTAAAGCCCTGGTCTTCCTGAGTAACCCCACCCCCTGGTTAAGGGTGGATGGGTGCTAAAAGGCTTAGGGATCAAAGCCTTATTAAAAAGCTCTCAGCACAGAAACAGACTGCATGGTATATTTCAGTCAAGCATCAAGCACACCACACACAAACAAAACAAGCTTACCCCAAGGATCACATAATCACTCCTCCTTCACCTGGAGAACTCCATTGCAAATCTCCATCGCAAAACTCCCCTGGTAGCTGTTCCTATGTTTGCTAACTCCAGCCTCTCAAGCACCGAGTTCATGCCACACTCGCCCTGGCAGAGCTGACGAGAGGGGATAGGGGGATATTATATCAAGGCCTTGAGCTCAGGGGAGTCCCAAAAAATCAGTAGGATCTGGGAGGAAGTGGAGCCCCAGATTTCTCGCTACATGCCTGTGCCATTCCCCATCTCTGACAGGGGACATGGGCTGCTGGAAATGGAGTGAGACCACACAGGCCCCCCCAACAGTGAACCCTGGTGCAGGAGCCAGTTCCACAGCAGCAGCAAGGAGAAGCACACCTGGCCTCCCCACTGCCCAGTGTGCCCACTCAGGTTTGCCCCAAAGCCCTTCCATCATGCTGGAGAACTGTCAGTGCCAAAACCAATTGAGTGGCATTGTGACCTGGTGCACAGGGCTTGCAATGCCACTCACTTAATTTTGGCCCCCCACAGGCCCTCTGTCAAAACAGGCGGCTGGTGTGGCCAAACCTGAGTGGGCAGTGGGGTGCCGAGTATTGCTTCTCCATGCCACTGCCAGTGGTATGCCTTCTGTGTACAGCTATGGGCACCACTGGGTTTGCACTTGCTTTCCCTGTGACCCACAAGTGTGCTTCTTCTCTTCAGTTTCAACAGTCAATCAGGGTCTAAGGTCCCAAGTCCACCCTCAGATTCAGATCCTTCTGTTTGAATCACTGACAAGACTAAAATCATGCAAACATCAAAATATGTGGAAGTTTGATTCAGATAAATGTCCATAAGTTTGTCTACTTTTTCTGAGGCCTATAGTTCCTTCTTCTGACTTTGCAACAGTATCCCCAGATTTATTCTTCCATTAGGCCAACCAAGTAGGCACTATCTTTTGTTTCTTCATTGTTGCCCACTCCTTCTTTACCTTTCCTCACCTCCTTGCTAACAAGTAGAGGTACACTTTAGATGTTGCAGAGAGAACAAACTCTACTGTGTAGTAACCTCACTTCTTGTGGGGACAAATGAGACACTTCAAAGAAAGTTGTATTCCTCGATATAAATAGATACATTTAGTGTATGCGCTTGCTACTGAAAGAGTACGAACTTACCAAATACCAATGCTTTAACAGTTCATAGAAGAGTTTTCTGCAATGTGGCTGGGTTGCCTCTTCAGCCCGCCCTTCCAACACATCAGGGCACAACTCACTCAGCTGTGGGTCTCCTCAGGTAGGCCACAGTCTCTCTGAGGTCTGAGATTGCGGGGCTTTAGCCAAGACACCTTTCAGTCCTACCTCTTCCGGAGTGCTAAGATCCAAAGGAAATCAGGAACTGAAAATCCACAGCTCAAAACAGGATCACCCAACAAACCTTCAGTGGGACCCCACACTTCTGTTCAGGGCTTGTCTCCAAACTGACTGCTTTCACTGATCGCCCAGCATCTGATCATCCCTTCTAGCAGGCTCATCTAACCAGAAGGCAATTTCCATCTCTGGGCTGTAGCCAGACTTTGCTCCCATCAAGAGAAGCAGAGCTTCACTCTCATTCCCAATCAGGTCTGAACTAGGCAAAGTCTTCTCCTTTTAACTCCTCACTCTGTGACTCACCTTTGTGGAAGGTGCAGTTATGTGAGGCCAGTTGGGACCACAGGTTTTCATTAACCCTTTTATTGCCAATGTGGGGCCAATCTGCCCTATCATATGCAAGGAAATAATCTAGCAGCTATCAGCATAGGGAAGTAGTCAATAGGACTGGAATTCTAATTGCTGACTAGAACTGGTTGAATTTTTTTTTCAATTAAAAATAGCCTTCTTTTCCAAACTTGTCAGTGTTTCATTTAAATGCTTTTTAAATGGCTCTTTTTGGGGCAAAAAACTAAATTTTGTTTTTAAAAACAACAACAAAAAATTTATCAAAAAATGTCACTGAAAATACTTGCCATTTTCCAACCAATTCTACACCTGGCCAATAAGTCATTTTTAGAATAGCAGCTGGGGAGGTTTAACTTAGCTAGCTCCAAGTAGGGGGAGAGATAGTTCAGTGGTTTCAGCATTGGCTTACTAAACCCAGGGTTATGAATTCAATCCCTAATGGGGCCACTTAGAGATCTGGTGCAAAATCAGTACTTGGTCCTGCTACTGAAAGCAGCAGCCTGGATTCCATGACCTTTCAGTTCTATGAGATAGGTATATCTCCACACATTTTTATATTAAGTAATCTCTTGGCATAATTTCACCAGCACATGGGTATAAAGACCAGATCACAGCCCCTTTTGTGCAGTGTTACATTTTCAGCCTACGCCACCTCTTCTACGTCTCCAGAGACAAGAGGGATTTAAGATGCATTTGCATTAAAAAATGAAATACAACAAAGCCTGTAAGTTCTACTTTCTAGGCTCTTCCAAACCTAGGCCCTGACTCTGCAACATTAGCTGTGTAGAACAATCCCTCCAACCACATGGAGTCTCACTGAAGGCCCATCTATGCATAGGTGCAAGGTCTTTTGGTGTTTAATATACTAATGCTACTGTTTCCACCATGGATGTATATGACTTGAGGATAAAAATATTCTGCATTAAGTCCTGACATAGTGCATCATTTCCCAGTACATCAAGCCACACAGTGTGGTGACACAGGACAAGCATTCCCACATGTGATATAGGGAAAATTCAATTTTCAATTCTCTGCTGAATGGTATAAAGCATGAAATGCAGTCATTTACACTGAAAATGATTCTTGTAAATTGATAACCACCATATTTTTCAGATTCATAAAATACAGTATATAAAGACTGTAAAATTTGAAATGTAGTAGACAGTGGTTATTACTTGAGGCATCCTCGGTCTCTGCTATAAAAAAGTCAAAATCATTTCTGTTGTCTGTCATTACAACAGATTGCCTTTGATTTCTACAACAGGTAATTCTCTTTCTGTTTATCTGAGGGATGTATAGACACATTTCTCTACCTTTTGATTGTTCACTTTGCCACTTACATTATATCAGATGAGGTCTGGTGACAATCCTTGCATCAAAAGCTTATTATTGGACTCTCAGGACATTTCTAAACTGCAATTAAAAACCTGCAACTGGCCCGTGCCAGTTGACTTGGGCTGTTGGGTCTCAGGGTAAGGGGCTGTTTAATTGCAATGTAGTTGTTCAGGCTCAGGATGCAGCCCACTTTCTGTGTCCATCCCACCTTGCAGGGTCCTAGAGCCCAGGCTCCAGCCTGAGCCTGAACGTCTACATTGAATTAAACAGCCCAAGTGCTGTGAGCATGAGTCAGTTGGCACAGGCCAGCCATGGGTGTCTAACTGCAGTGTAGATGTACCCTCAATGAGCAGGAAGTTCTTTTCCTCTTAGGTGATTTTTTAACATGATGCTACGACAAAAGCTAGAAGTCTTGGACATATAACAAGTTGAATATCCCCAACCAAGAACAAAATCAATTACAAATAAATATAGACTTTTTCTTATACACCTTTGTAATCATATAAAAACATATTTATTAGAAATGGATCTGAGCTGCAAAGTTCAGATCCATGTCCAGACATGGGTGTTTGGCTTAGTCTCATCTTTAATATCTATTTGATAAATTTATTTGATAATATTGATTTGATATTTTTCTCTATATACCAATAGACAAAAATCTTTGTTGTGAAGTAGTGAGGATTGCTACAGACACAGTATCTGACACCAACCCACAAACGCAAGGAAATGAAAAGTTAAGCTACCTAACAGTACATCCTTCTGATTCTCCACCCACATGCACACACCTTGCCATCACCAAAACCATCATACATCACAGACCAATCACTGCATCTTTAATTCTGCACCCCTTTCACCTGCCTGCACATTACCCATTTACCATTTTCAGAAAGGACAGTGTTGGAAAGTGGGCAACCCCCATCAATCTTTCTGGTGTACACCCAGCCCAGTCAATCACGATTGTGTGCGCCTGCTCACCATCAATCAGGTTTGGGTGCACAGTGATTAGCTTTTCTGTTACCACCAGAAGATGGCTAAAAAATTAGCCTAAATCCAACACTGCATTTTCATAGCTATTACCCATTTCATCATATCTACTCAAGAGTCATCTCTCTGCCAAGTTTTGCATGACAGAATCTTGTAAAAGATTTATTGGTCAACAAGGAACAGGGATTCCTATTGACAGTTTTCAATACTACAACCTACCTTCAAAGACTTTCCTCTTAAAAATTTATGAAGAGAAACCAACGAAAAGCTACAGAGAAAATTCAGAGCTTAAAAAACAACTCTGTGGGAAATTTCCTAATTGGTCACCTGCTTATAGAGAAAAACAATTTATGCCCCATTTTTAAGATCATTATGGAACCCTGCCTTACCTATGGAGCCTCTACTCAGCACCTCCATAATGCCCAGAGGAGGCATAAATAAATGCAGATTCCATCATGTTTCCCATGAGCATGGGAACCTGACTATAACAGCTTAAGTGCCAATAGAAGAAGCTTAGTTAATAGGTTCTTGGTTTTCTTTGGCTTCAAATTCATAGCACAGGTCGTTTTGACATGTTTCTGTTCCTACCAGGGAAGCAAAGAAAAGTTGAAATATTCACATCACCCAGCTCAGCAAGAGATTACGTATGCATGGTCTTTGAGGCAGAACAGGAGCTGAAGAAAGAAAGAGCTTGAGGAAACACAGCTACTCATCCCCTTCTCAAAGCAAAGAGTTTCCTCACTTCCTTATCTAGCCAGGTGAGGACTGCAGACAAGAGAATCTAAAATGGGAACAGGAGGAGTTGCTGTTTCACAGTAGTTTCTAGAGCTTTCAACCTCCCTGACAGTGGGAGCAGCAGGAACAGAATTTGATACAAGAATATCCACATCTTTTAAAGGACCATATCTCACAAGTGGATCCCATCATCAGCAGATAAGTAATAGATTATTCATATATTTTGGATAATAGCTCTCTTTCAGAAATCTTAAAATGTTCTAAATCCTAAGGAATTGCAGTAGGTATTTCAAAATTTTCCATGTAAGATTCCTATCACCATCATCCTTCCAAGCCCTCTTTTAATTTGTTTTAATATCAGTACAGATTCTATATCCTAGTCAAGTCTGAATGGTGGCATTTCTAGAAATAGGGGTGGGAATGACACAAAGTTTCAAACACTGCATTGATTTCTTTCATCTATGCCAGAAGAGATTTCTGGAGAGGAAATGTTCTGACCCTAAAACTTCTAGCACTATATTCGTGATTTTTCATATGGGAATCTCTGATAATGAAAAACATGATTTTATCTACTGCAAGACATTTCTTGTTTGTTAATTTTAAAACTGAGATTTGTCCTGATTATTCTACATTTTTAATAAAGACACCATGGCTTTTCCAGTATGGGATACAAGATAATCACTATGTTGTATCCAGCAAAGTTTAAAGTGTTTATGGGCTCAAGACATTTGTTTTGCATAATCCCACAAAAGCAGAGGTATTTGTGCAAGAAAGGAAATCAGCCGTTTCAGAAGTTGTTTGTGTCATTGTCTGGAGATTCAGTCTTGGACACAGATTGGTGTGTGTGTTGTGATAGGGTATACAAACCTTACATTGGACAGGGCTATGGAGCTGCTCTGGGCTCAGGTAGCCCCGCCCTGCCACAGCTGCAAGGTGTGCACAGGCTGGAGGAGGAGCTTAAAAGGTCAGCAGCTGAGTAGAACAGGGAAGAGAAAAGACCTTCAGCCCCTGAGGAAAGGACTGACTGAAGGTAGGAGCTTCACAGATAGCTGCTTCCTGATGGCCCCTCCTTGAGAGAAGGGAGGCCAGATTCTGATGCACCTTGAGAAAGAATCATTCCCTTCTTTTTCCTGTTAGTTCAGTTTATTTGCAGTAATTCCCTTTGCTTTTTATTCATGGACTACCCTGGAAGGGGAGAAACTTTAAAGCCATCTTTCCTTAAAATAGCTTTTAGTATTGTTCTTCCTTGGGACATTATGTATTAGATGGTGACTGAAGCAACAACCACGCTTTTCATTTACTTTGTTCAAATATGGTGCAAAAGGACTCCATGCAAGAGCACTAAAAAGTAAAAGCAGCAAAGAATCCTTTGGCACCTTATAGACTAATAGATGTTTTGGAGCATGAGCTTTCGTGGGTGAACACCCACTTCGTCAGATGCATGTAAAGGCAGGCATCTGACGAAGTGGGTATTCACCCACGAAAGCTCATGCTCCAAAACATCTGTTAGTCTATAAGGTGCCACAGGATTCTTTGCTGCTTTTACAGATCCAGACTAACACGGCTACCCTCTGATACTTGACACTAATAAGTAGTATTTATAATATAGCTGAGTGAATGAGTTTCAACTAATAATTTATTCAGTGAATTCACACTCTTTCTGCCCCTGGTATATTTGCAAGCAGATTGCAGTTCCCTCAAATTTATTTGTTAGAATTAAATAACCTTTTTTAACTTGTTTTTACCTTCAGGGACTGATCACAAACTGCTCTTGTAGCATATTTGAAATTTATATTGGAGTGCTGGTAATTAATTTGGTCAGATAAATCACATGGTATGGGTTTTATTCCCTGTCTGGTAAGCATTCAAGCAGTTCCAGAGGTTCTGGAACTGTTTTTATAGTGCAGGTGCTGAGAGCCATTGAACCAAACTGTAAATCCTGTATATAATGGAAACCACTTCAAGTGAGGGAGTGCAGCAGCACCTCCAGCACCCATTTTTCCAGCACCTATGAGCAGTTCTGGTGCAAATATTCACACATGCAAATGTAGAATTTGCTTTCAGATTGTATTTACACATGTGACTTCGAAATTCACGTTCCACAAATGTTTTTGAAAGTACAATCCATTCTCACACTTTTTAAAAAAAAATAGAAAAGTGACAAATGGATTTGAAGTAAATTTATTTAAAAAATCAACTAAAGATTCACAGAATAGTTTTCACTATTTGCCCTGTTCTGGTTTATAATTGTTGAACTAGGAGCATTTTTGTTTTTCTTTTCCGTAAACTGTGAAATAATGTCTGAACTGTCATTCCCCATAAGTCTCCTATGTCTACTGAACCATTTAAAATTGTTTTCTGTGTGCTTTATAATTACATCTTTTTTGTAATAACTGAAAATCAATAAAATGTAATATTTAAAAGAAAAATCTTAGCATGAATTTTTCATGTGCAAATTCAACCATAATTGGATTGTTTTGAATATGACAGTGTAAGGCTTTGTCTAAATACTTGAATAGTTGTCCATGTACATACTTGTGCATGTTCCCCATACCCTCACTGAGTCTCCACTTTGAGTGTGCTGTAGATGGGTATAACAAGGTGTACACATGTATACCCACAACCACACTGCTGCTTTTGTTATGTGACAGTAGCACAATCATTTCAGGAGGCAGTATCCCAGGGTTCTGTGCATTACAAGAGACTTTCTAGCTGGATCTGAGAAGATGGGGTTTTCAAACTGTGCAGGGACTGTTGATGGCACCCACATGCAAATACTTTGCCCAATAAAAGGGGCGAGTGAGTATGTGAACTGAAAAGGACTTGACTGACCACAGAGGCAGATTCATGAATACCAAAGTGGAAAACACTGTAAAGGTTAATGACACCAGGCTGATGAGGAGATGGGAAGTGTACTTGAAGGGGGAAGAAGGGACTTTATGCCCCCCAGAATGACATTGGTCACTCTAATGTGTTTGCCAACAATTATGTGAGGAGGGGGGACCTACTCCTAACTTGGCTCTTTATCCCTACCATGACATCAAGAACCCTGGAAAAGGGGAATTCTGTTGCAAACTCAGTAAATGCAGAATGGTCATAGAGTGTGTATTTGGCATCCAGACAAGTGCATAGGCAGAGCCAACAAGTTTCAGGCTATCACTGTGACCAATGCTGTTAGCATAATCATCACCTGCTGCACTCTGCATAATGTATCTGTGGGTAAAGAGGAGTACATCTGTCCAGAGTGGACACTGAACGGGTCTGGTTTACAAACTCTGTACAGGCAGCCAGATCCTCACCACATGCACAATGGTCCTGGGTCTCAACAAGCAGGGGAAATCTAGGAAGTCATATGTACATATCTTGGGACAGCAGGGAGAAAGAAGGTGACATCTGCCTGTGCCAAGGGACACCTTCACACCCTGGACAGATGCTAGAAAAGCACATGATGGAACACTGGCACATACTTGTGAGGATACATAGCTTTGTGAGGGTTTTGTTCTCGTGCAGCCAATGGTCATTTGCTGTTTGTTCTGTGACTTTTCACTCATTACAGACAATGATAATGGTGTATCCACAGGATGAACACCTTGGCAGTTGGGCTCATGCTATGGAGGGTGGTAGCTGAGTGGTTTTGTGTATATTATGTACAATGCTTTTGTGTTAATGGTCATGTTTGTTCACAAGGCTGTTATTGGGAGCACTCAGTCTGTCCTAACAACCTGATCAACATTTGTTAGAAAGTGTGAATTTCCTCCCCACCTCTTCCTTCTCAACGATCATTGTGCATGGGGGGGGAGGGAAAGGGGGGCTTGTGGAGCACTAAACCAAGATTGAAATTGGTTGAATTTTTTTTTTGTTTGAGGGGATGTAGGGTGGTGCTGTTTAATCACTGTACAGTGGCAGATGCCATTATTCTTAGGTTTCATCTACAGTAGAAGCACTACAGTGGTAGCTGCATTGCTGTAGTGCTTCTGGTGAAGACACTCTAAGCCAGTGAGAGAGAGCTCTCCCAACAACATAGTGCTGTCTACACTGGCACTTAGGTCGGTTTAACTTAAGTTTTTTGAGGGGTGGCTTATTCACACTCCTGAGCAACATAAGTTATTCCAAAGTAAGTTCTAGTACAGACTAGGTCTCACTTTACTTGTTTCATCATTCTGTAAACCAAGCCATAAAGATGTTTCTCTTCCCAATTTGTGTTAAGTTCTGCTACTTTTAAAACTACCAGTGCTTTCTAAGCACATAACAATGCACTTTCTCCATCCTTCTTTTGGAATTCAGATACTTATGGACCCGGGGGCAGGTGAAGTTACACAAATTCAGACTGAGAATAAATTGTAAAATTTTAAAAAGGGAACATAATTAGCCACTGGAACAACTTATCAAGGATCATGGTGGACTCTCCATCACTGACCATTTTTTAAATCAAGAGTGGATGTTTTTCTAATAGATCTGCGGTAGGAATTATTTTGGGGAAGTTCTGTGACCTGTTATACTAGAGGTCAGACTAGATGATCTCAATGGTCTCTTCTGGCCTTGGAATTGATGAATAAAGCCAGCAAATGTATTTATTTTTATTTAGATTGTGGTAGCACCTAGAAGCCTTAACCATGATCACAGCCCCAGTGCAAAGCACTGTACAAAGATAATAACAGACAGCCACTTTCCCAGACAGCTTACAATGTAAGCAGACAAGATGGACAATAAATGGGGGGGAAGATAGGCACAGAGAGGTGAAGTGATTTGCCCAAAGGCATTCTGTAAATTAGTGTCAGAATGATGGTAGGACACAAGTCTCCCCATTCCTGGTCCAGTGCCCTATCCACTAGATCATAATCCCCCTCTAATCAGGCTCCTTTTGCAGATTAGTCTCTAAAGAAACAGGAGGCATTCTTTGTCTAAAGTCCCCAGAAGGAATCCCGGTTTGATTTGACAGGTTTTGAGAGGGAGCCAGCCCTGCCATGAATATATACATGGGTATAACTTTTGTAACATACGGAACCTTGTATCTGAGGAATTCAAAGTACTTTAGACAATTAAGCCACACAACAGTTTTTAATCACCTTATGGAAGCCCCTCTTTACTGACTAAATTGGTTATTGTTCTTTCAATCTCTGTTAACCTAAAAAATTGGGAGAGAATCCTGGGTTCCTAGACATTTCACATTGAGCCCTGCCTATTGACAGCCCAGGCCCTCTACAAATTCCTGGCCCACTAGCCGATTATAGAGCGCAATTTGCCTCTTCTGGGTGACCAAGCTCCTTGGGCCGAGTGACGTTCTGTGCTGGGGGAAAAGGATGTTTGACAATGTAGTCTTGCATCTTACAAGAAATGCATCAGTTTTTGGTGGAAGTATGCTACAATAGCCCTTTATATGGTGTATTCCTACAGCTTCTCTTCTGAGCAAATATAATATGATTCATGTGATGCAATGTCTGCACTCATCCAAGCAGTATGGGAATTTTTGGTGCCTGGTATGTTTCATGGGTCTGCATGCATTCTTATTACCTGGAAGTCTCTACATAGACCCCACAAGGCCATCTGCTGAGTGCTAGCATAGAAGAACAGAACAAGAACACCTCTGCATTACAGAACAGGTGGGCACACAAGTATCTTGGTAATATATTCTAACATGACAACTTCCTTTTGAAACCTCCTGAAACTAATCAATTAGCCAGTTGCAAAACATACAGGAAGCAGAGTGGCCAGAATAAATTACAAAATTTCAGAACACTTGGACTACCAAACCTTCATTTTGAAAATTCCACTACTTTCCAGAGCACCCCAAACTGAGCATTATAGTCTCTGTTGCATGTCCAAAGAGCCCCCTATTCTTGAAAATGCCCTGCTCATGTGCTTTTCAACTCTCTTTTTAGTAAAAGGCTAACCTTCAAACATGATGTTTTTCAATCTTTTAGCTGAAGCAGTACTTACTTCATAATACTTTCTAGAGCACACAGATAACAGATCTTGAGTTTGCTGAGAGTTATTTTTCTTAGAACAAAAGTTATGCAAATTAATTCCTTTTTGGCTCTATCTGATGATTTTCTAATTGATGAATTCTATAAAAAGCACTTCTCTTGTCTTGCAAAAAAATTGATTATATAAGTATATTAGACAAACAATACAATGGGCTTTAAAGTTTTCACCTGTGATGTATATTTTATACATGGCCTGCATCAAAGGGACCATAAAAAGCTATTGATTTTTGTCTTTATTCTCTTTGCTATTTTGTATTCCTGGGTTCATAAATCGCTTAGTTTGCATTTATCAAAAGAAAAATACTGACTCTCAAAGAAATGGTAAATAAAGTTTTCTGTCTCCACACTTACAATAGAAGAAATTATTAACATGACCATCTCCATAGTATCTGATTGTCAGGAAAGAAATATATATAATATATTTCATGTGTTTTAAGGTTGGAAGAGACTGTTCGATCATCTAATCTGGTCTCCTATATAACAGACTATAGAATTTCGCTCATATTCAGCCCAATAACTTGCAGTATGACATCCACCCTAGGTATTTCAGGTAGTTTGGAAAATACTCTAATTTACTTGTCAGAATGTAGCATTGCATTTTTGGACTCCTCATATGCTATCAGGCACCATTAAAAATGTAGAGTTGGAACTAATATTGTTTCTGTCTGACTCGCATCATGTCTGTTCAACAATTTTCATTTTGTTGTTGTTCAACTAAATTAACTCCACACCAATTTGATATGGGGAGATGCACAGTAAGCTACCTTTCCAACTGTCTGGGTTGTACTTCACACTGTTCTGGACCAGGGATGCTAAAATACTTTGTGATTAGAATTTAGAAATGAAGAATAATGTGTTTCATCCGGTGGAGTGGAACAGAAGCAGGAATCCAAAATTGAAATGTACAGTTAACTACAGATTCCCCATACACCAGTGCACATTTATTTCCTGCACCTGTACATTTACTGCAGGGACAAGTAGAACTTTCTTTTTAGTCTTTACACTACAGAATATTTATATATTCTTTGGCGTATATAAGTGTAGTTTATCATCCTCCTTATTACAGCCTGTTGCATTACATATATAGAGGTCACCCTTGGGCAGATGGTGATCTTTTATAGGACTTTCCCAGGAAGGAGGGCTGAGAGAGAGTAACTTCATGGACCTGGTTTTCCCCCCCGCCCCACCCCTCACATATGCTAGTGTAAATTACTTACTTCATCACAGTCAATGTAATTAAACTAGTGAGCAGGCAATGTTCTGAGCCTTCAAGGAGGATCAGACTGTGAGTAGAGCTGTGCAAATAATGGATTTTTCAGGTTATTGGCAATTCGGGAAAAAAATAAAGTTCCGGTTTTGCCAAAAATGAAGTTTTTCAAGATTTCCAGAAAATCAATAAATGGGGGGAGGGATCATTTTCGGTTGAACAAAACAGTTTGCTCGACCCCAAAATGAAATGTTGGTTTTCAACCCATAAGTCATGGCTAGCCTGAACGTGATTTTATATACTTTTTTCCTTTGTCTCCTTGGCATATTCTCATCGAATAGAATTTGTGTAAACTCCCTCCATTTACACCAAGTGTTTGTCATGCAGTTCCTACCATCCACATTCATGTTGCCATCATGGCTCAACACTGAAACCAGATATTTACATTTTTGCACAGACATTAACTCTATGCCATATGGCTTCTCATTGTCCCTCTCAATGAAACATCGCATGTATTCCATCTTTTGTCAGCTGATTCATAAACAACTTTATTCTAATGTAGCCATACATGTTATAGGTCTGTAGTGGGCCAGCGTGGCTCCCTTCCTCCCCAGAGAGAGTCGAGCCCTGCTGGAGGCCAGAGTGGGCGGAGCTACGGAGCTCTGAGCCCACCCCTCCCAGGGTCTGTCGGCGACCTGGTACTATAAAAGCCGGCCCTCAGAGCTCAGTCAGGCCCCAGAAGCTGGAGAGAACAGACGTCCTTCAGGGAGCCTGAGACTGGGAGACTCCAGCGACCCAGAGGAGCTGCCCCGACTGGCCGGAGCTTCCCCTCACTTGCTACCCAGAGAAGCCGCCAGAGCTTCCCTGCGCCTGCTGCTACCCGGTGGAACTGCCGGCGTTACCCTGGCCCGACTATCCCGAGGAACTCCCGGACCTAGCACTCAGCCCCGGTCGCGATGAGCCTATGCTCGTGGACCCTTCAGAGGCCGATGTTAGGACCCAGGTAGGCCCCGAAGGGGAGTACGGAAGCAGCCTGGGGGCAGCCGACCCCAGTCAGGCTGCGGAGTTGCCAGAGCCTATGTTAGTGTGTTGTGGTCAGGATCTCCACTGACTGACCAGCGGAGTGACAGCTGCTGTTAGGGCCCTGGGCTGGGATGCAGTGGAGTGGGAGGGCCTGCGTCCCCCCTGCCATCCCACTCCAGGCTGGCAGACTCCCCCTCTCCCTGGCCTGAGGAGGCCGATAACTGTTATTGTTGCTCAGGCCTGACTCAAGGCCTGAGATTACTGACTCAGAGTTTGCTGTCCACCCTGACCTAGGTTGTTACGGCTCCGCCCTGCTGGAGGGCCTGAGCCCCTAGCCCGCTGGGTGGACAAGTACCACCAGGACCGCCGGGCTAGTTTCCCGGACCAACCGGAGTAGAGTGGGCTGGCGTGGCTCCCTTCCTCCCCGGAGAGAGTCAAGCCCCGGCACCACGCGTGTACATGGTCCCTTTCCAGTTTGTATTTGTTTTCTCACAACATACTGACATCAGCAAAATCAGTGTCTGTGAAGCCTCTCCTTTAATCTCCTGCATCAAGGAGTCCATTCCAGTCACAGCTAGGAATGGGCTTAAGGCTGTGAATGACTCACTGTAGCCACAGCTGCTTCTCACTACAGTTGTGTTACCCCTTGTAATGCCCTTGATCGTCTGAACGTATGTCTCTGGCAGATTGTGACTGTAGGTATCACAATAAAATTCTCTAGGAATTCTGTCATAAGTCTTCTCTAAATCCACAAACACTACATGTGGTTCCTTGTTTCTCACTGTACCTCTCCTGCAATAATCAAGGGGCAAACACTGCATCCATTATGGACCTTCCTGGCATAAATATGAATTTGTTTTTGGGAGGATCTGGGTCATCAAGTAAACTAAGTTTTTTCTTGATAATTCTTTTGAACCGTTTTCTCCATGTGACTTATGAACTTGATGGGCCACTAAGTACCACATCTTTGCATTTCTCTGTTTTGTTTAAGATAGGAAGAAATGTGCTCTTCCTCCATTCATTGGGCATTTTTCCAGTTCAGAGGGTTAAACTGAAAAAGTTTGTCATCATCAACACTCCTTCATATCCTAATGCTTTTAAATGCCTCAACTGTTATACTGTCATGTCCCACTGCCTTCTCATATTTAATCCTCTTTAGCACTGTCTGAGTCTGCACCATGGTGGCAGGTTTTATGAGGCTGCTGCTTACACATACTTCCCTCAACAGTTTCTCCATATTCTCTTAATTGAGCAGTTTCCAATAATACCTCTGCCACCCCTAATTTTTTCAGGGTCTTCCACCACCACACTGCCATTTCCATCTTTGGCACACTTCACAGCTCCTCTTGTTCTTTTTTTGCCTAGTCTGTATAGTCCCTTTTCTTCTTCCCTTGTTAGTAGTCCTATGTATAGGGCCTGAAATGCCTGACCCTTAGCTCCTGCAACTGTTCTTCTTGCTACTTTTTTTCCAGCTTGTATTCCTCATAAGTGTCCAACATTCTTACTTTCTGCCATTGCTTAAACCTTTCCTTCTTTACTGCCTACTGCACCTCACTGGACCATAACCACATCTCCTTGCTGAAGTGTCCCTCCTTTCATTTGGCCACAGGCAGCTTATACACTTTCTATAAAATGTTTGGATATTTGCCCCCAAATCTTACTGGTATCATCATGGTCTGTTTGGTCATTTTGCCCAGCCTCTGTATAACTTCAATCTTAAATCTAAGACTAACTTGTCCATCCAGGAGCCTCCCCACTTTTATCCTTTGTTCCAGAACTCCTCTTTTGATTTCCACTAGTCTTTTCATCCAGAAATCCACTACAAGCAATCTCAGTTCCTCTTCAATCTGCTTTCCTGGGATCACTTTAGCCTCATGTTTCTTAGATCTCTTGAAATGCTCCTCCTCCTTTACAAAGTATGTATTACGACAATTAGACCATGATCTCTAGCTAACTCTAAGATAGCCTCACCAGCTTCATTTGTGGTTCCAAAGGCTCGTCCTCCATAACAATCTTTGTGGCCCCTACTGACAGGGCTGGCTTCAGGGTTTTTGCCGCCCTAAGCAGAGGGGGAAAAAAAAGCCACGATGGCAGATCCTTCCCTCCAAGAGGGACCGAGGGACCCACCACTGAATTGCCGCCAAAGAGCCCGACGTGCCGCCCCTTGCCCTTGGCTGCCACAAGCACCTGCTTGCTGGGCTTGTGCCTGGAGCTGGCCCTGCCCACTGTGTTTTCCCACCTGCCCATTGAGATCCCATCTGACAATAAAGTACTCAGCCTGTGGTACTTCACTCATCACTTGGTCTAGCACTATCTGGAATTCCACCTTCTCAATCATACAACCAACCTGGAGCATTTATCCTCAAACATTAAATATTTGTAATCTGCCAAGTGCTATCCTAAATTTGATTAGCTGATCATTCTTTCTTTTGATGTCCACTACCTTATCCTGTAATATTTCTGCTATGGTTATTCCTTCTCTGTTCCTACTTGTTACTGAGCATTATTTTGTAACCCTCCCTGATATTCATGTATTTTTGATCCCTTCCATTTTGTTTCTTGTATATATATAACATGCAGTCTCCTTCTTTTCAACATCTTGACTATGTCTCTTGATTTCCTGGTCATTGTTCCTACATTGAAGGAAGCCAAATGTAGCTCTTTGGCTCACTTTGTTAGCTACATATTCCCAGAATGTGGTAGCCTTTTCCTACTTTCGACAGCTGTCACATGAAGTGGTCATTTGTTGCTTCTGTGGGATGCCCTAGCATTGTACTGGTATGCTCCCTGAAGCCAAAAACTTATAGTGCATGTGTGATTGGCACAACTTTTACAAACCAGCTGGGCATAGCTGATGTTCTTGGTTTGAAATTGGAGTCTCTTCTCTGAGATGGACTGCCTACCAAGCCCCATGTGCCCAGAACAGTCTGGTTATAAGGCACCAAACACCCACCTTTCACATCCCTACTTTCAGTTCAGAACATCTCCAAGTTGAGAAGGCAAGTGGCAGGAGTTTACCTGTCAGAGGGTATATATTATGCCAGCTGCATGGGGCACTTCTAGGGAGTCAGAGCTAGTACTCAAACTTCCTTTAACCATGATAGCTTTTTAGGAGGTTGATTGCTTGATTTAAGAAAATTCCTTTAATTGCTGAGGTAAAAAGCTTGTGGGTAATTCATACTTAACTCTGTCAGTCACACTAAATTGGTCACATGGTGTTGCATTGTCCTTCTGCCACTGCTGTTTAATCTTGATGGATTTTTCTGTGTGGTTAAATGATTGATTCTTCTGGTAACTTTGAAACTGTTCTCACTATAAATATTTTAACAAAAATGACAGTGCAGCCTTTGGAATTTCTTCAGCAAATCTTTTTTCAGATATTTATTATTCCACTTGCTATAACACACAGTCTCAGTGACAAGTTTCTTCTAATAATGTAATTATGTACATTAAGCAATTGTATCCATATGGCTACGTTTCCAGGATCCCTTTTCAAATGAAATGAGTTGCAGCGTGTCATGATTGGAACGTGGGTGTTCTGACCTAGTGGGCAGTGCAGGAGTCAGGCTGGATGAGATACTAGGAGGTCAGAGTCTGAGATGGGCCAGAGGCAGGTAAAGTAGATTACCAGGAGATCAGCAGCACATAGTAGGAGCAGATATTGCAGGGGACACCATCCAATGCAGGGGGAACCCAGCTGCATGGACAACTTCCTGTTTCTGTGCTTGGTTTAAATAGAAGCTGGGAGCCAGTCAGGACCCCCAGTTAGGGCTGCCAACCTCCAGGATTGTCCTGGAGTCTTCAGGATTAAAGATTAATCTTTTATTAAAGATTATGTCATGTGATGAAATCTCCAGGAACACATCCAACCAAAATTGGCAACCCTACCCCTAAGCGTTCCATGAATCAGAGCATACAACTGGAGTCATCTGTCAGAGTTCAGCTTCTATTCTGACCACGGTTAACAGGTCAGTGGGTGGTAGGTTGGAATTGACTCACTTCTAAGAGCCCTGTGCCCCAGGTTTTAAGACATGCAGTCGCTGACACAGTGGACCCTCTTAATTAAAAATATTTTAAATTGCTTATAACTTTGCCAAACTTTAACTGTTTGGGCTGAAAATTTCCATGCTAGGAGTCTGCCTCGGGCTAAATTGTTCTGGAAAATTTTAGCCATAATGGTTCAGCCATTTTTCAGAACCATACATTGAAAAATACATTGTCATACTCATTAAAAAAAAATGTCAGCCTTTTCTTTGAACGGCTCTGGCTGCTTCATGCTTTAGAACAGAGATTTAAATAAGACAGGAGAATGCCCTATGTATCAGGGGTTTGCCTTTTGCCATTCCTGTAAAACAACTGCCCAAATTTGGCCAAATTATAAGACGTTGAAAAATCACAGATCACACATACTCAAAGATGCTTATCGGTTAGCCGATATCTTCCCTGAAGATTCCATCTGCACTCAGCATGCTCCATCCAAGGACTGAGCAGATTCCAACACGGTGTGTTAAAATGATGCCAAATAATGGACTTTCTGGAGTTTTTTTTTTTCAGTTTACTTTATTTTAAAAACTCAGGACATTCCATAGGAAAACCTTCTGTTAAAAGAACAGTGACTAAGTGAGTTGACCAAGGTCACATAGGTCATTTGTGGCAGAACCACAAATTAAATCTGGATCTCCTGAATCTCAGATTAGTGTCCTAATTGCTGGACCAGACTTCCTTCCTCTTGGTGGAGACCTTCCTTGTCAACTCATCTCCCCTCCCAATCCCCTGCCATTGTGTTCACTAGCTGGTCCAGCATCACAAACTTCATCTCTGCTACTGGTCATTGGCTCCATACTCTGGCCTGGTCATGGTAGCTCCTGCTTTACATTGCATCAATAGGGCTTTAGAGAATGGTGCATTCATTCTGCTATGCAAGGGTTGGGCAGAGTCCTCTAATTGCCTGACTCTATCTTTTGGCAACAATGCAGTAGTATTCTCATTCATTCTGCCTGTAAAGGGTAAAGACCCAGGCAGGGACAGACACATAATTGAGATGAATGCATGGCTTGCAGATAATGTTGATGGGAGAGCTTTGGCTTCCTTTAACATGGGGTGCTGTTCCAGGAAGGAGGATTGCTGGGAAGAGATGGAATCCACCTGATGAAGAGGAAGAACATCTTTAGACACAGGCTCGCCACCCAAATGAGAATGGATTTAAACTAGGTTCACAGGGGGCAGGTGACAAAAGCCACAGGTGACCTAAAAAAAGCAACCTTAACAGAAGACTAAGAGTTGGGAGGGATATAGAAAATTACAGTAGGGTCATAGGAGCAACAAGAAGATAACAGTGGTGGAATCAGCACAAAATCTTAAATGTCTATAAACAAATGCAAGGAGTATGAGAATAAACAAAGACTAAATTATGACTTAATTAACATCACAGAGATTTGAGAGATAAATCTTACAATTGCAATGTTGGTATAGAAGGAAGGGAATAGTTTGTTCAGGAAGGATAGGCAGGGGAAAAAGGGAAGAGGTGTTACATTATACATCAAGGATATATATATTGGTCTGAGGTCCAGAAGGAAGTAAAAGGCAGACCAATGGAAAGTCTTTGGATGAAGATAAAAGGAGGGGAAAAAAACAAGGGTGATGTCATGGTAGGGGTCTACTATAGACCATCTGTGACATTAACTGCATCCCAGTGGAAATGTGGTCTAGATGAAATAACTATAAGGTGGGTTTAAATGGAAAAAAACATGCTTAAAGAGCACTTATCAATTGTTCACTGTCTGACTGGAAGGACATATCTAGTGGGATCCTGCAGGGGTCTGTCCTGGGTCCAGTGACTATTAATGACTTGGATAATGAAGTGGAGAACACCAAGACCAAGCCAACACCTATCGGAGATTGTCGAGGCATGAGCAAGTTTGCCTAAGCATGGGGGGATGGACTAGATCAGTGCTTCTCAAAGTCGGGCCGCTGCTTGTGCAGGGAAAGCCCCTGGTGGTCCAGGCCAGTTTGTTTACCTAGCGCGTCCACAGGTTCAGCCGATCATGTCGAACCGTGGCCAGTGGGAGCTGCAATTGGCTGAACCTGTGGACACAGCAGGTAAGCAAACCGGCCCAGACTGCCAAGGGCTTTCCCTATACAAGTGGCGGACCAGCTTTGAGGAGCACTGGAATAGATGATCTATCAAAATGCCTTCCAGCCCCACACTCCTATGATTCTATGACAATTATTCAATCTAGAAAAATATAGATAAGTTTAACTTTCTCTGGACACTATAAACTCCATGAAAAAGCAGTGAGGAGTTCTATTTCTCTGCAATGATGGATTCATATCAATGAAGAGAATATAAAGGCATTGGCTTTCGTTTTTTCAGTTACTTTCTCCATTTAATAAATGCACTTAAACACAGTGAGCTATTGTAATTTACCATTTTGTCTGATGATCCTTTAGAACTGTGAGATCAACTGAAAAATTCTCTGAAATGAGATGCCCATAGACGAGTGGCAAAGCATAAAATGGGAGTATTTTATTTTATTTTATTATATTTAATATTTTAACGGTATATGTGTGTATATGTATATATGTGTGTACATACACAAGAGTATATGAGATATATGACAAGGAAATAATACTTGTTTCCAAATCTGCTCATGACTTAGTTATGGCAAGAAGGCTTCTTGGGATTATTTGACTAACAAAAAAGATACATCTGCTTTACAATGGCAGACGGCAGGCTATTGCTCACACACAATGCACAGGCTTCCTAAGGGTTGACAGAGGAGCTCAACAATGAAATCTAGAAAATGAGACCAAAATTAGTCTAGGTAAAATGAAAAACTGTTCTGAAAAGTCATACATGAGTAGAGCTAATCAGAGCTGAAGGTGTGAATATTAATGCCTAAATACCATAGATGAATACTTATTATCTGTGAAGTTATTTAGGATATCAGAAATGACACAAAGCAAGTCAAAAGGGGAGAGTGGCTTAAATATATTGAGTCGTCAGGATAGAAATGTAACTGTGAAGAGCGATCATATAGTAAGCAAAGGGTCTACAGCCAGCGAATCCTGACAATAAGGACTTTGGTTCAGAAAGATTCCTTTGCCAGAAAGTCAAGTAAAAAGATGCTCCTACCAAAGGGAAGAGTGATGTTGTTGGAATTATTTTATTATAATGCATTCTATATGAGACAATGCCAGTAGATATATTAGTGATATATGACAGCTGCTTAGTCTGTCTGCATTACTGCCTAATCCCATGCTGCTTCATGGTTATTTAATGAGAAGCAAGATTGGACTGTCCCAGCAAAACCTGCAATATAATAAATACAATGATACTAATTTAAAATGATGTAATTAATCATCATTATAGACTATATTTTCCATTGAATATACCAGTGAAAAAAACAAGATATAGCCCCAGTCTAGAGAAGGGAGGATTAAGTACTGTTTCTAAATGCTGTATAAGATCAGGAAATGCATCATTATATCTACTAATCACTATAGCATCACAGCATGTACACAGTGCTGCACTGTTGTAGAAATCCTCATAGCAAAAACCAAAGAAAAGGGGCCAAATTTTGTTCTCAGTCACACCAGTGCAAATCTGGAGTTCATCAGCTCAACCACTGAAGCTTCTCCAAATTTACATTGGTGTAATTGATAACAGAATATTATCTCCCACTTTAATTGCATCACTTTCCTTCATGTTTCCAATTAGACCTTTTTTCCTGACCCAAAACATGGAAAGCTTTTCGTGTAATAGCCAGACCCTTGTGGAGTCTTTGTTATAATGGCAAATGCTCATAGGTACTAGCAAGTCTTTTTCTGATCCAACAAGATGCTTGAGATAATCAACAGGAGCTCTCTCCCAACAATATTTTTTTGCGCTTTCTCATTTGACACAAATGTCTCATGTTTAACGACTGGTGGCTATTTGTGCTGGTAGTTCATATCTTAAGGGAGCTCCGTACCAACCCACTCTAGGAACTGGCACAAGGCATGTACTGCAGATGGCTCAGAAGTGGCACATGTACAGTTAAGTGTAATTTTTTATGAGGGGGGATAGCTCCACAGTGTTAGCCAAAGACTGGGGGAAGGGGGTCTCCTTTTTTCTACATGCCTCTTTTATGGCCAAATTCACAGCTGAGATAAACAGGCACAATTCCATTGAAGCCAATGGAATTGCACTCATTTATGCCATGACTGAATTTTGCCCTTCCTTGCAATCTCACTACTACAACAGAGTAATTTGGAGTCAGTCATTCCCAGCCAAATATATATTTTACTCTTGCCTCACTAATCTAGACTGAATTTCTGCCAAAATATCTATACCAGAGTTAACTGAATAAATTTAAAAATGTTTTTAAAGTAAATGTTTGAAATGAAATATACACAGGTTGAGAGGGAATGTACTGTACATCTGGGGTCAGGCTTGGGTTATGGGGGTGTTACAGATATCATTTGCCAGGATGAAAAGATACATACATATCACATGACTGGCATAGACCCAGATTGGGTTGCAAGGGTTTTTAAAGTGTCAATGAATAAGTGGGCTCGGGTTCGCCACCCATGGAATGAATAAGGAGTCCAAGTCAATATCGGTGGAGCGGATAGGTACGTGGGTGGGGTGTGTCCCTTGGTCCCTCAGGGAAGGAAGTGGGTTATTTCCCTGATCAGTTTTCTCAATTACTCAGTGTGGTATTGGCGGTGTCAGGTAATGTGTTCGGTATAAATGTCTCTGGACCACCTGATGGTGTCAGACACCATGAGCTGTCTCATGAGCCTGGCGTAGCGTCGACCAACCCCACATGCTCTCAGAACTGGCTCATTGTGGGGGTCCCATGCACCCAGGGCTCCCACGATCAGGGTGTGTACCTGGACTTCGTAGCCCTGGGCTCTCAGGGTCTCAGCCAGTGAGGCATACTTCGACTCCTTCCGTGCTCAGTCCTCGTGGAAGGCAAGTGACCGGTTTTCAAAAGGCACCGTGAAGTCTATCAGGAGAACCTTCTTCTTTTCTGCGTCTGTCACGATGATGTCGGGTCACAGTCGGCTGTCTGTCCCGGGGATGGCGAAGTCAACGGTGATCTTCCCCAGGGAGGGTGGGATGGCTTTCACTAGTCAGTTCTGGATGGCGTTGTGGTGGTGCTGCTAGGCTCCGGAGTGCTGCTTGCATCCACACAGGACGTGTGGCAGGATCTCACTCACGTAGCCGTACTTCCTGCAGTGCTTGTCCCGGCTGCCGTGGCGGATGGCTCCGTTGAGGGGAACGCAGTGGAGTCGGGTCCTGTGGATGAACCGCCAGTCAGCGAACCTGGTGAAGCTGCCCCCGGGGAGGAAGTGGCTTCTCGTGTCTTACTTGCTGGACACCTCAAACACCTTGCCCTGGTCTGGCTTCCTCTTGAGGTTCTCGGCATAGTGGTAGTGGATGGCGTCTTTCAGGGACCTTTCTTGCATGGCTCTGGGAGTCGGGGTGACGATGGTGTGGTCCGGGGTCTTTACATGTGGCACCAGTATTCCCAGCTCCCGGTGTTCCTCGCATCACTTCCAGCAGCAGCCGATCCTCTTACTCAGGCATCTTGAGGTGTTGTGGGCGTGGGACCAGAGAGAGGATAGGTCTCCCCCCTCTCTCCCGAACTCAGCCTCCAGGGAGCCGCTGAGGTAAGTGGCAACATCCCACTCAGAGGGGGCCCTGGCGATGCGTTTCCTGACCACACCCTGTATGGACTCCTGTGCGATGCTCCTCACTGTTGAGTCCGGGCACGTCAGGAGGTGGAAGGCATGGGTCATCACCGCCACATCGCACAGGTCATCCATCCGAGGTATGTTGGCATCTCCCCAGTACCAGCTTTCCCTTATAGATGATCGTTTCTTATGGAAGACTTGGACTGAGCTGTCTTCCATGAATCCTTACTGACAGGCATGACCTGTAGCTCTAGTCTGATTGGCTTCTCCTTTTTTCTCTTCATGGAAACCTGTTGCCTCAATGGCATATTTATTGCTGCTCTGGCAGATATATGAACGGTCCCAAGCATAACCTGACCACAGATGGTAGAAAACGCACTTTAATTAATCTCTTTACTGTGTTCCTGGAATTATAACTGGCCTGGCCCCGGCTTCATAAGCTTGTTATGTCAATGCCGAGGCTGTACAAAACATCAGTTGCATGGGGCACTAATCTGTTGATTCTGTACAGTGAGAAGTGCACTATTTTCACAATGCAGCTTTCAAAGGGGAAAATGTTTGTTTGCTATTCACTGATGCTTTGCCATTTGAAGAGCCACTAATCTGTCTGGCCTAAGGATTCCAGTGTGTGTATTGTCATTTCCTAGCAAGTGGTGCAGAAAGCTGAGACTTTTCAACAGTTCTTATAAGTTTATTTTGTGGAAATCCTTTGCTTCACAAATAAATATTAAAGCAGCATGGCCACATTAAAGCATTAAACATTAAAGCAGCATGGCCTGATGACCAACTGGATAGTACTGTAGCCTGGCCACATGGAGGGCTCATCTTTGGGATTAATCCTTCATGGTTCTGCTGAGGATGGGGATTTTATACAGCTGACTCATTTGGCCTCTTGAGGAAGATGCAGAGCCAGATCCTGGCCCCCATTCCACTTGCTTTGTGCTACTTCAAAGTCAGCTCTGTTCTACCCCTCCCTTCTGGCCCTGCTACAGAGGGCATGGATGGGAGAAAGCAGGTGTGGCTGAAAGTGCCCTGCTGTTTGACAGTCTTGAACTTCTGGAATAGAAGCTCTTGATGTTATGAAAGAACTGGATTTGATATAATTTGTGCATCTCGTGCACTTAGCCCTCATAAACTGGAAGTGAGGACACCACAGAGTCAGAAAATCTGGCTTTGCTTAGACAGACAAAAGCAGCTGCAGTGTGTTACTAACAAGGACAGATTAATGTGGGGGTGGGGAGATGAGGAAAATTGACCTTGGTCTGGGTGCCTGTGTCTAAGGGTTTTTCCTTTTTTTGTTGGAAGCTGCTTTGCAGTTAAGTAGCAATTATGATCTTTGCTGTTGCTAGGGAAACTCCAGCCTATTAGAAGTTATTATGAGTGCTTTGTTTAGAGTTAAATGTAAGAGTTTAGTTATTATGTGCACTTTGAAGACGCTTGGGAGAGAGATTTGAATTTTGTATGAGCAAAGAAACTGGCATCAAACTCCCCAGTGGCTAGGAGAAAGGCTTGCCACCGAAACCCTGCCATTGAATCACTCAATATCACCTCAAACTTTGAGTAACTATTTTTGGGGTGCTTCTAGATTATTTTTAATTTTGATGTGTGCTTTGTACTCAATAAAAACAAGAATTTTTTGAGTGGAAGCACTCTTGTGTGTACCAATCAATGATCAGACAGATGTGCTGTGTTCCCCACTGATGTATTTCCTGACACCACCTGAAAAACAGAGATTAGTTACCATAGATTTGGGTTTGGATAACTCTGGGCAACACTGGGGACTATTGCACCTGGCATAATTGAGAGCAGCCCTAAAACTGCTTTACATTGTATCTCTTGACTAAGCCACTGTCTATTAGTCAAAGATTAGGGAACGAGCCTAGAATCTGATGGCCAGTATGTTCTTTTTCACACCAGTAACCTTTTCTTAAGGGACAGCACAAAGTCTAATCTGTTAGTCATGGAGGGAGTGTTTTATGCAACAGTTGCTGCTGAGACACAGGAAAGAGGAGTGGGAGATATTGATAAGTCACCCTTGTTACCACGAGCCTGACTCTATAGTAGCTTGGACAGAACCACAAAAACATTTGAAAATGACCTAGAGCAGTGTCTCTATACCTAAAACATTAGTACTTCTCTAAAACCTCTGGACATGCAAGACTAAAATCTCTCTTTCCCAATCATTTAATTTTCCTCTTTCCAATCCTGTGTCTGATTGCAGCGGCTTAGAGGTTTGGAAAGTTAGAGTAAATCCTCGGGACATGGATTAGTGGGTAGAAGTCAGGTGAGACAGTCAAAGATGGGGAATACATGAATATATTAAATCACTCTACAAGCTGTCACATGGCTGTGCAATTTATCACATAGCTGTCCTTCCCCACTATGTGCTAACATTGGGGGGATGAAAAAGAAGGCAGGTATATTTATAGAATCACACATTAAAAAGAAAAATCAAGTTTCACAAGACAAATTGAATGTATCCTCTCCCATTTCAAGTAATGTATTATCCCAACATATAACACCACAGAGTCAGGTATAAAATTAACTTAAAGTACTGTAGCACCATACTGATTCCCTAGTGAAACCTTCTCAAAGTTTGTAGGTGCGTGTGATGGGGCATACAAACCCCACACTGGACAACAAGGGATTAAGGAGCTACACTGACCTCAGCCAGCCCCACCCTCCTCTACCTGCAGGTCATGCACAGGCTGGATAAGGAGCAGACCAGCAAGAAGCAAGTCATGCACAGCTGGAAAGGGAGCAGATGAGCTCACATGGCAAACTAGGGAAGAGAACAGACCCGCAGCCCTTAGGATAGGGCTAACTAAAGGCAAGAGCTTTCCAGACAGCCACTGCCTGAGGGCCCCTTCTTGCAGATCCAGCTTGTTGATTACAATAAGGCCTCAATAAAATCCTCATGATTTGACCCTATAGAAGGAAAAAGTTAACAAGGAACTACAAAATGATAAAACATGATGAAAACCCAAGAATAACCTGTATGCAGATGTGGAGTACCGTTGAAGTAATGGGCTCTACTCTGATAAGGACAACCAAGAGTAAGGGTTTTCAGGCTCAGGATTGTGGAGGTATCTATGTACTCTTTTATGTATGTCATGACTGGATCATAACCACACTTATTTATTGAGGCACCATTAGACTGATGGGGTTGCTCATTGTGAGGCTGCCACCAGTGTGTCAACTCACCATCTAAGTCTTCCTTCCATGCAATGCGGGATCAAACTCTTAGGGCATTATCCTGCAAGGTGCTGAGTGCCTTCAATACCAATAAAATGTAGAGGCTTGTTTCTCTCCCTGATGTTCCCCGTTTGTAACATATGGATAATGGCACTCCCCTTTGTAAAGCACTTTGACATCCTTAACTGAAAGGCAGTAAGTGCAAAATATTATCTTTAACTAGAAACACAAAGGTGGTGAAGTAAGTTAGCGAGAGCAAATGTTCGAGCACAGTGCCTCAGAAGCGCCCATGTAGTGCTCAGAGAACCATTTTTCTGCCTCAGCCCTCCACACCCCCATTATAGTAATCTCTGGGGACTGATTTGGACCCTGTGTAAGCTACAGCAGCCTCAGGATTGCTCTAACTGGTGCTAGTTGGAAGAGCCCTCAGGGTTGTTCCACCAGCTGAGGATCAGTAGGGCAACCCTTACAACACCCCTAGTATGCCTATACCAGGGGAGAAGAATCAGGCCTGAAGACTCTTACACACGGGAAATCCTCACATGTCCCCTTTGGGATAGCTTTAAGTTCCCTTTGTATAGCCAGAGTGACACAAAGGAGACCTAGTATGGGCAGAATCTGGGTCTGTGTGTACAATACAAGTGCTCCAGGTTGGCTTCATCAGGGTGTGGGAGGAAATGGGATCATAACATAAGAGGAGGAGATGAGTAGGTATTACCTCAAGTGTGAGGACAGGCCCCACCTTTAGAAAATGCCTGAGTTATACATGATGTCATTTTATCCTTCAAGTGTGAAGGGAGCTTCAGTCATAGAGACACTGGCCCAAGTTCATTCCCCATTGAATTCACACTGAAATCAGTGCACCTCTTTTACCTGAATACTATTCTCACAGAGGCATACTAAAATTAAGGTCTAAATTGTGCAAGCACTTATGCACATCCTTAACTTTAAGCATCTGAGTGGCCCCACAGAAGTTAATAGGACTACTTACATGCTTAAAGTCAAGCAGATGTGTAAATCACTTGCAGAACAAGATCAAAATGTGCATGGAGTTTTAGTGCATGATAGAGAAGTTCCCAGAGTGTGCCATGATCAATGCAACTCAAGTCAGAGGGTCTGCATTCCTGGGAGAGATTTTTATTGAGGGGACACTAGGGGAACAAGGAATGGGCAGAGTTAGACTGGAAGCAACTCAGCCATATGTTCGGAGCAGTGCACAGGGTTTAATAAAGTTCCACTTGTTTAACTTAACCTGCATACAGCTTTAATCTTTGCTAGTGGAACAGAATCAAAGCAACATGAAAAAGATATGAGTAAATCAGAAAATAAAGACTAAAACATAATGGGTACAATCTTGGCCCCACTAAAGTCAATGACAAAACTCCCTTTGATTTCTGTAGACCCAAGGTATCCACAATATTATAGACCCCTGTTGTACATAATGGTCTCACAAAATTCAGGTTTGAAATGCATGTGAGTTGAGAAACAGATGCATGATATTGTGGATAATCTGGTATGCCTCTAATCTTGTCCACTTTTTGTTTTGCTGACTAATTAAAGTAACTTATTGAACGTTCATTTCCTTGTCTTTCATGTTTCCCTGTGTTTCATATATTGTTCTCAGAAGGTTGCCTCAGTCTAGGATGTAGTGTACAATATTAAAAACCGAGTGATTAAAAAAAATAGTAAACTTGCCAAAAAACTCATTTTGGGGGGCACCAAAATCATTAATGAATTCTGGTCAAATTTGGCAAATAGTTTCATACAAAAAAAACCCCTTGATTTCTCTTTTGAAATATCAAAATATTTCAGTCTCAATTTTTCAAAATGAACTGTTTTGACACTTCATTCCAAAACACAATTTTCAGAATAAAATGTTCATTTAAAAATGTCATTTTGAGTCAACATTTTGAAAATTGAACTTAAGCTCCTAAATCACTTACACATTTTTGAAAAAAAAAAAACCTCAAAGCTTTATAGTTCCCAGTTATTCCTAAGGTTACTATTGGTATATATGTTCTTAATAAATATTTATTTATTAAACATTTTTAGTATAGTAGCTCCCTGTGCTCCTGTCAGGACTGAGGCCTTATTTTATTAGATGCTATACAAACATGAATCAAGAGACTATTCTTGTCCTCAAGGACTTACAGAGTCTAAAAGCCACATAACCCTTCAGATGTTAAATTTCTGAATGAATGGAAACAGACTTTATAGAGTATTTTTGACACAAAATTTAAGTAAATATATTGCTGAGAGAGGGAAATATTACAACAGTAAACCTTCAGCTAGTTCTAATCATAAAATCTAGCCATGATGAAAATAACCAGTCACTATGGTAAATTCAATGGTTATAATTTATAGTCAGTAAAATTGCGTTCTTTGTTTGTAGACAATACAGCCAAATTTTCTTCTTGGATTTTCTTCAGTGGACTACTGCCTGATTCAAGATCTTAGAAGATGTAACTTTTCCTGACCTGAGTAACTCTGAGTTTAATACAAAAATCCTCCACTTTTTCAAAAGCAAATAAGCTTTGTAATATTGCTATCTCCTTTCTTCTAGGTTTGGTACAGATATCAGGGAAAATAGTTGTTTCTTTTGTTCAGCCTGTGAGATATCTTATTGCTTGGGCTGTTGTCAAAATTCTGATTGTCTCTAAATCTAAGAATGATGTGCTACAGCGTCACAGTCCATAAAAGCATTTGTGCATTGCTGTACTACATTAGGTGAATCTCTAGGAAAGAACTGGGGCTTACTTCTAGATTTCACAAATCTGTTCCCTACCTTTTCTCCAGAAATGAGCTTGCCTTGTTTGATAAAGTAGCTCTGAAAATGGCTTCTGCAGTTCAATATTTGCTCTGCTTCAGACTTTTTCAGGCTTGTAGACATTGCTCTGTCACCATGGAGACACTTGGTAGGTGGTGACTCTGTACTTAGGGTCGCATTCTAAAGTGCATTTAAAGTGGGGATATGATGGTGGTATACAGAGGTTAATGAGAACATGTCCAATAATGATGACAACAGAGAAGGGTAACTGTAATGGAGTAAAGGATGAGGTTTAAAATAGTTGAAGATTCTTTTATTTTCTGCTTCTTTTTGCAAACAGGACACATCTGGCCTAGCCTTGAATAATCGGGGAGGGGGGCAAAATGACATTGGTTAATATTAGTTCAACCCAGGATTATTTATAAATCTAGAATCGTCAAGACTTTCAGTCACCTATTAATTGGCCTTAGTAAAAACCTGAGAGAGATCAGGAGGAACACCAAATTCCTATATGAGGCACCTGTTTCTCAAACTATAACCTGAAAATTGGGGACAAAAAGAGAGAGCACAGCTGTCCAAACATACCCATGTCACCATCCTGTAAAAGAAATCCATCCACCATAGAGGTGTCTATGTGAAATATTAGTAGAATTGAGGCACTTCTGAGTAGCAATGGGAGGCCCCTATAGTGCTGCTGCCAGTTTTCCACTGAAACTCTTCCAATATTAGTTAGATATAGCCTTAGGCTGAAATATCCATGAAAATGATCTGTTCTCTCTCACAAGCAGAGAGACAAGGGTATTAAGATACCTGCTGCCAACTTGAATTAATGACTAATGCAACGCCAGGGCAATTAAAATTCTTAACATTTTAATGTCAGCATTAAAAACAACCCCATGATTTTATTAACCTCTCTCCATTTCCCTCTGCAAATAAACTATTCTATACCCCTATTTTTTTCACCAAAAGCTATTTATTACATATTATGGGGCCTATTTTGTAACACTGAATTACACCGTTGTTAGGTTAGTGTAATTCCATGAAAAACACAATGGTGAATAAAACCCTATGTATTTACTACACATTACTCCAGCATCTTATTTATATTTTTGGACATAAACTAAATATACATGCAGACCACCTTGCCAGATATTGATCTGGGTGGCACGTAACTTGCAAGGATTTGAGATTCACCATGATAAGGATGACTCTAACGTCGTACATTATACCCTATGTCTGATATTTCATATGTTCTTTATTTAGCCTAAAAGGTGTATTCTTTGAAACATCCATGATTAGCTATTTCATTCTGTGCACTTATTAACTCCTCCTAAATTAAATAAAAGTTCTCTACACATCAATCTAAAACAAAACTAAATGGTTTTGTCGTCCCAACTATAAGTAAAAATACAAGTTAAGTATACAATATAAATCTGTTCTGCAGATGTGCCTAAAACTGTAAGGATACTTCTATGTTCTTACATAGCCAAAACTTATACTAACCTTCATACAATAGCATTGTGGCAGTGATGTGTTTTAGGTAAGAGTGGATTTTATGTATTTAAAGGTCAGAAGGGACCATTTGGTTATCTAATCTGACCTCTTGTATAACATAGGCCATAGAATTTCACACAGTGATTCCTAATGTTTAACTGGAACATGTCTTTTGGAAAGACATCAAATCTTAGTTCAAAGTGGCACAAAAATCCACCACAGCCTTTCGTAACCTCTTCCAATGATTAATTGCTCTCACTATAAAACTGGTGTGTCTTATTTGCAGTTTGAATTTCGTTATAAACCTTTCAGGTGCTTAAAAATAATCTGGGGCTGACATTTCCCACTTTTTAAAAAGCCTAATGGTATATCTTTGAAACCTATAGTTATTGACGTACAATTCTGTTTGGCTGTTTGAGTTCAAAACATCATTGTTGCTATTATTTATTATGATACCAAAATCTAGTCTTGGATACACTTGTGTAAATAGAGATTAACCCCAGATTTCCACCAGTGTAGACTTGGCCTCTGTGTGATTACCTATATACAGACACATATGCATATGAATACATGCCTGTGAAAACACTTGTACCTATTTTTAATATAATGACCAAAGCATGTAATACTGACTTATACGTTCCCTCACTTTTCCTCTTTTTTTTAGAAAAAACAAAGATTAAAAGAACAGGAGTACTTGTGGCACCTTAGAGACTAACAAATTTATTTGAGCATAAGCTTTCTTGGGCTACAGCCCACTTCTTCGGATGTCTAGCAGCTCCAACAAAGATCAGGACCTCATAGTTGTAAGCCCCATTGTGGTAGGAGGTCCCTGTATCACCTTAGATACTCCACAGCTAGGGAAAAGGTAAAACATTTTCCTCAACTGTTTAGCTCCACAGGTTTGCAGGACAAGGTATGGCTTTTCCTCTTACCAACCTCCCACGGTACAAAGTACATGGGATTGTGTGTTCTTGTGGTATCAAGCCCAACTATCATCATTTGTTTGGTAAACTGCTATTAGCATGTTGTAATACCGTGTACTGCATAGATATCAGAGCTCACTTTAATACAGATCTTTTACTTATCACTACAGTATTTGGTGTTACTTATTCCACCCATGTGTGTTTCTGCTCCAGATCTCTTATGATTTTCACTTTAGTAAGAGTATTTCATGCCACTTTTAACAAAAGCTTCCTGGAAATGTAGATAAACTGTGAAATATGCACTGCCTCAGTCAACCTTGCCTGTAACCTACTTCACAGAGTCAAGGAGGTTAAAGAAGATATTGCCCTTCTAAATCCATGCTGTCTATTTCCCATTACGTTTCTCCTTCTCTGTGTAACTTCTGTTTATCCCATTGAAGTTCATATTTAGGAGCTATTGAGGTGAAGATAAGAGTAAAACCCTTCTTTAAGTCCTCGTCATACAAATTAAATGTAAGTGAAATCTCCTGGACTTGCTGCTGAGTAAGTTCGTCCCTTATACATCAAAGAGAAACTGCAAAACTGTAAACTGCCCTATTGACTGGCCAAGGATGTTAGTGGCTTGATAGCCAATTGACTCTTTCAAAGATGACAATAGCAGCAGAAAGCACTTCACAGTGATGACAGAACAGCATGCTAGTTGCATATTATCTATTTAAGATGAAAAGACATATATAAAAGGATATGCGCATACCTTTGTATGTGCACACTTAAATAAATTAGCATTGTACAGGAGAAACACAACATTACTAAAATCAGGCACGAAGAAAATGATGATTACAATAACAATGCTCTGCATTCCTAATGAATTCTGTATCACAATTCTCCATCCTAGTGTGTTTGCATAAATAGCTTAAATCTGTACCATGTGATATATTGAACATATCTGAGCACATCTAACATAAGTCTTTTGTTATTAGTAGGGCTGTATTTTTGCCATGAAGATATTCCAGAAAAATAATAGTAATAGACAGGTGGTGGTGTAAAAGGGGGACAGTTGCAAATATAATTAGCAACACCAAAGGTCACAGACATCATTTTGGGACAGTTTACAACAATCAGTGATGTATAATCAGGAAGTAGGTAGTAACAGCAAAAGATACTTGATGGTTAGTCACTGGTTTAACAGATCTTATTTAGGGTCTGATCCTTCAATGGGACTTTTTATGGGCTTGGAATCTGTACCAGCAGAACACGTTGCACAATCAGGGCCTTATTTTGAAGGATTGTGCCTAGATAAGAGGCAAGGCAGTCAATGTGGTGAAAATGGGCTGGAAGATTTGGAGAATGGGTTAGAACTGACTGATTTTTCTGGACACCAGTGCAGAAGACTTGGGAATGAACAGATTGTTAGTGGTCTGTGAGAGCATGGCAAATAAATGGAAAGGTCTTGAAAGGGAATATAAGGTATTTTTCTTCTGTTTACATGAATATTTGTGGGTTTTATGAATTCTGAAACCACAGAATCCATGGCAAAAGTACAGACTTAGTTACCAGTGAAGAATGATGCTTAAACTTTTATTTCAAATATTTATCAATTTTTTAATGGATATTGGGATTCTGATGTCACACCTGTGTAAATCAGGAGTAACTTGCCTATAGACAGTGTATTTATACTGCTGTATGGGATCAAAATCTGGCCAATTGAAATTGACTGCTCACAGAATACCTAAATGTTGAATGGCTCTAATTGTTTCAGGTTCTGTGTGCTAAATTATAACATAAGGATTGCATGTTTTAACATTAAACTGGCTCTTTTTAAGATAACTGTTTATAGGGAGGCTGCAGTTACAGGCAGCAGCATGTGCAAACACACTGATTTCCTAGTATCTCCTTCAAACTCTTTCCTCCTGAAACCTTTGCCCCAAGTTCCAAGCACATTGCTATGCATAGAATAATGTGTGCATCAAGTATGATATGATTAGATGTAAGTCACTCAGAGTAGCAATGTTGCCTTTTGGTGAGAAAATTGTATTCAGGTACCATACTAGTATTTGAGCTGATTTTAATTGGTGTTGCCAAGTTCCACAATATTTTTTTTCTTAAAGTCCCAGCTCCTGGGGCCAAGTGATTACATGAGACTCTCAGCTTTTAAATTGCTAGCCTTCCTGTTTATGGAGAAAGGCTGAAGTGTACCTCCCTAAAAGTTCAAAAATCAGGAGGCAAAGAAAAATCCCCCAACTTCATTATGTTTAAAATGTAATGGTTTTTAAGCTGGTCACAATGTTTTTGGGGTGTGACTCGGGAGTTTTGAATGCCTGAAGCTGGCAATGCTTCACTATACTGGTGGTTGGTGTAGGGGCTTCTTCTTGTGCCTGATAGAAGTGTGTTAAAATAAAAACCCTCTGAAGTTTTAGAAAATAAGGTCCAGGTCCTCAGTTGGTTTTGAGCTGGTATTGCGCCATATATGGAACTCTACCAATTTACACCAGCTGAGGATCTGGTCCATATGTTCTGGCTAGCATTCCTCTCCCATCCTAATGAGAGAAGACCTGTTAGGGTCCCAAGATATGTGGGCGCATCCTACAGTCATTACGCAGGCAAAGTCCTCACTGAGGTAAATAGGAATTTTGCCAGAATAACGACTGCTGGATCAGCCCTTTTTCTGAGCTAATTCTAGTCATACAGGTACTCCACTGTGTTCCAACACAATCACTGAAACTACCAGTTGGAGTACTTTGTAAAGCACTTTGTGTTGTCTTGAATATGAAAAGCACTGAATAAAACCAAACATTGTTATAGTCAAACTTTGAACAAGGAATTGTACAATAACAAAGCTAAGAATGGAACCAAGGTCATCAACCTATCACAATGCATAAGACATTTTTAGATTTTATTTTCATCCATTTGTTAACTCAAGCTGACAAATTTCAGTCTCTGGAGAAACAATTCACTTTGTTAAAAGGTGAAGAATGAATGATCTCAAATATTTTTAAAAAATTAAATTGATTCTCTGACTAAAAAAGGGGAAAGAAAACCTGAAGCTACTTTTCTCTGCTATTTTGTTCAAAATATTGTGTAACCTTAGTAGCACTATGAAATATATTAAAATTAGTTCCATACAGCAATATTACAACTTAAATCTATATTTAAAATAACCATTTAATGTGGACATGTGACATGTTACTCAAGGAGAATCACCAAAGTTGTTAGCCTTTCAAAGGGGTATTGCTAACGGTTATAATTCTATAACTATTATTCTATTATAAATTCCATATCTCAGAACTATTATTATTAGTCATTATGGCATGCCTTTGAATTTTTGAGGAGTTATTTTCAAGCAAAGAATGTTCCATGCATAATGGCTCATGTGTATTCTTTGTATAATTCAATATCTGGTGGAAATCCCTCTGAAATTTATCAAGAGGCACTATTGTGCCTTTTCTACATGAAATAATGATAAAGGGATATCAAGACTGAAATAACCACTCGTTTTTATCTTGTTGTTCATTGTAGTTGTACATCTTTTCATAATTTTTATATACTTAGGAGTGTGATTCTGGAACCAGTCCTGCGGCATGTACATGATCCTGGAGGGGGTACCTGAAAAGAGTTTTGTCTGCATGAAGTGCCACCTGATAGAGCTGATGGAAGAAAAGATCCGATGACTGGAGATGCAGGTGGAAACTCTGGTCGAGTTTAGAAGGGGGTTCAAGCAGATGATGGAGCACAGACACGAGGGGGCTGAAGGGATAAGCTCAGACTTGCAGATGGAAGCAGGACCAAAGAATTCTGAGGAGAGACTGCTGGGTGAGGAAAGTGGATGGTGGAATTATGTGACTGAGAGAACCAGGCAGAGAAAAAGACAGGCCAGTGAAGGGGAAATAGAACTCAAGAACAGGTTTGCAGAGTTGGAAAATGAGGAAGGGGCACAGCAGGGGCCGCTGAAGGAGAGAGGGCAAGGAAAAAGAGAAGAGCTGTTAGTCCTACAGGAGGAGGGGAGGAGTCAATGGGGGCAACACCAAATAAAATCCCCAGGAGGATTGTTAAGGTGAATAGGAATCGAGAGGACTTGCAGCCAGTGGGTGCAGGGGATAGAACAGAGAATCACACTGTCACCAGGAAAAGGCAGGTCTACGTAATTGGAGGCTCCTTACTGAGAAGAATAGACAGGCCTGTAACTAGAGCTGATCGAGAGAACAGAAGGGTTTGCTCTCCTCCAGGTGCTACGGATGTGGACCTGAGGCTGAAGAGGATCCTAGAGGGAGCGGGAAAGAATCCGTTGATTGTCCTTCATGTGGGAACGAATGATACAGCTAGATTCTCGCTGGAATGTATCAAGGGAGATTATGCCAGACTGGGGAAGACGCTTAAGGAAATCGAGGCTCAGGTGATCTTCAGTGGGATTCTGCCGGTTCTTAGAGAAGGGCAACAAAGGTGTGACAAGATTATGACGATCAACAGATGGCTTAGGCAGTGGTGCTATAAGGATGGCTTTGGGATGTACGGCCATTGGGAAGCATTTATGGACAGAAGACTGTTCTCTCGGGATGGACTTCTCTTGAGTAAGGAGGGAAATAGACTTCTAGGATGGAGGCTCACCAAACTGATTAAGAGAGCTTTAAACTAGGAATTTGTTGGGAGATGTCCAGGTGATCTCCATGCCGGAATTTAACCTTGAGAGGGAAGAAAACAAAGTAAGAGGGGATACAGATGTGGACAGAAGAATTGACATAAGGAGGAAGGGTAGTGTAGATACCAGACTAACAGATGATGCTGGTGGTAGAATGTCTGTGCATAACAGGGTAAAGAATGTCAGTGAAGCCAAATGGTGAAAATTAAGATGTCTGTACACTAATGCGAGGAGCTTAGGTAACAAAATGGAGGAACTAGAGCTACTGGTGCAGGAAGTGAAACCGGATATTATAGGGATAACAGAAACATGGTGGAATAGTAGTCATGACTGGAGTACAGGTATTGAAGGCTATGTGCTGTTTAGGAAAGACAGAAATAAAGGCAAAGGTGGTGGAGTAGCATTGTACATCAATGAGGAGGTTAACTGTAAAGAAATAAGAAGTGATGGAATGGACAAGACAGAGTCTGTCTGGGCAAAAATCACACTGGGAAAGAAAGCTACTAGAGCCTCCCCTGAGATAGTGCTTGGGGTGTGCTACAGACCGCCGGGATCTGATTTGGATATGGATAGAGACCTCTTCAATGTTTTTAATGAAGTAAACACTAATGGGAAATGTGTGATCATGGGAGACTTTAACTTCCCAGATATAGACTGGAGGACAAGTGCTAGCAAGAATAATAGGGCTCAGATTTTTCTGGATGTGATAGCAGATGGATTTCTTCACCAAGTAGTTGAAGAACCAACAAGAGGGGATGCCATTTTAGATTTGGTTTTGGTGAGTAGTGAGGACCTCATAGAAGAAATGGTTGTAGGGGACAACCGTGGTTCGAGTGATCATGATCTAATTCAGTTCAAACTAGATGGAAGGATAAACAAAAATAGATCTGGGACTAGGGTTTTTGACTTCTCAAGGGCTAACTTTAAAGAATTAAGGAAATTAGTTAGGGAAGTGGATTGGACTGAAGAACTTGTGGATCTAAATGCAGAGGAGGCCTGGAATTACTTTGAGTCGAAGCTGCAGAAACTATCAGAAGCCTGCATCCCAAGAAAGGGGAAAAATACCATAGGCAGGAGTTGTAGACCAAGCTGGATGAGCAAGCATCTCAGAGAGGTGATTAAGAAAAAGCAGAAAGCCTACAAGGAGTGGAAGAAGGGTGGGATTAGCAAGGAAAGCTACCTTAGTGAGGTCAGAACATGTAGGGATAAAGTAAGAAAGGCTAAAAGCCATGTAGAGTTGGACCTTGCAAAGGGAATTAAAACCAATAGTAAAAGGTTCTATAGCCATATAAATAAGAAGAAAACAAAGAAAGAAGAAGTGGGACCACTAAACACTGAGGATGGAATGGAGGTTAAGGATAACCTAGGCATGGCCCAATATCTAAATAAGTACTTTGCCTCAGTCTTTAGTAAGGCTAATGAGGAGCTTAGGGATAATGGAAGGATGACAAACGAGAATGAGGATAAAGAGGTGGATATTACCACATCTGCGGTAGAAGCCAAACTTGAACAGCTTAATGGGACAAAATCGGAGGGCCCAGATAATCTTCATCCAAGAATATTAAAGGAACTGGCGCATGAAATTGCAAGGCCATTAGCGAGAATTTTTAATGAATCGGTAAACTCAGGGGTTGTACCGTACGACTGGAGAATTGCTAATATAGTTCCTATCTTTAAGAAAGGGAAAAAAAGTGATCCAAGTAACTATAGGCCTGTTAGTTTGACATCAGTAGTATGTAAGGTCTTGGAAAAAATTTTGAAGGAGAAAGTAGTTAAGGACATTGAGGTCAATGGTAATTGGGACAAGTTACAACATGGTTTTACTAAAGGTAGATCGTGCCAAACCAACCTGATCTCCTTCTTTGAGAAGGTGACAGATTATTTAGACAAAGGAAATGCAGTAGATCTACTTTACTTCGATTTCAGTAAGGCATTTGACACGGTTCCACATGGGGAACTTCTAGTTAAATTGGAAAAGATGGGGATCAATATGAAAATTGAAAAGTGGATAAGGAACTGGTTAAAGGGGAGACTCCAACGGGTCATACTGAAGGGTCAACTGTCAGGCTGGAAGGAGGTTACTAGTGGAGTTCCTCAAGGATCAGTTTGGGACCAATCTTATTTAACCTTTTTATTACTGACCTTGGCACAAAAAGCGGGAATGTGCTAATAAAGTTTGCGGAAGACACAAAGCTGGGAGGTATTGCTAACACAGAGAAGGACCAGGATATCATACAAGAAGAAATGGATGACCTTGTAAACTGGAGTAATAGTAATAGGATGAAATTTAATAGTGAAAAGTGCAAGGTCATGCACTTAGGGATTAATAATAAGAATTTTAGATATACATTGGGGACACATCAGTTGGAAGCAACAGAGGAGGAGAAGGACCTTGGAGTATTGGTTGATCACAGGATGACTATGAGCCGCCAATGTGATATGGCCGTTAAAAAAGCGAATGCAGTTTTAGGATGCATCAGGCGAGGTATTTCCAGCAAAGATAAGGAGGTGTTAGTACCGTTATATAAGGCACTGGTGAGACCTCATCTGGAATACTGTCTGCAGTTCTGGTCTCCCATGTTTAAGAAGGATGAATTCAAACTGGAACAGGTTCAGAGACGGGCTACTAGGATGATCCGAGGAATGGAAAACCTGCCTTATGAAAGGAGACTCAAAGAGCCTGGCTTGTTTAGCCTAGCCAAAAGAAGGCTGAGGGGGGATATGCTTGCTCTTTATAAATATATCAGAGGGATTAATATTAGGGAGGGAGAGGAATTATTTAAGCTTAGTACCAATGTAGACAAAAGAACAAATGGGTATAAACTGGACACTAGGAAGTTTAGACTTGAAATTAGATGAAGGTTTCTAACCATTAGAGGAGTGAAGTTCTGGAACAGCCTTCCAAGGGGAGTAGTGGGGGCAAAAGACATATCTGGCTTTAAGACTAAGCTTGATAAGTTTATGGAAGGGATGGTATGATGGGATAGCTTAATTTTGGCAATTGATCTTTGATTATCAGCAGATAAGTATGCCCAGTGGTCTGTGATGGGATGTTAGATGGGATGGGATCTGAGTTACTGCAGAGAATTCTTTCCTGAGTGCTGGCTGGTGAGTCTTGCCCACATGGTCAGGGTTTAGCTGATCACCATATTTGGGGTTGGGAAGGAATTTTCCTCCGGGGCAGACTGGCAGAAGCCCTGGAAGTTTTTCGCCTTCCTCTGCAGCGTGGGGCATGGGTCACTTGCTGGTGGATTCTCTGCAGCTTGAGGTCTTCAAACCACAATTTGAAGACTTCAATAACTCGGACATAGGTTAGGGGTTTGTTATAGAAGTGGATGGGTAGGGTTCTGTGGTCTGCTTTGTGCAGGAGGTCAGACTAGATGATCATATTGGTCCCTTCTGACCCTAAAGTCTATGAGTCTATTTACAGAGGAAGAAATTAAACTTTCCAACTTTGAACTGCTTGATATTAAGTTGCCAAAAGTGTTCTAGTGTGCTTTCTCTTCAGCATAAGTATTACATATATATTTCTCCACTCCACCCCCTATAAAATTGCATGGTATTAAACATCAGAGGGATAGCCGTGTTAATCTGGATCTGTAAAAATCAACAAAGAGTCCTGTTGCACCTTATAGACTAACAGACGTATTGGAGCATAAGCTTTCGTGGGTGAATACCCACTTCATCTGATGCATGCATCTGATGAAGTGGGTATTCACCCATGAAAGCTTATGCTCCAACACATCTGTTAGTCTATAAGGTGCCACAGGACTCTTTGTCATTTTTTATGGTATAAACAATCTACTATGATGGAGAACCTAGTAAATGTCTCCCTTCTGAAACTACCATAGATCTTCCATTTCTTGTAATAGTCTGATTAGTATCCTGAAATGACAGTGTGACTGTATGTGTACGTTGGTGAAAACTGCATATTATGTCCAGCACCAGCCAATAACCAATTACATGGATTTATAATTTATCACATGGCTATCACCAGCATGTATATAATATTTCCACACACAAAAATGTATTAATATAGAGTTAAGTTACTAATACATGCTGTCAACAGCAGAGTAAAAATTAGTTTGCTGGTCTGGGGGGTTTTGACTTCATCATAACATGTATTTTTGTCTATAAATTTCCTTAATTATAAAAAATTAAACATTTGCTTCATACAACACTGAACTAAGAGAATCCTAAGGAGAATGCTACCATGCAGTATTTCTAATGCTTTTGATACATATGATCTACTTGCAGTTTCTTTAATTTTAACTTTTCAGTGCAGATTCACCATTCTAACAAAGCCCTATCAAGCAACCAGAGCCCAGCAGCCAGTTAAATTGAGTTTACAGCTGCTTTGCATTCCCAGAGCAGTGCAAAGTCCTGTCTGGAGTGCCCTCCTGCAGCAGACCACAGCACAGCAATGGCACCTGCCTCAGTTTCTCCCCATTAGAGTCCCCAGAAATCGTCCAGTCTCCCAGTCAAAATATCCCAGTGGGATTAATTTATTACAAAAGAAAGCCCAGTGCACATAAACCATAACCCAAGTCCTATAAAAACACATCATGAAGAGCTAGAGTCCCGGTTTCCCTCACCATGCCCCAGCTCTTTGTACATCTCCAACATCCTTCACTACAACTTGCTCACAGCTTTCAGCCCTCTCTGGTCCTCCAGCTTCAATTCTACAACTCTGAGAGCCAGCAGGCAACTCCCTCTAGTGCTGTCAGCCTTCAGCTCTTTCCCTCCTCTTGTGGTTATGGGTCTCTGGCTCAGGAGGGTCATCTAGATAGTCCCTCCCCTGACTTCCTAACCCCCAGTCCCTTTCAGCCTCCTGCATTGGCGTCAGCTCTTGAAACACAGCAAGCAGGGGCATCTGCTGGCTTCATATTTCCTCCCTTTTTCAGAGAGGACCTGCGAAGAGCTTTCTGCAGCTTTCCCCATAGACCGTCTCCTGACTCCCAGGGTATGGATACACTTGAAACTTCAAAGCGCTGCTGCAGCAGCGCTTTGAAGTGCGAGTGTGGTCGCAGCGCCAGTGCTGAGAGAGAGCTCTCCCAGGGCTGCACGTATTCCACATCCTCTACGGGTGTAGCTTGCAGCGCTGGGAGCCGTGCTCCCAGCGCTGCGGCACTGTTTACACTGAGGCTTTACAGCGCTGTATCTTGCAGCGCTCAGGGGGGTGTTTTTTCACACCCCTGAGTGCGAAAGTTGCAGCGCTGTAAAGCGCCAGTGTAGCCGTGGCCCCAGGCAGCTCTCACTTGCCCCTTTGGCTCACTTCTCACAGGCTACTCTGACTTGCCAAGTCCCCCGCCTCAGGGCCCTGATCCTTTATAGCTTCTGGTGCTGCCCTGCCTATTTAGCTGGCTAAACTGAAAGCCCCTGTTCTGGTACATGAGAGCAGGGTCAGCTTCATTTACAGGGATCAGCCAGGCTCTGAAAATGGCCCTTATTTTACAATTGACTTACAGGTTTAGAAGGCTGTGTGAGACCAGTACTATGTGAAGGGTGGGCAGTGGGAGCCCAGACCCTAAATCCCAATATCTCTGTAGGCCAAGTGCTCCTCTTGAGTTTCAGGGTATGACTATACTTGCAGCTGTACAGCGCTGGGTGTTAAACTTGTCTTCGTACAGCTGAGTACGGAAAGCGCTGCAGTCTGGCCACACTGACAGCTACCAGCGCACTGTCGTGGCCTCATTTGCAGCATCTGCAGTGGCATTGAGAGCAGTGCATTATGGGCAGCTATCTCAGCATTCAAGTGGCTGCAACGTGCTTTTCAAAAGAGCGGGGTGGGGTGGAGTGTGACAGGGAGCATGGGGGGTAGAGAGAGTGGATTTTTGGAGCCAACACTGTGTCAGCACCCTGCCTTGCAAGTTCCGATCCCCTCCACAACCCCTCTCTCGCTCACTGAAAGCAAATAGCTCTCTTTTTGTTTTTTACCTCAGACCAGATAAGCAGCCTCTCTAAAACGGACCCCTGCGCCACAGCCCACCGCACTGCTTCTCTCCTCAAGCCCCTTCCTTCCTCCTTTCTTCAAGCAAACGCTAGTTGTGGGCATTCCAAAGGGAGCCTCCTGCCTCTGCTCGTTCACAGCAAACAGGAGCTGTATTTGTTTATTCACATCCCCCCCGTAGAGAAGTTACATGCAATCTGAACCAACAACGATATATAAACTTTGCATTTAATGCAAAGGAACCCAAAGATACTTAAACATCATTCAATAAGGTCCCAAGGATATGCAGAAAATTGAAATATCTGTCACATATCTCCCCATTAAATCTGCACATGCCTGTTGGTGAGAGCTTTAATCAATGCTTCACCTTCGTCATTCTAGAGCTCACATCAATTTGTCACCAAATCCATTTGTCACAACAGAAGCATCCAACTCATGTGACAAACACATCTGGTGACAAATTATCATAAGAACAGTCATACCAGGTCAGACCAATGGTCCATCTAGTCCAGTGTGCTGTCTCCAACAGTGTACAGAACAGGGCAGGTGAAGTGATCCATTGCTGTTTTTCCCCTCCCTGGTCCTGGCAGTCAGAGGTTTAGGATCATCCTAAGAATGGGGTTGCATCCCTGACCATATTGACTAATAGCCATTGATAGACCTATCCTTCATGAACTTATCTAGGTTTTTTTTAAAACCAGTTATACTTTTGGCCATCACAACATCCCACAGCAATGAGTTCCACGGGTTAATTGTGTGTGTGGGCGGGGGAGGACTTCCTCTTGTTGTGTTAAACCTACTGCCTATTAAGTCTATTTGGTGACTCCTGGTTTTTTGTATTATGTGAAATTGTAAATAACACTTCTCTATTCACTTTTCCACATCATTCATGATTTTATAGACCTGTACCATTTCCTCCCATGTCATTACTTTTCTAAGCTGAATAGCCCTCACCTTTTTAGTATCTACCTGTATGGAAGCTTCTCCATACCCTCTATCGTCTTCTTTACTCTTTTCTGAACCTTCTGCAGTTCCACTATTTTCCTTCTGAGCTGCAGTGACCAGAACTGGACACAGTATTCAAGGTGTAGTCCAGCTGTTGCTTGTGGGCTTATCGAATCAGGGAACAGGTACACTATGGATTTATATAGGGATACAATGATATTTTCTGTCATATTTTCTATTCCTTTCCTAATAGTACCTAACATTCTGTTCAACATTTTGACCACCTCTGCACACTGAGCTGAAATTTTCAGAGAGCTAGTGACAATGAATCTGAGATCTCTTTCCTGAGTGGCGTCAGCTAATTTTTTTCAGTCAGAAAATCTACTTTGATACACCAACTTGTGCCCTTCCAATGTGCAGGGCCCCCCAGAGGGGGGGAGCAAGTGGGGCAATTTTCCCCAGGCCCTGCAGGGGCCCCGCGAACCCTGGCCCAGCAGCGGTCTGGGTCTTCGGCAGCATTTCAGCAGTGGGGGGCCCTTCAGTGCTGCCGAAGATGCGGAGTGACTGAAGGACCCCATGCCGCTGAAATGCTGCCGAAGACCCGGACTGCCGCCAGATGAGTACAAGTGCCGCAGCTCCCCTGCTTTTCCCCAGGCCCCCGAACCCTCTGGGTGGCCCTGCCAATGTGGCTTGGGCAGAATTCTTTTAGCATTCCATGTTCTGTTGAAAAAGTCATATCTAATTCAGAGCAAATTAATATGACTAATTTGACTTTTTAAGTAAGAAAAACAGCCCTAAAAACCCCAAGTGTATCCAGGGGTGTGCACAAGGGGTATGAGAGCAGGGGCACAAGACTCCTCTGTCTTCTGATAGCACCTCTGGCTCTGGGGCCACAGAGTGGGGAGCACAGAATGTACTTCTCCAAAGACGGTCACATTTTTATTCCAGTGCATGCCCCTGAATGCATCTGCCACACACAGCTGTTGAACACACTAGCTGATATTTGGACTTTAAAGTACAACTGCGTCTTCAACTTTCTCACACTGACGTAGTCCAGCTGTTGCTTATGGGCTTATCCAATCAGGGAATGGAAGAAAAACCCATGTGACTTATCTAGTACAAAATCCACTTGAAAATATTTTTGATGAATGCCTTTGTGACTGTGGTCACTGGAGGGGCCACCCTGAGAATGCTCAATCAGGGCAAACTTCAAAGAATGAGTCAGACGATCCCCCAAAGTGGTGGTTTATTGTTATAATTAGATCCACCAAGCCAGTCACAAAACAGCTGCTGTAATACCTTTCTGGTTACCAAGAAGCTAAAATACAGTCCCCCTTAAGCAGTCTGGCTTTTGTCTCCCACCCAGACAACCAAGTCAAATATAGCGGGAAATATTTAAATTCTTATTCACCATATATAAAAGTCTACCAATCCCAAGAGATCGGACACATTACCCACCAGGTCGACGAATGTTTCAGATTTTATGCAAATACACACTTAACAGCCAATTCTGTGGTTAAAAGTTCATTATACATGAAGATATCAATAAAGTTCTTAGTTTAGTTTCATAGCAGAGATGTGAGGTTGCTGATTTATAAAAGTCCTTCAAGAATAACTTCAATGGGCTATAGTCCAATAGGCAGTCCATGTGTATGGTTGGCTCAAATTCTTCCATGAGAATTTTCAGGGATATACCAGCATAGGCCTGGAGATTTCAGTCTTGGGGTTTGAACTTCCCTTGAAAAAATTTAAGCAGATTTGCGATTAAAAGGATGAGGCCCTAGAGTTCTTTTATAGTTCTCTAGCAGGCTATGGTAGCCTCTTGACAGCAGACATCACAACAGGCATTCCTTGGATGAAGAATAGGTAATATACATTGTTGCTTTGAAGTAATCTCTATTTTCTAGACACATAGAAGTTACTAGCTGCATTCATTAGCATAAGGTAATTAACAACCGAAGCAGTTCATAGACAGTTTACTACCAAACTTCAAAGAAAAATATAGACAATGATATTATTACACCACAAGTTTAATCTAAATGTTAATATTCCTTTAGATCTCCGAGTCATAGAATATAGTAACAAACAGGAACAGAAGTTTATCATCTACAAGCTAATTAGATCACAATGATAAACTTCTAACAGATACAGTTAAACAGACATGCAATTAGTATCTAATTCACTGACAATACAGGCTTACATTTTAAAAAAGTTATCAAAGCTGGGTAAAGTTGACTAAATATCTACAATCAATGGCCCTGTTTACCATTTCAATACTTCTCTAATGTGTTCTTAAAGGTTGATTTAGGGTCACTTAGCCTGCTGTTTGCTTAACCCTCACTGGCTCAGTGTCACAGTATTCAAGTATTGAATTCAAATAAATCATGATCTGCTTCTGGATATTCCCTAATCAGAAGCAAAAGACAAATTCACCTAATTAATTTTTTGTTTTTGCAGATAATTCACTTGACTCTCATATTTCAGGCTGCTTTTGCTAAATTTCTGTTAAATGTAGTGAAAAGTTGATTTTTCCTAGATCATCTACTGTTTCTCTGTCATCTAGTTTGCATAACTGGTATATGGATTCATTATGTAAATGACATAATTTGCTGATCAGACTGGTGTGTTGTGTTTGTGTTTTGTAAAAGATTTAAATACAGATATAATAGCACCAAAAACCTCCAACCAGACATTCAGACTATGCATGTGGACAATTGTGCATTAGCCTTACAGAACAAAACAATTTAGCAAACTCTTGTGAATATGCCCCTAACATGTTATCCGTAGGACCTTAATTTGCAGTCTTTAGTGGTGGTTGTTTCTACCTGAATAAAAACTGTAAGAATAGGCCCTAGTCGTCCTATTAAAATACACCTTTTCCAGGTGGAGTGAGTATTGTAATTGACCAGAGCTTTTGTTTCAGACCACTCATGTTAACTATTTGAGTGTGCTAGCAATATACTCTGTGCCTCATCCAAGTCAGTGGGAGTCTTTCTACTGACTTCGAAGGTTTTGGATTAGGTCCTGAAGTTTGTTCTGTGGTTCATTCCTTTGTTCTTTCCTTGATTCTAGATAAATATCTAAAATACTCCAGCTTTCTCCTTCAAATCTTCCTCAAAGCAGCTGCTTCCCTCATGCTGTTTTCTTTTTGTCCCATCCACTTCTTTATGGAATGGAATTAGCACCATATTTCATCAATGTCTGCTCAGTTCTTGGTTCTCCTTATGCCAAATTTCACAGAGCAATTGAATGAATCATTGCTCCTCTAACCTGTCCTTTGTAGTCACAAATGCACAGTCTTTGAAATTTAGGGATAGTCCTAAATGAGATACTATCTCCTTTTCAACCATTTACTGTGTTCTCTGCATTTTCATGACTGTTGAATGTGCCACTGGGAGATTTTTCTAAATATTGTTGCTATCTCTTTCCTGACACAGTATAGGGGTATGTCTACACTATGGGATTATTCTGATTTTACATAAACCGGTTTTATAAAACAGATTGTATAAAGTCGAGTGCACGCGGCCACACTAAGCACATTAATTCAGCGGTGTGCATCCATGGTCCGAGGCTAGCGTCGATTTCTGGAGTGTTGCACTCTGGGTAGCTATTCAGTAGCTATCCCATAGTTCCCGCAGTCTCCCCCGCCCCTTGGAATTCTGAGTTGAGATCCCAGTGCCTGATGGGGCAAAAATAATTGTCGCGGGTGGTTCTGGGTAAATGTCATCAGTCATTCCTTCCTCCGGGAAAGCAACAGCAGACAATCATTTCGCACCCTTTTTCCCTGGACTGCCCTGGCAGACGCCATAGCACAGCAACCATGGAGCCCGTTCAGCATTTTTTTACTGTCACCGTATGTGTACTGGATGCCACTGACAGAGGGGATACTGCAGCATTCATTTGCCTTTGCATGACAGCAGAGACGGTTATCAGTCGTTCTGTACCGTCTGCTGCGCCATTTGAGATGATGGTTATCTGTCGTTCTGTACCATCTGCTGCTGTCATGGGTGCCCCTGGCTGAGATCGGCTGGGGGTGCAAAGACAAAAATGGGAATGACTCCCAGAGTCAATCTCTCCTTTATGGTATCTAAAAATAGAGTCAGTCCTGCCTAAAATATGGGGCAAGTGTACTAGAGAACCAGTGTATCAGAGAACCAGAGAGCACAGCTGCTCCATGTCAGATCCCACAGAAATGATGAGCTGCATGCCATTCACGGGGGGTGCCTCTGCAACAACCTCACTTGTTGCTTCCCTCCTACCCCAACCTTCCTGGGCTACCGTGGCAGTGTCCCCCCCCCATTTGTGTGATGAAGTAATAAAGAATGCAGGAATAAGAAATACTGACTTGTTAGTGAGATAAAATGAGGGGGAGGCAGCCTCCAACTGCTATTAGTCCAGGCAGGACATTAAGCAGTGTGGGGGAGAGGAGCCCAGCATCCTGCTGCTATGATAGTTCAGGCAGTACAGAATCTTTTCTTTACACATGAAAGCGAGGGGGCTGATGGAGCTCAACCCCCAGTTGCTATGATGAAGACGGTTACCAGCTGTTCTGTACCATCTACTGGGAATGACTGGGAGTCATTCCTATTTTTACCCGGGTGACCCCGGCCGGCCTCACCTGAGGCCAGCCAGGAGTACTCAGCAGATAGCAAGCATATTGTACCATCTACCACTGGGGAGGGAAGAGGAGCAGATACTGCTCTTTACTGCCACAGCATAGCGTCTACCAGCATCATTCAGTAGACATAGGATGACATTGAAAAAAGTCAAGAAATGATTTTTTTTCCCTTTTCTTTCATGGGGGAGGGAGGGTGTAAATTGACGAGCTATACCCTGAACCACCCTGGACAATGTGTTTGACCCTACAGGCATTGGGAGCTCAGCCAAGAATGCAAATGCTTTTCAGAGACTGCGGGAACTGTGGGATAGCTGGAGTCCTCAGTACCCCCTCCCTCCCTCTATGAGTGTCCATTTGATTCTTTGGCTTTCCGTTACGCTTGTCACGCAGCACTGTGCTGTGGACTCTGTATCATAGCCTGGAGATTTTTTTCAAATGCTTTGGCATTTCGTCTTCTGTAATGGAGCTCTGATAGAACAGATTCGTCTCCCTATACAGCGATCAGATCCCGTATCTCCCGTATGGTCCATGCTGGAGCTCTTTTTGGATTTGGGACTGCATCACCACCCATGCTGATCAGAGCTCCACGCTGGGCAAACAGGAAATGAAATTCAAAAGTTCGCGGGGCTTTTCCTGTCTACCTGGCCAGTGCATCCGAGTTCAGATTGCTTTCCAGAGCGGTCACAGTGGTGCACTGTGGGATACTGCCCGGAGGCCAATACCATCGATTTGCGGCCACATTAACCCTAATCCGATATGGTAATACCGGTTTTAGCACTACTCCTCTTGTTGGGGAGGATTACAGAAACCGATTTAAAGAGCCCTTTATATCGATATAAAAGGCCTCATTGTGTGGACAGGTACAGCATTAAATCGGTTTAACGCTGCTAAAATCGGTTTAAACGCGTAGTGTAGACCAGGCCTAGGATGCAGCAGGACTCCATCACTAGCACAATCTCTTCCTGTCCAGCTCTGGTTGGTTATTATATGCTGTTTATTATATTAAATGGGTATAATCCAAATTCCCACATCATTTAACTTCTTGTAGTGCTAACTCCTGAAGCAAATCATCAGGCTTGCTAATAAAGATGACATCATCGCCATATTGTCAATTGCCGCATTTTTTCATGTTTTTTTCATGATTGATTATGTTGTGAGATCATTTTTAACATCAAAGTAAATTTGCATTCTTTGTAAAGTTTGAGCCAATGCAATGACAGAGCATAATTCCTTAATGTTTACTGAGTTGAATACACCATGCCTTTTTAATATGGAAAGAGATGTTTTTAAGGGTAGTTGAGCAGAGAACAGATCATTTTGCTGCTCTATGCAGTTTCTTAGTGGTGGTTCGCACTTTAGCAAATAGTTCAGTCCTTCAATATCTTTGGGATTGATCCTTGAAAAACTCTGGAGTTATAATTATGAAGAAATTCTGCATTTCTCCTATCCATATACTTATAGCACTATACAGGTTTTTCGCTACGAGAGCTAAGGAAAGAGAGGACTCGCATAATTCCTTAATCATCACTAAATTTACCAATTTGTAGATGAACTTTATCTGTTTTTAAATGATGAAAATGGAGCCTGCAGTATTTGCATTTAGCATCAGAAAGTGGAATGTTGCAGTTTCTGTAGAATAGCAATATTATTGCCCTCTAGTGGGCTTCTTTATTTGCAATTGTGTCGTTATCTTGAAGTGAGAGGCTTTAAAAGCACATGCTCTGTGACACATAATTATAAGTGTGAACCAGAAAATATCCTTGATTTGAAAATATCCTATGATTTGATTTTTAGTGGATTATTTCTATGATCACAAAACATATGTTATATTAAAGGAGGGAAACATTTATTTTACTGTATAAAACAATGAATAAAGCCTGTTGTTCCCAAGGATTCAAAATCCACCCAACAGAGGCACCAGCCAAGAAATCAAAGGATTGCATAAGGCTAAAACAGTACAATTAGACTGAGTTGGTGATTGTCCTTTGAATGCTACAATACATGTATTAATCAAACTCAATCATCCCTAGCCATTATTCAGCTTTACTGCAACTTCAATGCTTGGTTTAATATCCCAAATTAACCAGCACATAAAAGGAGCATGTCTTGTGTTGGGGATAGTGAGTAAGCCTCAGATTTAATTCCATCAATCAAAAAGTGAGAGAGAGTAATTTTAAAAACAATAAAAAAGAGCTATTGTCAAAAATATTTTGGACAAGTTTCAGGGCTTTTTGGGCTACAGTAGAAAGGCTAAAGTTGAAAGGACCAGATTTACAAAGATATTTAGGTGCCTAAAGATGCAAATAAACATCTAGTGGGATTTTCAAAAGCACCTAAGCATGTTAGGTGTTTAATTCCTATTGGTTTCAATGGCATTTAGGCAGCTAATCATCAGAGGTATGTTTGTAAATCCCATTAGGCATGTGGCTGCATCTTTAAGCACCTATATACCTCTAAATCTGGCCCTTGCACCAAAGAATATGACCGATATGTTTAATGTTTTTATTGGATGAAGGAGTTAGTGTTTTGATAAGATCTATCTATTTTTGTAAATAAAAAAGTAACTTAATGGGAGTAAAGTGTAGTTTCACGAATACTGAATATCTGAATGGATTTTGAGTTTTGTTGTTTCCTTTTTTTACCCCTAAAGAGGACAGTGTATAATAATTTACCACTTTTTAGGTGTGCTGTGGCTGTTTTGACTAAAGAGATGGATTATTTCAGGGACATAAATAGCAAAACAAATGCCTATTGAATTATTAACTATTTCTGCAAACTGCTTAGCACAGGATACAAGCAGGGCCACAATTCTGAAAAATGCTAAATCCCAGTGCCCTTACTTGGAAGTAAATGGCACTATTCTGGATTTATACTGGTAAATAAAAGCTACAGTTTTGCTCTAAGAATGAAAAAAAACATGTCAATAAACTAGGCCCAGAGTATTTAATTTGCTTATACTTAATGAATAATATTTAAAACTTGTGAGTTTAAAGGCAGACTGTCATGGTATAATTCCCCACTCTGAACCTTAGCGTCCAAAAGATGGGGTACCAGCATGAATTCTTCTAAGCTTAATTACCAGCTTAGAACCTGTAGCGCTGCCACCAACCAGGAATTCCAGTGCCTGGTACACTCTGGTCCCCCCCAAGACCTTGCCCGGGGAACCCCAAGACCCAGACCTTCTGGATCTTACCACAAGGAAAGTAAACCTTTTACCCCACCGTTGCCTCTCCCAGGCTTCCCCTCCCTGGGTTACCCTGGAAGATCACTGTGATTCAAACTCCTTGAATCTTAAACAGAGAGGAAAATGCATCTTCCTTCTCCTCCTTCTCTCTCCCCCTCCCAGACTCTCTCTGAGAGAGGCAGTAATCCTAACACAGAGAGAAACTAGCCTCTCTCTCTCCCTTCCCTCCTTTCTCCCCACCAATTCCCTGGTGAATCCAGACCCCGTCCCCTGGGGTCTCACACCAGAATAAAAAAACAATCAGGTTCTTAAACAAGAAACTTTTAATTAAAGAGAGAAAAACAGTAAAAATTATCTTTGTAAATTTAAAATGGAATAGGTACAGGGTCTTTCAGCTATAGACACTGGGAATACCCCCCCAGCCTAAGTATACAAGTACAAATTAAAATCCTTTCAGCCAAATACAAATTTGAACTCCTTCCAGCCAAATACACATTTGAACTCCTCCCAGCCAAATACACATTTGCAAATAAAGAAAACAAATATAAACTTAACTCGCTTTATCCACCTAGTACTTACTATTCTGGACATATAAGAGACTGTATCAGAGAGATTGGAGAGAAACCTGGTTGCACGTCTGGTCACTCTCAAAATCCAGAGAGAACAACAACCAAAAAACTAACAGCAAACACAAAACTTCCCTCCCTCAAGATTTGAAAGTATCCTGTCCCCCGATTGGTCCTCTGGTCAGGTGACAGCCAGGCTCACTGATTTTGTTAACCCTTTACAGGCAAAAGAGATATGAACTACTTCTGTTCTATTAACTCTTACTTATCTGTTTATGACACAGGCAGAACCTACATCAATCACACACAAGGAATTAGAAACAAATTGCTGTATCCTATATTTTTCAAGTTGCTGTAATTATATATAAAATCTGGCACAGCTATAATTTATGCCTCCTCTCCTTCAATCATTTACATGTATAGTATGCTCAAAATCACCTTGCACTTAATACCAGATTTTAGAGGTTTTTTAATAACAGTTAAATATTGTTTTAAAGATTATGTTGAATCTCTTGTTTAAATTGTATTCGCAAATTGTTTAATTTGCCAACAATGATCTCACTTCTATATACTGGCTGTTGATTCTGGCAAAAATAACACTCATACTAGGGTCCTCAAATGAGGAAAAGAGGACTGTGAAAGCAGAGGAGTTTACAGTCTAAAATTGGACTAAACAGAGTCTTTGGACTACACTGAGCCTTATCCTGCGTGGCTGCATAATTACATCTCTGTGGGGTCTACCTGAACCTTGGGCCCAGGCATAAAGTAGTGAGCAGACATTGTAGGTCCAGCACTCTTCCAGAGAAGGTGGATGGGAGGGTCAGGAACTGGGTGGAGGCTTGTCTCTGACATCCTTGTTGCAAAGCACAAGCCAGCACAACTGAGCTAGAATCAGAGTGTTTTAAATTGCTGCTGCTTTAGGCCAACTTCAAATCACTGTCCTCTGGAAGCAATGGAGAGGAAGGAGGGGTCTGTGCCTCTGAGAGGCATAATTCCCTCTGTGCCGCACAGCTATACCCCACCTCATACACCAGTCTTGAGGCAAAGCTACCATCTTGCTCTTTGTAAATAGTTGTATTCAGTAATGCTGATAAGATACATTCCTCATTTAAGTCATGAATCTGCCACCCTGTCTCATACAGAGTGGTACCTTATTCTGTGAAAAGTCCCTACTTCCAGTGGGATTAGTTCATAAAGTATTACTCAACTTGAATAAGGATGGCAGAATCTGAGCCCATTGAACTCTTTGAGTAGTAAGGTATTACTGAACATAAGGTTGGCAGAGTCTGGCACTTAGTTTTAAGAGACTCTGTACTCCCTACATTGCAAAAGATGCATTGTACTTCTCTGGTTGCTGTTACTCTTTCTGCATCTTTTTATGAACACAAAGGATCTCACTCTTTTCTCCTCTGATGTATGCATTATTATTAATGCAAGAAGGCTGTAACTGATGTATAGCACTTGCCTTGAAGAATGTAAATATAGCAAAAACAAAGTAATTGTTCAACAAATATGACTTTAAAAAACAGACATAAGAAATAAACCTGCAGGTATCATTAAGGTAAAATATTTGATATTGTAGGTTGACTCCTAGCCCCATTGAAGTTAATGGCAAACCTCCCACCTTATTACTAAAGGACATCAAAATCTGATTTTTCAGACCACTTCAAACACTCACTTAAAGAGACATAGGAAGGCAATGGGCAATGTGTAGGTTAAAGGGAACTTACAGGGAGATGACTTTTCTTTCTCATTCTATTCTGGTCCATTTCTTCATTCTTGCATCAACATATTCCTGGTAATCTCCCTTTGAAAGATATGCCCCTTGAGATCATTTCTCTTAGCTGCCATCATGTAATGTGCAATGCTGAAATCACATCATTCTGATTGTTGATTTCATCCTCCCTTTCCCCATCTCTGTTACTTCATCTTTTCCTTGTCCTTTGCATCCAGTAGGATGTTTTCAGGATGGCATCATGTTTCCTCCATTCACTTTGATGTCTCAAACTCTCTTGTTTTGTACATGTAATCAATCTGACCTCTCTCCATGTCAACAGAGCTACTCGATCTCCCTCTTTCAACCAGGCTCACCATTTCTTTATTCCTTCTACTTCTCTGTTGATTGTATATCGCCTCCTTTTGTGCTTCTAGTTCTTTGCGATGTACAGACCAGTTTACAACAGACTTTTGCATGGGTTTCACAATCATAGTACAGAAACTGCTCCCACCTTGCACCCGTGGGGTGCAAATTTCTTCCCCAAAATGGGGAGGAAATCGGCCATGGCTTAGAGGGGGTGTGGAGCAAGATAGATGCACAAGGACGGATGCATGAAAGTTGTAGTCTGCCCCCCTCACTTCTCCTCCAGTCTCCCCCTTACGCCTTTTTTCATAGCCTTTTATTTCCTTCCTCCATTTGAGGATACATAAAATAGTCAATGGGTAACTTTTTGTTAAGACATGGCTTGAAGTAGTCCTATAGATTACCTATGCTGTCTACACAGGAAAACAAGAAGTGTGGTAGCAAGTCTCCGAACCTGGATCCACTGACTTTAGGCTTGTGCTGCAGGGCTAAAAATAGTAGTGAAAGCATTTGGGCTCTAGCTGGAGCTCTGAAACTCAGCAAAGGGTAGGGTCTCAAATCACAGACTCCCGCCCAAGCCACATGAGCACAAGTTCGGTTAACCTAGGCTCTGAGATTTGCTGCTGCACAGGTTTTCTTTTTTGTTTTGGCTTGATTTGTTTTTTTTTCTGTGTAGATATATGTCTTCTACAGACAAGAGCCACAGTAATAGACTTCAGGCTAGACTAGTCACTACATTAGTCGTTAGTTGTGTAAGCCTCAGGAAATATCTCAGTGCACCCTTGGGAATACACTGCCATCTGTACAAAATCTGAAATCTGTAACGTTTTAAAACTTACTGTTGATGACCAGTGAAATATTCAGTGTTACACAAAGCACTTGCATTAGATGTGCTGCTTGGTGTATGTAGGAGTCCTAAAAAACTTTATGATGAAATGGACAATAATCAGAAACATTTGAAAGCAGGGCAATCTAGGTTTCCAGTCTGGTCTAATACATTGACTAACAGCATCACCTCAAGTAACTCACTTGGCCAACTTGGGCCTGTGTCAGCAGTACTGTGAAACTGGGTAAAAACACAACTTTGAACAAAAAACAGATGCAGCAGCTGAATCACTTCTTAAAAAAGAAGAGAGAATGATTCATTTTTGTTTCTGTCCAAACCAGAGCTGATGTCTCTGGCCCAAATATCGCAGATGCAGATGCAGTGATTTCAAGCTCTGTGTTTTTAATCTTTTATAAAACAACTTAAAGTTCATGCAGTGCAAGATTCCATGTGATCTCCTTGGCAATGTGAAACACAGTATCTTGGCACAATCTCCCCCTCCCCCGTAAGTCTCTTTCTCATAGTTCCATACGCAGAAGAGATCCTCTGCACATGGGTTCTTCCCTCCCCACAGGTGGTTCAGCCACCTATTGGGCCCCATCTACAAAGGAAGGAGTTGGGGAGTCCCTGGATCAAATGACTGAGCAGGTTAGGGAGGTGGCTGAGATATGAGGCGGATGCATATCATCTCCCTTCTAGCTCCAGGGAGATTACAGGAATAAAGGAAAAGCCTGGCTTCTCACATAATGGGGCCCCGGGAGAAGCTTGAGCCATGGGGAGAGGAGTTGCTGAGAAGTGCAGAGCTGCAGCAGATGGCACTGGCCTCTTCAGAATCTTTGGAGGGGAAATTCAACCCTTAAACCCTAATCCCCAGTCCATACTTCTGCATAATTAGTTGCATAAAGTGCATTTGCTTTGCTTTCTTCTCTTCACTGCAGGCTCCTTCCTTGAGCTGAAGAAGTTCCCAACTATATTGTATTGGACTTGTCATGACTAATAGTTCTGTTTAGAGGTTCAAAATTCACTTTTCATGAATAGTCTCCAGAATTTACTTAAAATTAGCTCCCTCTTCAAAAAAAAGAAAAGAAAAGAAAAAAAATCCTGCCAGTTCTTCTAGTTCACTAGACAATTCATGGAAAGCAAACACAAACAGGAAATGAGCACAGCTGAAGTGAATATGTTTAAAAATTGAAGTGGATATTTGCAGAAAACCTTTCCTCTATTCACCAGCTCCAGTTAATGGAAGTTACTTGCATAAGTCCCATAGCAATATGAGAAGGATACATAGCACAATGTCATGCTCCTTCATATCTCATTTTGTGTGCTGTTTTAAACAGCAGAGTTGGATATTTTTCTTTGCACAACTGTACTTTCTACTGCAGTACTTAAACCGAAGGTCCCCAGATTACACCATGAACCATGAATAGCAGAGACACAGGAACATTTTTTATAATGGAGGTGCTGAAAGCCAGTGGTCCACAAACTTTTTACTTTGCACCCCCCTTATCCCTGTCTGTGCCTCCTCTTCCCAGAGCTGAGGCCAGGACTGGGCCATGGCTCTGGGAAGATGGGGGGACAAAGAGGGGTAAAGAGGCTGAGGCTGGGACCATAACTGGGGCCGGGAGCAGAGCCCCAGGAAAGGGGCTGGTGACAGGTGGGAGCCTGAGTGCAGGTCTGGCAGCAGGGCCCTAAAGTGGGTCCAGCAGCACAGGGACACTGGGTGTAGGGTCAGCAGCCAGGATCCCTGAAAAAACCTGAGGGTGCTGCAGCACACCCCACACCTCTAGTTCCTACACCTATGATCAATGGCTGGTGATTGAGAGAAAGCTGAGTGGCCATAAGATGGGGGCTCTTTCTCCTTGTTTCCACCTACTAAATGCATTAAAAGAAGCTCAGAAGGATAAATATTTCCTAATAATAATAATTTTAGCAGTGAAGCAATTGCTCTATTTTACACAGAGATTTTATTCAGTTACTAACAGGAGTAGAAGTGGTCCCCAAAACAGATCTTTATTAACACACGGCTAGTGCTTCGAAAAGGTTTGAGATCCCCTGGTTCATGCCATGAAAAGGTCAACGGGGCATCTTACAAGTGGTCACTTTCTGAATTATAGCATCTGCAGAGGGTGAACTTCACCCTTTCCCCCTAGGAAGCACTGATTAGTAGAGGCAGGATTCGGATACTCTACAGGTGATGGAATGGAAATATTCATCACCATAACAATAAAATGCCTTGGTGGGGATCAGAGCACTCATCTAAAATGTGTGGAGCAAAAAGGTTACACAGATTTTGGGTCTGAAGCATTAAAATATACAATGTGAAGAACTGATTGTTTTCTATTGAAGGGTCAGGAGAATGAAACTATCTGAGCAACCATTAAATTACTATGGTGCCCACTGCCATGATCTCAAGTATCACCAAGGAGTTTGGTATCCAGAAAATGCATATCTAGTGTCTAATACTGTATTTTTTCAAAGTAATTGTTAAACAAATATGTGGTATATGTTGGCGTACCATGTCACCTGTATTTATTATCCTCTAAAAGGGAAAAAGTTAATATGGGGTCAAGAATATAGTCTGTTTAGGAAAAATACTTTAATTTTGTTAAATGGCTAGTAAAAATGCTTTCTAAATGTATATGAGATGAATTCTTGCACCCAAGATAATAAATAAATTAAATTAGATTTAATCACCAGATTCTGCGGACTGTGAAGTTACTTTGTATATATATTGGTTTAACCGAAGGAAAAACTTAGCTCTCAAAATCATTATTGCATTCCTCACCATTTATATTTTTTACCCGCTCTTGTTGGATACTTCTGTGTGACATGCTGGCAATGTACATGGTTGTACTGTACTATGGGAGACTATCCAGGTCAAATCTAGGCATGTAGACATTCAAATCAATGGAGCTATGACAATTCACCAGCTGAGGATCTGCCCTGTAAAATAGAATTTGACCCCTTTGGTGTATATATATCTGTTTTTACACCCATTAGACCTGAGAAAGTAATATTGAATAAATAGTTCATGAAACATATATAATAAATTATTTGTGAACAGATTGCAACATTATCAAGTGTATTTATTTCTCAAAAATTATTTGCAAATATCTTTAGCAAATGATTTTTAGCCTGGAGAGCCTTTGCAAAACAGTTTGTTGGGAATGTTCAAATGTTCTTTAGTTACCTAATTCATTTGAATGATTTGAAGAATGTACACAACTAATAAAATACAAATTTTGAATTGCATATTTGATTGTAAAATTAGCAATTTGAAATGTGACTGATCACTTAAGCAATTTGAAAATAAACTCCCACCCCGTGAATAATTTTCATTTTTGTGAATATTTCCACTAGTAAAGCTTGTTCACATTTTCAAAAGCCAACATAAAAGTGAACAAAATCAAAGCAATTTTAAATGAAAAATTTTAACTAATATATTTTTAGCATTTACTCAGCTCTATTACTTAAATAACAAAAGAAGCACAAACTGTATAAAGAAAAATAAGAGTTCTTTGAAACCATTGTTTTGCACATTCAATTCTTTCTATATATTCTATATATAACACCTATTAAGCACTATACATATTCCAACATCACGGACACCTGCACATATTTCTGTGTGATGAGAAAGCAAGAAGTACGTGACTTACAATCCCGAATTTCCCTTCACTTCTTGTCAGCTCTCTGGTTATCTATAATGGACACCTAAAACTCTACTCTTCATAGCAAAAGAAATGTGTGCACTCTCTCTCTCTCTCTCTCTCTCTCTCTGACCTACGCCCATGTGCCTGCACATACAGTTGGAACCTTCTTGATGTGTATGTTACAACTAAAGCCACTACTTAATTCTAATAGTGCTACTTTCATCCTGCTGAAATCCCCAGTATTTCTTTCCTAGCCAAGTCAGATTCCTTCAAGGTCCAAAGCACTTCCTACAGGACACTATGTGCCTTCAATGCCCCCCATTTTGGTAGCTAATAGATCTAGTTAGGAGTTTTCCTTCAGAATGATTTTCCAACAGAAAATATCCTTTTTGCAAAATTAGAAATTTATTTTTTCCATCGGGAAAATCAAAATGACAGCTCCCCCGGAAGGCTATTGTCAATGACATCTACAGTGCTCAGTCTGTTGGCTTCCCCCACAGACAGAAAGTCAAATTGACTGACAACCAGAAAGATGGAAAAATCCCATGTTGGTTCTCCCAAAATGGATTTTTTTCTGAAAATCTCTTCCCATGAAAGTTTTTTCATTTAGAAATTTTTGTCCCCATGTGGGATGAATTAAAAAAAACACCCATGACATCTCAGAGGAAGAACTTTCCATTTTTCAACCTGCCCTAGTAATTAAATAATTTACTGTAAATCTCCATTAAAATTAATGAGAACTAGGCATCTGAATCCTCTAGGCAGCTTTAACAACCTTAGCCTAAAAAGTATGATTGCACTGTTTTAGAAGACTCTGAAGTTAAAGATCATATGATTATCCTGCCTCTTCTTATCCAGGCCTAGTTGAAGGAAATATACTTCAGTTCTTTATTGGTATGTCTCTTGATGGTAGGAGTGTGAAGTGTTGTCTACTCTTGATATTTTATCAAGAGTCTTGCAATATTGGCGGGGGGTTGTTGGTTTTGAGGCCTGTTTTGTGATTTTTAGAACACTTGGGTTGGCAATATTCAATGTTTAAAAGTCCTCTGGTTTCCTAAGGTTGCTATTCTTTTTTGTAAGAGGGCCAGCTGTCTCCCGAGTACCCCCTCATGGCCAGAGGTCACTCAGCAACATCCTGCCTTTGTTTTTCCCTCTTCGGAGCCCCTAATAACTTTCTCAGTCCAAAGGTAATAAAATCATTCCTTTTCTGGGGTCCAGTTTATTTAGTTCTCTGTGTACATGCTGGCCCTTCCGGCCTTCCAACCCAGTTCAGTGTCTCCCTCTCTCTCTCTCCCCTTAAGTATGCAGTTCCTTGCCCTCCTTCCTAGAGCTGGGTCTTATCACAGTCACTCCCAGGCTTTTCCTGGCTGAAGTCCAGCATCCTGACAACTCAACTCCCTTAGGATCAGGGTCTTCCTGACAAGAGCCTTTCCCCTTCTCGGCAGCTTTCTGTTGCCCTTTATAAGGGAATTTGCTGCCTTCCATCCCTGCTGTTAACATGGCACAGATGGGCTGGAGCAGTTCTTTCAATGATCCTTGTGTAGTGTTTGCTTGGAGCGGATTTTTTTTTAATTATTATTCCTTTCTCTTTGTATGTGGTAGGGTATAATATTTTGATAATGCTTTTTTATATTTCATGTGAATAAAGGTGTTTTTCTTGTTACCTTTCTCTCTCTCATATATATAATATCTATACATATCCCATCATAAAACTGCATTGTGGGAATGTTAAAGCTGCCTGTTAAAGCTCTCAAAATTAAAAAACATACGACGTTGAAGTTGTACATGCAACCTGAATGCTGCTCCTTTGTGCATATGAGTTCCTATGCAGTCTTTGGCTACATGATCACCTACTATTTCTCAAACAATACAATACAAATACACAATTTTGGAGTCATGCACTATGAACCCTCTATGAGGGCAGGGCTTTCCTTTGTCACTTGCAGGCCTGTCTCTAGGAGATAGGTACCACTCGCTTAGGTGGGTTTTCTCCCTCGCTTCTTGCAGGTTGGCTTCTTTACATTTTTTTTTTTGCAGGTGGACTCTCTTCAAATTCATTTCCTATTTTTAACGGTGCTCTCTTCTTACCAGAACAGTGTGGAATCTTTCTTCTTTAAATAGTTCCTACATTGCTCCAAAATCTCTCACAGGTAGTCCATAAATTAAAATGGTCTTACTCAGGAGCCCCAGGTATTCAATGATTCTGAGGCCAGTGAGTTCACTTCTTGGGCCCTCTTTGCAGTAGAACTTTGCTCCAGAATTTAAGCTTTCGTTAGACAAGTGTTTTGCTGTCATGGTCGCAGGAATATCTGATGCTGTCTGATTGCAACTGCAATCTGATGCACTGTTGTCTTCCCAAGTTTACAGCACAACAGCTCTGAGAGGTGCAAATCAAACCATTCATCTCCTTAGCTAATTAATTGAAATCTACCGATTTTGACTTAAATGTCAACATTAGCTACTTTGTTATTCAAGTATCAGGGGGTAATGGTCTTAGTCTGCATCCACAAAAACAACAAGAAGTCCTGTGGCACCTTAAAGACTAGCAGATTTATTTGGGCATAAACGTTCGTGGGTAAAAAATCTCACTTCTTCAGACTCATGAAAGCTTATGCCCATATAAATCTGTTAGTCTTTAAGGTGCCACTGGACTCCTTGTTACTTTATTGCTGTTCATTTTGGCAGAGGCATCCAACTCAAGGGCTCACACCATAATCCCCAAATAACTCTTTAGTAGCCAAATGTCAAAACTGTGCCGCTAGCTGTCAAAACCTCAGCTTCCACCAGCAACTTCTTTTATGTTATTATAGTGTTAATACAAAAACACTGAAAACTGATAATGTGGCGGGGGGAGGCGGGAGGGAAGTGTACAATGAATGTAATTTGACAACAAAATAAACAACACAGGAACAATTTAGCATGGTAGGCTTGTTTGTTACTTTTTAATTCATTCGTTAAAAAAATGTCCATTTTAAAATTTAAATTAAGCTGCTGCAGAATTTCCATTCCTCTGCACCTGGGTGCCACAAAAGGCAGGAAACATGCCTCAGAATTTAGGTGCAGCTTGACACAAAGTTACGAGGGCCTTAACCTTGTCCCATGAAACCATGTATGGGACATCGCACCCTTTGTTTTTATCCTAAATAGTTGCTTATTTGCTTCTTTATTGACCAACTGGCATCCTCTGGGAGATCTGTTGACACTCTTAGAAAACTTGTAGGAGCCTTTGTCCCTTCACAAATTTTTCTGCTGTGCAGGAAGATCCTTTCAGGCCTCCTTGCTGCTGGCTCCTCAGGTTCTGTACGAGTTGCCTGTTGCTACCGAGCATTATTTATTTTTATTTGTTTCTTTCTTTAGCTTTTAATAACACTTATCTCATACTCAAGGTGCCTCACATAAATTAAAGAAATGATATTCAACACAAACTATTAAGATCTTACAATCATTATTGAATTGGCATTACAGCATTACCACAAGCTTAGTGAGTAATCATTGCCACAATCCAAGTGCCATCTGGTTCATTTGTGAGTGCTCGGGCATAAAGAGCCCTTGAGATGAAGTCACAAATGTAGAGAAATTGCTGGGAGAGCCAATGGTTAGGAACGCCTGTTTTTAAAGTCCACATAACAAAAGCTGAAGAGTGGAGATTATGCGGGGAGGGAAGAGAAACCAAGAGGAATAATTGTTTTAAAATTTAGAAAATAAAATTAAATGTGAGGCTACACGCAGACTAGGTGGGTAGCACATTACTTAGGAATTTGAATGCACCCGTGGGATTTCCATAGCTACACCCCATTCGCCATAGCTACAACTCCAGTCTAATAATTTTTAAAACATGCTTTCATGAAGTAATTAATTTTTACTGTTACCACATTTTTCCTTCAGAAATTTTTCCTTTCTTAATGTATCTTTTCCTCTATCTTTTGTAGTGTGTTTTAAGTCACTCAGTCCTAAATTTCAGCATTGTACAGTCATTTCCCTCTTTTTCTTCTCCCATCAGCCGTCTTCTTCCCACCTCCAAGAGACTGTGGGAAACCTTTACTAGCTACTGAAATGGCTCCAATCACCATAATGTCATTGATGGATTTTAGCCTCACAAATCACTGTGAGATAGGGGAAATACTTTCTCCATTTTGCAGATGGGGAAATGAGGCCTGTCATGGGCAAGTCTCTTAATCTAAGGTCACAAAGGAAGTCTGGCTGAATTGGGATCTAAACCTGTTTCTGAATGAAACTTTCAAACCCTGAAATAGCTTGAATCATTCCTCTCTGGTCACACTTAGAGGCTCATGGTGGGCAACAGTCCCTCTGCCTCTACAGCCCTCATCTTCTTCAACTTCTCCAGGAAGTCTTGGTGGTGCTGGTGGGAACACAGCTAAGTCTCAGCATTAATACTCTGCTCTACAGCTTCTGGATGTTAGATGTAAACACCAACATATCCCAGCTATTTCGGTGCTGTGCAGAGATCCTCATGTGGATGAAGAGCACATGGTGAAAGTCTAGTCTAGGCAAGATAAATCTCTCTCTCTCTCTCTCTCTCTTTGTCACAATCACCCATAAATAAACTGCTGTCCCCAAGCTCTTTCCCTATATAAACAAACACATTTTCTCTTGCCTCCTGTTCTGATGCAAACTCTTGTACCCTCTTCCCTTACAGCTCACCCATTCTCTGTGAGGCACTCACATACATTCCTGTCCCCAGTTTGCCCTGTTCTATTGCATATAGGTTCTTATTTGGTGTTCATCATCGTAGTATCTGAGTGACTTCCAGTAACACATTAAGCAGCTTGACGAACATCTGTCATGTGTTTGGTGTTTTGCCCTCTCCACATGAGGAGAAGGATGTGCAGCTAAGTGCTTTTTAGTGGTAGCTCTTCCTTATTTTTTGGGGGGCTGTGGGTGTGTTATTTTGTTTGTTTTTTCATATATATATTTGTGATCCTACTCCACCATACACACTTCTACTATTTGTTCCCCCATACAAACACTCCTGATGGTATTTCTCTCTCTTTGAAGATCCCCCTTGCCCTACACACTCCTGGGCCTCTTCTCCCCAGACACACATATATACTCATGCACTCCTAGTTTGAACCATTCCAGTTTTTTCAACGCTAATTCAATAAGGTTTAATTAAATAAAGTTTATCTTCATCCCATAAAGTTTGTTTGGGATAGGACAGGATATTGTCAGTCAGTCACACTTTGATGAGGATAATAGACAGCACTGAGCCAGTGACATATCCTTGTGGGATCCCAGTAGAAACACCCCATTTAATGACCATTCTCCATTAACATTTACATTCTGATCTCTATCATAGATTCCAAGGCCAGAAGCAGGGGTGGCTCTATGTATTTTGCTGCTCAAAGCACGGCAGTCAGGAGGCTTTTGGCGGCATGCTTGTGGGATGTCCACTGGTAATGTGTATTCAGTGGCATGCCTGCGGGAGGTCTGCCAGTCCCGCGCCTTCAGCGTACCCACCACTGAATTGCCGCCGAAACTGCAGGACCGGTGGACTGAAGGCAGCCTGACTGCCGCCCTCACAGCGACCAGCAGGCTGCCCCCCACGGCTTGCTGCCCCAGGCATGCGGTTGGTGCGCTGGTGCCTGGAGCAGCCCCGGCCAGGAGGGAACACTGTGATCATGTAGTCTGACCTCCTGTACAACACAAGCTGCAGATCTTCTCCAAAATAATTCCTAGAGTACATATTTCAGAAAAAAAATCCAATCTTCGTTTAAAAATTTGCCAGTGATGGACAATCCAGTGTGACCCCTGGCAATCAGTTCCAATGGTTAATTACTCTTTCTGTTAAAAAAATTATGCCTTATTTTCAGTCTGAATTTGTTTAGCTTCAACTTCCAACCATTGGATCAGGTTATGCCTTTCTCTGCTAGACTGAAGAGCCAGGGCCGGCACTTCTATTAGGTGACCCTAGGTGGTCGCCTAGGGTGCCAGGATTTGGGGGTGGCATTTTGTGCGCTCCCCACGGGGCACATGGGAGCTTCTGGTTCCACTCCCGTTGTGCCGCCGCAGAAGGACCTTCTGCCGAAGTGCCGCGGAAAACAGCGGCAGGCAATTGAGCAGCTCAATGGCTGCCGCTGTTGCCTGCGGCATTTCAGCGGAGGGTCCTTCTTCGGCGGCGCGATGGGAGCAGAACCGGAAGCTCCCGCGCGCCCTGTTGGGAGCGCACAAAATGCCGCCCCCCCCAAATTCTGCCTAGGGTGCCAGAAACCCTGGCGCCGCTCCTGTGAAGAGCCCATTATGAAGTATTTGTTCCCCATGTAGGTACTTATAGACTGTAATCGAGTCATCCCTTAACTTTTTTTGTGTTAGTCTAAATAGACTGAGCTCCTTGAGTCAGTCACTAAAAGGCATATTTTCCAATCCTTTAATTATTCTGGTGTCTTTTCCCTGAATCCTCTTCAGTTTATCAACATCCATCTTGAATTGAACTGGACACAGTATTTCAGTAGTGGTTGCACCAGTGCCAAATGCAGAAGTGAAATAACTTCTCTACGTCTACTCAAGATACCCTTGTTTATGCATCCAAGGATCTGGCAACACTTGCACTGGGGCTCATCAGGGAGCCATACCCAGTTTTTAATCCATTTAGTAGACACTACATTGCTTTTGTATAATGCTAATTTTTTAATTAGGGTGTGTGGTCAAATATCTTACAGAAGTCTAAGTCTGTTATTGCAAGAGTTACCTTTATCAACCAAACTTGTGATCTCATTACAAAAAAAATCGAGTTAATTTGACAGCACCAATTTTCCATAAAATCAGTCTTGTCTTGAGGTTGCTCATAATGACAAGTGTATCCAGAGCTATATAGTGGAGGTCTATAAAGAGAGCTGTGTAGAGGTCGTATGTTATGAGGGATATATAAAGATAATTATATTACAAGTGGACATTAAGGAACGTATCCAGAGCTTTATACGAAAGGTGCATATAGAAAATTATGTAGAGGTGTTCTTAGCAAGGAGAAGGCTGGGCAGCATATAGACACAAGGTTAACGTTGTCCCTCACATACAATTTAGTGTCACAGCACATTTGGCAAGCAAGGCAGTTTATGAAAAGGGAGAAGCGGGCTCCAACACATTCCTATGAATTGAGGGGTTTAAGCAGGGCTGGCGCTTCCATTTAGGTGGCCTAGGCAATCGCCTAGGGTGCCAGGATTATTGGGGGGTGGCATTTTGCCAGGGGGGGCGGCAGGCGGCTCTGGTGGACCTACAGTAGTTGTGCCTGCGGAGGGTCCCCTGGTCCCGTGGCTCCAGTGGAGCTACCGCAGGCACTGCTGCGGCAGCTCCACCGGAGCCGCGGACCAGCGGACCCTCTCCGCAGGCCAGCGCGTGGGGCGGCGAAATGGCCGTGCGCCTAGGGCGCTAAAAACACTAGCGCTGGTCCTGGATTTAAGGAATTTACAGATTTGTCAAACTTCATTGGGCAAGAGATTTCCTAACTCGGGATTAAGTCAGAGTGTGTGTGTGTGTGTGTGTGTGTGTTCAACTCACTCATCCCACTCTCTTTCTTGGAAATCTGTTCAAACAGTTCTAGCAGCTTGTGAGAGACCTCCTGCTTTAGAGGGGGGATCAGGTCCCTTCCAGCACAGACAGTAGCCTTTCAGGACTGTCTCCTTTAAGATGTATGTGAAGAGGCTGACTCTGGAGGAGGAGTTATGTAGATTACAGATGAACATTCTGGAGTGGAGGAGAGAAGAGCGAGGAGAGGGACAAGCACAGGCAGGGCAGGGGAGCACAAGCAGCCAGGCAGCAAAGGCCTTTCCGAGCAGGAGCGGGAGGAGGAGGAGGATACAGAGGCGGCTGCTGTGCAAAGGAAAAGCCTTACAGGAGCTGCAGCTGTACTTGGATGCCACATTGCCTCGTTACGGGGCTGAGGATGAGTAAGAGCTGACCCTGCTGCTGCTGCTGCTATCTGTGTTGTGGAGTGAAGTGTCTGTTTCTTCTTCTCCTCCTCCTCCCCTGTTGTGGGTGAACCTGCATTAAGGGTTCTTCACCAACACTGGGGACTGTTTGTTTGTGTAAGGGAAGGAGAGGAAGCACAGAGAAAGAGGACTCTTCCATCCACTGAGGCGCAGTTCACTATGAGCTTACTCGCATTCAGCACTGGAAGCCGGTTGGATTTCGTACATCATTCCAGGGTGTTTTTCTTGCAAACCTTGCTTTGGATTTTATGTGCCCCCGTGTGCACAGCGGAGCAGTATTTCAATGTGGAGGTAAGATCAGTCGGGTGTATGTGTGTGTGTGTGTTTCCTTCCTCTTTCCCTTTCTTCCGAAGGCTGTTCCCCAATATTTGGGCTGATTCAGTAAAACAGCTCCCCAGCCATGTCTCCGGAGCACTTTGGCTTTGCTTTCTTGCAGCAGCCAGCTCTCGGATCCGAGTTCCCTTGTCTGATGGATGCCTGTTAGCCGGAGAATCCCGTTATCCTCGGCAGCCCAGAGCTAGACCACATCATTGTGCCCGGCATATGCCGGGAAGATACGAATCCCTAAACACAAGCCAGTGGCATAATAAAAGGAGCTAGGATATATAATACCCAGACAGCTCAGAGAAAGCTGCAGGGATACCTTTGACTTCAGATGTCTTGCTGTCTTAAACAAAGGGCAAGAATAAATGAAAGAGAGTCTAATGTGGAGGAACGGGGGAGGGAAACTTGATATGTTAGTATATCTCCTTGTCAAATATTTAAGCACAAAAGCTGGTCTTATTCTCACTTAAGCATAACTGAATGCATGTTATTAGAAATGCCTAAATAAATGCCATTTAGGTGCGACTAAAGCTGGAGGGTGGGGGGAGCCAAGAAGGAGATTTAAAAAAAAAAAGTGGAAAAGCGAATTAAAATGAATAGCTTCCCAGGCAGGACTAACCCTAGGAATTTTGCTGCCACAGTGAGATTTTATTGTATGCCCCCTATTTCCAACCCCTATTCTAATCCACCCCACTTTTTCAGTTTTTATTTTTCATGTTATGCTTTCCATTAAGAAATATTTGTCACTATGTCTCTTTTGTGCATATTTGTCCTTCCTTTTCTTTTTCTTGTCTTTCATGGTGTATCTTGATGCATCCTTTTCTGCATAGTTTCCAGTTTGGTTTCCTTTAATCTGATTTTTCAGTACTGTATAATACTTCCCTCTCTTTTCTTCCCATCCATTCCGGTCCTTCACCTTCCTTTCTTTCTTGTCCTGTGTATGTCTCCCTACTTTACACATTTCTTTCATTCTCTCCCTCACACTATAATTCCATTCTTTTGTTATCTGCCCGTACTCCTCACTTGCTTCTCTCCAATCCATCCTGCTTTCTGAACTTTCTGCTGCACCCATAGACCACACAGACCATTTGTTCCTATCTCCAGACTGTCTCTCACCCACACACTTGTATTCCCTGAACTTTTTCTGTAGCACAAATATACTCTTGTCCCCAACCTCTCTCTCTCTCTCTCTCTCTCACACACACACACACACACACTTGTATTCCCTGAACTCTTTCTCTAGCACAAATATACTCTTGTCCCCAACCTCTCTCTCTCTCTCTCTCTCTTTCTCTCTCTCTCTCTCTCTCTCACACACACACACACACACGTTTCCTCTTTGTCCTACATAAACTCTTGTTCCCCTAGCTGTCACCCACTTACACACATTCCTGCCCCACAATGAAGAAATCTCCCTCAGACACACCCCTGTCCCTGTCCCATATCTCCTTAACCCCAGACACATCTGTACTTCATATCAATTATGCCTCATCCAAGATTTCTCCAAACACACCTGGTGTCTTCCACAAAAAGTCTCTCCCAGGGTAGACATTGGGTCTACCCCCAAAAATCTCCCCCCAGACAAACCTGGTCTCCTTCCCCATCCATGTTCCCCCTTCCACACACACTTCTAGTCTTCCCCTGCACAATGTTGGTCTATTCCTCCAGGATTTCCTCCCATACACAATACAGGTCTCTCTCTCTCCTCACCCAAGTTCACCTCTCCCACACACCCCCTTCTGATCCAATACTAGTCTCTCCCTCTCCACCACCAAGAATTCCCCCCACCACACACATTCTCCTGGGGTAACTTTCCCAAAATCTCTCAACACACACGTGTGGTCTCCTCATATCAGTCTCTTCTCATGTAATCCTGGTCTCTCCATGCCATCATTAATATTTCCTCCCCATTCAGATCTCCTGCTCTCTTTTGCTCCAGGATCTCTTCTTCTGCCATTTCTGGTTGCTCCTCCTTCTTACCACCAATATCTCTGACACACACAGACACACACATCCCTTTTCTATTTCCCCTAATATTTCCCTCCCCCTCTGTGTTAGATTGTAAATTCTTTGGGACAGAGACCATGCCTTTCCGTCTGTTGTACAATAACAGAGCCATGATCCTGATTGTGGCCTTTGGAGGCTACTGCAGTATAAATAATAACACTCACTTCTAGTAATTTTCTTCATTTCCCTCAGTATTTTTCCTCACATGCAATGCTGCTCAGTTTCCTTCCCCCTAATGTTTCTCCCACCCTTCCGAGCTGACGTGCACATTTTGATTCTTCTCTCAACCATGTCCCCTGCTATGCTGCTACTTTCTCAACTTCATTCTTTCATTGGTGGATATAAAAGCAAGCACTGAGGAAGAGCAGAGACAGCTTTGTGTACCCTTTCCTGTCTTCCCTTAGTGGCCCCCTGCTGGGGATATAAAAGAAATTTCAGCTACAGAAGAACTTCGTCCTCCCTCTGTAGACTTATTTGCTGGCCGCTGGTTCTGGTGGAGAGATGGGCAGTAGATGGAGTTATGATGGGAGGAGAGAGAAAATGTCATAGTCTAGTGGGGCACAAAGGGGAGGCCAACCATAGCATGTGGGAGGTTTTCAGGGGAAAGAGGAGAAACCGATTTTTTTCCCCTTCTCTTTGGTATGGAAAATAGTAGATTTTGAGGAAGAACAGTACCACAAGGAAGGAAAGCCGAAGAGAGGGGGAAAGTGCTTGTACTCATGAAATGCCATTCAGGTTCTTTAGAGGTGTCTCATCTCCTGACCCTCCCCTTCCTCCTGAAACAAAATGTGTTCCATGCTAGCACTTCCAAGGTATTTTCATTTCCTCACAGCTTTTCAGTTGTCTTTTGTTGTAATATTGAGAGGTGCCACAGTCACAAAGCAGAAGGGAATGTGAGGCAAAGGACTTGGCAACAATGTGGTGACATTGTGCCATACAATTCTGTGTGTCAGCATCAGATCCATAAAACACTTACACTCTATAATAAATCAGTAAAATGGAATATGACAAATTCATTCCAAGATCCATTAAAATACACATAGAAATTAGGGTACCTTAAAAAACTAGTGCCAGTTCGGTTGAATTCAGTTCCACTGAATACATGTATTTGGAAAACAGACTGTGGCATGATTATTTTTATGCTAATTGAGGTTTCTTATGAATTTAAAAATTTATTTTTTGATTTTTATACTCTGATTATAGTAAAATTTGGAGGAAATACTGATGATAGGTATTGAGCATTGGAAAACATGGGATCAATCTATTTGCTATTGTAATTCTGACTGATATAGTCTAACATTTTAGGTGTTGAATGAAATTTGTATAGTAATGCTGGCTTTCTTGGTTTCCAACTTGAGTTTGTAAGGCTGAACCAGAACATGTCTCAAGGGATACTACTGAAGTTCAAAGAGATTAAGTGTAGGTATCTTCTTCTAAGACAAAACAATAGGAACCTGAAGTTTACAATTGGCATGACCATTTTTTTTAAAATCATATTGGTTGTTTGTAAAACTTGTTCTTGCTAAACATCCAGATGGAAGTGGGTGAAGGTTCTGCTTCCAATGATAGCTGACGTGTAATTTCTGAAACATGAATGTCACTGATGACTTTCATATGGTACATACTGTTTTAATAAGTAGACATAGCTGAGTATGATGTAGGTCAGAGTGAGAAATGTAAATGACAGTCATTTATTTATTGCATTAACCGTAGTATTGCTCTCACGGTCTCTGATGTCAATGAAAATTTTGCAGTGGATTTAGATAAGGGAGGGCTGTAAATCCACCATTTATTTCAAGTATTCATGAGTGCTTTGAGTAACAATATTTGAGATCTAGGATTCATATAAGACTAGTTTTAGGAAGTTTTAGCTTTTATTTTCATAGGTTCCTGGTCATCACTGGAGTTTTGGAGATCACTTTCTAAGCTGTCACCTGCTTCAAAGGTTAGGGTTAAGGTCCAGATTGTTAATTCCATATTACTCATACAAGTACTGCCATCAAAGTCTGAGGTTTACTTGTGTGAGTGATTGTGCACCAGAGGTTTACAGTGTTTTCCTAAATTTTTAGTTCAGTCTTACTCTACAAGTCAAATGCATCAGTGGGATAGTAAATGGGATAATAGCTATTAACAAAATATTTAAAATTCAGATGTTATCCTACTAATTGAGAGAGCTTTCAGTATAGAATTCTTGTAATGACCTGGCTGGATTTTTCCCTTTGAAGATCTATGTAGGATAATGGAATTCCCAGGCAAACAGTTTTTTTCCCACTGATTCTTCATTATGTTAACTGTTTCTTGCATTACTAGATACTAAATACTTCTGGTGTTTATAGGCAATTTCACTGTTAAAGACCCCAAGCAGAACTTTAACACTCATAGGGTAGTTACGAATATTAAAGAGTAGAATGTGACCCTTAAACTTGTAATTTTGTTGATAACTGTTTTCCTAAAGCTGACATTTTCTATAGTTTAAGGATTTCTGTAATTATTTTTATTTATATTGCATTAAGAACAGTTTCACCTTTTTAATAGGTATGTGTGTGGGGCAACGGGCGAGAGGGAAAACCCACTGAAACAAACTACCTTTTTCAAAAGACAGGATAGGAGCACCTTTCTCTCCCCAACTCTCATCTTGCATACTCCTAATCATGTTGAGTAGCTCCATGCAAGTTATTGCAACTGTGAAGAAGCATTTGCAGGATCATGTCTAGTCTCGCTAACTGCATCAGTGTTGAGGGAAATGCTAGAGGGAAAAGTATGGCTCATCATCTCTTTTCTAAAGGAGACTGTTATGCTATATTTTCTGTCTTCTATTGCTGTGAGTCCTATTTTAGTATGAGCAACACCTTAAAACAATACAACCTTCTTTTTCTCCTCCCCTCCTTTTAAGTAAGTGTGACAGTTAAATTGCTTATTGTGGAACAAAACACAGTGGAATCAAAACTTCAGAGAAATACTGTCTGGTAGCATTTTTCCATGGTAACAAGCAGATGAGAATCTCTTTGTTTTCATTGTTAACAAACTTTACAATTAGTGTCCTCTCTTGCTGAATGGTGATACATGACCTTTTCATCCCTATGCATTGGGTTTTTCTAAACATTAAAAAAACTGATCATTTTTAATCTTCAACCTGTAATTGTAAGGGAATAAACAATTGGGAAAAAAAAATCTGCATCTTCACTTTTATATGCTTTTCAACTGGAATACTTAATTAGAATTGCAAGTGCTTTGCGGTATTGTAATGAGAGTGTGTTACAGAGCAAGCCTGGAAAAAACATGTAAAGAAGGAGTTAAAGTTATTCCTGAGATTACACACTGCCATATGTATGGAAAGAAACTTGATAGGCCCTTCATATTGTTTTTATTTACAAGCATTACACATTACATTCAAGTATTTTAAGGGCCCAGTCGTGCACTCCTTACTCACTGAAGTTGTGGGTATATTTATAAAAGGATGCTGAAGGACCATTTGTTAATATTGATGGTGGGTATAGTTAGCTGGATGGGTATATTAGTTGAGAATTTAGATATAATGTAGTATAGTCAGTACTTACTTAGAAAAAGCAGGTACAAAGAAATTTAACTGTAAAGGCTTCTGATGAACAGATCTATATATCTAGCATTGTGCCACAGCATTAATATAAATGGATGTTAATCAGAAAGTTATAGCTCTGGTAGCTAACGGAAGGCTTTTCACACTCTTCCATCATAAAAGGCAGATGGTACTACGCAATGAATTGGCCTTCGTTTCAGTGCGACTTTGAAATATGCATGGAGATTATTGTTTGGATTATTGCATTGCCTGCTATAATTCAAAACATAATTCCTTTGTTTAAGAATACCAACAGATTAATGTACTACTGGAGTAAAATATTGTTTATTATTGGTATTACAGGAATACGCAGGGGCCTACTCCTGGATTGATCTCCATTGCCTTAGGCAATATGCAAACACAAAACAAAGATGGTCCCTGTCCCAAAGAGTTTACCCAATCCAAGTCATATGTTAGTTCTTTAGGGCTTTTATGGTTTTAATGGCAGGGAACTATTTAGAATTAGAATGAATCCCATCTACTGTTACAAATAGTCAGTTGTTTAGTATTTGAACATCAAATCCATTAGTAGCTCTCAGTTTTATGAAAGAAAAGGTTTGGTTAAATAAAGTATTTTGTGAACATTGCAAGATAAACACAGAAAACTGCAGTGTATTTATCTTTTGTTTGAGAAGCTATTTGTAAAAGAATTATTGAATTTATTGTCCTAAAAATAGGCCATCCTTCAGTAAAATTTTGTGAAATTAATACATTACCATTCATTGTTTTCTCAGAGTGGGTATACTATTTTTTAAGTGGTTTAAGATTTATGTCTCTCTTTGTCAATTTTATTTGAATCCATTTAAAAGGTCAGTGCTTGCTCTAGGCACCTTAGTTATGCTTATGCACTTGGCAGGGCTCGGTTGTAAGAGTTTATAAAGATAAAATGGTGAATTATTTAGTTTCAAAATATTTTAACCTGTATCTGTTCTCTCAGTTTTAAAGTCTTTCTCCTTCTTTTACCTTAACTCATGATTGTTTTATGGTGTTAAAATCCTAGAAGACTGCTTCTTCTTGATGTTGTTTGAAGATACTTAATATACCTCTCCATATTGGATTACAGTTTATTGCCTGACCCATTTTCCATCTCCACTCCCTACCACTCACCATAATGTGAGGGGGTGGGTTGACTATGCTTGGTTGGATATCTCTGGTGTGTCAGATGACACATTTGGTTTCAGTTTGTATTAAGAAGATCTATATTGGAATTCCAAACATGAGTTTGCTTGCTGCAGAAATGGATTTTAAAAATAATTATGTCAGAGAGAGCTTTATCTTTTAAAGAGAGGTCATGTTATTTGGAACCTTTAGTTTATTCATTGGTTGCTTGGCAACTCTTCATTCATGCTACTGCTTATGACCATTCATTATAAGCACATTTTACTGAACAGTAAGGACAATTACACTGTAACAGCGTTTTTCTGGGAAGAACTAAAATTGACAAACTATAGAAATGGAAATACTTAGTTATATAATTTTATCTGTTGATTGAAACTGTTGTGTACTGTTTCTGTGTACTGACAACAGCTGTTTTATACCACTCAAGAAGTGACTGCCTTTTAGTGATGGGTGAAGTAATTCTTTCATACCTCTTTCATACCTCTTGGAGTGTTATAAGACATAATTAACTAATGGGCTTGATCTTGTATTTTTTGCACACTCAAATCTCCCATTGATTCCACAGGCAGGTTTCACCATCTGGTCCAGCAAGGATCCTATTGATTTTAATGCATTGAGTATTAAAAAAGAGGCAGTCAGAAACCTTGCAGGATCAGGCCTCAGATTTCAAGTGTTGCAGGCTTGCGTCTGGTGTTTGAAAAGTGCTTTAAAATCCTGAGCTAAAAAACAGTAAATAAATTGGAGTGGAGGTATGGCTGAAACAATGAGCCACAATATTTTCTGTAGAAGATTCAGTGGAAAACAATGGAAACTTTCATTATGGTCCATGATAACGGATGAATAAAGCATATGATTTTTGTATTGTGGAGGAAGATTATTTTTGAATAGTTTTCTGGTTGTTCTTTATGGGCCAGCTTGTGACTGGCCCTTGTGTGGGTCTGCAGTGGGAAGGGGTAGGGTGAAAGGATTTTTACTTCCTCCCCTCGGCTCGGTCCCTGCATGCTGTCAGAACACAGGACTGTTTCCTACATGTGCTCTAAAGGATGCCCTGCACACCAAAACCATAGGGAGGAGGTGGGTCTGTCTCTGCCCTCACTACCCAGTTGGCCTGCGGATGGTGCAGCCTGTGCATCAGAGAGCTGGGAGAAGGATTGTGCCCTGAGGAATAATCCTTCCCTCCAATTCCCCTGGGATGGTGCAACTCCACCCCATCCTTTCCTTAAGGGCTGTGCTTGTATGGCACACACTAACCCTAAATGCTGTAGGATAAGTCCATGTACCGCATTTGCAGTTCCATCCACATTTTCCCTGATATGACACAGTTGATTCTGTTTCAGTAAGATGACTTCATTCATCCTTCTCCTCTTCCCTCCCCAATCTTTTATCATTACAGAGTATCAAGTTAGTTTCACACCTTTGTGTAGAAGATTGTCCTCAGACAAATCTGCCCTTTGATTATTTGCTCATTTTCTGGAAGAAAAGCCGACTTCTTTGTTTCACTGGACCTGTTTGTTTTTGTTGGCCAACAAACACATCTCTGCCCTCCAGTGTGGGATGAAGGCTGATAATGGGGAAGATTCCTCTTTCATTGAAATGGCAGCTAAGGGGCAAAGGGAAAACGACCAAATACTTAGAACAGGGGTGGGCAAACTTTTTGGCCTGAGGGCCACATCTGGGTATGGAAATTGTATGGCGGGCCATGAATGCTCACAAAATTGGGGGTTGGGGTGCAGGAGTGGCTGAGGGCCACAGCTGGGGGCTGCGGGCTCTGGGGTGGGCCCAGAAATAAAGAGGTCAGGGTGTGGGAGGGGGCTCTGGGCTGGGGCAGGGGGTTGGGGTGCAGGGGGGGTGAGGGCTCCAGCTGGGTGTACAGGCTCTGGGGTGGGGCTGGGGATGAGGGGTTGGGAGTGCAGGAAGGTGCTCTGGGCTGGGACCAAGGGGTTCAGAGTGTGGGAGGGGGATCAGAGCAGGGGCAGGGGGTGGTATGCGGGAGGGGATCAAAGATGCAGGCTCCAGGTGGCACTTACCTCAAGCAGCTCCTGGAAGCAGTGGCATGTCCCCCTTCCGGCTCCTACATAGAGGCGCAGCCAGGCAGCTTGGCGTGCTGCCCCATCTGCAGGTGCCACCTCTGCAGCTCCCATTGGCCATAGCTCCCAGCCCATATGAGCTGTGGAGCCCCTTTGCTCACCCTATACATAGGAGCCGGAGGGGGGACATGCCACTGCTTCTGCGAGCTGCGCAGAGCCACAACACAGGTGGAGCAGTGCAAGCTCCTGGTTGGAGTGCCAGAGTGGGACAAGCCCCGAAACCTGCTCCAGGGCGGGAGATCGAGGGCCCGATTAAAACATCTGAAAGGCCGGATGTGGCCCCTGGGCCATAGTTTGCCCACTCCTGACTTAGAACATGGTTAAGTAATACAACAGAAAAACAAGCATCCCTTTTATGGAAGGGAACACCCTTCTTTGACAGATCTAAATGGATTTTCATGCAATGTTCCAGGGAGAAATTGTCTTCACTTTTTTGCTGTATCTTATCCCTGGGATGACAATCCTATTGTGCTACCCTTCCCTGTTCCAGCCTTGGGTTTCTTGATGTGCTGTTAGCAGAGCTGGTTAGCCCTCTGTCTTCTCCAGGAAGCTGAGGCTGAGGTTGTGGCAGTTTATTGACATGCAGTGCTTTGGATGTTGCACAAATCTATCATGATGAAATTTCATTGTTAACGGCAAGTAAAATTAATGATCTGTCTACAAAATAAAACTATTATATTATAATTAGTTAATATCCCCTTGATCAATCAGTCCATCAGCCCTCACAGAGAGAGCGTCGATCGCAACAAGTCATTCGTGGTGTTCTAGCCCAGTGGTTTTCAAATTGCGGGTTGTGAACCAGTACTGGATCGTGGAATGTAAGGCACTGAGTTGCGACAGCTCTAGTCAGCACTGCCAACCGGGGTGTTAAAAGTCCTGTTGGCAGTGCTGCCCAGCTAAGGCAGGCTAGTCCCTACCTGTCTGACACCGCATTGTGCCCTGGAAGCAGCCAGCAGCATGTCTGGCTCCTAGGCAGGAGGACCACAGGGCTGCCCCCACCCCAAGCACTGGCTCCGCACTCCCATTGGTGGGGGACACAGTGCCTGTGGACAAGAGCTGTGCGGAGCTGCTTGTACGACTCTGCCTAGGAGCCAGACCTGCTGCTGGCTGCTTCTATGGCACAGCATGGTCCGCGGTGCCAAGACAGGCAGGAAGCCTGCTTAGCACCCCTGCTGCACCACTGACTGGGAGCTGCCTGAGGTAACCCTGCACCTCAACCCTGCGCCCCAATCCCCTGTCCCAGTCCTGAACTCCCCTAAACCCTGAGCCCCTTCCTGCACTCCAAACCCTTCATCCCTGGCCCCACACCAGAGCCTGCACCCCCAGCCCAGAGCCCTGACCCCCTCCTGCACATCAACCTCCTGCCCCAGCCCAGAGCCCCCTCCCACACCCTGAACTCCACATTCCCAGCCCCACCCTGCAGCCCTCACCCCCACATTTCAACCCTCTGCACCAGCCCTGAGCCCCTCCCACACCCCAGTCCCCAGTTCTGTTGTGTCGTGGCCATCAACAATTTTCTTTAACGGAGTTACCAGAAAAAAAGGTTTTAAAACCACTATTCTAGCCAGTCCTTCAGCCACCCACCGGCCAGGCTGTCAGTGGCACCGGACACCCAATCAGTATGGTGCACCACAGCCCAGAACCCCTGAGCAATCTGCCCCCCTCAGCCTCCCAAGTAGCTGGGATTACAGACACGCACACCGAACCTGGTATTATAATTAGTAATAGTATTAGAATAGCTAAATCTCCAGAATGATTCAGGTCACTGAGACAGGGCTGTTCTCATTGCTTCTTTATAATTTGAAAAATGTGTTCTGCTTTTTAGTTTCCTGACTGATAGTGAAGTGCTGTATTCTGATGCTACTATAACTTCTTTCTGCAACATATATAAAATGATTGATTTTTCTCTGTATCTTCCATATGCTTTCAAATGGAAGAGGGGAGGCAGTGTGGTCCAGTGGTTAGTGCACTGTTCTAGGAGGCAGCAGATTTGGTTTACATTTTCGCTGTTTCTTGCTGTGACTTGGGCAAGTCAATTTCCCTTTCTCTGTGCCTCAGTTTCTCCATGTGTAAAATGGGAACGCTGTTGCTTCCCTTCCTTTTTAAAGTGCATGGAGATCTACAGAGGAAAAGTGCTATAAAAGAGCTAAGAATTCTTTCTTTCTTTCTTTCTTTACAAAGAACAATAATAGTAATAATACAATAATTAATATATAAATTATATTTAATTTTAGGTAGCTGTGCTATAAGATTTCTACGCATCTCAACAAGGATACCAAAACATAATTTATTTTATCTGAATTAGACACTTTTCTCAAAAGCAAGTGGCAGAACAGAAAAAGCAACTACAATTTCCACATTATTCCAACCCACAAACATTTGCAAATTAGAGCTGTAACATAGTAGCAAATGCTTGCAATAAGCTTAGATGGGAACTTGCTTTAAATCCTCCAGATCCCACATTCACAATTCTTTTTGGTTTGAAACTTTTTGTGCTTAGTTTCAGCTCAGAGGTGAATTTTATCGGGAACATTTGAGTAAACTCTGTTCAATTTCACTTTTGCATAGTCCAAGTGTGAAAACAAATACTGGACCTGATCTAAAGCCCACTGAAATCAATGGAACAACCTCTATTAGCTTTAATGGATCAGACTTAAATTTTCCACTCTAAGAAAAATTGAAACAATGTTATTTTAATTTCAATGTAGGTATTTATATGGCTTCATCTCTATAGTATCTGAGTGCCTCCCTATTAATTTAGTTATTTATTTGGATTTTTATGAAATACAATAAAAGAGAACCCTTTCAGTGCTCTGGGCTCCTTTCACAACATTTTTTTTTGAAATGCATTAATGAATACTCATGACTTTAGTCTACTATTTTACAGATGGAGAACTGAAGCATGGAGAGGTTAAAGACTTGCCATGGTCACCTGGGAAGTGGACCTAGTTTTCCTGAGTCCCAGTCCAGTGCCTTAACCACATGGCTACCTTTCTTTACACATCAGCGCTACTTCTTTTCTCCCCCTTATTGTTTTCTTTCTTATGGGGCATTTTCATCTCTTTCCATTTTTTCTTTTTTCCTTTTTTTTAAAGTCTGTCTTGTTACAGATCCCTGCCTGCATCAATTGTTATTAAATCATAGACTCATAATAGCTAGCGATGGAAACAACTTATGAGGTCATATTTCTGCCAATGCAGAATTGTATCCTATTGTAGTTTGCTAATGTGTTGTCAAGTCAAGATTTCAATATCTGCAGTGATCAGGGTTTCAAAAGTAGGCTTGACAAAACACTAGTAAATGTGCAGGAGGGACCCATCCCACTCCCAAGAGTTTGTCTCAGTAGTCCTTTCCCATTGCCTTCAGCAACAACAGTCTGAAGCTGACTCAGGTCAGGCAATCTTAGTTTCAAAGTGCTGTCTGTTTTGCAGTCCAAGATGCTGGCAACTACTATATAAGAGCATCGATGCAACGTGCTGATTAATGATTTGAGAGGTTTCTCTGACTTGTCAGAGTGAAACATAGAAGTGGGTGTGAGAGAATATAGGATTCCTCCAATCCTGCATCTAATTTGAAGTCTTGTATTTAAATAGAAATGAAGTTGCAGATATAGATTTGTGCCACTGTATATTCTGAAGAAAAGTTTCATTTGATGAGGGTGATGTATCATGTTTATTTCTTTTATAAACTCAATATCATTTATTAAATAAATACAGTATTAAATAAGATGGACAACCCACTATCACCTATCTTTAAAGAATCTTTTGGAAATTTTATATGTTTGCACTACATTATTGGTGTCATGACAATTGAAAAGACACAAATTCTTGAGTGGGAACAACTAATTTAGACCCTTTCAGTTTGTATATATAGTTGGTATTATTTTTTCAATGTGCATTACTTTGCATTTATCAACATTGAATTTCATCTGCCATTTTGTTGCCCAGTCAGCCAGTTTAGTGAAATCGGTATGTAGCTCTTCACCATCTGTTTTGGACTATCCTGAGGAATTCTGTATTGTCTTCAAATTTTGCCACCTCAGTGTTCACCAGCGTTTCCAGATCATTTATGAATATGTTAAACAGCACATGTCCCAGTATAGATCCTTGGGGGACCCCACTGTATACCTCTCAAATTGTGAAAACTGATGATTTATTCCTACTCTTTGTTTCCTATCTTTTAACCTGCTACTGATCCATCAGAGAACTTTCCTTCTTATCCCATGACTCCTTTATTTTCTTAAAAGCCTTTGGTGAGCCTTGTCAATTGCTTTCTGAAAGTCCAACTACACTATATCAACTGAATCATCTTTGTCCACATGCTTGTTAACCCCCTTAAAGAATTATAATAGATTGGTGAGGCATGATTTTCTTTTACAAAAGCAGTATTGTCTTCCCCAACATACTGTGTTTATGTATGTGTCTGATAATTATGTTCTTTACTATAGTTTCAACCAGTTTGCTTAGTCCTGAAGTCAGGCTTCCTGGCCTTTAATTGCTGAGATCACCTCTGGAGCTTTTTTAAAAATGGCATCACCTTAGCTGTCCTCCAGTCATCAGGTACAGAGCTGATTTAAGTGATAGGTTATATACCACAGTTAGTAGTTCTGCAATTTCATGTTTTATTTTCTTCAGAGCTCTGGGGTGAATCACCATCTGGGCCTAGGGACTTATTACTGTTTAATGTATCTGTTTGTTTCAAAACCTCCTCTATGGACACCTCAACCTGGGACACTTCCTCAGATTTGTCACCTACAAAGAATGGCTTGGGTATAGTGATCTCCCCCACATCCTCTGCAGTGCAGACTGATGCAAAGAATTCCTTTAGCTTCTCCATAAAGGCCTTGTCTTCCTTGAGCATCCTTTAGCATCTTGATCATCCAGTGTTCCCACTCATTGTTTGGCAGGCTTCATGCTTCTGATTTACTTAAAAATTGCTTTGCTATTTAGTTTTTGTGTCCTTAGTTAATTGTTCTTCAAATTCTTTCTTGACCCATCTGCCTAATTTTACTTTTACACTTGACTTGCCAGAATTTATGCATCTTTCTGTTTTCTTCACTAGGATTTGACTTCCAATTTTTAAAGGATGCCTTTTGCCTCTAATGGACTCTTTCACTCTGCTGTTTAACCATGCTGGCATTTTTTCAATTTGTGGTATACATTTTAGTTTGAGCCTCTATTATGGTATTTTTAGATAGACTCCATATAATTTGCAGGCATTTCACCCTTGTGATTGTTCCTTTTAATTTCTATTTAACTAGCTTCCTCATTTTTGTTTAATTCCCCTTTTTGAAGTTAAATACATCTGTGGTGGGTTTCTTTGGTCTTTTTTCCCTACAAACATTAAATTTAATTGCTTTATTGTTGCAATTACCGAGTGGTTCAGTTTTTTGGGCCAGAATTTGTATGCCACTTAGTTTTACATCAGGAATTGCCTCTCCCCTTGTGGGTTCCAGGACTAGCTGCTCCAAAAAAAAAAAGTCATTTATGGTGTCTAGAAATTTTATCTTTGCATCTCTTCCTGAGGTGACATATATTCAATCAATAGGCATTTGTACATTTTGTCAGTGTTCGGTTGCTGTATTTAAATGAGGCATTGTTACATTTTACTGCCTGTATTTTGTCTCTAGCTCCTATCTGTACTTTACCATCTTTTTTTCCCTATCTTCTTTACTAGGATATATAATTTCCTCTTTAATCAATTAATTCCTTAGGGATGTCTCTGCCTGAACCACGTGCTCCTCTGTACCCTTGCATCTTTCCCTCAGCCCTTAGTTTAAAAATTCCTCTACAATCTTTTTAATTTTACATGCCATCAGTCTAATTCCATTTTGGTTGAGGTGGAGCTCATCCTTCCTGTATAGGCCTCTCCTTCCCCAAAATGTTCTCCAGTTCCCCAGCTGCTATGCGGCACTCTCTCATGCCCACGTACACAGCACTACCTCCCTGCATTTCAGTGAATTTCATGGTCAAATCTTCACCTAAGGATATAAAGGAACCAATGTGTCTCCTATTGAAATCAAAGAGACTTTTGCTATTGACTGCAATGGGAGAAGGATTTTGTCTTAACTAACTTGCCCAAAGTCATAAAGGATGTCTGTGTCAAAACTGACAACAGAACTCAAGGATCTTGTTAGGCAGATGCTTTAAAACAAGACTAGCCAACATCCGAAATCCTAAACATCTATCCATTGCCCCAGAGTGGGAGAGAACAGACTGTTAAGCATTTCAGTAAATATTAACTAATTAAAAAAATATTTGATAAGCAAGAATAAGCTAGTTACACGTCTGTCGCCTGATGGACAATCCCCAAGAAGATAGAAAGGAAAATGACATTTTAATCATTTTACTGGCTAAAAACCTGCAAGACCTAAGGATGGTTAAATATTCACTATTTAACACCAGGCCAAATGCATGAAACAAAAATACCCTACACCATTCAAAACATTTTGCCTATTTAATATATAGAAACAATGCCTGTAAAATTGATGTTTGTTAACTTCCAAAACAGCATACAAAGTCCTAAACAAAGTGCCAAAACAAAAAAGCAATATATATCTATGAAGGCATGACATGGCACAAGTAATTCCATGAGGATGTTTTCTACATTTTAAATTATTTTGAGGTTTATAAGTAGGCTGTCAATTAATTGCAGTTAACTCGTGATTAACGCAAAACAAATTAACTAGATTACTTTTTTTTACGAATAATTGAACTGTTAAACAATAATAGAATACTAATTTAAATGTATTATAAATATTTTTAGATGTTTCTCTACACTTCCAAATATATTGATTTCAGGTACAACACAGAATACAAAGTATACAGTACTCTCTTTATATCATTATTTTTATCATAAATATTTGCACTGTAAAAAAGATAATAGAAATAGTATTTTTCAATTCACCTCATACGAGTACTGTAGTGCAATCTCTTTATCGTGAAAATGAAACTTACAATTGTAGAATTCTTTTTTTTTACATAACTACACTCAAAAACAAAACTCTGTAAAACTTTAGAGTCTACAAGTCCACTCAGTCCTACTTCTTATTCAGCCAATTGCTAAGACAAACAGGTTTGTTTACATTTGCAGGAGATAATGCTGCCGGATTCTTATTTACAATGTGACCTGAAAGTGAGAACAGGTGTTCACATGGCACTGTTATAGCCAGTGTTTCAAGGTATTTACATACCAGATATGCTAAACATTCGAATGTTCCTTCATGCTTTGACCTGTAGATTTTTTAAAATCTTTTTGACAATGCAAATATTTGTAATAAAATAATATAAAGTGAGCACTGTATACTTTTTGTATTTTGTGTTGCACTCAAATCATCATATTTGAAAATGTAGAAAAACATCCAAACATTTATAATAAATTTAAATTGGTATTCTATTATTAAGAGTGCAATTAAATCTGCGATTAATGGTGACTATATTTAATCTTGCGATTAATTGCGATGATTTTTTAATCATTTGACAGCCCTAATGCTACTGAACTTTTTTCTTGCTGAGAAGTGATATTTAGCTCTTTCCTCTTGTTTTGCATTGACAGGCTCATTGCACAGGGAAAACAGTATCTTCACCCCTTTGTGAATCAACTAATCTTTATTTTTTGCTTCCAAAGACAATTTGCTTTATGTCTCAGCAGTCCGATAAAGTTAGTCATTGTCCCTCACAGATTAATTGCTTAGATGTGTTTTTAACAGAAATGAGAACATTTTTCTCTATGTGCAGGATTCTTTTTGAAAGAGACACTGTCTATGCAAATTAGAACCAAAATTTTAGACTTTGTAAAAATATGTTTATTTTAAAAAAAAGCTTCCAGAGAAAAGAGTAATTTAAAAACAACTAAGCATAGTATTGCCACCCCCAATCATTCAACAATCGTGAGTGAGGTCCTAGAAAAATGTGAAATTGGCATCAAATCATGAGAGAAAAGAAATATTGGGAGCATTTTGTTTTCTGATTTTTCTGAGCCTTTACCTTTCAGGTTTTCTTTACAGCCACGAGGGATAAACATTTTTTTTATCTCAATGAAAGCTGAGATTTTGACAAAATGGAATCACTCCTGAATCTGAGGCCTTACGAAAAACAGCAAATATTGCAAGAGTGACAATAAAATCACAGTAAAATCTCAGGCACTGGTGACACTTTAAGCATATCCCTGCAATATTTGCCACCCAAGCAATTCAGCATTGAGATCCTGAACCAATCCATGCAACAAACCTCGATACCAACTCTGCCCACATATCTACACCAGCGACGCCATCACAGGACCTAACCAGATCAGCTACAACATCACCGGTTCATTCACCTGCACGTCCACCAATGTTATTTACACCATCATGTGCCAGCAATGCCCCTCTGCTATGTACATCGGCCAGACTGGACAGTCCCTACGTAAAAAGGATAAATGGACACAAATCAGATATTAGGAATGGAAATATGCAAAAACTTGTAGGAGAACACTTCAACCTCCCTGGACACACAATAGCAGATTTGAAGATAGCCATCCTGCAGCAAAAAAACTTCAGGACCAGACTTCAAAGAGAAACCGCTGAGCTTCAGTTCATTTGCAAATTTTACACCATCAGCTCAGGATTACACAAAGATTGTGAATGGCTAGCCAACTACAAAAGCAGTTTCTCCTGCCTTGGTGTTCACATCTCAACTGCTGGAAGAGGGCCTCATCCTCCTTGATTGAACTAACCTCGTTATCTCTAAACTGATTCTTGCCTGCATATTTATACCTGCCTCTGGAATGCGTTAATGTGTCTGACAAAGTTGGTATTCACCCACGAAAGCTTATGCTCCAATATGTCTGTTAGTCTATAAGGTGCCACAGGACTCTTTGTCGCTTTATACAGATCCAGACTAATAAACACGACTATCCCTCTGATTCTTGATCACAGAATGCATGGGTATGTCTAACCATGCTGGAAACTACACCTCCTGCTCCAGTATAGACATACCTTTAAAGATTCAGCACTGGGTGCCCTTGGTGGACAATGAAGGGGGAAGACAGGTGCAGTTGCTTTGAAAGAATGACAGATGTCCCTTGAAACTAAATGCTGACCATTGTGTTAATTTGGTTTTAATTATATCTCAGGGATCCCAAATGAGATCAGGGCATCATTGTGCCAGAGCAATCCCTGCCTTCAAATGCTGTGTGATAATCATGCTACTGCTGGCTTACCCATGCATATACGCATAGAGGAACCTAACTTTCTTTGTAACATTGGAAGATTTTTGTTAAAAATATCACTGCTATTGTTAAAAAAGCATAATCCATGTTACCAGCTCTCAGTTTTATTGAGAGTTCTGTAATATTTGGTGTTCTTCTTAAAGCCCCAGCGGCTGGAACCAGGTTAGTACCTGAGAATCTCAGCTTTCATTAAAAGAAAGTAAGTTTCTAGCTCTCATGATTGTGGAGAACAGCCTGGAAACATAATCTGTGTATATTAAAGGCACAAATAAACCCCAAATTTAAAAAAACACCTCATGATTTGTAAGTCACTGTCATGATTTTTTGGGTCTTGACTCATGGTTTTTGAACCATTTTGGGTTGGCGGTGCTGCATGCTATACATGTTCAATTTACAATTTTCAAAGGGTAAAAACTTATACATATCCAAACAAGGCCCTTCTTCTGGGAGGATTAGTTCCCTGCCTTCTTTCAGTTTTCGACTGCCTTCTCTTTCAACGCTAAAATTGCTTAAAAGAAAATATTTCAAGGTTTTTTCCCCCCTATTGTTGAAAGTGCTTTTTTCCCCACATTCTTCTTTCTGAAAGAAACGTAAACTTTCAACAACAAAACTCAGTCTTGGGCTCAGACTAAGCTTGGAAAATTTCAGCCCAATGCAGTAGGCACTGCTCTTGGAAAGTTATGAGTGACTGAAGACAAGAAGGGTTTAAACAATATTAGTGTGCCAGGTATGATCAAACCAAGGAAATTCACTCTGCCCTCTTAGCTTTAGGCACAATTTAGCAAGGAAAGGACAGAGTGAGAACCGTAACTCTCAATGTCCTTGCTTTGTCGATGTAAACCTGTCCTTAATGCTAGAGATGTCTAGCATAGGTTACATTATACAAATGTTTAGTTTCAAAGAAAATAAATATTTTTCATAGCAAGATCAGTTGCCTGTTAGAGCACATTTCAGGACTATGAGCACTTGATCCTGACACCCTGTCGGCATAATCTACTCCTAACCCTTGTGCAGCAATGCCAGCTTTATTATCAGTCCTGCCATGGCAATACCAGCTCCATTTCAGACGATCCTATAACAACACAGGCCTCACTCCTGGCTCTTGAAATGCAGCATCAGTTCTGCTCCAGTCCCCTCTTTTCTGTGTTGATACTTTCTCCGGTGCTATTTTGGCACTATTAAAACTGGCCACTTCAAAAGCTTAAAGGGCTTCTTTTCAATGCTGTCAAACACTGGTTTTCAAAAAGCTTTCTGCTAACCACTGTAATTATACAATTTGCAAAACCTCGTTAAAGTATTTAAAAATGGCCTGCCTGCTGGCCCTGTGCTCTCCACTGCTGTGAGAGAGACCGAGGTTTGATTCCATGGTCCAGCCTCTAATTCTCTACACCAGCAGGGATTGGGAGTGTAGTGGAGATGTTGCACTTAGCCCTCCTCACTCTCTGTGACATTGGGGCTTGTGATTGCTGGGGCAACTAGGGTTCACAGGTGTCCAGTTTTTGACCAGAACGCCCTGTCAAAAAGGGACCCCAGTGGCTCCAGTCAGCACTGCTGACCGGGCCATTAAAATCTGGATGGTGGTGTGGTGGGGCTAAGGCAGTCTTTGTGTGACTCCCAGAAGAAGCGGCATGTCCCCTCTCTGACTCCTACGCATAGGGGCAGCCAGGGGGCTCTGCCCCCACTCCAAGCACTGGCTCTGCAGCTCCCATTATCTAGGAACCTCATCCAATGGGAGCTGCAGGGGCGGCACCTGCGGACTAGGTAGCGTGCAGAGCCTTCTGGCCGTGCCTCTGTCTAAGAGCCAGAGAGGAGACATTCTGTTGCTTCCAGGAGCTGCTTGAGGTAAGCACCACCCGGAGCCTGCACCCCTGACTCCCTCCTGCACTCCAATCCCCTGCTCCAGGCATGATCCCCCTCCCATCCTCCAAATCCCTTGGTCCCAGCCTGGAGCACTCTCTTGCAACCCAAACCCCTCAGCCCCACCCCAGAGACCACACCTCCAGCTGGAGCCCTCAACCCCCCTAACCCCCAACCCCAGCTCTGATCCTCCTCCCATCCTCCGAACCCCGTGGTCCCAGCCTGGAGCACTCTCTTGCAGCCCAAACCCCTCAGCCCCACCCCAGAGCCCGCACCTCCAGCTGGAGCCCCCAACCCCCTGCCCCAGCCCTGATCCTTCTCCCACCCTCTGAACCCCTCGGTCCCAGCCTGGAGCACCCTCCTATGCCCCAAACCCTTCATCCCTGGCCCCACACCAGACCTCATACCCCAGTCGGAGCCCTCACCACTTCACACCCCAACCCTCTGCCCCAGTCCAGAGCCCTCTCCCACACCCTGAACCCCTCATTTCTGACCCCACACTGGAGCCTGCACCCTTCACCCCTTCCTGCATCCCAACCTCCTGAGCCACCCGGTGTAAATGAGCGAGTGAGTGAGGGTGAGGAGAGAAAATGATAGAGGGAGGGGGATGGAGTGAGCAGGGCAGGGTCTTGGAGAAGGGGCAGGGCAGGGCCTCAGAGAAGGAGCGAGGGCGGGGCAAGGTTGTTCCGTTTTGTGCAAGTAGAAAGTTGGCAACCCTAGGGGGAGTACAGAGCAAGAAGATGTTTCATTGCTCTGTAGCTAGAGCTGTGATCATGAACACTGTTTATATTCATGTTCTGCATTTAACCATCAGCTAGAAACTGATTATGTATTACCAATGAATTTGACAGGAGTTGATTCAGATAATAATACAAACATTCCTTCAGCCTACCTAAAAGACGGATATATATAGGTAATTTAAACTAAAATAGAGGTGGCTGAAGAATTTAGAAGAAACACTTTTCTGTTGGAAAACACTGTTTTGTTGAAGCTGAAATGTTTCATGGAATATGTTGATGTCAATGAAATTTTCATTTGCTTTCATTCATTTTCTTATTTTGTTTCATTCCAACTTATATAAAATAATCAACTATATCCATATTTAATATTTGAGATGATATAATGTTTTGACTTTGTTGAAAGAAAACATTCCAGATCATTTTGCTGTCACATCTAAATATTTCAGAATTTCTGCTCTGAAAAATTTCAACTTTTCATCGCACTTTGGGATGAAAACAAATTTCAGAATGTTGGAATTTCCCACACAGCATAAACTTGTTATTTGAGCAGCTCTAGGCTATAATATTTGTGGCTATCTCCCTATGTATCTAATGTGAAACATTCTTTCTGTGTAGGAGATATAATTCAGTTTTCCCTTTTCCTTTTTCATTTGCCTTTTGAGAATTTAACAGCTTGCGGTTACTCTGAGTATAGGAATAGACATTTATTTAATTAACTGCCCAGATAGTGCTTTTTACACATGGTTGTAAGAGGAGTACTCACACAGGTTGTTGATACAGGGGAGGGACTATTGACTCTTAACCATGTAAGCAAAAGTTTGAAAACTCCCTTAATGATTGGTCTCTCCCAGGGACCATGAGATGGCCAAAGCCAGGTAACTGTCTTTGAATGCCCTGGCTTTCGTGAGGCATTTTGCTTGTCACACAGAGAAGCTAACATCTTTAGATATGATTCTTTGCTAGTCTTAATGGGGTCAGATTCAGCCTGTGAGCTCTGTCCTTTGAGTGTTTCTAAAGAAGTTGGGATAAATTTAGTTCATGATGTCCAGCGTGGCTGGAGCAACCTGATTCAATTACCTGAGGAGGCCCAAGAGCACTTGAAACAGACACAGATCATAGTAAAACCCTTGCCTCATTCAAGATGAAACAGGGAGACTGTACAATCAGGTTGTCCCTTGGGTTCCCTGAAGAGTTTCTGATTAATGCTGACTGTGGGTTTATGCTGAATGAACATGGTATTGAGGCATCTTTGAAAAAAGTCTGACTGTGTTACATATAGTATATTAAATAATAAAAATATCTTGTGCTGGTTTCCCATAGGACTGGATGCAGAAATGCTGATATATGAGAAAGTAAGTTGTGCTTACTGCATTATTCACCCAGCTGAAACCAGAACTTCTTGAAATCTCATTTAAAAAATCGTTCTAAAGACATTTCCAGCACAATTTCTGAACCAAAGAGTTTGGATAAGCATCCATATCGCAGCTCAGCCTCAGTCCTTTCAAGGACTGCTCTTGTGATGACAAATATCAATCCCATGTCAAACTGAGTCATATGCTGACAAGTTAACTTTCAAGCTAACTGTGATATGTCTGAAGGTACAAAAATCAGTATCAGATCTACTGATTCTTACTAACATTTGACTAAATTAACTAATCTGGCCCAGGTTCACCTCTCCTTCACAACAAGGCTTCTCACTCCAGGGAATGGCAGGCACGTCCTTGAGCTATTCACAGCTGAAAGCAGTTTTACCTTTCACCAGGACTCCATAAAAGTCCTGGCAGAAGAAGCTGAAGCAGCAGTGCACTGAACAGGTATATATTTAATGTGCTTTAACCACAACTCTTCTGTGGACCATGCCATCCATTTTTGGAACAGTGTTTCCCCCCTTCCTGCATTATCTCATAGCAGAAGGCAGATTGCACCTTGGATAATAACTCCATTGGAAGACTCCTCCACCAGGGCCTCCTGTTCTGGAGTCAGTGTGCAATGGCATGTACTAGCACAAACCCTGGCTCATAGCCTCTGGCTGACTTTTATCCATAATCTAAGCTTCAAAATCTTGCCACAGTTTTGTTGCCTTCTGGGACATCATTTGAGTTTCAAAAATGTCCTTCCTAAGGTCAAGTGACCAGAATTGCAAACAGCATTCTACTTCTGGAGCCTGATACTCCATTGCCTTTCACCTTGTGTAGCCATTTACACCTGTGCAGGCAGAGTGTAAAGACAGTAGCGAATAAGACCTCTGATCTTATTACTTACTAGTGTTGTGTATTGTGACATACTACGTTTTAGCTATATACAGTCCATACAGTTCCTCTCTCTGTGGTAACCCCTTGTTTTTATTTTCAGTTTTTTCAAAATCATGCCAATAATTTTAATGTAAAATAGATTAACATTGTTTCCCAGCGAGCTATTTCCTCTATGATTGTTTTCTTTTTCAAAGTGAGTTAACATGTTTGAGAGCTGCAGGGTTAACCATATTGGATACTGAAGTCCTTATGTTCAGGATCAGCCCAATACGAACAATGGTAATGAAAGCTTACCCACTGTGCCCTGCTAATGTGGTTCAAACGTGACCTGGAGGAGCATACCTAATCTGAAGGTGGGTACGTAGTATGGAATTAAAACACATTCATTCTTTATCATGAAATGTACTGAGACCACCATCTCATATCACATACAAGCAGACCCCTTGCATCCTTCAGCAGCAGTGACGTTGGGTCACTCCCTACCTGGGCCAGATTTAGAACACATGCTTAGATGGTAAAAGCTCTTTATCCCCTTACCCAAATCTTTCAGTTCCCCATCCAAATATGTTTGAATGTGTTCACTCTGTTCTGGCTCGATCCTGCTCGGTGCTGCCCCTAATCCAGCAATGCATATGTTGAAGTGCTTGGCTGGATCAGGGCCAGAGTGCCCAGCTTCTTGCAGAATGAAGCCCAGTGTGCCTGTTTTCTGTCAGTAGTATAATTAGCCGCTTTTGATATCCTCCTGAGTTTCATTTACTGTATAAACAAAAGCAGGACTAATGCCAGCCCTTTGTAACACTTTGCTTGTTTCTATGTGTTGAATGACTTCCTTTTATTGGCACCCTCTGTTCCCTTTTCCTAATCCAATCCTTAATCCCTTTGAACTTTTTTTCTCCATTAAACATGCTGTCCGACCTTGAGTGAAAATGTTGTGTGGCACAGTGGTAAATACATCTTTGAAATCAAGATAAATAAGGTTTTCTATGGCTTTCTCTTGTTAGCCCTAAAGAACCACAACTGTTATAAGAAAGGAAGTGGGATTCTATTCTGGTCTGTGCATAATCAAGAGAATTGTAGAGCTAAATTCTTCGTGAAACCACATCTGTGCAACTGCATGGAAGACAATGTGCTAAATTGTGCTCAGCTCAGCAAGATCACACAGGAAAACAGAAGGTGCAACAGTAAGTTTGGGCTGAATCCCACTGAATAGCTGATGCATTACTCCCAGCTAACAACACTTCATTTTCTGGGAGGAGACTTGAACCACAAAATTGTTGGAGAAAGTACAAGGGATGTCAAATGAACAAACCGTAGGAATTGCTGAGAAAGATCTGAGGCCTAAAAGTTCCATGCTAGCCTGATGATCAATAGCCATTTGCTGTGATTTTAAGATAGTTTTGATGTTTCTTTTCCTTATCTGTTTAAGTGGAAAAGTTACTTTCATAACACCACCCAGATGTGATTAGGGTGAAATTCATCCAAGTGCTGATGTAGAAGGCCTGCAGTTACTGTGGAGGGCTATCAGTAGTGGCTTTGAAGAGATGATCCCATGTTGAATCCAAATAGACTAGTTTGGAGAGAAGCACTAGAGTCAGGCTGGGTGGGGGGAACTAGGGGAAGAGCAAAAGAACCTAAGCTGGCCCCAAACCCCGACAACAGGAGCCAAGGATGGATAATGTCAGCTATTCCAGTCCATAGGCAGGTCAGCAGCCATGGAAGAGAGGAGTAGCTTCTGTGCCCCGCACCGACATGCACAACCCACACAGAGTTCCTACCTCATGTATGGAAGCCTGCCCAACCCTCTGCGCAGGGAGGAGGGGAGCGATACTGGTGCTGCCAAAAAGGAAGGCAAAAGAAACCATGCTATCGCTGGATACTTTCAGTGCCGAGCACTTCTGAAAGCACCTAAGGACATGCTTAACGTTAAGCTTGTTGTGACACTGGCAGACCAAATGCCAGCTCATGGCAAGGCTCCAGGCCTCCTTGTAAATAACTCATTTCTTTTCTTAGTTAATAAATCTTTAGTTAGTTTATTACAGTATTGGCTACAAGCCTTGCCTTTGGTGAGAGATCTGGAGTGTAACAACCTGGGATAAGTGACTGGTCCTTTGAGACTGGAAGTAACCTGAATATTGTTGTGATTTTGGTGTAAGGACCATCTGTCAGAAAGACAGGCATGATATACTGGAGTGTCCAAGGGGACTGTCTGTGATTGCATTTTTAAGGCTGTTACAGTGCTTTAGTAGTTCACGCTTGTTACTTGGTTGGTGAAATCTAAATATAGAACATTCAGCCAGTTTGGGATTTTTTCCCTGAGGTTCAGAGTCATGCTCATGAGTCACTTCAGACAGCCTGGCACATGTGAGAAGTCCCATTTATGTCATATCTTTCTGCCTTTACAAATTAAAATGCCAACAATAAATAAGTAGAATTAACAAAAAGTATAGTATGGGTGGGAAAATCCAATGTGATTTCATGGTTCATGAAAGAGGCATCAAGTCATGGAGACATGACTTGATTTCAATGTGGCCAGAATTTCACCCCAGGGTTTTAATTTATGACTGCCAGCCTGGCTGAATTTTCACTGTCATCTCTTTTACTCAGGATACAAAAAGTACAGTTAAATAAGGGAGAAAGAAGTCAGGTAATACCAGATAATATGCTGTAGTTACCACAGTTACAAGAGGAAACGGGATGTTCTGGAGAATTAAAGTCCAATGAGTTTGACTTTGATTTAGGAGTAGAAATTGGAAATTCTTATATCCTAGATTGCAAATTATTTAGAATTGTATTAAATATGGGAAAGTCATAAACAAGTTCATGCCTGAGAAGTTTGTTGGTTATATTACTGATTGTTAAAAATAAGACTGAAGCAATAAACTTATTTTTGCAACTAAAGTAATCAGATCTGACTGTAAATATATGCAAGAAACATGCTGAGTATGAAGGTGCCATTTTACATTCTCAGCTCAAAGAATAGCTGCACTTTAAATAGTTTGAAATAACAGGCTTATAGTCCATCTCAAGGTATATTTCATTTACATATATATGCCAGGTGCACAGGATGAAGGATGAAACGTGCTTTTACGTTCCCCCCTGAAATAAATACCTAATTTCAACCTCAAATTCAAAATGGTTCACTCCCAGAACACCTCAGAATGGCCACCAAATCTCACCACCACTGCAACAAAATGTAAACTGCACTTCTTTGACCTAGCCTCTCTGCTAGAGTTACAGAAGCAGTCTCCTCTTGGAAAGTTCTCTGCTTATTTGGGGGCATTCTCAGATCTTTTTCAGGGCACTCTGCAGCTGGCTTGACCTGCTGTTGCTTCACCCCTGGGAGTCGAGGGTCCTTCTTCTCATTACATCCAATCTCATTTTCTATCACCCTTTTCATCAAATGTCTCCCTTACACTGAATATCTGTATTGCGGATTGTTTTTCTGCAGGTGTATTAACTTTCCTTTTTCCAGTACCAAACTCAGCTTGTTATTTCCTGCCTTGATAATGACATACAGTGCACCATACGTAACAGTATCTTTCTGCCTACAGTAAAATATAGCCAGGGAGAGAGAGAGATGCTTTACACTAGCTGTGCTTCACTTCAACTCTCCAAAGGAGAGTGTGCTCATTTTCCAGAATTAACTTTAATTCTTTAACCAACAAGTGATTTGTGAAAAAGGGAACAGGGATCAGAGAACTCGACGACTCCATTTCATAGTCCCCAAAACTTATCAGATCAGAAATATACCTGCAGGAAAAAGGGTGAAAATATTGCACAGGAAAAAGGAAGCATGTGGCAGGATGCATGCTTTGTTTGAATACTCAGGGTAGGGGTTAGTGAATGCTACAAGATGATGGAATTAACCTATGCTGGTATCATGGCAAATAACAATTAAGGACTAGATTGTGCCTTTAGTGTAGGCACACTGCCCTAGGGGGTAGCTAGGGCAGGAATTGGGTCTCAGACTCAAAATCACTTCCATGCGCCATCCAAAAAAGCAATCTCTGCTGCGCCTGATCCGTTGTAGATTGCGCCCTGCTCTGCCCCCACAAAAAAACCTGTGCTGGCTTATACATTGGGCATAGAACCAAACATCCACCCACTCCTCTCTTTTCTGGGAGGAAATATTGGGGGTCAAGATGCTGGGAAACTGTGGTGGGGAATTTGGTGGAGAGTCTTACACCCCTTCCTGGTCAAGGAGGGGCTCACCACAATCTAGACATACTTTTGCCATGTATAAACTACTTTACATTATTAAAGTGCTTAACAAACCTTAACTAAAAATCCTCCCAATAATGGTAATAATACTGTGACACAGCGGTATCTTCTGCAGTTCCTGCAGCATTTTATCACACATTTATTGTACCCTTATATATATTCACTAGAAAATATTAATAGTCACTCCAGTCACAACTTCCAGTCATTCTTCCAGGATCCTGATTGTCGTTTCTCAGTCCTCAGCATATTGCCTTCACTGATCATCCATCTAGGCCTGTCTAGCTCTCTACTTCAGCATTCCTCCCTGTACAAGTGAATAACACCACTACATAATGTTATGTGGAAATTTCACATGCCACAAAATTATTTGTCATTTTGCTATAAAATACAATTTTCCTCGGGTGCTTATTGAGTCCATCACACATGTACAAATGGGGAAACTGAGAGGTTCATTAACTGGCGAGAGATCGGGGCCATACTATATGGTCTCAAGGCTCTGCTCCTTTATCTGGATTCCCCTCGTGTGCTGATCATCATAGCATATCAGCCAGGTCCTATGTCAACAGACAAAGGGGGAATAAGGTATTTAGTCCTTCAAAGAGAAGCTGATTTCATGATGACTTGGTCAGAGGAGGATCTGCAGTCAATAAGCTCCCTTCACATCCAAGGGAAAATCAATGGTACAGGTGACTGACTCAGGAGGCAAAAGTTAGATCATCCAGAATGGGAACTATGTATGGACATGTTCCATCTACTGGTAAAGGAATGTAGTCTCCCAGCAATAGATCTGTTTCCCTCCCACCTGAATCAGAGGATTTCCGTGTTCTTTTGTCTGTGGATTCACAAAGTCAGGGAACAGGCATCTTGTTGCAAAGATGGTCAAAGAGACTCATACAAGAATTCCCTTTTCCTGTCCATACCAGAACACAATTAAAGATCAGGAAAGAAGCAGCACTGGTAATTCTGGTAGTCCCATTCTGGTCAAGGAGGCCTTGATTCTCTGACCTCCTTGATATGACTCACGAACCTCCCATCTGCTTTCCATCTAGAACAGGGTTTCTCAAACAGGGGTCACCGCTTGTATAGGGAAAGCCCCTGGCGGGCCGGGCCGGGCCGGTGTGTTTACCTGCCCTGTCCGCAGGTCCGTCCAATTGCGGCTCCCACTGGCCGTGGATCACTGCTCCAGGCAAATGGAAGCTGCTGGAAGCCAGTAAGTCCCTCTGCCCACGCCACTTCCCTACACAAGCGGCGAACCCTTTTTGAGAAACCCTGATCTAGAAGGGGTCTGATATTACAAGGGCCAACCATGCATCAGAATCCAGACAATCTGAGCCTACATGCCTGGCTCTTGAATGGAGTTGTTTAAGGCAAAGTGATTATGCAGAAGAGGACATAGCCACACTTTTAGCTTCCAGAAATAAATCTAACTCAGTGGATTCAGGGCCCTTGTTGAATTTTATCCATTGGGGCCAGGACAAGGTGTCATGGTATATTTCCCCAATCTGAACCTTAGAGTCCAAAAGTTGGGGTACCAGCATGAATTCCTCTAAGATTAATTACCAGCTTAGATCTGATAAGTTACCACCAATCAGGAATTCCAGTGCCTGATACACTCTGGTGCCCTCAAAACCTTCCCTGGGGCCCCCAAGACCCAGACCCCCCTGGATCTTAACACAAGGAAAGTAAACCCCTTTCCTCACCGTTGCCTTTCCTAGGATTTCCCTCCCTGTGTTATCCTGGAAGATTACCGTGATTCAAACTCCTTGAATCTTAAAACAGGGAGGAATGTCCCTTCCCCCCACTTTCTCCCTCACCCAGAGGCAAAACAGATTCAAGCTCTGTGAATCAAAAACAAAGGGATTCCCCCTTCTCCCCTCCCTCCCTGTTAAGTACAGATTCAATTCCCTTGAGCCTCAACAAGGAGGGAAAATCAGACAGGTCTTAAAAGCAAAACTTTTAATAAAAAGAACGAAAAAAGTAAAAGGTGTCTCTGTACTTTAGATGGTAAAAGTTACAGGTCTGTCAGCTTGTAGAAACTGGAGAAAAAGCCTCCTCCAACAGAAATACAATTTAAAATACTTCCAGCAAACTACACATTTGCAAATACAGAAACAATCAAAAGACTATAACCGCCTTTCTTACTAAAATACTCACTATAAAAGACTGTAGCAGGGAGATTGGCAAGAAAACTGGTTGCCTGTCTAGTCCCTTCCAGGACCCAGAGAGAACAAATCCAAACCCAAAAAACACAAACAAAGGCTTCCCTCCACCGAGATTTGAAAGTATCTTGTCTCCTGATTGGTCCCCTGGTCAGGTGTTTGGTTCCCTGTTTGTTAACCCTTTACAGGTAAAAGAGACATTAACCCTTAACTATCTGTTTATGACACAAGGGTCTCATCTCCGCATCTGTATTGGTACCACAGATTCCTGAATTTCTTCAAGATGGACTCAGGCTAGGCCTGACAGTTCAGATACTCAGGGTACGTCTACACTGCATCTGGGAGCATCCCAGCCCAGGTAGACAGCATCACACTTTCAGGATTTGAGCTAGAAGGCTAATAGCAGTGTGGACACCACGGCTTAGGGTGCAGCTTGAGCTCTCAAGCCCACCTGACCTCCTAGGCCACTGGAGACTCTTGTAGCTCCCAATACCAAGAGGGCCTCTTAGGGCAAGTCTACACTACAAAATGAAGTCAACCTAAGTTATATTGACATACAGCCACTGCAGTATTTGAATTGGTTTTACGTGTCCACACTACACTCCTTGTGTCAGCGATACGTGTTCTAACCAGGAGCACTTGCATTGATTTAACTGCCTGTGTGGAACAGTTTCTGAAAGGCAGCAACAATTGATGTAAGCAACACAGTGTCTACATTGACACTGCCTTGACCTAATGACAACGACTTAAGTGCTACACCTCTCGCTGTGGTGGAGTTATTAAGTCGGTGCAGTGGGCAAGTCACATTGGTGGGAGCTATGTTTTAGTGTAGATGCTTACAGAGTTAGGTCGACGTAAGCTGCCTTACATTGACCTAACTCTGTAGTGTCAACCAGGCCTTAATCCTGGGGTTGTTTCCCCCAGTCGCCTTCCCGCACTTACTGTCTATAAGAACAGTTTCTCTCTGGGCCTACAGACTTCTTCCTCCAGCCCAGCACCCAGAAGATCAACTTCTCTTCTAACTTAAACAGGATGTCTGAGGGCATGTGCTCCTCAGGCTTAGCTTCTGGTGGCTGTTAGAGTTAAGGGAGTGTGGCTGGCTGGGTGAATGTATATGAATCAGAGAGGCTGCAGAATGGGCTGAGCAGAGTGATTCAGAGTGCAAGTTTGATACAAATACATAGTGTCACAGTTTCAAGGTAACTGCACCTGTATCTCCTTTGTGATCCACTCCAGAAGCACCCAGTCAGGTTTCAGGCCTCCAGCCATCACCTGTCTCGGCACAGGAATCTGTGTCCCTCTCCCTTTTGATTGAGGGTTTTCAGGCTGCACAGCCTCTGCCATACACTGTGATATCCCCAACAAACCAGTCTGTTTAATCTGGTAATTTGCTTGTGAAGGCAGGTGGGTAACTGGTGAACACTGTTATATGTAGCCTCTGGAGAAAGAAGACCAGCAACTATGGGTCTCTCTGTCAGACCTGCTGGGGAAATCACAGTGAGGTCAAGATGGACTGCAAGCCTAAACCCAGAAGACCAGGAGAGAGAGAGACGTGCGTGTCTGCATGGGAGAAGTGCGATTCGAGCCTGAAACCTTAAGTGAGTTGTCCTGAAAGGAGGACATGAGGTAGGGATCAGAGGTTCAGCTAATCCTGAAACTGTGACACACAGCACATCACTGCACTGACAAAATACATATTAATAGCCCTACTACTGAATTAGTATGCTATTAATATCCTATAGAATCAGTTCCCTTTACAAGCAAATAGGTGAGAGAGCTAGTGAGGTAAGCCCAAAAGGTGTAGTAGTTTTGCAGAGTATTCTGAAGCATGGTGTAGAATATGGTGAAGGTTAACCCTTATTCTAGATGATCACAGAATGTAGAGCACACTAAGGTTCTTGAAGTACACTTGTAATGTAAAACTAATGTGTGATCCCTTTGTATGTTACAAGAAAAACAAAATGATTTAAGAAAACTGTTACCTACCTTGAAGAAAGGACTTCAGGGTAAAAAGTTAAGTTAGAGTTTCTTCAACATAGGTTTTCTTTTTGGTCTTTCCTAAAAGATTTAAACATGCTATTGTTTAATTGTCATATGCTATTAACTCCTTGAGAAATAACATGAAGGTTTGAAGGTAAAAATTTCAAAAGCATCTTTTCTTCTTTGATGTATTTTACTGTATATGTGAATATTATTTCTGTGAATATGGCTATTGGTTTTTCAAGAATAATGACAGAATTTTGACTTAATATTTTTAAGCAAGTATGTATTCTAGACAAGTGAGGACAGAAGAAGAGGACAGTGTAAATAAGTTATGTTCTTTGTTACATTTTATTTTAACCTTGGAATCCTTTAATTGTGCAGTCACTAATAGTTCTGTTTAAAGAATTGAAAGAGTGTGTATGTGTATGATTTCATATGGCATATTAAATAATATGATTATTAACCACAAATGCTAATATAGAGGATGGTTTGTTGGGTTGATGTGTTTTGTTAGAAGAGCAGCAGTGAAGATTTTGTTAATAATATGGTTCTTAAATATGCTTTTTGCACTTTCCTCCCTGTAAAGTAGTGCTTCTATCAGTGCAAATACAGCTTGTTTCATGAGACATTTGTCATCAGCTAAGCCTCTTGTCTTGATTACAACGAAGGGCCTTTTATACACTTCTTTTGTTTCTTTAAAAATAGACATATAGTACATTGGTAAAAGGGATAAGGCAGGCTGTTCAGTATGCCATATTTTGTATACGTCTCTTTAGCGGGGAGGACAATGAATATGAAGCTGCCTGTGGATCTCCATGGCGACCTTGGTCTTGGACAGTTGCCTGCAGAGTGGCCCGCTCACAAAACAGCATGCCCTGATGAATTATTTAGCTCTACTGAGAAAAATATAGCAACAGGCTCCTAGCGAGTGACTGAGGAGAATAGTAAGGTGACATCAGTGTGCTTAGACTGATGTGTTCTGGGGTTCTCATCAGCTAGCAGTATGATGAATTTGCTTTTGCTTTTAGTAGAGCTTCACTGTTTGTGTTTATCTATGAAGGAGCCCCATATTTTGTCAGTGAGGATGAATAGAAGACTGCATAATGTTCATTCTATTGCCTGTCAGTCTTCTTTCTTTGGTATTAGTCCTGTAATTATCTTGGAACAGTTTCCGTGATTTTGTTCATCTTTTTTATGATATGTCACCACTGACAGTGATTATACCAAATGATGAAAGCAGAGTTTTGTGTATCATACAGCATGGGGAGTTCCAGAAATTAGTAATGTGCAACATCACAGTTGGTATGTTTGTGGGTTGTTGTTTTTTTTCAAATAATTATTATTTTCAAAAGGATTTTGTATTAGTTGAAGTAACGTTACACAGTGACTGCCCCACATTTTGTTCATGCTCTGTTGCTTGTGGATGTGCAAAATCCCAAATGCATATGCAGACGCTGAGGATTTGTTGACCATTTGCCTACAGTGAGTAGAGTTAAAATAAAACAAAATAGGAAAGAGATTATTATTTCTAGCCTTATTCTCTCTTATAAGTAGAGCTGGGCAACTTTTTTTTGGACTAATGGTTTATTTGCCAAAATATGTTGTTTGATTCAGCCTGAAGCTATTCACAGATTTGACATGAATTCATCAAATAGTTTTGGCCAAAACAATTTTTTCCAGGATTTAGATGCCATTTGCAAAATGGCACCAGGAATAGGAGGTGATGGGTCCCACCTTATGACTGTTAATCCAGTGGTTAAGGTACTCACCTGGGATGTGGAAAGCATAGCTTCATTTCCATCATCTGCCTAATGCAGAGAAGAAATTTGAACATGGGTCTCCTAAGTCTCAGGAGAGACTGGGCTATGGATGAGTCTTGTGTGGGTCTGCCTCAGTCTCTCCTGTTAAAGCTTTTCTACCTTTATGAATAATAAACTAGTCCTTGGAGTTGAATTTGACTCTCCCAAATCCCAGGTGAGCACTCTGGCAGCTAGGTTTTCTCACAGTATGCTCATGGCCTACTCACTATTCATTGTCATTCGCTGTGGCATTCGTAGTCATTCATAATGACAATGAATAGTCATTTGTTATGGGCTGAACAACATATCTCATTCAATCCCAAAGGAGCTTTTTTGATTTGCTGACTTTTTTTATTCCAAATTTTAGATTTGGTTTGACCTGAATCAGGGTTTTTTTAGACTGCTGATGAACTGAAATACCAGTTATTCACTGAGCTTACATTATAAGTATAGGGAATATCTGCTCAAACTGGTAAAACCGGGTGGCGGGGGGAGATAATACATATATTTAACTGCATATACTGTGTGTGCGCAGGCACTACTGACTTGCACACATATTTCATGGATGCACTTTTTGAACATTTGGGTAGATTCAAAATGTTGTTGTCTTATGTCCTGATGGTGCAGAGAATTACATATGTGCATAAGTGTCTGCAGTACCAGGCCATAGTCATCTCCAACAGACTCAGAAACCCAATGTACAAAGAGAGTTGAGGATTTACTTCCTTAAGGAAAATTGCATATTTTATGCTGCTGCTAAACAAATCCTTGTTTCATTTGCAAAAAGTGATTAGTGCTAAGGGTTGTTTTCCATTATCCCTCTATAATTTTACAGCAGTGATGTGACAGGCTGCAGGGTCCGCCCCGAAAGGATTGTAAATTAACTGTGTGAGAGACTGAGGGGAATACAGCCTTTGGGAAAGTAGCATTCTCTGGGTTGAACCCAGACTCTGGTAGTTTTTGTTGCTCTGTCAATTTTTTTAAATTTCTAATTATGATCATTACCCTTGGAAGAAACCCCTATTGACCGTTCTTTGTTCTGTTTCTCTTGCGCCAGTCCACCAGCTTACAAGTGCATCTTGCTTTGCATCTTTGCATCTTGCTCAGTTTATTGTTCCTTGGTCCATAAAAGAGTAGACTCTGGCTGAGGGGGTATTAAAAGTTAAGTAAGATCTAATATTATAAAAATGGAATAAAATTAATACAAATAAGATTATGCATCCAGCAGTGCAATTATGTGTCCATATATATAATATACACAGTGCATATAAAGCACATACATTAAAAACAGCAGATCCACACTTCATATAAGCCTTCAAAATTCTGAAGTATTTACTTTATTTTCAGTTGGATCTTCCTGTGGATCATGTATGGCTTTCTATGAGCTACAAGGTTTCCTTCAAACTCTGTATTCTTTTGTGTATTGAAACTGGTAATACTCTGCATTAGTGTGGTCATGTCAGAGAATCAGTCTATATATATCAGTGTCAGTTTCAATGTGTGAATGTGAAAATGGTATTCTTGAGCATATTTTCTACCAGTTTGAGAATCTTCTTTCTTGCTCATATAGAACAAATAAACAATCTCCCCATTTTATATGATATGCATAACACTAACTAAAGTAAGGTCGTATTTATGGAATGACATAAGGAGTAAGGCGCTCACCAAATCAGTATATTGATATAAAGTAAGTCAGTCTAATAATCACATTCTTCATTTTGGTTCGGTCATGGGCTGCTAGTGAAAATAAAACGTGCAGCAATTTGTTGAAGGACATTTTTTAGCTCCTAAACACTTCAAGAAGTCACATATCAAAAATCTCTTTAGCATGTCTACATCTCTGCAGACACCAGCCCCAAATAAAAATCAAGTAGTACACAGTCCAGTTATGAACTAATAAATACAAGTCTTTGAGAAGCTTACAAAGTCAGTGTGAAGATGCATGGTACACTTCAAACACAGACAGCTAATGATATTGAAAAGAAATGTCATTTTTATTAGATAAACATAATACAGTCATTGAACATTACAGCACAGGACCACAAAAGTCTTCAGTACATAAAGAAGCACACAAATATCTGACATACAAGGAAACTAAAATTCCACAACATTTTCTGCAATCATTCACAGGCACTATCCCCTTGATTTTTTCCGTTACTACTTAGTTCTTCAATTTGAGTTCTCTTCTTTTTATAGGATATTTTCCTAGCATGTTCTATTGTAGGAGCTGACTTTTTAAACCTGGAAGAGGCATACAGGTGGAGCTATAAGATGCTCCTGTATGGGCTAATTGTTGTAGCTTCCATATTCATTTATTTAGCCAGTAAGTCCTTTTGGTCATTCTTGAGGAGATGGAGGATCTGCATATTTCAAGATATTTAATTTTCAAAATACTTTGGTGGCTATATTGTCAGTGGTGGACGCTGTCATCTTAAATTTAGCCTAACATTTAAATGTTATGCAAAAAACAAAACCAAAAACATATTTTTTTTTATAAAACTTAAAGCAAATGGAAATACTTTCATACATTTTCTAAATCCAGTGAAAACAATTGTTTGCAAAAGTAAAATACAATAAATATTTTACTGAAACTCAACTGCAACACTGAGAATCTGAATGTGAAAGTGACTGTAAACACTGGTGAAACTGGTATGACTGAATTTCATTGAATAATTGGAGAAAAATCCAGAAGATACTCAACAAGCCTAAAGGGTAACAAATAGACTGGGCTTTTAATATTCTGTTAATAATACAATTAACAAAACACGTTTGTTACAACATATGTTTTTTAAGTTGGTGGTATCTCTTTAACAGTCCTGAAGTGTTGCGCAAATCTTTGACAACAGACATTCAAGGTTGTTGACCTGGCAAAAGCCTCAGTCCAAAAGGCATGAGTTGAGATCACAGCAACCTCAATACCTTTGATTATTAACCAAGAAATAACCATGTTTATGGTATGGAGGATGACCGTCTCTTCCAACTCAAAGAGTTGGACAAACATGAAATTTTAAAAATTATTTCTGCAGATGAATAAGGTGTTTTTTTTGCTCCAGTGTGTGACGTTGCACTCTATATGATTTTATGAAAATATGCTGATGAGTGTGAATATAATGTAAATAAAATATGGTTCAAGTAAAAAGTCTCTTGTAAGGTATCATTACAAAGCTTATAATCTACTGAATGTGGTCATCCTATTTGTATGAATGTATCATTCTTGTATCTGAAACTAGAAATATGAAATATAACTCTGAGGGCCTGTTGTAATTATGCAGCGTGTGGGCCGTTAATGGTGGTTTGGAATCTTGATGTCTCCCATTAACCAGGACAATTGACTGTAGATGGCTCTGTTTTACTTGTAAGTCTTCCTGTATACCTGCGTGCAGGCAAGTGGGTAATGAAGTCTTACAGTGACATGTGATCAAGTCACCTGATCTGGAATCCATCTTTAACTTGGTGTTTTTCCATTTAGAAGGAGGGGTGGGAACACAGAGAGGGGCAAAAGACTCCCGCCTTATGCAAAAGATATATAAGTGGGTGGAACAGAACAGAGGGGGTGGGAATCATGAGAAATCCCCTAGCTATCACCTGAGCTGGAACAAGGACTGTACCAGGGAAAAGGATTGGGCCCAGACTAGGAAGGCATCCAGGCTGTGAAAGAAACTTATTGAAACATCTCTGAGGGTGAGATTTTATCTGTATTCAGTTTTCTTACTGTATTAGACTTAGACTTGCATGTTCTATTTTATTTTGCTTGGTAATTCACTTTATTCTGTCTGCTATTACTTGGAAAAACTTAAATTCTACTTTCTATATTTAATAAAATCACTTTTTACTTATTAATTCACAGAGTATGTATTAATACCTGGCGTGGGGGGGTTGGGGAGGGCAAACAGCTGTGCATACCTCTCTATCTATGTTATAGAGGGCAAACAATTTATGAGTTTACCCTGTATAAGCTTTATACAGAGTAAAATGGATTTATTTGGGGTTTAGACCCCATTGGAAGTTGGGCATCTGAGTGTTAAAGACAGGAACACTTCTTAAGTTGTTTTCAGTTAAGTCTGCAGCTTTGGGGTCCGTGGTTCAGACCCTGGGTCTGGGTTGGAGCAGACTGGTGTGTCTGGCTCAACAAGACAGGGTGCTGGGGTCCCAGGCTGGCAAGGAAAGCAGGGGCAGAAGTAGTCTTGGAACATCAGTTGCCAGCCCCAATGGGGTTTCTGTGATCCAACCCGTCACACGGTGAATCAGCATTTCTGTTAGGAAGAAGAGAATATTTGAATATAGTCTCCTGATAAAATCCGTAGTCCTACTGAAGTCAGTAGGAGATTTGTCATTGATTTCAGTGGAGGCAGGACTTCAGACTCCATTTCAAGCAGCTCTCTATGTTAGGCACCTGTGAATCTTGATCATAATGCTTTTGTGAGTATGTTGAATTTATTGCTAACTGGTGCACGTGTTTTTGGAAGTCAGGTGTATGGCATCAGAAATTATGATAGCCTTAAAATACTAATATTTTTCACACAATGTACAGTCAACCCTTGGAACTCCATGCCAGAGGATGTTGTGAAGACCAAGTCCATAACAGGGTTCAAAAAAGAACTAGATAAGTTCATAAAGGATAGGTCCAGCCTGGGCAGGGATGGTGTCCCTAGCCTCTGTTTGCCAGAAGCTGGGAATGGGCAACAGGGGATTGATTACTTGGTGAACCTGTTCTGTTAATTCCCTAGCACCTGGCATTGGCCACTGTGGGAAGACAGTATACTGGGCTGGATGGACTTTTGGTCTGACCTAGTATGGCCGTTCTTATGTAATATATCAATAATTAAAAAGTGATTTGCAGACAATTAAAAAGTATAATTTAGTATTAAATTTACATTTTCTACTTTTTCCCCTTTGTTCTCTTCTGTTGTTATTTTCAACCCAAATATTTGGAACAAGAACAAAGGATAGTAATAAAAGAAACATATGAGGTTTGCACATAGTTAGTTTTCAATTAAAGTTTAATGAAGAGTTACTATAGGATTCAATTACTTTTTTACTTCTTCTAAAGCAGATACATTTTGGGCTTATTGTAAATTAAATAAACACATTCCTTTTCAAAAACACTCAAGGTACCTGTAAGAAAAAGAAATTTCAGCTCAACATAATAGTTAAAAAAACCCAAATATCTAATTTTAGAGAACATTGGTGAATGTTTTCTCATCATGTATACACTTTCTGAAACTGAGAGCATTTCTCTAAGTCAGCATTTAAAAACTGTCAGTTCCTACTCAGATACTACTTTTATTTCATAAGAATGTAATACTGTTACATCTGCAACTTGCACCGGTGTACACAAGAAGATAATTTTGCCCTGATTGACTTCTATGGGATTTGGCCCTATGTCCTTAAATTTAAGAGTGAATTGAAAGAAAATACGCTAATTAACATTTAACCAACTGCATGATCTCATAGCTTTGCCGAAGCAGAAGACTACAATCCGTAATTTAAAAGTATGTAATGTAGTCTCTTTAGTTTTAGGCAATTAAAAACAAGGTTATTTAAGAAATACGTTGCATAGTAGTCAAGCTAGCCTTTAAAAACACAGTGCAGTTGGAATATGGGAGAAAAAGTTCTATTGTAAATCATGACTCAAAAAGGGGCACTTAGAATTCTTGTTTTTATATGCAGTGGACCTTGTCTCTTTTAAACACTGATTAGCTTAATCCTCTTCTGGAATTTTCCATCAGATTGAGTTGAATATTTGCTTTAATAAAATTGAGAAAAGGAAGCATAGAATTACTCTCATGTCTAATTTAAGCTTCTGTAAAGACTGTGGAATTATTCCTAGAGGAGGATGAGCATGTGAGGCAAAAGTTGCTGCGGGGCCAGTTCAAGGATTGATATACAAAGTTTTAATGTATGTTACTGGTATTTAGAATGGAAGTGTAGGCCACATTCTGTGCCCCTGAACAGCTCAGTGTTCAGTTGTGGTGGCCTAGATTGAAAATACTTGTGGCAATGCACTTTCTAGCATGCTATTTACTGATCATTGTCATTATGATAAATATTCTTATTAGCTCTTTCTGAAACAAAAGCATTAAAGCTTAAATTAATCCACATATCTCTGTTACTCATCATGATTAAACCTGAAATGAATAAATGTAGACTGACTGCAAGAATATTGATCACTAAAATATGCATTTGTAAAGGTTTGACTTGAAATTCCTTAAAGCTAGATGGTGTAAAGAATAGAAATGATAAAGGGATATTATGGCAGAAGTTCCTAAGCTCTGGTTCATGGACCACACTGATAGTGTGTAGAGCACTTGACAGTAGTCCACAGAGAGCTGACTGGACATCTGACATTGACTATCCTTGTTTCCAGCTGCTAGTTTATATTCAGTTGTACAACTCCTCTTTACAGATATTTTGTATTCTTTGCTTTTTTCCATATATGTTTAGCTAGTATTTAGCATAATTGATGAGATAAAGGTTACTGGATTTGAATCCTTGAATAGGAAACTGAAGTAGTCAGTTCACAAGCCAGAGGTAATATGTGTAGCTGTCTTCTGTTTTTTTCCCATTTTCTGCTTTGTCAGATATATCTGAAACTATTCTGCTTGCAGGACTTAATTTCTAGAAAGGCTTCTCTACACTAAAAAGCTGTATTTTACTAAGATTGTTAAAGTGGTACAACCCTCCTAGTATGGACGTAGTTATATCATTATAAAAGTGCTTTATACCAGTATAGCTATTCCTGTTGAGGAAGAGAAATAAGCTATACAGTACCAGTATAAGTCACTTTTATATTGATATAACTTTGTCCACACCAGGGGCTGTACCAGAATAGCTGTTCCAATAGAAATGGCACTGCCATCCCTTAAATAGTTATCCTGATGCAAAAACTGTTGGCCTTCAGTTCTTCCCTGAGCACAAACTGCCAGTTGTGATGAAAAATGTGGTGCCTTGCAATAATCTGCAAAACATGTTAGGAAGATACCTAGGTCTTTATATAAAGAAATATTTATTTTCTGTTGTGCGGAATTTGAGTACAGAGTTGGCAATTGCTTGTTTCCATTCATGTGGTGTTTGCAGATCCATGGTTTCATCTAAAAATATTTTTTCTGCATTCCAGATGAGGGGGAAAGTCTAGATAATTTGGGGGCTGTTTGTAAATTGTTCCTCAATATTTAGACTCGTCCAGAAATATTGTTTGCAATTATTATTGTTGATAGTGTATAATTAGTAATAATATAATTAACTGTGGACTTAGCTTTTCAAATAGTTGTGTATACATAAAGGAAACACTTTTAAAAAGCATTAGTCCAGCTCCCACTAGCAAAAGTACAGCTTCTTCAGTGCAGGTATCTGAGCATGCCCTATTTGATCACTGACATCTGTGTGCAGTTGATGGTGTCTGACACTTCTTTGCACAGATGATCACATTTACAAGTGCAAATCTCATATTGCAAAGTTATTTCTCTTTCAGACCCTTGTGGATTGGGGGCTCAGTGTCCAGGGAACCTTGTTGGAGTTCTTTCTCTTCCTCACTCTCATTGTGGAGGGAAAACTTCTACTTGATTGGGGTGGCCACTTTGGCTCCATGAGAGGGAGTGAGTTGATGAATGCCAAAGTAAAATAGTCAATATTTGTCAAATGCTGGATTTTAGTATTCCTAGGCCTCCTATTATAACAGCAGCAATTCTAATATTGCATGGTAGATCACTGTTAATTCAAAATTCGCAGCTCTCATTTTGGCAGGATGATTTGAATTCTTTCTGTTTCTAAGGTAAATATGAATTTTGCAAAGCTTATTGGACTCACATCTTCCACTCAGTTGTGGGTTGTTATAGTCCCGATTCAGGAAAGTCCTGAAGCAAGTGTTTAACTTTTTGTCTCCAGAGGATTTAAGGAAAGGCTTAAAGTTCTGCACGTGCTGAAGTGCTTTGCTGAGATGGGGCCCATCAGTGCAGTTTGCACTCCATTTTTATATCCATGTGTTTTAGCTCTGAAACATTTGTTCCTTTTGTTGATTTCACAAACATCTTATGATGAATTTATATGTTTTCATAAACTCTGATTTTCTCAAACATTTTATTACATCAACTGCTTATCAACTAAAGTGGAGTTTAAAGGGAACATCTATTTCTGTCTGCCTCACTCTGAATTGTGAATACTGACAGCCCAGAATAAAAGACGTGCCTTACAAAACTGTTCCCTTTCATGGTAAGAAAGATATATGAAAGGCCCAGTCCCACAAAAACTTACTGTGGGCCATGATGCTTACTGCCATGAGCAAACATTGCACTGGTTAGTATAGCAAATGCTTGCAGGCCTATTGTGGTCCATATTATTACGAGAACAATGTTAATGCAAAATAGCTCCACTGACATACAAGAGTAGGGAGGAGCTCTCTGCATTAGGTGCTTTACAGAGAATGGAGCTAGTAAGTGAATATTAGGACTAATCATAGAGGGGGCTTCTTCCTAGATAAATTCTTCCTTTTGGCTTTTCTGATGGGGATGCAAGGAGCCTCCTACCCTTTTGTGCTCGTATACAGAGCTGGGCATGCTGTAGTCCTTGAGCTTTCCTGTTCCTATCTGTTCCAGACACTGGTTCTCTCCCAAAGTCTGGTGCAAGCTGGGGGCAGCGTGTGGTGGATAGTTCCTGTCAGGTTCCTTTGTCAGCACTGAGAAATAAATTAATCTCTCACTTTTCTATTTTGTTCTATTCTATTCTACATTGATTCTTATACCACATTTAACACAATATCCTTCAACAGTATGGGCATGGCTACACTTGCAGATGTAGAGCGCTGGGAGTTAAACCAGCCTTCAGACACCACAGCAGGGAAAACGCTGTGAAGTGTTTACACTCTCAGCTGGAAGCACACTGGCATGGCCACATTAGCACCTCTTGCAACACCACAAAGAGCAGTGCATTGTGGTAGCTATCCCAGTGTTCAAGTGGCTGCAATGTGCTTTTCAAATGTGGGGTTGGGTGGAGTGTGACAGGGAGTGTGTTGTGTGTATGTGGGGGGAGAGAGAGCGGGTTTTTGGGATGCTGAGAGTGTGTCAGCATGCTGTCTTGTAAGTTCAGACCCCTCTCCCCCCACCACTCTTCACACACTCACAGCAAGCAACATTAAACACCAATGACCTGCTTTGTCCCGGAGCAGATAAGCATGCTGGTTGTCGGAAACGGAGCTTTTAAAGGGCATATCCGCATTCCTACAGCCGATAACAAAACAATGACAAGAGCGGCCACTTGACTTAAGGGAATTATGAGACAATTCTGGAGGCTGATCAAAGCGCAGTAATGCAACAGCTTGTTCACACTGGCGCTGGGGCGTTTTAGCCAAGGCACAAGTGTTATGCTTCTCGTGGAGGTGGATTACCAGGAGCACTCCAGCTGCAGAGTCCTGGTGCTGTAAGTGCCTTGCCAGTGTGGACAGGTTGGGAGTTAAGGCACCAGGGGCTGCTTTAATGCACTCTAACTTGCAAGAGTAGCCAAGCCCTATGTTAAACTAACAGTGCAAATGTATTCCAACGATATCTTGGGAGAGAGACAGAGAAACAAGACAATCTAAGATGAAACCCTACAGGAGCCTTCTCTCTCTATTCCTCTGTGGAAGTTCTTGTGGAGCAGATGTGACAATCACACTGCAACCTGTCATCTCAGTGTGACTCTGACACGTCCAAGAGCAGCTTCAGACTGTCCCAGCTGCTCCATGGTCAGCTCCCTTAGAGGAAAGGGGAGAGAGAGTCTCCTCAGAATTTTCGCTCAAGTTTGTTTTTCTTCTCTTCAGTCTCACTGCAGCTTGTGTTCACACTTCATTCTCTGCTCACTTTTGCCCTCCAGTCTTTCCTCGCCCTGTGTTCCTCCCATTCTCTCCCTCCTTCCATGCCTTTTATCTCCTCTGATCCAGTCTTCATTTCCCTTCTCCTTCTTCCCCAGTTCCCAGCCAGGGCTGGGGCCACAGTCTGTCCTTCCTATGGTACTTCAAGTAGAGTAGGGAAAGATTTTTAGGGATGTTCAGTCCGGTGTACTTCTGGGATCCTTGGAGTTTAATGTGAAGCAATTCAGCCCCCATCTCTGTGCCCTTCAGACATTGAGTCTAGAAGGAAAATGTGCAGGGAACAATTATTATGGTGATTGGCAGTGGCACTATAGAAAAATCCTTAGATAGGAAAGGAAATAAGGAAACTTCGTCCAAGAAGCAACTGCTCTCCTGGCAGAGAAGAAGCTGGAATTGCCTTCTTCAATCCTTCTGAACTCAGACCAAGAGACAGCAGGACCCAAGTTCACACTTTTTGAAAATGTGATTTAGGGCTCTAGATAAGTGGCTGAAACAGAAAAAATGTGGCTTTCTTATTTTGCAATAATCACGCATTTGCTGACTAATTATGGTTTGGTTTGGTTTGGCATTCTAGAAAACTAAACTATGAAATATATAGAAAAAGATCATATGTGATTCCTTGTAACACCAGGTAAGCCACCAGTTGTTCTAATGAAGGAAACATGTTCCTGGTTCATTGCTAGTGATGAGTTATGGAGCAGCTGTACTTTATGAAGAGAAGTAGAAATCAGAGAGACAGCAGTGCAAGTATCTAAGGACTGTTAACTTGGTTCATGCTTTAGCAATAATACATGATCCACCATATATGTATACAATATGTTTTTTAACCCCATGCTTGTGTACACATTGGTATGTTATATATCCTACCACTTTTCTGAAATTAAATATTCTGATACACATTAATCATCAGATTTGCTGGAACAGAATAACTCCCCTAGCCAAATAGAGCAGAAAGAGAATTCCTTGAATACACTCGTATCTCTCACCAGCCATACTGCTCAGCTGTTGAAGATGATTGCTGCATAAGAAGGAGGAGGGTGGTATTTATGATTCTATAATTCTTGCATTTCTGTTTTGGAAGCAGTGGTTATTGAAAATAAATACTAAAAGTTTTAACCAGAAAAATATAAAAAAATATGTTTAATAATTACTTCATAAGCATGGGAGGGCAGCATAGATGAGTTTTCTGAGTGCTGTGGTCAGTAGGTAAATGAGTGTAGGGTGACTGGAGGGAAAATTGCACAATAATTTTCTTTAACTCTTGAGAATTTTGACAAGAGCAAGCAAGACACATTTTTGCTTTCTTTGAATTTTTTTAGGGTTGTTAATCTTCTGCAGACTTCCTAAGGTTGGCAGAAGAAGAGTTCCAAAATCTTTTTGCCCTTATGTGTATGTGATGTGTCGCCAAATAATACCATATTATAGAAAAAAAATGGGGTATATTTTTTCCTTTCAAAATAAAGCCATTAGAAATCATAGTTTTTGAAAGTGTTAAAAGGCTGTATGTTTAAGCACATAAAGGTCAGGAGATGACAAAATGAAAGTTGCCTGTTGGACATTAATTCTGCTGTCTTGTAAATACTCACAGTACAGTCTAGTTGCATGATCTTACATGCAATGTGATGTACATTTTTCCTAGAACCTGAGATACACATGTGCAGTATCTTGTCGTATTTTTTATCCTTTCATTAATGTCTTTGTTAGAATGGTCCAACGAACAATGTCTTTATTGACAGACCTTTTTTATCCAACAAGCTACCTCCTCTGTAAGGTAGGCATTTTAACAATTGAGAGCTAGGTTGTACCACCCCAGGAGCAGTGCAAGGAAGGAATCAGGAGTGAGAGGCATGACTCTTTTTGCTCCCTTGCTCTTGCTCCAGAGATGTTAATATTACAATATGCAGATGTATTACATTACTCAAATGCACTGGCCATCACACAAATGGGTATGTAGTGAGGGTGCCTTCTCCTCCCATCACTCCTCATCTACCTGCTGTTGGGGAGGAAGTAACGGATATATACTTAAACCTGTGGATCCTAGGGTCGAGCCAGGCTGCACAGGAGTGTGTGTGGTGGGACTGCAGGCTCTTACTCCTGCATTGGTGTGCAAACAGCCCTTGGTCATTGGTAGAACTGGTCCAAAATTTTCAGACAAAACAAAGTTTAGTTGAAAAATTTCAGTTTGTCAAGCTTGAAATGATTGGCCCAAAACCTGTGTTGAGCAAACTTTTGGTGCATCCCAAATCCTGATGGGCAGTTGTACAGTCAGGTGGTTCCATGGTCTGTGGCTCAGTCAGACACATCAGAGGACTGCTTCTGTACTGGGGACCCCAGTGCTTCTAGGGCCTATGGCTCAGGGGCAGACCATATGGCAAGTCTTCCAGGGTTTCCAGGCCCCTTGCTGTATAACCCAGGGCCTGGAAGCCCTGGGAGACTCAGCTTGATCTTGGGCCACAGCCAGGAAATCCTGGGCACCCTGACTCAACCAGGGTTTGACTCCTGGCTCCACATCATTGTGTTTGGAAGCCCTGAGAACCCTAACTCAAGTCGGGGCTTGCAGGACTTGCAGGCTAACTGCTGTAGAGCTGAGAACCATAAGCTCCTGGAATGGGGTTCCATGGTCTTTAGCTCCGAGGTAGACTGACCTGGAAGTTCATTTTCTTTTTCCCCAGTTCAGGCTCTGAAATGATAAATTAGTTAGTCACCCAGCTCTGGTCAGCAGCCATATATATTCTTTTCAACCAGCAGCACAACCTTCTTTAGGTACATGTTCAAAGCTGCAAATATAGGTCCCAGCAGCTGCAAAGTCAAGCTTCAGTCTCATGTATGGATCTGTAAGTGTGGACTCTTATGCCCATGCATATGGGACCTTTGCTGAATGGGTTCCTATGTGGAAAATACTTGCTAATACATTTGTACTCTTACTACATTTTGCTACGTTTAATCTGTGTTACTGTATATACTAGAACCTAGACGAGAATATGGGAAAGTCTCTGGTGATATCACAGAATACAGGCTTTATGTTTTGTATAATATATTTGTAAATTTATTTTGCTGTGATATTATCTGTTTGAACTTCTTGGATTATAAATCCTAATATACTCTGACTAACCCTTCTGAAATATCCAGAGTAATTATTTTTGTATTTCTGAATTTTTTCACTTCTAGTGGAATTGTACAGTTTCTCTGTTTTATATATATGAGACTGCATTGCTCTGGCGTGTGGAACCTTTCATGTTTGTCAGTACAGTAAAGCTATGACTGAAATATTGGTTGCCATTGAAGAATTCTTTGCAAACTTTAGTGTCAGAGGTTCCATTAGGTTGCTTCTTTGCTAATTATATCTGGAAATGGAGGCATATCTCATTCCATTTCAACGGTAAATTGAATAAATGGGTTCAGTATTTTTATCATGCTATGAGAAAGTAACACATTCTGTTTTTATAGATAAAGGGATATTTTGTATGCTGGTTGGGGCTGTATATCAAAAATAAAGCAGGTACAAACACAATAACAATCTATTCAGCTGGTTGAGAACTATTCATTAGCTCTTTGTATGGGTGGGAGGAAATGTGATGTAAAAAAATTTAGGATCGGTCTTTAAAAGATTACAAAGCCTGTTTTTTATTTTTACGAGAACAAAGAATATAATGGTTTGGGATCATTTTAGGGCCAGATCCTTTAAACACATAATACCCAGCATAGTGCTCACTACAATGTGTGTCCCTTGAGAAGTTGGTTCCATGAGCAGATTTTGGGGGGATAGCCTGCACCATAGTATTTTAGTCCATTTCTTGTATTTCTGATTTCCTGACAGTAGAAACAGTTGCAGTGAGAGAAAGACAAGAGATAGCAACTATAACACAAAGAACAAAGTTGAATTATATGTATGACTTGATTTATTCCTCCTGAAAAGAAAAGATTTTCTAAAAATTAATGAAGCTGCTCTAGGCATCCTGTTGGCATTTTGAAATCTTATTCTCCTATATGTATCACCTATTTAAGGAAATTTAATGGGTAAAAAAGTCTGACTTCATTTTGCAGTTCTTATGAAGCCCTTACTTGGGCAAAACTCCCATTCATTTTAACAGGTTAAGTGGCAATTTTGCCTGAGTGAGGAAAGAATACTTTGGCTCATTATTTTACAGGAAAGAGTTGGTGGTAGACAAATGATCTGCATTCATGTTAAAAAGAAAAAAAATGCTTTATTAAAATGCATTGGTCACAGCTTAACATTTTCTGTCCGGTGTTTATAATTGTTTCACCTGCTTTCAAATGTAAATTGCAAGCACTTTGATGAATGGATCGAAAGATTGTTTAGCATCACCAGAGCTTCTGTTTCTGAATTATCCTCTGAAAAGCTATTTTGTGATTTCCTAAAAAGAAATTCAACAATTAATAAAAAGCATATATTCCTGTTTCTGCTTCAGAAATACTAGACACAGGATCAAATTGTGCCCTTAGTTAATTGGTGTAAATCAAAGTGTAAGTCTGTTATCAGTGTCATTACTCTGGATTTACACTTGTGTAACTCAGGGCAGAATTTAGTCCATAATGATCTACTTGGAGAAGAGCATTCTGATACCTGTGCAGATCAGCTGCCTTGGTGCCTTTAGTGATGTGACATGGGAATTGAATACTTATTGGAAGAAAGACTGCAGTAGATCCAAATCCTGGTCAGATTAACCCCCGGGAAATCCTGTCCCTGTGGTAAAACTTACAACTTGCAATACATGGTTTTCCTAGGCCTGGTGTTTTCATATCTAGATCTCATTATGTGGGGCAGGTTCCTTACAAAGTTCCTTACAAGTTTTAGTTGTTCATTCTAGTTGTGGACTTTAGCGGAGCTTGGAAATCAAGGTCTTCTCTTGTCCATTAAAAAGAGACATTAATTTTGTAGCTATACAGAGAGAAAATTATGAAAGGAATCCCCCTGCTACGCTGCATTGGGCTTACTGTGACTTTGGATGCAAAAGGGACATGCTCAGAGTGTGAAGGAGCTTAGAGCCAAATGTTCGTAAGAGAAGACAGACTTTATTCTGACTTTCTGGAATTCTGGGCAGTCCATTTCATTCTGTTAAGATTCTGGAAAAAATGCCATGCAAATATTTGAAAGACATGATAGAGAACTTGATCAAAATGACTTTCACTTATCAGTAAAGGCCATTCAATACAAGACTTTCAGGACAGAAGACCTTATGATGTTCCCTTGTGGGGAGTAAATCCTAGACCTTGTACTGAGGTACATAAAGGCAGGGAATGGATTTAATTAATTCACCCTTAGAGAGTGATGGTTCTCATCTGATTTCAGAAATCTCTGAGGGAGAAATATTGGACAGCTCTGTGAGTGATTGATATAATGATCTTAAACTTTAATAAGTTCACAAAGTCCTTAGAAGAATCTACATAATTGACATTATGACTTCAGTGGGAGTTGCAGGGTGCTCAGCAGTTTATCATATCAGGAGACAGGAAACTTTTTTAGGAGCCTAACTTCAGACACCCATTTAAAAAAAAAATCTTGGGTGAATATATTTAAACGAGGATTGGCCAGGTTCATAGGTGCATGTTTGTACCAAGGAGGAATAAATGTCACACCTTCTTTAGTTGAATTTTGGCCACTCTTCCTTCTGGAGCTTCCAGGAGTACTGGACAAACTGCAGCCTAGAAACTACAAGACAGACTCTTTGCTGCTGTATGCCCCGTGAAACCAAGGCCTGTGATTGGGTAGGTTCGGTGCATTTTTAACACAGGTATCCAATGCCTCCCTGCAGGATTCTACAAAGTGGTTGTGGGGTCCCTGTACCTCGGGAATCATGTGCTTCTCATTGGCAGTCTCATTTCTCATCACAGAGTTTTGAACTTTCAATTTTTGGGCATTTGACTGAAGTGGTGGTGACCAATGGCAAAATATCGCTAACATCCTCAGTCCATAATAGTCTGCTCTAGTTATGGTCATGAGAGAGACATCTGGTGTTGTCTGGTTAGCTTTTCTGGTGATAAAGACCAGCTCTCCCAAATTGATTCTATTATTATTTGTCAACATTTGTTGATACACTTGCCCATGAGATAAGAAGGAATTCAGATGTTTGGTATTCATTAGACTCCGATGGTGCAGTCTCTCCTTTCCTGGTGCCTGATTGAGAAAGAGGTTCTCTTCTCTCCCTCTCTCTCACTATCTTCCTCCAATAGTGGATTTCATTTTTGGTACTTCTATTAACAGATTTTCATAACAAACTAGGCAGGGATTGGAGCGGGGAGCAGGAAGGGAAGGGAGTCGGTAGGTAGGTAGGCAGGCAGGGGAAAGGCACTCCACTGGAAGGTCTTCTGTTTTGGAGATTAATCTCTTCTCAGTTTTCCCTGGACTGGGGTTGATGACCTTCCAAGTCTATCTATGCTCTCACCTTTTTGTTAAAGGAAAGCTGGTTGTGAAGGAGTGCTGTATTCATAGATTACAGATTGGGTAACTTGCCGGAGATGTTGTCTGCACTATTCCATTGTATTAAATAAAAATCATTCTGGAGGTTGGTTTTGATGCAGCCAGTAGTTGACAGCATGTTGTTTATATTGATTTTAATTGTGTTTTAATTAGGTAAATGAACTCAGAAGCTTAGGCAATGGGTGTATGCTGTAAACAAAGCACAAAATAAAATGTTCTAGGAGCTTCCACTCCTCAGGCTGGTTGACAAATATCAGTTTTAGGTTTTATGGAAAAACAAAATATACTTATAATAACAAAAAGAGAACTTTCCCAATATACTACATCAACATGCAGGCAGCATGTTGTACATTAAATCCATTATTTCCATCCCACCATGTGAGTATATCATGAGATCGCTCATGGTGAAATCACTTAATCATTTGTTTTATAACTTAGAATGACTGAGAGCAGAAGGCCTTATTACATCAGATAAAGTGTTGCTATGTACAGCAGATGCCATGCCAATACAAGATACAGAATCTATTGGGACATCCTTCCATGTGGTCTGTGGTAAGCTAAATGATGCTGATGCCAACTGTATTTTACATTTTTTTTGTGAGTGAATCTAAATGTTGGCTCGTTAAACCTGAGTAATCATTTATTACAGATTTACAATTTATTGCCATTTTAGATGACCAGATTAGCTATTGATTTTGGTTAGTTCTCTTATTAAGATATTCCATACTATTCTTTCTTATATATCCCTTACATTCCAAAATATGTGTATTTTAGCTGCAGAAAGTAGCAGTCTTCTCTAAACAGTGTATTTTTATTCCATATTGATTATGTTTTGAGTTCTTACGTTCAATTGTTACTGTACATTTCATTTTCTCTGTCTCTTTCTTGAAAAGCTTGTTCTAGTACCATATAAGTGACTGCAGCTGGAGAATTTAATATAATCCTCTTGGATAGCTCTTTCCTGTTTGATTGTTTGAGGCTTCCAGAATTAACTGTTCATGTTTATTTTTGATTGTTCAGAATCTGATTACTAGCGAGGGTTTTAAAAATTCTGAATTATGGGGTCAAAAATAGTTTGCTGTAGAATGTTCTTGGCTTTGCTATGCTTGCCTTTTTGTTTTCTTATAACTGTACTACTTTGACCACATTGTAAGAAAGTTGTGATGACTTATCCGGCTCAGATAGTTTCGAGTTTTAAATGTCTTGCTGTTTTCTCTAAAACTTGTCTTTCTTTCCCTCAGCAACGGCTCATGTAGGTAGAGAAAGCTATTTAATTAACCTTATCTCTCTAAAAAAAAAAATCTTTGTGCTTTGCTTGATTTCATTCATCTCATCAAAAATGACAAGTACTCTACTTTGTTATGTATGCCAGGTCTACGGAGATTTCAAGGGGAGGAGGGGAAGAGAAGGTTTGTAAATGACTCCCACAACTTCATTAATGTTCTAACCAGCTATTTTTTGTTTTTCCCAGTTGTTTATCTACAGCTTATTATTTTAAAGTTAAATATAATTGCCAAGTTTTGAAGAGTGCATTTGTGTAATTTCTCACAAGTGGAGTGAATTTTTGGATGGGAGGGGAGAGGAGAGGTTATTTCCTCCAGGGTGGATATGAGTTTTGACGACGCCTCCCTACCAGTGCTCTCATTTGGCCACATGCAGAAGGATAATGGCCTGACCTCAGCATGCCTAATGAAATCAGGCAACTTACTTGTCAGTGAGGAGATGACAGTTATATCTTGAGTCCAAAGGTCCAGGAAAGGTCTTGCATTCTCTCCTTACAAAGACTTGAGCATCTTTTCTTTTTCATAATGGACACAGCCATTCCAATGTTACATGACATACTCGTTGTAAAAATTAAAAAAAACCCTATGTATTCCTAGTTTTTCTTTTCAGTTCCATTTCATATTCTCTATTTTTCTTCTATGTCTTTGTGCATGTTTCTTTACTCTTGTCCCAGTGTCCACACCATAAGGTGCAATCCTGCAGTCTGTCTTCATACATATCCTGTGCCACCTATTTGTCCTACCATCCTACCTTCAATTTCCCACTGATTCTCTACACAAACTTCTCATTGTGCTCTGTTCCCTCCATTCTGTGCTTCCCATTGTGCGCCACCCTACCAGCACCTCATTCTCTTTTCCATTTACAAAAGCATTCCCAGATGAGAGAGTTCTGGTAACCTCAAAAGTGAGAATTTGGTATGTTGAGTCTTCAGGTTTTGGTGTCCTCCTTGCTCCAGTAGACTCTAGGGATAACCAGTGAAGCAGGTTTCAAAGTGCAACAGAGAAATGGCTATGAAAAGTAAGCCCATTATAGGTAGGAATAGCAAAATATAATATACCTCACTGGCAAATTAGAACACTGATATGAAATTAAGACTTGGAACAGGCAAACTTCCACTGAAGTGAATTTATAGTGGAAAAACACTACTGTGGTAAGATGTACTGTTTTAGGAATAAACTGAAATGGAAATATGCTTTTCTAAACATTTTCCAGGCCTATTACAGCATTAGAGAACCATCCCTGCTTATCCCAGAACTCATCAGCTAAAGGCAGCTGTATTTGGACCTCTGAGCTTAATTTAACTTGACTGGGCTAAACCATGGCTGATGAGCTACTGAAAAAGTTTAATCCCACAGTACCAGGTTGCTAAAGCTATTACTGTAAGATTTACCATTTGAAAAATATATTTTTCTATTTGTACCTGACTGCTGAGTCAGATACATACAGTTTAGAGATATGCAGAAGTTCTGTAAAAGTGGTTAACTGCTTCACCAGGACAAGTGAAACAGAGTCTGGGTCAACTTCATTTCCTGGTAGAACAGCTAAATTACAGGGAAGATTTTATGTATGCAGTAGGGTTATCAAGCGATTAAAAAAATTAATAGCAATTAATTGCATGATTAAAAAAATTAATCACAATTAATCGCACGATTAATCACGCTGTTAAACAACAATAGAACAATAATAAAATACCATTTATGCTTACTACATTTTCAAATACATTAATTTCAGTTACAACACAGAATACAAAGTGCACAGTGCTCACTTTGTATTTATTTTGATTACAAATATTTGCATTGTAAAAACAAAAAAAATGTATTTTTCAATTCACCTCATACAGGTACTGTAGTGCAATCTCTTTATCATGAAAGTTAAACTTACAAATGTGGAATTATGTACAAAAAACCTGCATTCAAAAATAAAACAATGTAAAATTTTAGAGCCTACGAGTCCCCTCAGTCTTGGTCAGCCTCTCACTCAGACAAACAATGTTAGTTACAATTTGAAGGAGATAATGCTGCCTGCTTCTTGTTTACAATGTGACCTGAAAGTGAGAACAGGCATTCACAGGGCACTGTTGTAGCTGGCATTGTAAGATATTTACGTTCCAGATGCGCTAAAGATTCATATGTCCCTTCATGCTTCAACCACCATTCCAGAGGACATGCTTCCCTGCTGATGGTGGGATCTGCTTGATAATGATCCAAAGCACTGCAGACTGATGCATGTTCATTTTCATTATCTGAGTCAGATGCCACCAGCAGAAGTTTCATTTTCTTTTTTGGTGGTTTGGGTCTTGTAGTTTTTGCATCAGAGTGTTGCTCTTTTAAGATGTCTGAAAGAATGCTCCATGCCTCATCCCTTTCAGATTTTGGATGGCACTTCAGATTCTTAAACTTTGGGTCAAGTGCTGTAGCTGTTTTTAGAAATCTCACATTGGTACCTTTTTACGTTTTGTCGAATCTGCTGTGAAAGTGTTAAAATGAACATGTGCTGGGTCATCATCCGAGACTGTTATAACATGAAATATATGCAGAATGTGGGTAAAACAGAGCAGGAGACATACAATTCTCCTCACAAGGAGTACAGTCACAAATTTAATTGACACATTATTTTTCTAATGAGCATCATCGGCATGGAAGCATGTCCTCTGAAATGGTGGCTGAAGCATGGAAAGGGCATACGAATGTTTAGCATATCTGGCATGTAAATACCTTGCAGTGTCAGCTACAACAGTACCATATGAACACCAGTTCTCACTTTCAGGTGACATTGTAAATAAGAAGCAGGCAGCGATATGTCCTGTCAATGGAAACAAAATTGTTTGTCTTAGCGATTGGCAGAATAAGATGCCGGACTGAGTGGAATTGTAGGGTCTAAAGTTTTACACAGTTTTGTTTTTGAGTGCAGTTATGTAATAAAAAAAATCTGCATTTGTAAGTTACACTTCCATGATAAATACTATTTTTTTGTTTATCATTTTTACAGTGCATTTATTTGTAATAAAAAATAATATAAAGTGAGCACTATGCGCTTTGTATTCTGTGTTGTAATTGAAATCAATATCGAAAGTCTACAAAAACATCCACAAATATTTAATAAATTTCAATTGGTATTCTATTGTTATAAGTGCGATTAATGACAATTAATTTTTTCGAGTTAATCATGTGAGTTAACTGTGATTGACAGCCCTAGTATGCAGTGTTGTTGTAGCCATGTTGGTTCCAGGATATTAGAGAGACAAGGTGAGTGAGGCAATATCTTTCATTGGACTAACTTCTGATGATGGGAGAGACAAGCTTTTGAGAATTCTTTGTAGCTCGGAAGCTTATGTCTCTCACCAAGAGAAATCTTATTGCATTTCTGAACATTATAGTTTTTTTATACAAACTCTTTTTGAAAAATAAATATTGCCACGCTGGCCAAGCACCAAAAATTCAGAAGTCATTTGAAAGACGTATTTATCTTTAATTAAAGACAATAAGAGAATATGGAGTAAATTAGCCCTTCCTGGGTTTGTTTCTCAAGGCCATTCCCTTCCCCTCATTCAGATCCCTCCAAAAGACCCACCTCTATTGCGACTCCTACAATTATCAGAGTGTGGTTATAAGAGAACTTGATATTGTCTGTATGTGTCATATAATTAAAAAAAATAGCCAACATTGTGTCACTAAAATTTTGTTTTATCAAGATGTCACCACTTTGGCCTCTGTGTTTATTTGCTGCCCCCCATCTACTACCTTTTGTCTGTCTCTTTGGAATACTGGCTCTTTGGGGCAGAGACTGTGTCTTCTTTGTGTTTGTATAACACCTAGAGCATTGTGGGAACTTCTGTAAATCAATAGTAATCTAGGGTCAGAATCCTAGCTGGTGTAAATTTCAAGGGAACTACAGCAGTTCATACAAGTTAAGCCTCTGGCGCCCAGTGTTTCTTCAGAAATAAAATATTGTAGCTGACAAGTTAAATCTGACCTGCCTCTTAAATGTTGTCTTCTGTTGGGGTAAATTGTTTAGATTAAGATAGTTTAATTTTGTTTTCTTCAGCCTACTATGTTGTTGTGGGCTTTTTTTAAAAAAGCCACTATTTTTGTGGCTCTCGAGAATATTTTAGTCCCTCTCTTAGCTATGCAGGAACAGTTAAAAAGCAATCACTATTCTGAGAGCTAAGCTGATATTAATCAATGATGCTAGTGCACAAACAAAGATGTATTGGAAAGTCAAGGAACTCTACAAGCTAAAGTTATTCTTGTTGTTAAACAAATACAAACATGTAAATTTCAACTCCATTCAAGACATAAGAAGACAAATCAATGTTTTCCTGACAGAAGAGTGTAGCTCTCATTCTCCACGTAGTGTCTGTACTGCCTGAACACACGTCGTGCAATCTCCCTTTCTTCCTTCAAATCTCTTCTCAATGCCCATTTCCTTCCACAGATTCCCTTACAGGGATCATCATTTCCATGGCAACCTAATCAAATATAAGGCTGGGAACTTTCAAATTTGCCTAAGGAGTTAGAAGCCCATCTCCCATTGACTCTCACTGGGCACTTAACTCCCTAGTGCCATTTGGAAGTCCCAGCCTAAATTAATTAAAATGGATAAAAGAGCTAATACGTGCAATCTTACACATATCCAAGAAGAATCTTAAATAAACTACATATCCCTAGTTCAGCACTTCTGTCTGGTGGGTGCAAAACATAGCTTTCCTGAGGGCAACCAGTGAACCAGCGGGCTCATCAACTCACTCAACCATCCACTCAGAATAGGACTTCTGTTTGTTTTGTGAATAGAGCTAATTCTCAACTCCTCTCTCCTTTTACGTCAGCTCCAAGATGCTTATTGCAGTCTTAGATCTATGCAGGAAACTCCACAGAATCTACACAAGGAGAGAGAGAGGGACCAGGAGTATTTAGAGAAAACTGCTTATCCATTGGCCAATATATCTCCCTTCTACTACTCTGATGTTCCCAGCTGGCCTGGGTCTATCACACTCTCTATAGTAGCATATGGATAGAGGGCTGTATGGGATGTTTGCAAGGGTAGTAGAACAGTGCTGTCCATTAACTGTACTAGTTATGATAATAGAAGAAATGTAATTGTCCATCAAGTTTATCTCCATTGTGAACTTGAAACATCACATGTAGAGGAGGAGTTAAAACTGAGCACTATAGGAGAAAAACTACAGGGCTTAGAAGAGTGATCTCAAAGCAAACAGGGACATAAGCTTTCCATGGTGTTCGGGAATTCAGGCAGGGAGGCATACACTATAGTACATGAGCAAAGAACAGGTGTCTGGCTTGGATAACTTGTAGTCTAAGTCCCTCCTCCCATATTAAATGCAAATACTGGGATTTTGTACTGTGCAGGATGGAATTTATCCTGCAGTCCTGTGAGCAGGTCAAGGGCTCTCCATGGTCACTGCTGTAGCCTGGAATTGCTTCTTAAGGAGTCAGTCAGTTACTTGTTTTGTGTAATCACCAGTCATGTAGTCCCTTGCCAGCGTTGCCCCCACATACTTGTGGCTACTGAGGTCCCTTTCTGTAGTGTGGAGCCTCTCTCTCTGCCTACACAAACAACTCCACCTGAAGCTTCAGTGCAATGGATTTCCCTCTAAAGGCATCATGGATACAAACAATACAGTTCAGATAACAAGCATAGAATGTTAAACAGTCTTAGTAGTTGACATGATTTTTTTTAAAGAATCTAAGATTTATGCAAAGAAGACGAGTTTTGTTCTTCACCTTTAAGCAAGCATGAAACTTGAGGCCTCTATTTGCCCCAGAGCAACCATAATTGAAGAGTAGGAGGGTGCCTATGTATTCATAAATGAAACAACAAAGAATACTTTTTACATCCCTCTTCAATACTTTGGTATCTTCCACACTTGACACCGTTTGCAAAGCGTGGCAAATTATATGATCATTTTGTTGTCATATGTATTTTTATCATGCGTTGTGTTGTCTCATTTGTTTTTGGGGTCAGGGCTTATGCAGTTTAGAAATCTTGTAAAGAAGCACAGAAGTGTTTACTTCCTCCAGTCTACTGGAATTGAAACATTTTATCTTAGGGAATGTCAGAGAACGATGCTTTTTGCAAAACACTAAATAAAAGGATCTCAAGTGCTTTGGAAAATGTACTTTAGAATAATTAATACACCTTTGTAAGATAGCCTTGGAAAACTCTGAAAAAAATTGTCCAGTTCAGGTACAAAATGTGCTTACTCCTTCCTAAGTTCCTTTTTACCTGGATGATTGATGGTCATGGAAAAACTATTATATTTTACTACTTTATCAAAAATAATAAAAAAATCATGAGTATCAATTTTCATAACTAGAATTATTCCCATTTTATAATCGGTAAACTAAGCTCAGTGTTTGATTTCTCTAAGGTCATATATAAAATATAAGGCGAAGTCTGCAGGTGTTCTAGTCTTCAAGATTGTGAACTAGCTTAATAGACATATTGGGCCTGAATCTGCGTTCATATGGCTATAATTCTTCAGTCAATGGCATAACAACTATGTAAAAATGATGCAAAACAGTGGAAATTCAGGCCCATCTTCTCTATTTAAATGTGTTTTAAAAAGGTCCTCTTTGGAAACAGTGCATTTGGCTTTTCTTTAATTTAGACTATTTGATAAGTAGTAATCAGACATTGAAGGAACTGTTGCATTTGTGGTATGTACACAGTACAACCTTGCAAGCTGGCATTTCTCTGTAGCAGTGGTTCTTAACCTGGGATGTGAGATGCCCTTCCTGGGGGTGCAAGACATACAAGATAGAAAACACAAATTAAGCACAGGCATGTAAGTACAACTGGTTTGTTTCATCAAACCTATGTATTTATTAACATTATATATTTTTAACCATGACTGCTGTCATGGTATAATTCCCCACTCTGAACCTTAGCGTCCAAAAGATGGGGTACCAGCATGAATTCCTCTAAGCTCAATTACCAGCTTAGTACTTGTAGTGCTGCCACAAACCAGGAATTCCAGTGCCTGGTACACTCTGGTCCCCCAAAAACCTTGCCTGGGGACCCCCAAGACCCAGTCCCCCTGGATCTTAACACAAGGAAAGTAAACCCTTTCCCTCACCGTTGCCTCTCCCAGACTTCCCCTCCCTGGGTTACCCTGGAAGATCACTGTGATTCAAACTCCTTGAATCTTAAACAGAGAGGAAAATTCACCTCCCCCCTCCTTCTCAGTCCCCCTCCCAGACTCTCCCTGAGAGAGAAAGTAATCCTAACACAGAGAGAAAATTAACCTTTCTCTCCCCCTTCCCTCCTTTCTCCCCACCAATTCCCTGGTGGATCCAGACCCAGTCCTCTGGGGTCTCACCAGAATAAAAAAACAATCAGGTTCTTAAACAAGCTTTTAATTAAAGAAAGAAAAAAATGGTAAAAATTATCTTTGTAAATTTAAGATGGAATATGGTACAGGGTCTTTCCGCTATAGACACTGGGAATACCCTCCCAGCCTAAGTATACAAGTACAAATTAAAATCCTTTCTGCAAAATACAAATTTGAACTCCTTCCAGCCAAATACACATTTGCAAATAAAGAAAACAAACATAAGCCTGACTCGCCTTATCACCTAGTACTTACTATTTTGAATCTATAAGAACCTGTATCAGGGAGATTGGAGAGAAACCTGGTTGCACGTCTGGTCACTCTCAGAACCCAGAGAGAACAACAACCAAACACTAACAGCACACACAAAAACTTCCCTCCCTCAAGATTTGAAAGTATCCTGTCCCCTGATTGGGCCTCTGTTCAGGTGACAGCCAGGCTCACTGGTCTTGTTAACCCTTTACAGGCAAAAGAGATATGAAGTACTTCTGTTCTATTAACTCTTTCTTATCTGTTTATGACAACTGCATTAAATTTTAACTGCGAAATTAAAATAAATGTATAATTCTATCTCTTTCATTCTATAGTTATGATATATCTAGGTTTAAAGAACCGACCTACTTCAACGATTTTTGATAAGGGATGCGAGAACATATTTTTGAGAACTAAAGAGGTGCAGGCTGCAGCAAAGTTTAAGAAGCACTGCTTTATAGTCAACCACCATAATTTGCGACATTTGAATGCAGCAGCGTCTTCCTGTTTTCCAGTACAGATTTATTATCAGAATTGTGCAGTGAGGTTGCATAAAAAATCCTACAGAGCATTTACTAATAACAAGTGAGAAAGAAATGAACAAAGTACTTTTCGTGATGCTTTTCAGTATATTGCATATTTGCTGAATCACAACATTCAATAATTCACTGAATTTGCTTTCATTACTGCATATGTCACAGTATTGCGCTTGGCTGTTCACCACCCAGCACTTTGGGCCAAATATTACATGCCTTGCTCAGTCCTTCTTAAGGCAAAATGCCTCTAAAATTCAATGGGAGTCTTGCCTGAGAAAGTAGAGAAGTCTAGATATAAAACTGAAGTTTGAAACCTGTATTCAGCAAAATACTTAAGTATGTGACTAACTTTAAACATGAGAGTAGTCCTTTTGGATTCAGTGGATTTCTCACATGCTTAGTGTTTAAGTACCTGGCAAAATCAGGACCTTACTGAACAGGATTAATGAAGCCTACAGTATACACAGCTCTAGGGATTATTAATATACAGTTAATGAATATAATATTTTATTGGAAGTCTGTGTGGAGAAGTGTTTAAATTGCAAGGAATATCAAATCTTGGAAAGCCAAGACAATTTTAAATAGTACTCTTAGCAGAACAGTAATCATATGATTACACCTTATATGGTCCTAATAGCCTTATCATACTGAGATGTCTCAAGCTTACATTCTAATTAAAACTTATGAAAACATATGAAATATTACTTCTTCTTTTTTTAACCTGGCCATCCTTTTGATCTGCTTAAAAACACTTCATAGCGGAAGGATGGTTTTGAGAATGTCAGGCTTATTATTTAAATTAATTATTTTGCAGTTATTGACTCTGGACACTACAGCATAGGGCTGTACCTTTAATTACACAGCCAGGGACTGCAAAATAAATTTATTTGATTAGGTAATCAAGAATTTAACATCTGATTATGTTAAGTTTAGTGAAAGGTGGAGGTTCTTTCATGCAGTCAAACTGATTAGGTGCTGAAACCAAATTCTGTGTTAAAGTAACTGACATTTTACCCTTAGATATTTCAAATGAATTGTTAATGTATATGTTAAAATGGCACCGCACAAAAACACATACAAAGATGTGGTCTCTGCCCTAGCTGCTTACAATCTGTCTACAGTTAATTTAAGGAGAGTTAATAAATCTGTCCCTGAGCACTAATTTAAAAAAACATTTTTTGGGTGAGAGCCACCATTAGCATTTTGAGTTGGCTCTATGAAAAATGTTGTGCTCCTTTCCCCCCACTTTTTTTTCTAATGTAAACATACCAGCCTCCTATCCATAGTGTCCACACCACTGTGTACAGGGAAAGCATGAAAATACTGATTTGAGGGGGTTCTCCAATTGTCTCATTATATGAGAGAGAGGAGATTTGCAGGTCCTCCCCGGTCTCCTGGTACCAGAGAACTGATATCCAGCTGCTTGTGCTGATGCTACCATTAACAAAGATTTTAAGAGACAATTCTTCAAATAAGATGGGCATATGGGTCTGGTAGCTTCTTGGGTACTGGAGAGTTTGGGTGAATTTTGGTGCATTTTAGCATTAGTGTAGCACTTTGCAAACATTAACCAGTTACGGTAATCACCACTCATATAAGTAAGTATTAGTGTCCTAATTTTACATATGGGGAAATTGAGGAAAAGTTAAGTGAATCTGCCTGAAAGCCACAGCAATAGTACATCAGTGCCTCATTTGCACCTTAACTGGAACTGTGATATACATCATCTGGGTCAAGATTACTGGGGATAATGTCAAAAGAAACAGCTTGTTGTTTGGATCCTGGCAGTTAGGGAACCATCTTTTTTTGCTGGCCGTGTTGTTACTTGTAAACTGAGAAAGGCTATTGAGAAACAACAAACACTGAGCCCCAGGATGCCATTTTCACAATGATGCTTCTCAGAGTGGAACCTCCCTTCAGAATTGACTGCTGTCACCTATTTGAGAACTAACATTTTATTATGCTACAGAAAAATGCAGTTGGCACAGTTGGTGGTGATACATCTCTCAGTGTGTGAATTCCACTTTTGTTTTGTGAATGCCAGTGGTATTTGAACCTTTGTTTTGAATACAATCTTGGGTCCGGCTTGCTGTAGCAGGAACATGACACCTGGTGGAAAGACTGTGTGGAAAGCTGTGGTGGCGCAATTATGGCCTATCAGTATTGAATGACTCTTCCCCACTCGGGCAATGTGGGCTCTACAGGCACGGCTATTGATTTGGAATGATTAGGCTTGTGGCCTAACATTGAGAGGGTGGGGGTTAGGGAGTGTTATAGCATGGCAAATCCCCAGCAGCAGAGCAGGGGCAGAAAAGGTGACAACACTACTGTAAGAGAGACCTGGTCTCTAACCAAAGAGAGCCATTTTGTTGCCAGGACTCGGCCTCCTCGAAAGAACTTGATGAATCCTAGTGACTCACAAAGGGATGTGAGATCACACAGGAGAAATGCATTCAGGAGCCTGTTGTTCTCCGTAGATCTGCAACTCTCTTGTGCTTTTTTAAGATAAAGTGTCTATGTATCAGAGTTATCTTTGCTACTCCTGTATTTCCTTGCTTTACTGCCACACTGTCATTGAAGAGGTTAACTAGAAACCAGAACTCCCACAGCCAGCTGGTTTATTGGAGGAATGTGTCTCAGCAACTGAGGGACTTGGGAAGGTTGAGGTACGGGTTCCAGAGCCTAGGTGGCTGGATAGCAAAGTCCTTTTGCCCAAGAGAGGTGAACATGAGGTCTGCACCTGGGGAGTGTGTCTGAGATCCAGAGCTAGGAACAGAGATTAGTCATAATCCAAACCCAGGAAGCACAGCAGTTCATGGGGTTCAGTGGTTGAATCTCATCACAACAGATTGGTGTCCATTGAAGAAGTGGGACTGGACCAGATTGTGTCACATTACCGGGTTGTGCCAATAATTTAATGGGATTATAACAGGAATGAACCAGTTTAAGATAGATGCGTGCCTGTTGATAAACACTGAAAGGAGAAAGCAGTGCTGTTTAACTTCTTGAGACTAAAGAGAAAATATCAGTCTTTTTAATTGTAAATATCTGCATATCACAAGAACAAGAGGACAGTAAATTTAGAACCAAGCAAAGGAGATTTAGTGGGAAGTATTTAATAAGTCTGTGGAATTCACAAGAGGTTATCAATCTAAATTCTTTATCTGTCTTTAAAAAAAGAAGGCTGGATAATTTTGACCATCAATATTATTTGTAGCTATGCAACCTAGAGTAACAGGGTGCAAACTGAGCACCAGCAGAAATTAGGAACGGCATTTCCACAATTCACAGGTAGCAGTATTATATCTTCTACCTACCACTAGAGCAACAAGTTATGACTGCTACTGAGACAAGTATGACCACTTGTCAAATAGTTTCTGAGCTGTTTGGAAGTTGTCTTTGGACCAATGAACTCCCTTCACAGAGAACATGCAGGAGGGAAGCCATACCCTGCATGGCTTGTTGTGGTGTTGGTGATACTTCATTCCCTCAGTGATTTGGGAAGGCAGGGAAGGAAAGAATCATGCTTGACTGGAGATAAGAAGAAAATCACAGGCCCCACCCTCAACCAGATCTGCAGAGCACTTCTTCTTTTGTCCATGAGGCAGACCTTTCCTTCTGACAGCTTGACTGTGTCCTCTTCAAAACATACAGATAAGTTCTCAGTGCTCTGAGTGTTGCTACCCCTTTGTGGGGAGTTAATAGCAGAAATTAATGCTTCTGTGACCAACGATAGTGGGTGCAGAAAGTCCCCTACCAAGGGGAGCAAGCTACATGCAGTAGCTGCTCCCTCGTTCTAGCTTCTGTCCCAACACCCACAATATATCTAGTGTACAGAGACATTTCCATAAATAAGGGTAAGGAAATAAATGTGCCGCAGAGCTACTTTACTCCTCCAGATAACTCCAGACAACATCCTTGGACATTAGTTCTCCTCTGCGTTAAAAATGGTGCTAATAACTATTTATATGGGTTTTTCACACAGCAGCAGGGGAGAGTTTTAAAAACAGGAAAATGTGATTATAGAGCCACAAAAAATCATGCAGGAATTATGGGCAGGTGTAGAACCTGTAACTATTGTTAACTCATATTTTGACACTGACTATGACATGTTGCATGCGGTGTTGTTGTAGCCAAATTTGTCTCACGAGATTAGCAGGACCACCCAGAGGATTCAGGGGGCCTGGGGCAAAGCAGGGGTAGCTGTGGCACTTGTACTCACCCGGCGGCAGTCCAGGTCTTTGGTGGCATTTTGGCGGCAGGCGGCTCATCAGTCACTCCATGTCTTCGGCAGCACTAAAGGGCCCCCAACCGCCGAAATGCTACCGAAGACCAGACCGCTGCTCGGCCAGGGCTCGCGGGGCCCCTGCGGGGACCGGGGCCTGGGGCAAATTGCCCCAATTGACCCCCTGCCTCCGGGGCAGCCCTGGAGATTAGAGAGACTAGGTGGATGAGGCAATCTCCTTTATTGGACCAAAGAATCCTGTGGCACCTTATAGACTAACAGACGTTTTGGAGCATGAGCTTTCGTGGGTGAATACCCACTTCCTCAGATGCATGAGGAATGCATGCTTTTACAGATCCAGACTAACACGGCTACCCTCTGATACTTTATTGGACCAGCTTCTCTCACCAGCAGAAGCTGGTCCAATAAAAGATATTACCCCTTTCATCTTGTCTCACTATATATCATATTGACTGTGTCCCTTTAAAACAGAGATCACCATTATGGAAGATATTGTAGACACGTTATTTTTCCTTCCATATTGGGAAAGACTGGTTCTAATCTTGAAAGGGTTTTGACAATCAGCTAAACACACTGGAGTGTTTTTGAACAAGGTGACAGATTATACTAGGGGTGTTGCCATAGATATCAGTGTTTCTCACTAACCACAAGCAAGGAGATTTACCATCAGTTGTAATTAAACAAGGCCAGAATTTAAAACAGCTTGTTGCTGTAGTAGGCTTAATTTATAATGCAAATCACAGACTTGCTAAGTTTTTTGTGCATTTTAAAAATCTTTCTCTCCCTTAAAGGGACACTATTAAGCTGAAATCTAGTCAGCTTCTGAACTGCAGTAAACTTCTTTTAAAATAATTCCTGTCTTAGGAAAAGCGATTCCATGTTGAGAGAGCATGACCCAGTAGACAGAGCACTGGAATCAAAAGATCTGAGTTCTCTCTTCTTGACCCCCAGGGTCACGTCCCCTCTCTGTGCCTGTTTCCGCATTTGCAAAAGGACAATAGTGCCCTCTATCCACTCCCCTTACTGTGCTGCCTGGAGCACTGGTGGCTGGCAGTGCTACAGCTGCCCCAGGAGCTCACAGCCCCACTGCCCAGAGCATTGCGCCAGTGGCGGAGTGAGTGAGCTGAGGCTGCAGCAGAGGAGGGACAGCAGGGGAGGGGCCAGGGGCTAGCCTTCTGGGCCAGGAGCTTGGGGACTGGGCAAGACGATCCTGTGGGCTGGATGTGGCCCGTGGGCTGTAGTTTGCCCACCCGTGCACTAATACCAGGTTCTTGTACTTAGGTGGCTAAGTAAATTTATTATAGGAGACGAGGTTCATGAGTCAGACAAATGGATGAATGAACATGAAAACTTTATTTAGTACTGCAAGTAAATATAATTGCAATCACAGAAAAATCAGTATAAGTATGGTAAAATGGTTTACTGCTGTGACGTTTAGCTCCATATTCTTTATGAAAATATGCTTCTGATATGAATATGACATAACTGAGATATACTTTATGCAAGATGTCTCAAGTAAGATATCATTGGAATGGTTATGATTTACTGAATGTGATTATCTAATTTGTATGCCTGTGTATCTGAAGTTAGGAATATTAACTATATATCTGTATTTCAAGTGTGTTACTTTGGGTGTCACCCCCCAACAAGTGCTTCAGGTACAACAATGGAAAAACCAGACGGGGCTAAAGGGCCATTAGCAGAGACAATGGACTGTGAAAGAGCTTAGTCTTCCTGTGGACACTGGAGAGAGCTTATGAGCAATGGCTGCCATCGCCATGCAGGGACATGGGTCCAAGTCACCTGGTACTAGATACCCCTTCTCTCCTTTTGGAATGCCAGTGGTTTTCCACTAGAAGACAAAGGGTTCCCGCTTTACACAAGAGCTATATAAGGCAGGGGAGTGACATCATTGTGGTTCTCCTCTGCCTCCCTACCCAAACAGACACTGAAAAAAAAAACCTGGAAGGAAAAACTGAACTGAGGAGGGAAGGATTGAACCCAAGCTGGAAGGGTGTCTAGCTTGTGAGTAATAATACCTGAGGTCTCAAGAGGGAGAGCAGTGCAGCTGCCTCTCGAGACTTTCTGTAATCTACCTGCAACAATATTTAGGGTGAGAAATACTATCTGTAACCAATTTCTTTAGTGACACTAGTTTAGTTTGTGTGCTTGGTTTCATTTGCTTAGTAATGTGCTTTGTTCTGTCTGTTATCTCTTATATTTACTTAATATCCACCTTTGATAGTGAATAAATTTATTTCTTGTTTATAATAAAACCCAGTTTATTCAATTTCTAATGGGGGGGCAAGGAGTGTGCACTTCTCTCTTCACATTGAGGAAGTGAGTGGATTTTTATGAGCTTGCGTTGTGCAGATTTTTCTGTACAGCGCGAGACAGTATTATTCTGGGTTTATCTCCCAAAAAGATGTGAGTACCAGGGGAGTCCTCTCACACAGAGCTGACTTCAGTCTGTGTCTGCAGCGTGGTGTGTCCCTACCTGCGCGTCTATGCTGCCAGAGGTCAAAGAGCCTAATTCAGCACAGCCGATAGAGGGAACCCAGGCTGATGCTCAGTGAAATCCCAGTACATCAGGTGGCATCCCAGAAGGGGGTTCCAAGCCATCACACCTGCATTGTGCATATGGAGGCCATCGGAAACAAAGTTGAAGAAGATAGTTAGTGGAGCACAAGTGGACAGTGACAATCTGGTTTCCACTTTCCTATCATTGTGATGTCACAACAACCTTCCTTGTGTACCCTTTTTTTTTCATCCTGTACACATCCAGGACTCCACATTTAACTTAGGTCTGACCCCACTGCCCATGTTGGTTCCAGGGGACCATAATTAAGGTTCTGATTACTAGCATAAGCTATTTGTGTCATATATTCCCTAGTGGTATTGATATGTAAATGTGGTTTCTCCATGGCTATGTACCCCCAAAGTCTCCTGGAAATGCATTATTTCAAGCTTAAACTGCCCTTTTTCTTATTTCTTATTTATCACAAGATGCATATTGCTGGTCCATTCTTACTGCTCTCCTGCGGAAACTGTGCTGCCAGGACTGGGGCCACCATGCTTTCTTTTAGCAGCCATGGGGGGGGGAATTAGTGGGGAGTTAGTGATGATTTTACTATGTTTGCATGAGCTAATAGACTGATTTTTTTGGAGAATGAGTAAAATGGATGGCATGGCAATCAAGCTGGTTCATAGGTATGGCAGAAGTGTCTTTATATGAATCCCTTGTATACAAAAGTAGGCAAACTGGCAAATTTTGCGTGACTGTTGCTTGCCATGGCACACGTGTGGCGTTTGCTCTGGGCTTGCTGGCTGTGCAGAGGAGAATTCACAGAGAGGAATCTTGTCGACTGAAGATGCCACATACCTGACAGAAGGAAACCCACAAAGCCTGGCTGGTTGGTCCATACTCATTGCAGATATGCATGACCCAAAATTTTAAGTGGGTGGCTGTAGTGGTCTGCAAAGGGCCTTATCATGTTCCTTTTGAAATCAATGGCAAAGCTCCAGTTAACCTGGATGGGAACAGAGTGAGGCCCTTACAGAGTACTAGAATTTTGGTAGCAACTGCCTAGGCATTGATTAGCACACTGTCACGAATGTATTATAAGTGCTGTTATCTGGATATGTCAAAAAGAAAACTTACAGGAATGACTAGTTATTTCTTGCTATTTGGAGTAGAATCTCCAAACATTGTGTAAGGCATTACCTTTTTAAAACTTGTTTTTGATAGGCTGCTGATGGACCTAGCCTCGTTGCCAAATGGGGCTTTTTCCATTTAGAAAATGAGAATTGATCTTGTCTCTTCCATTTGAACCAGAGTTTTACAACAGAGCCTGTCTCTTTGACCTTAAATAATACAGGCAAAGTCTCATACAACTAGATCTAGTGTTAATGAAAGCATAGTTTGACAAGCTGCCATATTAAATGAGAATTCAAATCAAATATAACTCCACAATTGGAATGAGGTATAAACAGGAGTTGTACAATGTTGTTCAAATTCACTTTTGCAGTAACTAGTGGAATATTTTTTACTTTTCAGAAAAGAGGCTGTAGGCTTTTTTAGGTGCACTGCAAAGTCATTAGTGTGTGAAATTAGTATAATTAACTTCTAGATGTTTGCTAGCAGTTATTGATAAATTGGTTGCTGAGGACTCCTGTTTATTTGAGTGTGAGGTTTACAGCATGTAGACTTATTCTTAATTATTCATCATTTTAAAATAACTTAACCAAAGCCAAATAAACGAAATGAATTTTTTCCCCTTAAAAACATTTTATTTTTATGTAACATTATTGGTTTAGTTGGTGGAGACTGGAGCTCGGGACAGATTTTATTACTCTTAGGGTTCTGAAAGCATCTCTGTCTCTATCATTTCTATGACAATATAAAAAAGATAAATTAAATTACTAAAAATAACTCTTCTGCCTAGACAGAAATAGATAGGTGCAAATTAGTTTGAGAATTAAATATAAACCTTAGGGACATTAGGTGAACAAAGTACTAATTGAAGGCTGGGAATGATAGCCACATATCTACTTCATTAAAACAGAGCCTCAAACCCAGCTGATTTAAGAAAATTAAAATGAACTATAGTAGGCCATTTTGGACGTTACCATTTAGATAAAGTAAGTTCAACCACATACTAGGGAATCTGAGTGTGTGTGTTATAGAAAGGACACAATTGTGAAGAAGGCTTAGCCAGTTTATGCCTATCTGCTTTCTGAGCTGCACTGGACAGTTTCTGATCCCCCTAATGGGCTGCAGAAATGTTGAGCTGCTGTGACTACTTTCTTCCCTTGTGCTCTTTCCACTCCACAGCCTGTGTGAGCTGGCGCTGAATTTAGTCCGGTATATCTGTGCCTCTTTAAGCAAAAAGAAGGATCTGGACAATAATAGAATATTTGCACTGTTTTTGTAGCCGTGTTGGTCCTCAAGAGAAATCTGCACAATGCCTTTAAGAAGGCACATTTGGGAACTTAAATTCATAACTCTGCTAAATACTAAAAGACATGGATTTAACAGGGACACTGGAATTATGGTTCATTACAATTTGTAACACACCACACTGTCTGCTACATCAGCGGTGGGTGAACCCCTGGCTTGGGCAGGCTAGTCCCCCAGCCCCACCCCTTCCACCTGAGGCCCAACCCCCTCCACTCCCACCGGAGCCCGGCCCCCACTGTGGCTGCTGGCCCCTGCCCAGTGCACCCAGCCCCCCCCACACACACAGTGGCTGCTGGCCCCTGCTCCAGGCTAGCGCCCCCCTCAGTATAATTTCATGAATAAGTTTTTCTTCAGTGTAGAGTGAACTTGAGGAATGTGTTGTTGAGTTTCTTCAATGTTTGTGGCTAATAAGAAAAAGTTATGTTCTTTTCCAGACGGGCGGCTCCAGGCCCCAGCACGCCAAGTGCATGCTTGGGGCAGCATGCCGCGGGGGGTGCTCTGCCAGTCGCCGGGAAGGCGGCAGGCAGGGTGCCTTTGGCGGCGTGCCTGCGGAGGGTCTGCTGGTCCCGCGGCTCCACTGAAGCCGCGGGACCAGCGGACCCTCCACAGGCACGCCTGCAGGAGGTTGACCAGAGCCACGTGACCGGCAGCTGGCAGAGCTCCCCCCGTGGCATGCCGCCATGCTTGGGGCAGCAAAATATCTAGAGCCGCCCCTGTTTCCAGAGTAGGAAGTAAAAACAGTTGACATTCTGTGGTTCAAACAATGTAGACTGGTAGAAGCAGATTGGAGAGAACTTATTTTTTCAACATCAAGGATTAGATAAAATGGTTAGTAATGAAATCTAAGACTGATTCACCCTGGTGTCTGACCTTTTTTTCTCTTTTTTTTTGTTTAGAGTGGATTTCCCCTGAAATTTGTATAAATCTACAGATATGTCAGTACAAGCACTTTTCCAGTACCTTCCTCACCTCTTCTTTTCATTAGGTTTGCTACTACAGTTTGTTTTCAGACCTAGATTTCTTAGTAAATTAGAACATTAAAGCAAAGGGATGTATCTGTTTCCTGAAGAATGTAAGATCCTGTTGAAGCCAGTGAACCTTTTGACATAATGAGCTTTCTCCTGTTTTTAGGAGGCTGGGAATGGAGTTTTCCTTCAGCTTCTTGGCTTGTCCAATGTGTGTGTGTGTGTGTGTGTGTGTGTGTCATGATCCCACAACTTGTTGACTGTTATTAACTGTTATTTGACTTGTTATTAACTGTTTGACTGTTATTAACTCTTATTAACTTTTATTGACTGTCATTTGACTTGTTTTTAACAAAGATTGTGATGGCATTGATCAATGGCTACAATTTCATAGCTTCCTCCCTTGCCCAATTTCTGTTTGTTTTCCCCATCTCAGTGTGTCACCCCGTATTGAGTTTTAATTACTTATTTCACTTAATGAACATTTCTTCCCTCTTTCCTCCTAAATCAGTCCCCTCCTTGGGAACTCAGTTTGTGTAATCCCAAATTTAGAGCCAAATTAAGGCTCCTTTGAAACTGTGGCCTTGAATCATGTAATGTGGTAAATATATCTTTACAATCTCATAGGTAGCCAATCACATTGCTGGCTTCTTGCTCTGTAATGAATCAAATCCAGGGTTCTAGAATGGACCTCTAAAGCCCTCATAGATTAGGCCTAAATTACCTCAAAGTTCACCTCTTCCTCTGGAGCCAGCCACAGCTCACTGCATCTAAGGCCTGGTCTCCACTACGAGTTTATCTCAAATTTAGCAGCATTAAATCAAATTAACCCTGAACCCATCCACACAATGAAGCCCTTTACTTTGATATAAAGGACTCTTAAAATCGATTTCTGTACTCCTCCCCGACGAGGGGAGTAGCGCTGAAATCGACATTGCCATTTAGAATTAGAGTTAGTGTGACCACAATTTGACAGTATTGGTCTCTGGGAGCTATCCCACAGTGCCCCATTATGACCACTCTGGACAGCAATCTGAACTCAGATGCACTGACCAGGTAGACAGGAAAAGCCCCGCGAACTTTTGAATTTTATTTCCTGTTTGCCCAGCGTGGAGTGCTGATCAGCACAGGTGACCATGCAGTCCCAGAATCAAAAAAGATCTCCAGCATGGACGGTACGGGAGATACTGAATCTGATCTCTGTATGGGGAGATGAATCTGTTCTATCAGAACTCCGTTCCAAAAGACAAAATGAAAAAACATTTGAAAAAATCTCCAAGGCCATGATGGACAGAGGCCACAACAGGGACTCAACACAGTGCTGCGTGAAACTTATGGAACTGAGACAATTGTACCAGAAAGCCAAATAATCAAATGGATGCTCAGGGAGGGAGGGGCGACTGATGACTGTAGCTATCCCACAGTTCCTGCACTCTCCGAAAACAATTTGATTTATGGGCTGAGCTCCCAAACTTGAAGCGTCAAAAACATTGTCGCGGGTGGTTCAGGGTATATGTTGTCAGCCCCGCCCACCCCACCCCCAGCGAAAGCAAAGAGAAAAAAATCATTTCTCACCTTTTTTCTATGTCACCATATGTCTATTGGATGCTGCTGGCAGACGCGGTGCTGCAGCGCTACACAGCAGCATCCCCTTGCCTTGCCTTACCTTGCCTTGCCTTGCGGACGGCAGACGATATAGTAGGAGTGGTATCCATCGTCATTGTCCCATGGGTGCTTCTGGCTGGCATTGGTGAGGTCAGCCTGGGGCTCCTGGGCAAAAATGGGAATGACTCCATGTCATTCTCTTCTCTCAGTTTTGTCTAATGGAGATTCAGTCCTGCCTGGAATATCGTGGCAGCTGTAGGCCTCTGCCTCAGGCTGGTCTCCCAGTCAGCAGCACTGCACGGTCATGCCTATCCCAGCCTACCCCTTGCTACCAGGGCTCACAATCAGATACTTAGACCTCTACATTTTGCTGCAAATAAAAAAAAATTAAGCTGTCGTTTAGAACTGTCCCCCAATATACATATCTTGGGACATTTTGTATTTTACCATTGTCAACCAAAGGCCCACACACAAATGGAGATTCAGTCCTGCCTGTGCTTCTATCCTAGTGCTTATTACAGATTCCCATTTTAAGCTATAGGCTGAGCAAGTGCAGAATGGTGGTTCACTCTACTTCGCTATGAGACAACTGCCCTCCCATCCCCCCTTTATCTCTGCTTGCAGAGGCAATAAAGTCAGTGTTGTTTCTTATTCATGCATTCTTTATTACTTCACACAAATGGGGGGATAACTGCCATGGTAGCCCAGGAGGGCTGGGAGAGAAGGGAAGCAATGGGTGGGGTTGTTGCAGGGGAACCCCTTAGAATGGCATGCAGCTCATCATTTTTGCGGGATGTCTGGGGCTCTGACCCGGAGCAGTCGTTTGCCTCTCTGGTTCTTTAGTAGGTTTGCCTGATATTCTAGGCAGAACTGACTCTCCATTAGACAAAACTTAAAGAAGAGAATGACCTGGGGAGTCATTCCCATTTTTATCCAGGTGCCCCCGACCGACCTCACCGAGGCTGGCCAGGAGCACCCATGACAGCAGCAGACGGTACAATAGGACTGGTAACTGTCTTTGCTAACTTGCAAAGGCAAGGGGATGCTGCTGTATAGCACTGCAATACCGCATCTGTCAGCAGCATCCAGTAGACATACGGTGACAGTGAAAAAAGGCTGAACGGGCTCCATGGTTGCCGTGCTTTGATGTCTTCCCGGGTAATCCAGGGAAAAGGGTGTGAAATGATTGTCTGCCATTGCTTTCACAGAGGGAGGATTGACTGACATTTACCCATAACCACCCGCGACAAATTTTTGGCCCCATCAGGCATTGGGCTCTCAACCCAGAATTCCAATGGGTGGGGGGAGACTGCGGGAACTATGGGATAGCAATGGGATAGCTACCCACAGTGCAACGCTCCGGAAGTCGACACTAGCCTCGGTACATGGACTCACACCACCGAATTAATGTGCTTAGTGTGGCCGTGTGCACTCGACTTTATACAATCTGTTTCCAAAAATCAATTTCTGTAAAATCGGAATAATCCCATAGTGTAGACATACCCTAAGAGAACCCAGCTACAGACTGGAGGGAGAGCCGTCTGAACAGCAGGCTTAAGACCTTGGAATGCCCCCCCATGGGACATCAGGAAGAGCCTTTCCCTCACCATTTTTAGGCCATTCTGTAAGACACAGAAAACATGATCTGACTCTCAGTAGTAAAAGACTTTAACTGAACCAAGAACAGGGCAGAGAACTGAATTTAGCACCGCTGGAGAAGTTTTAAATATTTCTAAGCACATAATACTGGAGTGATTGGCGCTTTTGTAAATGTTTAAACTGCAATTAGATTGCTAAATTGTTGACCATTTTTCAGTGACAGTGCGTAAAAGAAACTAGCTCTTAAAAGTATAGCTTGCTTTATTAAGCTATTCCCTTATTGACTGAAACATACAATACATTTGTTTCATAAACCAATCAGATTTGAGCATATACACTCTTGCACACTTGAAATAGTCTCATGATACTGCAACAGCATCCATCAGATACAATGATTAAATGTAAATTGAGAATTTGATGTAATGGAAATAATGTCATTGTAATAGTCAGTTGTCACAGTATCATTATTTTCAATAAATGTCTGTGCTTTGCACCAGCGTTTATGCTGCAGCAGGAAACTGATATCCGCTGCAAATGTTTTGTGCTATTGGCATTAAATCTTTACTTAGGCCTAGTCTACACTAAAACGTTAGGTCAACCCAGCTATGTTGCTCAGAGGTGTGAAAAATCTACACCGTGGAACAATGTACTTCAGCCAACCTAAGCCTTGGTGTAATCAGTGCTAGGTCGATGGAAAAATCCTTCTGTTGGTCTAGCTAGCACCTCTCGAGGAGGAGGATCACATACACCGATGGGAGAGCCCCTCCTGTTGGTGTAGGCAGCATCTACACTGAAGCACCATAGCGGCGCAGCTGTAGCGTTTCACATGGAGGTAAGGCTACTTCTGGAGGTATCTTACTATCCAGCATGAAAAATGTCCACAGTGCAGTAGGCCATGAAACAGTGCCAGGAGCACTTCAGTCATATGCCATGGGCTTTCCTGGGATGTCTACTGACTCAGGCATGTGGGATTTGGTCCTAACTGGTTTTATGTGCTGTGTACTTCCCAGTGGTCATTCTACCGTAACCAATTTGGTAAGGAATGAAGACATTTTGTTTTTCATTGTAACCTTTGCAATCCATAATTTTCTCCTGCTACTGTAGAAAATCCAATTAAGATTCTTGTCACAATTGGGTCAAGGACCATGATTGACAGATGTTCACTTAATACTTTGTACTTTAAGTCAGCAACAAGGCACTTGGCATTCTGCTGCTGTTATGCAGCCAACTACCTAAAGCACTGACAAAATAACAAGTGAAGGTTGTTGAATTCTAAAAAAGGAAATCCAGTACAGCACTGAGATTTCTGTCTGTTCCTTTACTGTTACATTGTTTATTTACTTTGAGTAAACATTTAGGAGACTTTCATTACATTATATGATATTTTAAGCATGTGTTCCATGCACTTCGTAAACATTTGTTTGTTCTCCTTGTGTGATATTTTTCTTCCTTTCTGATGTAAAAAAAATCATTATGATTTGGGACAGGAATACACATGTACAGTTGTGCATTTAGAGAGTGATTTCCACACTCACTGAAGTTCACCATTCACTTTCATATTTCAGGATTACATCCTTATATTTGATGGGGGTGGGAGGGAGAAGGGCATTGCAAATGTGGTGTGTAGCATAACTCATTATTCGAAGAGGCTCACATATCTAGTAGGCAGGGAACAGAGGCACTGAATTGGCTCAGATGGAGTCATTTGCCGGATTGGCCCTGTTTAGTGTACTAAAGTTCTCCTCCATTGCACAAACTTTACACTAGTGTAACTCCATTGGCATTAATAGTTCCTCCAGTCCTGATCTATGCCTGTGTAAATGAGAGGAGAATGAGGCCTGTTGTTTCAGACTGACTGATTTAGTAAGAATATATTGTATCATTTCATATACAGAAGGATTTCTTTTGCAACAATACTTGCTAGGAACTCCTTCCCCGCCGACACCCACCAAAAAAACAACAACAACAACAAAAATCTTAAATTCTGCAAAGATCAATGACCACTAGAGGAAGCTGCTGAATGAACATTCAGATTTTGTTCAGCTCTCTTGGAGGTGTGTATGAAAGTGTATGTTGTTATATTTTGTTGTCATGAATGATAAATGAATTTCCATACCCAATCCAATCTTCATTTGAAAATGCCTCACAAAGGGAAAGAAAAGTTAAAAGAGAAAGGAAGTTGGTGGCAGTAAGGAAAGATGTGTCAATAGTTATAGCACTGTAACATTACATTCTGCTTAATTTGTTCTTACGCAGCTGATGGATGATACGTGAAAGCCTGTTCTGCAAGAGTAGTTTTCTGTTGGTAACAGTTAAAGTGATTATGTAAAAGGCTTTGTTTACTTCTTGCAAAACAGTGACATTTTCCTCTTAATACTTTACTTTCTGCTGATGACACTTTAATGGTTCTGAAAAATGAATATCAGGCCTCCAGGTAATGTTGTTCTTTAACAGAAATTCACTAATGCTGTAAGTTTAGACTTTGAAAGCATTTAAAGTATTCACTGTTTTGTAAATAATGCAATCTACCACATGCAGAACATCTACTTCTATCCATTACATATACACCTCTACGCCATTATAACACCACCCGATATAACACGAAGTCGGATATAATGCGATAAAGCAGTACTCCAGAGGGCATGGGGGGGGCTGTGCACTCCGTGGATCAAATCAAGTTCGATATAACATGGTTTCACCTATAACATGGTAAGATTTTTTGGCTGCTGAGGACAGCATTATATCGAGGTAGAGATATTTATATTTCCCGCTCCTATCAACAAGTTTTACTTCTGGCTGAATATAATGAAGAGTGCAGTTTCCCCTAAAATCAGTATTCATTGTGCTTCATTTATTAGTGTTGTTTTTGAGTTCATTTTTGAGACCAAGTCTTCTTCACCAGAGTAGAATTTTCATAGTCTTATACTAGGGTCTGCTGTACAGCAGTGCATCAGTGAGTTGCACTAATGCCACACTAGATGACTGTCTCTTTGTTAGATTTATGTGTTAGTTTTTTTCTTTTATATTCAAGTATCTGTGATTATTATGATGTGATCTGGTACTAACACATGGAGGACAGCAATCTGATATCTTGTTTTTTCACAGTTCTGTCCTCATAGCAATATTTTAAAGTTTAATTTTCAGGAGTTCTCTCATAATTTAACCAAACAGTTCTTTCATGGAAAATATTGTCGGGAGACTGATCATTGGCCAAATTTTGTTCTCAGTTATACTGATATAATCCAGAGTAATCTCAAGGACTTTAGTGTTTCCAGCTCAATAATTTTAATTCCAAAATTGGATGTGTACATTGATGCTGACTTTGTAATTATGCCTTCATACATCCCTATTTCCTCCTGTTGCATTTATACTAATCTACATTTTAACTGCATGTCATACAGAGATTGAGATATTTACAAATGCGAAGTGTCTAACCTAAAATCAAAATCTAACATTTGAATCTCACAAATTAAAGATAACTAATCTTAAAACATAAAGTATCATGTATTATTTGAGTGATTATGTATCAAATCTCTTTATATTGCATAAGTAATTTTTAAAATAGCCATTTTCAAGATCATCAGCTTGTCAACCCAACATTTTGCCCTCTTTTTCCATTGCTATGTTTTTCTCTGTTTTCCAAGCAAGGAGAAGTTTAGAGCCCTTAAAGGACAAAACCAGAGAGGCAAGAGGAAAGAGATTTCACAATTCAGGAGAGCAAGTGTGAAAGGAGATAAAATACTGCCTTTGTGGGAATTGGTGCACGAAAAGGTGCTTGTTTTGTGGCTCTCTTGAACCTCATGAGAGTGTGCGCGTATAGGGCTGATTCAGTTCTCATTAAAGCCAAGAGTATTTCTATAGACATTACTGAAATATCTGAGTGCCACATAATCTTTAATCTATTTATCTTCATGGTATTCCTCCCTCCCCCCCAAAAAAGTAGAGAAGCCGGGGTGCTGGAACATTTTTTTTAGTCGGGATGCTGAGAGCAATTAAACCAAACTAAACCCTGTGTATAATGGAAACTACTTCAAGCCAAGGAGTGCAGCAGCACCCCCAGCACCCCTCATTCCAGCACCTATGAAGGGAAGTGCTGTTATCTCCATATCACAAATGGGGAACTGAGACTGGAGTGAGACAAGGTGTGAATGCACAAAAGGACTTTGTTTTTGTGACTCTCGGAATCATAATGCTGAACTTCTAGGCGCCTAGAAAATCTCTGTGATTCAAACAGCTGAGTTAAGTGCCTAGGCTCTTTGTACAAGGAATGAGGAAAGATAGTCACCTGAGATGGGCTCCACAAAAGCCAGCACACTAGGAAGGGAACTGCTTAAGCTAGGCAATGGGAGATGCTGACCAGAAGTGGGGGTGCTACACCGCACCTTTGTCTTGGAGATAGGTGCCTAAGTCCAGGCTGAAGGGAGACACCTATCTCTGCTTTAGAGGGGTAGCCGTGTTAGTCTGGATCTGTAAAAGCAACAAAGAGTCCTGTGGCACCTTATAGACTAACAGACTAACAGATATCTGTTAGTCTGTAAGGTGCCACAGGACTCTTTGCTGCTATCTCTGCTTGGAATTCTCAGCTGCAAACCCTCTCTTGGCAGTCGGGGCCTATGTCATTTTAGCAAGGAGGAGCACCCTCTTCTTAACTTTTAGTCCAGTGGTTAGGGTACTCACCTGGGATGTGGGTGACCCCCCCCAAGTTGAAGTCCCTGATTCACCTGATGGCGAAAAGGGATTAGGTCAGGGATCTCTCAGCCCTGTCACCATTGGGTTACATATCTGATATTCTGATGTGGGGCTCTCTCTCTGTCTCTCATCCTGTTGAAGTGTTCCCACTTTGGATAAATAATGAAAGAATCATTGGAGCGGGGGAACTGGATCCTGGGTGTCTCATACCTCCCAGATGAGAACATGTGTTAATCACCAGGCTACAAAATCAGTCTCATGCTTGAGCTCTCTCTCCCAAATGACTCTTCGAGAGTGAGAGAGAGTACACAAACACATTCCAGGTGAGTATCCTACCCATTGAGCTAAAAGCTGTGAGGAAGGTTCTCTTCCTCCTCCTTGGTCCTTCTCCCCATGCCCTGTCCCCAGCCATTTTGTGTGAACTTGCCTAAGGGGCCTGATCCAGTAAGCATCCTCTGAGCACACCTACTGGATCAGGCCCCACATGTGACTTAGGTAACTAAATGCCTGTCTTCCCCTGGTATGTGGGGACTTAGGTGGGAAATAGGCATCTGAGCACCAAAAGGGAGGCAGCAATGTGTCTGAGGAAATTTTACTGCATATACTCAGGTGCCAATGGAGTTTAGAGGCCTAGAGGGTTCAGCAGGAGTTTTGTGCATTGCAGTGGTCTCAGAACTGGGGCTTAGGCATGTCACTAGTTTTGTGGCTATTCAAACCTAACTGACTTTCCCAAAGTCGCAGAGGAAATTTGTGGTTAGGTAGGGACATGAACCCAAGCTTTCCAGGCTATCACCCTAACCACTAGACTGACTTTCTTCTAGGCAACTGCTCTGTGGATACATAAGCTGAGTACGAGCTCTCAATAAATGCCTAAATATTACAGTTAATTCACTCTTGTATACTTCCTCTCAGTATCTGGAGTCAATAAAATGTCATTTTGTTTTACTTGAATATAATATCAATTAGAGGCATATTTGTATTCTATCATGCATTTTTAGAATTATTTTACTAAAATGAACGTTTATTGAATGATGTTGTTTATATTTTTTGCTGCATAATTCCCTGTATCTCAGAGTCGGCGCAACTTTGCTTCATATGCCAGGGGACTCTGGCACATAATGTAGTGCCAGTTTTCTGCAGAGATGATGGGATTTTGATTGTATTTGATGGATGGTGTAACCTTATATAAAATAGGTTGTTGTAGTGATGCACTAAATGAGGAAAGTCAGTGGTTTAAGGGCTAAAGGGGCTCAGATCCACCCCAGATATATGGCACAAATTTGGATCATTATTATTATTTATTTATCTAATATTTATATTGCAGAAGTGCCTAAGGAAACTGAGGCCCTACTGTACTAGGCACTCTGAAATAGATGCTAGCTTTAAGCTGATTCATAACAGGGCAGGAATTAATAGGCAATATGCTTTATTCTTAGGTTAAGTTAGGGTATGAGCTGTCAGGGAGTTTGGCAAGTTAGAGTAGGGTTATGTTGGAGGATGGGAGTGCTTGTCACTGTGTTTGTGAGAGGGCTTGGTAGCTTCTGAGCTTCTTCCTCTTCTCACCTATTGACTGCCTTGCCTCCCTTCCCCCCATCTTCAAGATGACATCTAAGTTCATCTGCCACTGTTCTGAGTCCTCATCCATCATTTTGATTGGTTGTGTCCTGGCACACAATGGAGATGTCCCTAATTCCTATGTTGCATAATTTGGTAAACCCAAGGATTTGGAATACTTCAAGTACCATTATTTACAGCAATTCAGTGGAGACCCAAAGTTTCATAGAATCACAGAATCATAGAACTGGAAGGGACCCCGAGAGGTCATCTAGTCCAGTCCCCTGCACTCAAGGCAGGATTAAGTATTCTAGACCATCCCTGACAGGTGTTTGTCTAACCTGTTCTTTAAAATATCCAATGATGGAGATTCCACAACCTTCACAGGCAATTTATTCCAGTGCTTAACCACCCTGACAGTTAGGAAGATTTTCCTAATGTCTAACCTAAACTGCCGTTGCTGCAATTTAAGCACATTGCTTCTTGTCTTATCCTCAGAGGTTAAGAACAACAATTTTTCTCCCTCCTCCTTGTGACAACCTTTTATGTATTTGAAAACTGTTATCATGTCCCCTCTCAGTCTTCTCTTCTCCATACTAAACAATCCCAATTTTTTCAATCTTCCTTCATAGGTCATGTTTTCTAGACCTTTAATCATTTTTGTTGCTCTTCTCTGGGCTTTCTCCAGTTTGTCCACATCTTTTCTGAAATGTGGCACCCAGAACTGGACACAATACTCCAGTTGATGCCTAATCAGCGCAGAGTAGAGTGGAAGAATTACTTCTCGTGTCTTGCTTACAATACTCCTGCTAATACATCCCAGAATGATGTTTGGTTTTTTTGCAATAGCATTACACTGTTGACTCATATTTAGTTTGTGATCCACTATGACCCCCAGCTCCCTTTCCACAGTACTCCTTCCTAGGCAGTCATTTCCCGTTTTGTATGTGTGCAATTGATTGCTCCTTCCTAAGTGGAGTACTTTGCATTTGTCCTTATTGAATTCCATCCTGTTTACTTCAGACCATTTCTCCAGTTTGTCCAGATCATTTTGAATTTTAATCCTATCCTCCAAAGCACTTGCAACCCCTCCCAGCTTGGTATTGTCCGCAAACTTTGTGTAGTCTCTATGCCATTATCTAAATCATTGATGACGATATTGAACAGAATCGAACCGAGAACCGATCCTGGGACCCCAGTCATTACGCTCTTCCAGCATGACTGTGAACCACTGATAACTGCTCTCTGAGATCAATTTTCCAACCAGTTATGCATCTAGCGTACAGTAGCTCCATCTAGGTTGTATTTCGCTAGTTTGTTTATGGAAAGGTCATGCGAGACAGTATCAAAAGCCTTACCACATCTACCACTTCCCCCTATCTCCAAGGCTTGTTACCCTGTCAAAGAAAGCTATCAGGTTGATTTGACATTATTTGTTTTTGACAAATCCATGCTGACTATTACTTATCACCTCATTATCTTCTAGGTGTTTGCAAATTGATTGCTTAATTCTTTCTTTCATTACGTAGTTTCTTTTATTACCTAGTGGAGTGCTGCTATGAATTGGAGTGGGTATGGACAAATATACCAAAGTGATAGTCAGTATCATAAATAAGTATGTGGATGGGCAGACTGACTTGTTGGTTGATGATAAGGCAGCAATAACTCCAGTCTCAGCAGGGATTGGTGAGACCACCCATACAAAATTGTATCTGTTCTGCTGTGTGTTGCTTTGTAGTATTCCAGGCCAAATCTTTAGAATGTAAACTTTTCAGGGCCATACGCTATTAATCATTCAGTACATGTATTCTTTGTATTGCACTATGTAATTTTATGGCATTGTATGCTTACATGACAGGAGGAGGGAGGGAAAGAAACAATTTTCTAGTAGCATTTGTTCTTTCCTTCTCTCTTTCTCATATTTTTTGGGGAAGCAGGATGATGATTAAATTTATTGTTTTGGATTTGTGATGCAATAAAATCTTAATACAGAAAGCTTTATACCAGTTCACAACCCTTAGTAAAGGGAAACCGCAGGTAATTTAATCATCTGTTTCTTTGCTTCTTTTTTATCTTTAATTGAATCTAGCCAATCTCAATAGGACAGATGAAGGTTCTGTGAAGTTTTTCTTCTGTCAATTTGAATGTTTGGCAATAAAGTAGAAATATAGTTACTATGTAACCAGGTTTGACACTCACTTTGGGGCATTCCAAAAATAGTAATTAAATATGATAGAGAAAAATAAAATAGAAAGCCCAGTGCTTCTTTATCCAAATCCTATATATCCATCTTACAACATGAAGATAAGGGACCATTACAGTGATGCAAGTAAGGAGTAAATCCACCAAAATCAGCCGAGCAAATTCATCATAAATAAGAGGAGGATCAGGCCTGTTGTTAGGAGATTTGAGGTTTTATGGCCAGTTCTTTGCACATTATTTTTACAAAAACATAAAACAGGAATAAAAAAAAAGAATTTTGTGTGTATTCCCTTTAATGTAGAATTTTAGTACCTATCTGATGCAGTGGGCCTGATTCCTGGGCTGTGTCCAAACTGTGCTCATTACAGTGGGTGAGGGGGAACCATAAAAGGAGCATTTAAACAAAGTTTTAGTCATAAATTAGCAAGACACAAATGAGGAATATCAGAGGTGGATAGGTGAAGGATAGGTAGGCAGATTTGTGAGTCCACAGTGTAGAGATGATTGCTCAGTTTGTGGTAGAGAATGAGATGATGCTGGTCTGGAGTATAGAAAGGGGAGGGGGAGAGGTCTGCATACGGAGCCCTAGTGGTGTCTGTCCAAGGTGGGAGGAGGCAGTGTCTCCAAAGGACGTAATGGAGCAGTCAAAGGGTTAGAAGAGAACCTCAGGAGCATTCTGTCTCAGGAGCTCAGAAAGGAGAGAAGGAGGAGGGAGTAGTGAACAGTGTCAAAGGCAGTAGATGGATCAAAGAGAATTAGCACAGAGAATACTGGTGAAGGGGAGATTTTAAGAAACGTTGAGAGCAGTTTCCTTACAGTGCAGTTGAAGGAAGTCAGATTGTGGGAGGGTTGAAGAGAGTGTTGAAAGAAAGGAGTTCAAAGGTATGGGAACAGACCACTTTCTCAAGGGGCTTAAAGACAAAGGGGCTGAGGGAAATGGGACAGTGATAAACTGAGGCCCAGTGGTGCTGGAACAATTTTTATAGTGGGGGTGCTGAAGGTGGAAAGGAAACAATGTACCTGGGTTAGGGCTGCCAACATTCTAACTGCACAAAACTGAACACCCTAGCTCTGCCCTCCCTTGAGGCCATGCTCCCTGCCCCCCCTCCCTTAAGGCCCTTCCCCCTTCTCAGAATATTCCCCCTTCATTGGTGGCTCTCTCTCCCCCACCCTCACTCACTTTCGCTGCACTCGGACAGGGGATTGGGGCGTGGGAGGGGGTGCGGGCTCCAACGAGGGGTGTGAGCTCTGGGGTGAGGCCACAGATGAGGGATTCAGGGTGTGTGAGGGGGCTCTGGGCTGGGGAAGGGGGTTGGAGTGCAGGAGGGGATGAGGGCTCTGTGTGTGCGGGCTCTGGAGTGGGGCCAGGGATGAGAGGCTTGGGGTGAAGGAGGAGGCTCTAGGTTCAGGGGGGCCTCAGGGCTGAGGCAGGGGGTTGGGGCTTGGGGTCAGGCTGCAGGCATACCTTGGGTGGTTCCTGGTCAACGGCACGGCGGGGCTAAGGAAGGCTTCCTGCCTGTCCTGACTCTGCGCTGCACCTGGAAGTGGCCAGCAGGTCTGGCTCCTAGGCAGAGGTATGACAGGCAGCTCTGTGGGCTGCTCTCACCCAGAGGCACTGCCCCCGCAACTCCCATTGGCCACAGTTCCTGGCCAATAGGAGTGCAGAGCCAGTGCTCTGGGCAGGGTCAGCGTGCAGAGCCCTGTGGCCTCCCGACCTAGGAGCCGGACCTGCTGGCCGCTTCTGGGGAGCAGCGTGGTGCCAGGAGAGGTAGGGACTAGCCTGCCTTCGCTCCACAGCACGCTGACCGGACTTCTAATGGTCCGGTAATCCGTGCTGACCAGAGCCGCCAGGATCCGTTTTCCACTGGGTGTTCCAGTTGAAAACCGGACACTTGGTCATCTTAATTTTATATATATTGGACCAGTTCAAATCCTTGACTTGAATAAACCCCCAGATGTGTGGAAGTTTGTGAAAAGCTTATGCAAACTTTTATGGGTGTTCTTTCTCCTTTCCCATCCCTCTTCTGTGTCTTCCATTCTACTCCCAATTCAATGACATTTTTCTCTTCCTTCCCTCCTTCTAACCCCACTCACAAGTCGCTCTCTCACACCTCCAAAACCCTGTGAGATGGCCAGTGAAGAGGCCTTAGAACTGGCATTCTCCCTACTAGGATCTTGCTGCTACTCTGCTCAGATACCATATATAGTGGAGTTTCTCTGGATAAGTGACATCCCCAAATCCATGTTTCCACTCCATCTTCAGATAACCCACAAAATTCATGAAGGCAGCAGCCAGGTTAGCAGGGATTGCTAGATATGCTGAGACTCAGAGGGATTTTTGAAAGAGATGGAGCCATGTTGGAGCTCAAGAAGGAAGCAATTTGAAACAATGAGAAAATCCAGTTTGTCTCCGTCAAACCTTGAGCTGTTACCAGATTATGTCACTGTCTCCTATTAAATTGCTTTATAAACTGAAAACATCAGTGGGGTATTGCTTTTGTTGGGTATTGTGGATTTTCCATTAGCTGTCTTAAATCAGCTTATGGGCATTACAGATGTGAGCTTTCCTGGGACACACAGGCTGGATAAGTTTTGGCTTTCATGTTTGAAATGGTGGGAAATCATGTATTATCTAGGTTATGTAGTGAAATGTTACTTTCTGTCATCAACGTGCCCTTCGCAAAAAGTGGCTTTTTTATTATATTGACCAAAAAGTAGATGCATTACACAATATTAAAAATATTTTTTTAGAAGTTCCTGCTATCATTGCAACTAGCTAAATGCCAAACTAAAATTTGAAATCAAATCTCCTCTGCCCTGTTCCATTGTCTGACTTTCTTTCTGCAGTTGTGTTAAAGTGATATTGTCAAGGTAGCTGGAAGTTAGTCAGAAGCTGATCTACCTTGACACTTATAACATCTGGAAGCTCTTGTCTTTTGAAAGTCAAAGATGTATTTGTTTTTTCTTCTTCTTCTTCTTCTTCTTCCTCTTCTTCTTCTTCTTCAAATTAGAGTTTAAATCCTCAGCTGTGACTTGGGGCAGGGTTAGGACATCTTGGGGGATTCATGGGCAGAAATGGCTTTAAGCCATCTTGGCTTTGCACTGGGCTGGTCCCTAAACACAAGTTAGTGCAAGTCAGAGCACTCCTTATGCTGCTCTGTTTGCCTGTGGCCTCATTCAGGGAGCTGGGAATTACCAGGGTTCAGGGACACCCTGGCTGTGCCTCCATTCACCTGACCACTCATCCTGGCTAAGGAAACTGATGGCCCTGGGCAGAGACTTGTCTGTGGATCATGCACTGAAGGGTAGCATTCACTGTACCTTTGGAAAGGGTTGCACAGCTGTTGTTCTCTGCAGGAAATCTAGGAAAAATACTTCACTTAAATTAGATAGTAAACTCTTTGGGACTATGACCTTTTCTTCCTATGTGTTATTCCAGCTCCTAGCACAACAGAGCTTGTCTAAGGCCTTTGCACAGTGCACAGTGCTGTGCAAAGGCCTTAGACAAGCTCTGTTGTGCTAGGAGCTGGAATAACACATAGGAAGAAAAGGTCATAGTCCCAAAGAGTTTACTATCTAATTTAAGTGAAGTATTTTTCCTAGATTTCCTGCAGAGAACAACAGCTGTGCAACCCTTTCCAAAGGTACAGTGAATGCTACCCTTCAGTGCATGATCCACGGACAAGTCTCTGCCCAGGGCCATCAGTGTCCTTAGCCAGGATGAGTGGCCATTGTTATGACCTAGAATAATATCATCTGAAATATCACATCAAAGTGGAAGCAGCCAGAGAACTTCAGAAGGCCTCAAAATAATTGTTAAGACTAGTTAGCTTGCTAGTTAGTTTTTATGTGCTCAGCTCCCTACTTAATATCTGATTAGGGAAGAACTTGGCACAAACTGAAGAACTAAAAGACACTCATAATTTTCTTAGCAGGTCACCTTTAAGGTGATTCCCCCCCACCCTTCCTCCTTTCCTTCTGTTAGTAGTTAGAGATTCTTAAGCAACTTGCATGCTAGAGTGTCATGCTGTCTGAAGCGGCTCATGACTGAGAGTGGCAATGTCAGGGCAGACTGTCAAAAGCAGGCAGACACCCCAAATGGGTGGTATGTTCTATAATTAGATTGAACCAACACAATGATGCATGTGAACTAGATCACTGTAACAGTCTTACCCAGTAATGAGCTGCCAAAGTCTTAAGAACCGGTTCCCTACCGGTTCTTCGGCAGCACTTTGGCGGCATGTCCTTGACTCACTCCAGATCTTAGGCGGCACGTTGGTGGCGGGCCCTTCAGAGCTGCTGAAAACCCAGAGCAAGTGAAGGACCCACTGCCGAAGTGCCACCGAAGACCCGGTAGGAAACCACCTGGTGAGTACAAGCCCCCTGTCTGCCCCCCCATCCGACCCCCACCCATGTCCTGCCGCCCTCAGAACCCAAAACCCATCAAAACCCCCTCACTCCTTGTCCCCTGACCATCCCCTCCTGAGACCCCCACCCTAACTGCCCCCCAGGACCCCACCCCCTACCCAACCCTCCCCGTTCCCTGTCCCCTGACTGCCCTCCCCAGAACCCCCACCCCCTCCCACTGGTCCCTGCCCATTATCTAACCCCTCCTCCCAGCCCCAGCCCGGCCCCCTTACCATGCTGCTCAGGGCAGCATGTATGGATGCCACATGGCCCACTGGAGCTTGCAGCCCCACCCTCTTACCATGCCGCTCAAAGTGGCAGGAACTGCCGAGCTGCCCAAGAGCAGTTCAGAGTGCTGGCACTGGTAGTGTGGCATGCTGAGGCTCGGCAAGAGGGGGGAAGTGAGAGGAGGGTCCGGGGGAGCCTCCCCAGCCAGGAGCTTAGGCAGGCCGGATGTGGCCCCCGGGCTGGTGTAACGACAGAAAAACCTCCCTCTCCCAATTGCCCACCCCTTTAACAACCGGTTCTAAACCGGCTTCTAAATTTAACAACCGGTTTGTGCGAACCAGCTCCAGCTCACCACTGGTCTTACCATGGAATCACAGACAGTCCCCTGGGGCTCTCCGGCCTATCACTTACACCAAAACTCACAAAATATTCAGGTTACTTCCAGCCCTAAGAGACCAGTCACTTAACCCAAATCAATTTGTATCTTAGATCTTATACCAAAGAAAGTGCCTCTAGCCAATCCTGGAATAAATTAACTAAAGGTTTATTAACTAGGAAAAAGAATTAAGAGAGTTATTTACAGGTTAAAGCAAACATATATGCACAAATGAGTTTCAGTCTATGATTCAAAAGGTGTCTGATGTAGTAATCTGTCACCACTGAATGCCTTTTTTAGGCTTAATCCAGGTCAACCTAGAGAACTTCTGCTTTTTGTTTCTTAGCTCCAGCCCTTATGTTCAAACAGGAAAGCTGAAAAATCTTCATGTTAGCTATTTTTATTTCCCTTTTCCAGCATTCAGACTGATGGGACAAGGCCTTCTGCATGTACTTCTCCATAGGAATGGGCAATCGACAAAGCTTTTGTTTTATAATGGCACATTTAAATGTTGATAGTCCTCCTGGATGGTCGGAGAGGGCCACTCTTCTCATCTGAGTTCACAAGTTCAGAGCAGGCATTTTTGCAATTATAAAACAAGCTTATATTTTACCTTGTAGCATGAAATACAGGCATTACGAGTGAGATTAATGCAGGCAGCAACGTACAAGCATTTAGTAGAGTATAAACACTAAATACATTCTTATAAGACTAAAACCTGTTTTGAAAAAAGTACTATATAGGTGAGCTGGTCTGGCTTCCAGCTATGAGTTTCTCAGTTCTTAGCTAACATCTACAGCCTTGGCCAGAGCTGGCACGGGTTCACCCACATCACCTAGACACTCTGGAGAATGAAATTGCAGATTGTATGTGGGAGAGGCATTAAAAGAGGTCATAGCAAGGAGGTGAATTTTCCACCTTTTGTTCATTAGGCAGCACTGAAGCAGCTAATAGATTGGTTACCACATCTGTCTTTGCACATATTCATTTATCGGGTTAGTTTTTGGTGAATATTTGTGATTGGTATGTCTAACAATTACACGTTTAGTTCCTATCACCATAGGATCTGGGCACCTTATCTGTTATCTGAATTACATCTTTAGTGTTTGTGCCTTTGGATGTAAACTGTCACCCAAAATACATGACAGGAACTGTCTGGTTGAGATGCTAAATATGATTCCTCTCAAATTCTTGTTCAGAGACAGTAAAAAATGTGAAGAAGAAACTAATGGATATGCATGCAAGAATAGTGGCCCCATTGTCTCTGGGATGTTGCCTTTAGACGGCAAGCTGCAGCTTATGGCAGCTGGCTAGAATAGGGTCTATGAAGTAGTCTGTGTTTATTGGCACTGTTTTATGGCCTGACCCCGTGCATTTGAAATTAATGGGAGTTTTTACTCTGACTTTAGTAGAAGTACCTAGGCCCTCGTTTTGTAACTTTATTTAGTGTAGTTCTAGCTGTCCTTTCTACCACACTTAGTTTCTACACAAGGATATTTATTTATAACATTTTTTATGTTATACTTCTCTGTACTTCTATCAAATTGTCAACAGCAAACACCTCTCAGAATACCCGCATGTTATCTGAGGGCTGTAGCTGCCTGACACATTATGGAAAAACTGAACTCTGAGCTCAAAGGAGGCACAGCACAGTGATGGTAATTTTACCTGCGTATCACAACACAGAGAGCCATAGAGACAGTCACAGTATTCCTCCAAACCAGTGTGGCAGAATGCCTGATGAGGGCCATTGGCTGCACAGAGAAGGTCAAATAATGAAGCAACAGTTCCAGAATTAGATTCAGAGGCTAGCGACCTGGCTTGCAGGTTGTTTGATTATTCTAAAAGGTAGTTGGGAAACCAGCAATTTAGTGCCTGTTTTTCAATCAAAGCTAAGATATATTTGCAAATAACTTCTAGCTTTCAAGTTGGATCAGTGGTAAAAGGAAAACAATAAATTGATTTTTCACTTATTCACTACCATTCATGTTTCTGACAACTGCTGGTCAATGGCTTTTCAAAATACTTTATCCACTATGCTTTAGACCAGTGCTTCACAAAGCCGATCTGCCGCTTGTTCAGGGAAAGCCCCTGGCAGTCCTGGCCGGTTTGTTTACCTGCCGCGTCCGCAGGTTCATCCGACTGCTGCTCCCACTGGCACGGTTTGCCGTGCAGGCCAATGGGGACTGCGAGAAGCGACACGGGCTGAGGGATGCGCTGGCCGCCCTTCCTGCAGCTCCCGTTGTCCTGTAGCAGTGAACCACGGCCAGTGGGAGCTGCAGTCTGCCGAACCTGCAGACGCGGCAGGTAAACAAACTGGCCCAGACCGCCAGGGGCTTTCCCTGAACAAGCAACGGCCCTACTTTGAGAACCACTGCTTTAGACCATTGCCACTGTGGGTTGGAATGGGATGGTAAAAGTGAAATCAGTGTTGAAATATCCCAGTGCTGATCCTTGGTATTCAGGAAGTTGCCCTGGTACCTTATGATAGGTCAGACTAAAGGAAAATATCGACCTAATCCAGCCAGCTGAATTCCATTGTTAAGAATGCTGCGAGCTAAGTTGTGCCTCTGCACTGACCTTAGTATGGCCGAACATGTCAGATTCTCAACTCAGATGGCATTGCTCAGAGGTTCTTCGTCAGATTTGTTGTCACTGCGACTGTCTCTCTGAATTTGGGATCAGTATAATATATTCTGGAAAAATATAAAATGAAAATCTAAGCATTGCCCTACACAATTATCTGAAAATAGTTCTAAAAATAATATGTTACAAATACAAATTGCAAAGCTTATCAAAATGTGGCTAGTAAAATCATAACCATCTTTCCAAAACACCAATCATAGTTTATTCAAACCTTCTTAAATATTTAAAGCCAAAGAACTATCAATTTTTGATCAAAATAAAAATCAAGAAGCTGATGCATAGCCTAGCTCAGTGTCACTCCTGTCAACCAGGTTTCATAAAAGCAAAACATCTGGTGAGGCCACTTTAATCCCAATTTTAATAATATCCAGTTTAGATAATAAACTTCTGACTTTCATGAGCATTATGCCTAAGCCTTTCCTCATGTAGAAGTCTGCAGGAATTTGTAACACACAAGGGAGGACATCTGGGTCTGGATTTAATATGTTTCCTCAGCTGAATGGTGAAAAAACAAAGTAAACTTAAGGGTTTATAAAAAACCAAATTGGTTTACGATTCATTTAGTTAATTGGAGCACAGTTAGCAACTGGAGCTTGGGCATTATTAATAGTATTAATCGCATTACCTTGATACATTAAAGTATTGCAAAGCATGGACCTCGTGGTTTTTTTAATGTCTGCAGATTTGGTTGTAAAGAAAGAGAATATTGAAATGAAAACTGAGCTGTTGTTGCTGAGATCAGTTACAGTAAAATGATAGTATTTAAGATGTCACATGAATCTATGGGTCTTGTCACCGATAACAGGGCAAGAAAAATGTCTGGTAAGAACTGTGCTCCTGGAGATTCCCTAACTGAATTTAAAGCTTCTTGCCTTGCTGTCAATTTGCTTCATTTTTTTATCTAGTAAATAACTCCCAAGTATATAACATAATAAAACTTAATGTCTAAGTAAATTGGAATGTGAACACATTTTATCAAACAAAAGACGTTTTTAAAGCAGTGGAGGGAAAAGAAGTACCTGTGATAATGAAGGATAGTGAGTTGACCACAGAACCAAGTGCTAATCATTAAAGTGTTTCCAAACTCAGAGAGAAGTAATTTAATAGTAATAAAAGTTAAAAAGCAAACGCATTCTCAAATTATGAACTCTCTGCTACTCAGCCGCAAGTAGAGTGAATCCGTGTCATGTAAACTTCACTGGTTTAATCAGAACAGTGCATCAGAATTCCATTTGAAATATGGAAGTTTCCTGTTTTTTCTTCGTTTCTTTTTATAATTTCATGTAAATTGAACATGGTTCAACAACCTACAGTATTTTATAATCCTTCCAAACAGTAGTTTACTCAAATGGATATTATACTGTTCCAGAAATTATTTTTTGTCGGTAAAAGATTTGTTCAGACCATAACTGAACCTCTGGGTGTTTGAAATAGCTAAATAGGTGGCACTCGCCCATAAATGCTTATAAGTATTAGCCATGCTCAATAATGCTTGACCCAGCAATCAGTTTTCCTAAAGAGGATCTCATTCCTTGATTTAATTTTTCAGAGTTCTGATTTTAAATATGAGGAATTTTAGACTGTAATCTCATACCTGGCTAAAAAGCCAATGTGCTCATGTGTGCGAGCCTAACAGCAGATTGATCAGGATATGTGGCAGCATACACACTGTGCAGCTGAGATAATGGGTCTTAGTGACTCACATAGGTGCTTTTGAAAACATTACCCATCATAGTCTTATCCATATTATTATTCCTTGTATAGCATGACACTTTACAAATCTAAGGAAGATGCCTCCAAAAAACTCACTATTTAAGGCTGAGGAGGCAATGATGAAAGGAGGAGTTAGTTGGGTAGCAGGACAAGGATGAAGGGATCACTTGGTAGTATTCTATTCAGGTTGTTTTATCATGCCCATCAGTGTGATGTTGGAGCATCTTTCTGGGTGTTTTAAGGAGCCTCCCTCTCTCTCTCCTTCTCTCTGTCGACGTATACATGCACATGTATATACATCAAATAAAATTTACTGTAGCATATAACCTACTCCGAAGAACTTAGTCATTAAGAGAGACTTAACGGAAGAGTGGGTGATGGTGTATTAGATAAGGTCAGAAGGAATCCAGACATTCAGCACCACATGAAAGACTCTACAAAGTCAGACTTCAAATGAATGACTTGATCTGAACAAAGAGGGTCTGAAGAAGAATATAAGGAAATAGGATCCACAGTGTGCACAGTTTAGGCTGGACGTGGAGCTGAGAGCCAGAACATGTTACCTTCCAGTTTCTGCTGTGACACAGAGTGTGTGGCCTGGAGCACTTTCAATATTATTATTTTGTTGGATCCTGCTGTGTTCATGTTCAGCATTCATTCCCCTTCCCACCAATTCTGTTGAGGTTAGAGTATTAGTTAATAAAGAATCCATGAGCTGAGTTACAAAATAATAAATGATTGCATTGAGAGATTAATTTGAGTAAACTTAATCAAAACTGTCTGAGCAGGGAAGACATAATTCCAGTTCTGTCTGGTTCCACAGAAAATCCACCCCATCAAAGCTTTCTAGCAGGATATCAGATGATGACAATTATATCTTCGGCGGAAATTCGATCATCCACGGAAGGCATTACATTGAATACTTACATCTTCTGAGTACCGCTGGCTTTTCCAAATTACTCTCTCCTGGGCATAAAATACACCACCTTAGATCGCTCATTCCCCTTAGAAGAGATGTGTAGTATTGACCGAAGAGAGAACAAATAATTCTGATTTGCATAAAATTAATATTGAAAGCAAAGATGATTTTTTTTGGAATGTGTCTTGATTCTTACGATGCATATAGTCTTAAAATAGCCCTTTTAAGCAGTCCAGGAGTGACACTATTTGTACATGCATAACCATGTGCCTAAGATCTAGATTTTTAAAGGGATTCAGGTGCTTAACTCCCTTTAAAAATATGATCCTAAATCTAATTTTCAAAAGTGACATGCATTTAGGAGCCTAATTGAAAGTTAAAGGGATTTAGATTCCTAAGTCAGTTAGGTGCTTTTGAAAATTTTACCAAGGAAGAATAGTGGCACTCATTGGCTGTCTATAAAATTAATTAATTTACATACCTCTTTTATAACTTCTCTCACTCTTCTCCTTTAAAAGAAATGTCTTACTGCAGGTAACAAAAAGTTTCAATATAGTCTCTAGTACATGCCTAATTATTCCCTATGTGAAAATGTCACGTTAAGCTTTCTTTTTCCTGCCAGAAGACTGACCTGCTAGTCTGGTAGAGCTGAAGTAAGACATAACGTTTTGTTTTTATTTTGTGCAACTGGCACTACATGTGCACCTAGGTTCTGAAATAAACCCCACACTTTGGGATCAGTGTTGCTTTTGATTAGGAGAACTCATAGATTTGCCTACATGCGATATTTAATAGAGCTGGCTGGCAGTTGGGGGAAAGGGCCAAAAATTTTACAATTATTTTTGAAGAGTATTTTTCGGCGTTCAGAAAATGTGGAAATTCAAAATTCTGAAATTTGAATAATTTAAACCATCTCTAAAGTTGGGGTGAAAATGGGGTGAAATATCCCATAAAATTCTTGTCTACTTTTATTTTTCATTTTTGTAACTTTGAAATTTCATTAAAATTGGCAAATAATTTGATCAGCTCTAATATTTTAGATAGATAGATAGATAGTCAACCTGTGGAACTTTTTTGCAGAGGATGTTGTGAAGGCCAAGACTATAACAGGGTTTAAAAAATAACTAAATAAATTCATAGATGATAGGTCCATCAATGGCTATTAACCAGGATGGGCAGGGATGGTGTCCCTATCCTCTGTTTGCCAGAAGCTACGAATGGGCGACAGGATGGATCACTTGATGATTACCTGTTCTGTTCATTCCCTCTGGGGCTCCTGTAGGGTTGCCAACTTTCTACTTGCACAGAACAGAACATCCTTGCCCCTCCCCTTCTCCAAGGCCCCACCCCCACTCTCCTCATCCCCCCTCCCTCTGATGCTCACTCTCACCCACTCTCATTCACTTTCAGCAGGCTGGAGCAGGGGGTGGGGTGTGGGAGGGGGTTAGGGCTCTGGCTGGGGTGTGGTCTCCAGTGTGGGGTGAGGGAGAGGACTCCGGGCTAGGGAAGGGGTTTGGTGTGCAGGAGGGGGTGCCGAAAGGGCTCAGGGCTGGGGCAAGAGGTTGAGCTCAAGTGAGCGGGTTTGAGGTGTGGGCTCCGGCTGGGCAGTGCTTACCTCAGTTCTCTTCCAGAAGCAGCTGGCATGTCCAACTCCTAGGTGGAAGGGCCAGGGGGCTCTGCGCACTGCCTGAACCTCCAGAAGCCATCCTTGCAGCTCCCATTGGCTGCAGTTCCCAGGGTAGAGGCAGTACGCAGAGCCCCCGTGGCTGCCCTTGTGCCTAGGAGCCATACATGCTGGCTGTTTCTAGGAGCCATGCACAGCCAGGGAAGGCAGGAAGCCTGCCCTAGCCCTGCTGAGCTGCCGACCGGACTTTTACCAGCCTGGTCAATGGTGCTGACTGGAGCCACCAGGGTCCGTTTTTGACCGGGTGTTCCGGTTGAAAACCAGATGCCTGACAACCCTAGGTACCTGGCATTGGCCACTGATGGCAGACAAGATACTAGGCTAGTTGGACATTTGCTCTGATCCAGTATGGCCATTCTTATGTTCTTATGTAGGGAAATTCTTTGAAGAAGAATTCTGGAGAGGAATTTTTGTCAAATCTGAACGTGATTTTTTTATGGTCCTTTTTTGTTTTATAAATATACACAAAAAGCTGTATTTCAAAAATAGGATTTGTACATCAGTTTAAAGACTGGAAAGATTTCTATTTACATAATGAGAATTTATAAAGTTACTGTCAAATCAGCTTTCATAGAAAAGTTTTCTGGTTGTTGAATGAGTAAGAATAGAATTTTTGCTAATTTGCAGTCAACATGGAGACATTGTAATGAACTGATTTTTGTGAATTAGAAGGTGAACAACAATAATATGTCATCATAAAGTACTTCATTTATTTTGATAAATGTGGTTGGTTTTAATTATTTATAATAATAACCCATCATGTGCTAATTAATTCAGTATAGTTTATAATGACAATGAAGTCTTAGTAATGCTGAATCTTAATTGCTGAGAAGTAGGGTGACATTTATTTTGAAAGAATGGTATAATGTGAAGTTTCGTAAAGGGCAGAATAATGAGGCTTGTTTGTACAATGATCACCCTCAATACAAATGTTGTTCAGTCTGATTAAGAAAGGGGCATGTTTTCAAAGTCTGGACCAAGTGGGAAACTACACAAGTGTGTACATGCTGCATTTGGATGTGCAAAAGTGTTTTAAGCATGTAGTTAATCTCTGTGTATGAATGTAGTGGGGTGTAGCTGAACAACAGATGTGCACACATTTGTGTGGTTCCCTACTGCAGAAAATAAAAATTTGGCCCAAAAGCTTCCTTAGCCCCCAACTCAGCCATCCTTCCCTGTTCAGCTAAACACTTAAGCAACGTTAGGCATGTGCTTACCTCCCCTTGACTTCACAGGGACTTATGTACATGCCTAAGTGCTTTACTGAATAAAAGGAAGGATAGTTCAGTGGGAACTAGGTTTCTGCAGAGGCTGCTAATATTGGTTTGTTACCTTCCTGAGAGGTTTTTGTGTCCGGTTCCCATCTCAGCTCTGTAAAGAGCCTGTGATCTTACATGATGTCCTCCTCCTCAGCAAGTGTCAGGGAGCTTACCAAGGTGGGAGCTGACACTATCACGGCTCATGTGGACCCAGCCCCCAAATTTACCTTTTCGGTGGGTCCTGGGAGTTTCAGTGCAGTGCAGACAGAGCAACAGAGTGAGCTGTGTCTGACTTCCTATGTGACCTTGGACAAGTCACTTGGCCAGCTCTCTGTGCCTCAGCTCCCCATCTGTAAAATGGGGATAACAATAACGTCCTACATCCCAACTGTAGGTGTTGTGAGAATAAATTCATTAAAGATTGTGAGATGCTCAGATATTATGGTAAAAGGAACCATATAAATACTGTTGATAACATAGGGATAGCCTTAAGCGTGTGCTTCAATGCTCTGCTGAATTGGGGCCCATGTTTCCACAAAATGCAGCTTTTGCAGAAATTCAGTTTGTCTATTTCAGAGTTGGCCGTGGTGCCTTTCAAGTACAGAGCAGTCACTCTGGAAACTTTTTGAGTGGCAGAGTAGTTCCTTAAAGGTGCTACATCCTCACTGAATTTGCAGAGTCTGAGATCTAAGTTGACTTTTCACAATATAATCTTCCTTTGGCAAGGAAGTCAAAACAGTCTTTCCGAGCAGCTTCAGCTGTTTTTCCAGCACTAATAGTTTTCAGATTTGGGAGCTCAAGAAAGAAAGAAGAACATGAAAATTAGTGTGAAGGAACAATCTTTCCAAGGTTTTCTAACATAATGTTGAGTTCTGTAGCTACTAGACGGTGTCTGAAACATCTCAGAACCTTCACAAGAATGGGGAATTGAAAGTAATGTCAATATATTTTGTAATATAATCATGAGAAGTAAAAATTTTAGAAGGGTCAGTACATGTCTCTTATTATGAAGAGTGTCATCTACAGAACTTAACATTTCAGTTTCTGTAGGCACCCTATAGAAATAAATAAAATAAATTGCTTGTTCTGAAACTAAACAGAAATGTAGTTTGACATGACACAAACATTTTCAGTTACACTTGTAGGAGCCACAAGATGTGTAGGCACATATCCCTGCAGCTTTCTAGCCTCTGTGGGAAAGTAAAGCATTTGCACATGCACCCTGTGGGCCAACTCACCAGCCAATACATCACATATCATTTGCAAAAGCAGCAGAATTTCTGTCACTTTCTTCAGGGTTTTCGTTATTTAACAAACCAGTTCAGTGTCCATTTAACTCACCGAAACTTAGGTCGTGCTGCATGGCATTTCCTACAGCTTCGCTCCATTGAGCTTCCTCGCCTGCTTCTTGCAGCTATCTCCTCTCAGACCACCTCCCGGCTGATGCATACCAGTCCTTCCTCTGACCCCACATCTCCATCCCTGACTGAGCAGGTTCCTCTTATAGGATGTCCTGCCTTCAAACTGTTACATGACCCTTGATCACCTTGAAACAGGCTGCTCGGACATGTGTGCACACATCAATAAAAATGGAAGGGAACAAAGTTAAAACTGAAAGAGGAAACTCTTTTTTTTATTAACATAATTAACCTCTGTAACTCATTGCCACAACACAGCCAGTCCAAGAGCTAGTAGGATGTTTAAAAAAATACTTGAAAATGATTGTATCCCTGATGGTTTTAGAGTAAAAACATATGAGGGATAAAATCCCTGCCTCTTTAGGACAAAAGCCAACTATTAACTGATTGGGGCAAGACATTTCCTCCATGGCCAAGTTATTCTCTAATTGTCCAGTAAGGGGTTTCAAACACCTTCCCCTGAAACATGAGGAAGTTATTACTGTAGAGAAAGAATACAGATCTAGACAGACCATCCCTGATATACTGTTTTGTGGCAGTTTCCATGTTGCTCTTATTTATTCATTTTTAAATTATTATTTTATTAAAATAGAAACACAGACCTTCAAAACAATCATCTCCCCTCATTTTGTGCTATAGGAATAATATTCCCAATACTGTCATGTACAGCCAATTAATGACTTTTGCAGTTATCAAATGCTTTAGCTTTACTTTGTTTTTCAGTCATCTGTGAAAGCCATTTGAGGCCAAGGCTAGAGTATGCTTCCACCACGAACATCCTCCCATAGTTTAAATATTGATTCAGTGTGCTGGATACTTAGTAAAAACTAATATAAAAGTAATAATCTACCATTTGGAGGAGTATGGGAGGCAGGTTTTAGAAACAATCAAATGGTTGCTCGACAGATATGGTTTAAGCATGGCTGCATAGGATATTACTTCAGGGTGTGCTCCAGGAGGAGTCCTGCAGTAGGAGGAAGTCTGAAGGTCCTCCACTATCTGGAAGCATATCCCTAAAGCACAAGGTGCAGGTAGAACAGGCTGATCAAAAGACAAATTCCTTGCTTCAATGAGAGGACAGTGAGAGGAGTCTAGGGAAAAGGAGAGTTGGTTAGATCAAGAGAGGTCACCTGGGAAAGGAAATATATAAGAGAATCCCTGGAGAGAAGTAAGGGACCAAAAAACCTATTTCCATCTGGAATCTGATATGCCTTCAGAAGTCCCTGTTGCTTGAGACTTTTTTGTGGAATTTCACAGCCAATGCAAGCATATTCACAGCCTAGTCATGTCTCACTTTTTTCCAATGGGACTGGAGGGAGAGGCATGTACTGATACTACTTTTCTAGTGACTGAGGTTCCCAGGAATCATAATACTGGACCTTGTGGAAAGCACAACTGAGGTAATTCACTAATTCTGTAAACCACAATATCTACTGGAAAGGGAAAGGATGCTGAAAAATCTGGGAGGGTGATGTCTCTGGGCCTGCCCAAAGACTCCAGCTTTCAAAATTTCCTCTCAATATTACATGACTAATAAATATGAAGCTCCACCCTTAGGACAGGAGAAAGAACTTTGTGATGCTTCTCCCATGAAGAGGACCGTGTCCCGCTGACTTGCGGCCTCAAGCAGTGAAATGAAAAAAAATAAAAATAAAGCCATGACTGGCGGCACTTTGGTGGCAGCTCTACCACACTGCTTCATTCTTCGGCGGCAATTCGGTGGTGGGTCCTTCGCTTCAAAAGGCACTGAGGGACCCGCTGCTGAATTGCCGCCACAGACCCGGACGTGTTGCCCCTTTCCATTGGCCACCCCAAGCACCTGCTTTCTTTGCTGGTGCCTGGAGCCAGCCCCGCCCATGAAGCATCTCTTGGTTTATGTGAGAGGGAAGGGTCTCCACTGCTGCTTCACCAGATCTTCTGGCTCCTGAGAGGAGTGAAAGGGGAAAAGTCACTGCTACCCTCCCAATCTGCCTATTTTATTTTTTGGCTCTATCCCCCTGTGATTAATCCCAGTGTTTGTTGCTGTTTATATATAAAAAGACCTGGAGAATCAGATATTCAGCTTACACATATATTTAACGGCACTACCTCTTTTCCAAAGCTGGTTTCTTGTTTTCAAAGCCAAAATTGCAAAAGTATGTGCACTTCTGTGCTAAACTCAATTCTGAGTGCACCCATCAGTATATATACACACAGTCTGGGAGGGTACACATGTACAAGTCCTCAGCTTGTGCCTGAGTATCAGGAATTGTACACTAGCAAGTTGGGCCTATGCAACGTGTACCCTTTTGAAAAGGTGGACCTAGCTGCTGGATGATAGGACTGGCCCATCTCTAATTTGCCAGTAGTTTATACTAGATCCAGTCAAAATGACTTACGTTAAATTGAACATAAATGAGTATCTAATAAGATGCTGCTTGAAATATTTAAACATAATGTTCACAGGATTAGCATGCTAATGACATTGCTACAAGAATACAGAACCTATTATGTTTAATCATTACAAATGCAGTTTCTAAAATGTATTAGATGGTCTTGTTTTGCATATTATCATCCTTAATTGTATGGAAGATCATGCGTCTTAGACAAAAAATGTTTCTCTCACTCCCCTTTCATCATCTTTAAATGTAGCTGTATTTTTTGAGCTAGAAAGATAATGCATGTACAGAGAAAAGCACAATGCATACGTTGTTATAAAATGAAATAATTTTACCCAAGTTTACTGTAAGGAAAACAATGTTCTCACTTTTAATGAGCCATTTTTTTCTAATTACAAATGCAGATGTAAGTTCTACTCCTGCTGGATGCTGGGGACCTCTTGCTGAGCCTTACAAGGTGCTGAGCCTCCTCAACTCCCATTGAAACCTATGACAGTTGAGCAGGGCCGGCTCTAGCCATTTCGCTGCCCCAAACATGGCGGCACGCCGCGGGGGGCGCTCTGCAGCTCGCCGGTCCTGCAGCTCTGGTGGATCTCCCGCAGACTTGGCTGCGGAGGGTCCGCTGGTCCCGTGGCTCCGATGGACCTCCTGCAGGCGTGCCTGCGGATGCTCCACCGGAGCTGCGGGACCAGTGGACCCTCCACAGGCACGCCTGCAGGAGGTCCACCGGAGCCGCCTGCTGCCCTCCCAGCAACCGGCAGAGCGCCCCCCGTGGCATGCCGTCCCAAACACGTGCTTGGCGTGCTGGGGCCTGAAGCCGGCCATGCAGTTGAAAAAGCTCAGCAGTGCACATTATCAGGCCACTAATTAAGCCACGCAAAAATTGCACTACTACATTTTAAATTGAACTAATGATGACAGTAACCCCATAGGGGAGCTAATTAGAGACAGTCTCCTGGTTTGCTTTGAAGCAATGACTGTATATCCCTCCTTGTTTGTAGGATTCGCCTTGTCACATCACCCACTGGCATGAATCCACCATTCACCGCTCCATCCCTTTTTACTTTAGTACATCTGCCCCTTTAATAACAACAACAAAAGGAATTTTGGAAAGTGACATAAAAAGGAGTGCACTGAAATGTATGTTGTCTTTCTATTAATTGTGGAAGGCGTCCATACATCTGCTAAGTAAATGGGATTCAGTTACTTTTCAAGTGAACACATTTGATGGCTTCTAGGTTTATGAAAGTGAGGGTCTAGTACAGCTAGCCAGAGTGGTCATGTTCTGTCATCAGTCAATGGATGTTTTGTACCAAAATTAACTGGGATCCATAGTACAGCTAGCAGGCAGGAGCTGTACAATCCTCTATACATAGTTCTGTCAATGTTCCTCATCTATAACATACTTACTAATCTAGTCATGAAGCCAGTTGTGACACATTTTATGGTGATTTTGAAGTATGGGCAAATGTCGAACAAGGCACTAAGATGAATCACTAAAACTCATTTTCATGTGTGAGCTAAGTAGGATTTGAACCATGATGAAAAGCTAGTCTATTAACTATTATACTTACTGGACCAGAATTAACTTAAAGGAAATGGAAACTGTTAAAGGGATATAAAAATATCAAAGTATTATCTGGCATTGTCACCATTGCTGTTTACCGTACAGAGCTGCTGAATGGCTCCATGTAAATCACACATAAATCAGAGAAAAATAAAACAAGGGTTACCTGTGGTGAACATCAGTGAGAACGGCTGCAGGTAAGTATATAAAATTGCAGTGGTAGTTTCCATTTGGCTGCTACCTTCTCAGGAGCAGTCACTCTTCTCCTACAGAACCCTCCTAGGGAAGTGAGGAATTTTAGCTCCACAACAGTCTCCCTTGACCTTGGAATCCCTATGAAAACTCTTCTGCAGGAGCACTATTGGATTAGCAGTCTTCCAATACTGGAGGCAAGGCTGCAAAGGTGGGATAGGTGGGAATGGAGTAGTAGATTAGCCATTTTCCATACAACCATCTCCTGGTGACTCCTGTGGTTTCTGATTAGAAATCTAAGCCTCACTTACTGCACAGCTGCAGATGGTGTCTGCCTGGGGAAAATGGGCTTCAGAGCAGTTGAATGGGAGACATAAACTGCTCTCAAGATTGGGAATTCCTTTCCCCAGGAAATCCGTAGGTTGGGGAGATCGCACTCCTTGCCTCCTCCACTAACCCTCTTACACCTCACCTGTAGAGGAAGATATGATGGAAACTCCAAAGACTGACTCTTGCACAATTTTCTGTGGCCTCTTCTGACCCTCTTATGTATTTCCATAGGAGACTATGATTTGGTTATAGTCATATGATTTATTTTCCTTATAAAATCCAAGCTCATCTAACTTCTCCAGGCTTCTAAAGAAAGCAGGAGTAAAGTTTCTCAGAGAGCCATTATAGCACTTAAAATATTATAATTTTATGAAATAATCAGAAAAAAACTCTAATTATAAATTACAAGAATTTGTTTAGCAGAATAATAGGCAACTTTGAACCACAGCATCTCTAAAGTTTAGATCTCAAATAGCTGACTTTTTTGAGAAAAGAAGAGACAGGCAGAAATGAGAAATACAAGGTTTAAAAGTAGCTTTAGTGTGAATTTATTTTAAAAGGCTATTTTGATCATGGGATTCAAAATTATTCCCTCACACAAGCTTGGAAATGATCACAAATATTATAGAAAAACTTCAAATTCTATCAGAAGCTTTTAAAAATACCAAACAGCAATGAATATAACCTTTTTCTATCTCTGCATCCCCAAAGTATATATCAGAACTGAAACTTGAGCTGCTAGAACATGTACTGCAAGGAGTAGGGACAGGATTAGTTATGGAAGAGGAGTAGAAGGGAAAGAAGAGGTGATAACTTCCGTTTCAGTGACATAGTTTGGGGCCCAATGCTGCTGTCCCAGAAGTCAGTTTTGCTGTTGATTTCAGTGAGACTAATTTGGATTCTTTTTCTCTACAGTTGAGAAATTTTACACATTGACTGTATGCACCTAAGTGTGCAGTGTGGTATACTATTTATTAATTTGGTTTGGTCTGATTTTTATTATTTTGCAGATCTGGTCTCAACTGGGATATGAGAACACTATTATTTGTATTTATATTTTAAGGATATATTTCTAGAATTCAAAATTTGTTTTTGCTTAGGGCTGTAAAAAGATAGAAAAAAATGATGAGGAAAAAGGAAATTAAATAAAACAACAAGACCAACAAGAAAAAACTGGTTGACTAACACAAGTTTCCTATAGATGTTTATCTTGTAATCCATAAATTTGCTGATGCAAACTTAAAGCCTTGGAAAGTGCAATAGTAGTTACTTTATCAAATAGTTTCAAATACCAAATGTCAGATATGGTTTAAATAATCATTTCCCCAAAGGAACTTTGCAGCTTGACCTTTGATTTTATTACAATGGACTACCTTCCCATGAGCCTTTTTAAAGTAGCACGCCACCATCTGTTGGTACATAATGTATGTATGTATTTCCTCTGTAAATGTCTTAGAACAAAGTTTCTACACTTTTATTAAACCATCTATTGGGATATATCCAAAGGACAGGTTTTTTATGTCAATATCATAGATGTAATTACATATACAAAATTACATTAGCAGCCATGCAATGCAAATTTAATTTTATAGCAGTAATGTATATAAAGTAGTTCCTATTTTTCTTATATAGACAATAAAGCTAAATTCTTAGACAGGCAACAAAGCTATTTCTACCCCCACATAGCCGACATAGGCAAAACTGATGGGTGCTTCTTTCAGGAAGTAATTGATAGGCTGCAGTGACCATTCACAGAGCTCAGAAAATTCTGCAGCATTTAAAATTAGCACCAAGCACCTTCAGTCACTTCTTTGCTTGTTATGAAATGGTGGCAGCAGATGCAAATTATCTCTCTTTTTTTGGTATGATGAGTACCTATGTCCATGATAATTTTTTATATCTTAGTGAATCTAAAACAGGAGATGAAGAAGAGAAGAAAGTGTTAAATTGTAGGAAGAAAGCAGCAAGCTGTATCTGTCCCCTGCTTACCATTAAAGCCAATGACTTGGAAGAAACACCCTTCCTCCTGAGTACTGCGGTGATGAGCACACTACAGATAAAGACTATGTATATAGATTAGATAGATTTAGACAGAAATAATCAGCTTGGAGGTGAAGTAGTGCAAACGTATGGGGATCAAAGAAATGCTAATACCAAGGCATGCTAGGGTTTATCCCCTCAACTTGCTGTAATCCTCTGTAGTGTAATGATGAGAAAGAAGCACTTTGAACTCTAGTTATTGCTGTACTAGAGACCTCATTAAATCATGATAGCAAGTATATGGCACTTTACACGTTCCAGGCACTTTACAAATCCTTGCAACCTTGTGAGAGGGGAAGTAGGTAAATATTATCCATGTTGTACAGACTGATGCACAGAAAGGTCAAGCAAACTTTCCCAACCCACACAGAGTCAATGACAGGATTGGTTCCTGACTGTCAGCCTCATGCTCATTCCTCTAGAACACATTGTGTGTATGCCAACTATCCTGATATGACCAGCAATGCTCCGTGTCCTGAGCAGCTGAATGAGCAGTTCTTTTGTATGTTCCTGCCATCAGATAGGCCTGTACAGAGCAGGGTTAGGTGGTGGAGCATAGAAAGGCATAAGGACAGAAAGGATGCACATGAAGTGGTACACAAATGGGGGGCATCTGTTTGAGAGCACACAGAGACAGATGGATATCACTCACAGGAGAAGTGAGGCAAAGCAAGGGGGAGAGAGAAACAGGATTTCAATAGGAGGAACTGTGAGGGACCTAAATGGGAAGATAGGACCCTTAGCAGATGCCTGAGGCTAACTCCTGGGTGTGAAAGAAGGGGGAGAAGCCCATGTCTCCTCCGTAGAAAGTCCCCTGGAAAAAGGGGAAACCCTACAGCCCAAGTATCTCCCTCTCTTAGGTAGGTCAAGGTGGACGTAGACCTGCTGAGAAGGCTTCTCTCCAGGATGATATCCATGGGTAAGGTGAGCCTGTTTTGGAGATGGAAGATTGTGAGGTTTTAGGAGGAGCCTGTTTAACTTTACATAAAGATGCAACCCGCTGGGATGTTTAGCTGAGTAGAAGCTGGCCATATATCTTTGGAAGCTGCATTACAGAAACCATTGAGCAAAAACTTCAGAAAATGATCATGAAAATGCACAAATAGTCTTTCATCATGAAAGAGGCAGGGACTTCCTCTTATTTTGTGTTTGTTCAGACTAGCACAATAGGACCCTTCCTGATTAGAGCCTCCCTCTCTCCCTCCACAAACAATAATAAAATGGGACACCTATTCAGTTCCCTGATTCTCTGTGAATCGTTTATTTAATCCTCATGATAGGAACAGAAACTTGCAGATTTAAATTGGAGAGATTGGGAAACGTAACTGTTCAGGAGTATGTTTGGTTTTGCTCCTAGAGTATAGGTTATCCCATGGAGTGGTACTTTGCACATGTGTGGGACATGACAGAAATAATAAAGGATTAGTGTACTGAATATGGGCTCCTCTCCAGTTCAAAGAAAAGGAAAGGTACTTTCATGGGATTGCTTTTCATGTTGTTGGGTCAACAAGAACACAGATTGCAAAGGATTTATTCTGAGGAGCATATGTCCCTGAGAGGGGACATGATAACAGTTTTCAAATACATGAAAGGTTGTTACAAGGAGGAGGGAGAACAATTTTTCTTAACATCTGAGGATAGAATAAGAAGCAGTGGGATTAAATTGCAGCAAGGGAGGTTTAGGTTGCACATTAGGAAAAACTTGCTAACTGTCAGGGTAGTTAAGCACTGGAATAAATTGCCTAGGGAGGTTGTGGAATCTCCAGCATTGGAGATTTTTAAGCGCAGGTTGGACAAACAGCTGTGAGGGATGGTCTAGATAATACTTAGTCCTGCCATGAGTGCAGGGAACTGGACTAGATGACCTCTTGAGGTCCCTTCCAGTCCTATGATTCTATGACTTCAGAGTTAAGTTTTGGTGTGAATAAAATTGTTATTTTATGGAATTATCTGGCTTCAGAAAAGATTTTCATATGGACATTGTCCTGTAACCAAGATTTATCTTTGTTTCACCCTGGATATATTGTGCACAATAGCTCTTGCCTGTGGTTTGACCATCTCATAGAAGATCTGGAGAGATATGGCAGAGATATCGCAGCAGTCCTTAGTAAAAAGAATGTCATTAACTGTGTATATGGAAGTCTTCCCCCTTGTGACAGGGTTGGGACTCACAACTGCAGCGCCTCCTGCTGGCACGTCTGGGAATTAGCTCTGTCCTCTGCAGGGCGCCATCTGCTGGTGGTGTCCCATCCGTCATCTGCTCCCCTGTTGGTGTCTGGACCCACATTGCTCCCTGCTTGGCGGTGTCCTCTTCAGGACACTGCCTTCCGGCAGTGCCCAATGCTCTGGTCTCACCCCCTTCAGGGGGTCTGGTGTTATCAGCGGTCCTCCATCTGCACTGTTCTGGTGGCTGGCTGCAGCCTCAAAGTCTAGTCCCTTTGTCTCAGGGGCCAGCCACAGCCTGTATCATGCCATGCTCCTCCTCAGCCAGGTGTAGTACAAGGGGGAAGGGAGGGACCCAGGCCCGACCCAGGGACCCTCTGGCAGAAGCCTCCCTGACCTCCTTCTCTCCTCTTGTCAGACTTTGTCCCTGGGTCGCTTCCCTTTCAGCCCTGTGTACCCGCTCGACCCTTTGTAGCAAGGCCTGCAGCCTGGGGTTTTCCTTGGTTGGAGCTCCCCAGCTTCTTCTGCCCTTCCGCAGCACCACTCTGTTGGAGGTGCTCCCTTTCAGCCGAGGAGCCAGTCCACTTCCCTTGGCAGTCAGGGAGAGACTACCTCTCCTCCTGCTAGGCAGCCTTTATATAGGGCCTAACCCGGACCTGATTGGCTGCCTCTGCCCTGCCCTGATTGGCTCCTAACAGACTTCTGTTGATTGGCTGCTGGCCTGCGCAGCCTCAAAGGCCTGTTCCAGCCTTTTCAGTGGATTTAATCAAATTAAGCATAAACAGGGTTCTGCAGGCATCTTACTTATCTGGCCAATTTCTTCCATACAGCACACTCCTCATAAAAGTATTCTCATTTTCTAAGAGGCTACAGAAAATCCAGCAAGCCATAAGGAGGACACCATCTCTCAACGTGTGCTCTATGAGGGAGTGTTTACATCTACTAAGACTGTTAGTTTCATGTCTGGAGGTGGTTCCATGGGCCTGGCTTCATAATAGACTTCTTCAGAGATTTTTGAGTGGAGAGCATTGTCCTGAATAATTTGTGAAGTGGGTTCTCAGTCTTCAGTCAGTTGTTCTGGATAATTGAATCATGTCTCCCAAAGAAATTTCCTTCCAGGACCAAGCTTTTGGTCATAATATGTCTCAACTGATCCCAACCCACTCTCTAGCTGGACAGCAGTCTGTTGCTGTTGGGTCCAACTGCTGAATCCCATGTGCTTCCAAATACCCTGGGTCTGGGTAGTGACTGGGACTTTCAGTCTAAGAAGTGGAACACCACAATCCAGCTGTCCTGACCCTGGAACCAGTGCCACAGCCCTCCTGAACACTTTTACTCTTAAACAAAGTACAGTGTTAGATCTTAGGAGAACAACTATTCTGAACACATCCCTCCTCACTGTGACTATCTGATAGTCCTGGGTTTGGTCTGAATCCTTAGACTACACAGCCAGTGTGTCCTTCTTGTGTCTTCTCTTGCTTCTGCTGCAGGAATGTCTTCTTGCTCGGAAAAGCAGCCTTTGTCAGCCTTCTTGCCCATGAACTTCTATTGGGGGAGTTTCCAGGCACTGGCTCCTGGCCCCCACACCTACCTAGTCAGCTTCTGGGTAGAAAGTCATTCAAAATAAATGGCTCCTGCTAGCTGCGGACCTATTGTTCCACTCCAGTGCTGCTGGCCCTTGATTGCTCCGTTTCCCAGACATAGGTATCTCCACTGGGTGTCAGTTCCCTGCTACAGGATGGATGGTCTAATCCACAATGAAGGTTACAATCATAAATGACATTCATAAAACAACTTGGAAAACATAACGTGACACAGACATATCCCCAAACTGTCACAATGATTGTTTGTACTGGCAATGGGTCTCAGAAAGCAATCTAGTTTATTTCAATAATTCACTAGAAAAGAACTCAGTCACTTTCTTTCCTATCTGGAAAGAGAGGACATCTGTTAAATTTTCAGGCCAACAGTTTGGTTCCTCCTTTGTTCCATCTAAACACTTCTTTTGACATCTTTGCACTAACCGATAGGATTGTTGTTGGTGAAGTTCTGAGGATGCTTGTTTCCATTTAAGTTCTCTTCCATCCCAATATGAGGTTTCAAAGAAGGGAAGTTTATTACATCCAGATCAGTGGGTTCTGAGGATTCAGGATTTCTTAGTTGTTAACTTGTTTCCTTTATTTCAGATTCAACCAGTCAGTAACACGCCAGGCAGAGGAGTTGAGTTCATTTGTTAATTGCTATAGTTAATATCCATGTTTATAGATACTATTAACAGGCTAGGATACCTTCTCCCACTGTTTATGTTGCTGTTATTTATGTCATATTAATATGTTATCTTTGGTAAGTTATAGAAATGTAGGACTGGAAGCTACCTTGACAGGTCACCTAGTCTAGTCCTCGGCACCGAGACAGGACTAGATATTATCTAGATCATCTCTGATAGGTCTTTGTCTAACCCAGTGGTGGGCAATCTGCGGCCCGCATGCGGCCAATCAGGGTAATCTCATTGCAGGCCATGAGACATTTAGCTGACGACCATCTGCAGGCATGTCCCCCTCCTCCCCCCGCAGCTCCCAGTGGCTGCGGTTCATCATTCCTGGCCAATGAGATCTGCCTGCAGTGACCAGCACATCCCTCCCCACCACTTCCCACAGCTCCCATTGGCCAGGAATGGCAAACTAGAGCCACTGGGAACTGTGCCTGCGAATAGTCAATGTCAGGAAAATGTCTCATGGCCCACAATCAGATTACCCTATAAACCTCCACTGATGGAGATTCCGCAACCTCCCTAGATAGTTTGTTCCAGTGTTTAACTACCTTTACAGTTAGGAAGCTTTGCCTAATGTCTAACCTAAATTTACTTTGCTGCAATTTAAGCCCATGTCCTGTCCTCAATAGTTAAGGAGAACAATTTATCACCTTCCTCTTTATAACAATTTTTTACATGCTAGACGACTGTAATCAGTCTTCTCTTCTCCAGACTGAACAAACCTGTTTTTTCCAGTCTTTCCTCAGGGTCATGTTTTCTAGACCTTTAATTGTTTTTGTTGCTCTTCTCTTGACTTTCTCCCATTTGTCCACATCTTTTCTGACATGACACTCCAGTGGAGGCTTATCACTTGCTAGTAGACTGGAAGAATTATTTCTCATCTCTTGCTTACAACACTCCTGCTAATACATTCCAAAATGTTGTTTGCTTTTTTTGCAACACTGTTACATTGTTGATCCATATTTAGTTTGTGATCCACTATAAACTTGAGATCCTTTTCTGCAGTTATCCCTCCTAGGAAGTCATTTCCCATTTTGTGTGTGTGCTATTGATTGTTCCCTTCTAAATGGAGTACTTTGCATTTATCCTTATTGAAGTTCAACCTTTTTAATTCAGAGCATTTGTCCATTTTACCAAGATCATGTTGAATTCTAGTCCTGTTCTACAAAGCACTTGTAATCTCTCCCAGCTTGGTATCATCCACAAACTTTATAAGTGTACTCTCTATGCCAAATCATTTATGAAGATATTGAACAGAACCGGTGGGACCCCACTCAATATACCCTTCCAGCTCAATTGTGAACCATTGATAACTAGTCTCTGAGAACAGTTTTCCAGCCAGTAGTGCACCCATTTTATGGTAGGTTCATCTAGGCTATATTTTGTTGCTTTGTTCATGAGAAGGTCATGTGAGACAGTGTCAAAAGCCTTACTGAAGCTGAGATAGGATGATATCTACTACTTTCCCCCATCCACAATACTTGTTATCCTGTCATCTGAGGAAGCTTCATACTGAATAGATGTGCTGGAGAAAGCACCCCAAAGTTCTGTGGTCTTTGAAGGACCACTGCTGTTTCTCAGGGCATTAAAAAGAGAAAGAGCCCTTCAGTACAGGACTGGTGAAATCAGCAATATAGGGGTGGGGAAGCGGAGCAGCAATTACCCTATAGTGTTCTCTGTAAATAATAGTTTTTGGCCTGCCTCATCAGCTTGTCACTGAAAAGTCAGTGCTTGTTACAGCAGGTAGGCCTGTAATTAGAATACACCATCATCAGCTTACAACATGCACTATTGGGGCAGCCCTAAGAAGGCGGAATAATGGTTGAAGGACAATAGTGTAACTCAAGAAACTCCATTGGTGTACATTTTCACATAGACATATGGTAACACTTACAAAAATGCCTACGTGACTTAGGAGCTTGTGTCCCATTTTCAAAAGTGACATAGGCATTTAGATGCCTAAATCCCATTATATTTCAATGTCTCAGGTATCTGAATATCTTTGCTCCTTTTTGAAAATAAGAATTGCTTCCTATGTCACTTAGGCACTTCCCATAATTTGTTTAAAATTTGTGGGATTCTATTTTTTCATATCAAATGCTTCAGTCCCAATGCTTTAGTTCTTCTTAAAATACTCCCAAAATCATTTTGTTACAGCCCAATGCTTATTGGTAACCAAGTAAGAAACCAGTATGCATATGCAGTGGAGGAAAAAAAACAACGGGTTACGAAACACTTCAGGTTTCCAAGAGGTTATTGTGAACAGTGAGTAAAAAACATATATATGAAAACTACTTCGATGGAATCCTTTTTGGTTACATACAGATTATTGCATGATGGGAAAGCTCTGTACTTGAGAGAACATGCATCTTTTTATATTGATCTCACAAATGAGTGAAATCTATTACTGTTCATCACTGTTAACAAGGTAGCAGGGTTGGTGTAGTCTTCATTGCAACCCCAGTCATTACACGTATGAGGAGTGTACGTCACTATTTTCTTGTTTCATGATAGATGAGCTCCCTAGAGTATAAGATGGGTTCTGAAAATATACTTCCCTGAGAACACTGCATTATTACTCCTGCTTTGGATTAGAACAGAGGATACATCTAATTTTAGTACTGGGGAAGGACAATTTCTGCAGTGTAGGTATCTTAAAAAAACAAAGATGGACCAGAATTACTTTTCTTTACCTCCTATTCCAGCCACCTCATTTTCTTGCTTTCTTGCTTTCCTCTGTTTGTGATTTCACTCAAGATTCTAATGTCTCCTCTATAGTTACCAGCATTTGAAACTTTTTCCCAGAGGATGTTCTCTGAAAAAGACAAGGTTTAGGAGCCTCCCAGCTACTGGAGGGATATGTCCCTTTTGCTGAATTTTAAATGAGGTGTTTTGTGTATATCTTAATTATTGGGAACTCAGAACCTACAAGATTTTTAATCAGTTATTAAAAATGTCCTCTCCTACCAGAGTGGGGGAACTGTAGAAGTGAAACAGGAGCCATCAATTCCTATATTTGCAGCCCTCTATATATTCCCTTGTGTTGCTGCATGATGCTTCATTGAAAGGGCACAACATTGTAAACTGATATGTATGACAGCAGTGGAGCAATCCCAAAGATTCAGCAGTTGGATCAATTTTGAGACATATCCTCAATGCTTAGCTGAACCTGGAGAGAAACCTCTCCAGAGGAGATTCATGTGACCTTCCCATACACTGTCAGTGAGTTCCCCTACTTGTTATTGTTCGGAAGACTGAGGGAGGATTATGGTAGCCTTCTACTCACACAATGACCTCTTCCTGCTCTTTGAGGGGTTTTCTGTCCTTCTTCTCTCTTTTTCTTGTGCCCACTGTGGTGCTTCTTTTACCACATCACCCTACTCATTTTTCTCCCACTCTGTCATGGGGCGTATCAGCCTGCCCTGCTTTCTTCCCTTTGCACTCTTGCTCTTTTACCACTTGCCTAATGGAGAGGAGTGAAGCTTCAGCTTCTGGTGAAGTCAGGCACTGATAACTCCCTCTATATCCCTCCATCCCAGCTTGCAATGCTGCCTGTGCTATGCAGTGAGCAGAGTCAGAATTGGAAGGGGGGCAGCCCTAACAGGGGATCAATGATAAATTACCTCGGAAGCCTACAGTCAAAAACAATGTGCTCCTGCCATCTGGGATGAGCATCTACATGGAAAGCACATCTCAGTCTCTGCACCACAGGGTTCAAATCCATATTTGGAATACCAGAGGAAGAAGCTGGTACTCTCTCAGGCAACAGCAAAGTGTTGTCAAGAATGATTTTTCTTTCACACTTACTTAATTGGTTTGTTTTCATTTCCTGCATAGTTCTCACTCTCTGAAAGTCTTTGCTTCCCCTCACCTGCTCTGTTCTGAGGTGATAAATGAGCCCAGAAAATAATCTCATTCTTGGGTCTCCATAGTGTCACCATCAACTTTCTGCTTAGGAGAGCTGTGCCTATATCCTTTAAAGCCCATCCACTCTGTCTTCAATCTTTTGAAGACTATGCTCCCTCAACCTCACATTTCACACTGTTCCTGCGGCCCCAGCCTAGGGAGTGAAAATCCAAGAATGAAAACAGATGTGGACCTCCTATAGAGGGCATTGCAACAGGTAGGATTTTTATTATTTGAAAACACTACAGGGAAGTCTTGGAATTCAGAGACCTGATCAACCAGAAGGTGCCCAGAGAGCAGAAGTGTATAGAGTAAATGAACTTTGGCCCAAAATGTGGAAGCTGGAGTCAAATGGGACCTGACAGTATAATCTTGTCCATTGCATAGACCACTGCTATTGGGCTGAGTCACATTTGTACTCTGAGATGGAATGTTGAGGCAGCAGTGGGCAGGGACTATGCTAATACTGACCTGGTAGGACACCTTCCCTTTTTGTAGAGCCAGATGAACACAGCATCATCCTTCTGATTCAATACAAACTATGGATGTGGTAGACAGGTACAGTTTAAGCCTACTTGAGTTAAGACTTCTGAGCTGCTGATAAACCTGAAGATTTTATTTCAGTCATATAAAACAGTCTTATTCCTGCATTGGCAATGACCCATATCTTCATCTTTCGTGGATGGTTGGTGGTTAATAAAGTTATCACCATCAATGATTTGATCAACAATAAGGCTTTCAACTTTGCATGTATAACCAAGACTTGGATGAATGATACAGGGGGACCTCTGTTGGTGCATTTTTATCCGGCCAGGCATATGGTCTAGCATGAGGCCACATAGGATTGAGGAGGTGTGGCTGTACTTTTTCATCTGATTCATTTGATATTGATATTGTTGACCACAAAGTGTTGCTGACATATCTGTGCACCCTTGCGAGGGTAGATGGAGTTGCTCTAGGGTGGCTGCTTATGTGAGAGGCTGTAAAGAGTAGTTCTTTCTCATGTGTCCTAAGTGTTCTTTCACTCAGGGTGTCACAGGGTCTAGTCTTGTCACCCCAACTTTAGAAGGTTGGTAAAGAAACATAATTCAGTAATTAGGAGAAGAGAGAGAAGCCTGAAATTCATTTATGGTGGGGAAGCCCCAAATTCACTGGTTAGAAAAGCTTGCTTGGAGGTAGAGCTGTGGATTAATGAATAAGGTGAGTGCAGGGGAGAGGTTTGAATTCACAAATTGGGACTGCAGCAAGAAAGCCCTCTATGCCTCAGTTTCCCATCTGTGAAATGGGGGTGATGGCACTTCCCTACCTCACAGGGATATTGTGAGGATAAATACATTAAAGATTTTGAGCATCTCAGATACTGTGTTGATGGAGGCCATGTTGGTATCTTGGGTATAGAGCAGTGGTTCTCAACCAGGGGTTTGAGGCTCCCTGGGGGACTACGAGAAGGTTTCAGGGGGGCCAACAAGCATGGCCAGTATTAGACTCGCTGGGGCCTAGGGCAGAAAGCTGAAGTCCAGGGTTGAAGCCTGTGTCCTCAGCCCCACCACAAGGGGCTGAAGCTGAAGCCTGAGTAATGAAGTTTTGTGGGGGTCCCTGTGGCATGAGGCCCCAGGCAATTGCCCTGCTTGCTACCTCCTAACGCCAACTCTGTTTTTTATATGCAGAAATCCAGTTATTGTGGCATAAGCGGGCCGTGGAATTTTTATAGCATGGGGGTGGCGGGAGAGCTCAGAAGAAAGAAAAAGGTTGAGAAACCTTGGTATAGAGCAAGGTCGGCAACCTTCGGCACACAGTCCATCAGTGTTATCCACTGGCCGGCCACAAGATATTTTGTTTACATTGACCATCCACAGGCACGGCCCCCTGTAGCTCCCAGTGGCCACGGTTTGCCGTTCCAGGCCAATGGCAGCTGCGGGAAGTGACAAAGGCCATGGGGACGTGCTGGCTGCCAGTTCCCGCACCTCCCATTGGTCCCAAGACTCCTCTTCACACAGGGCTGAAGCTTCAGCAGGTGTGCCCCAGCTCTTGAACTTCTGAAGATTGTTGTATGCAGCTCTTGAACTTCTGAAGATTGTTGTATGCAGCTTGGAGAGTCATTCAGTTTAGTCACCCTGGCTATAAAGCCTTAAATGGTTTGGGACCTGCCCCTCCCCCAGGAGTAATCACCTCTGATCCTGTACCATACTATCACAATTGGGAGCATCATAAGCATCTGAGCTAGATTCATGTAGATTTAGAAAGGAGGAGGCTGTTGGCAGGTTTTTCACCAGGAATGGGCATTGGCTCTGGTACTTCCTCCTGCTCCTCCTCCCCACTCTTTTGCCTAGGAGAGTAAGGACTTGTTAACCTTCTTTGCATGTTTCAAACCCATCTTATTCATGGCTGTTTGAGAAGGAAGTAAGAACAGTGTCATTGTGTGTAAGAGCTATTGTGGATTTATTGTTATAGTGGGCAAATATTTTTATGCACCATGTGGGTAGTCAATTATATTTGACATATGTGTGGTGGATTTTATAGTCTGTCTGCTTTAAAAATTAGTGGAAGTGCCTAGAGCCGGGGTAAGTGCTTAAATTATTACTTGAAATAAATAAATACTGTAAATAGTTGAAGCTGGCACCTGCAGATAATAATGAGAACTGGCTCAAGGGTATAAACTGCTCTTGGTCTTAAAACAGTAGAATCCTTAACAAAGTTGGTGAAATAAAAGCCCCAAAGAGTTTCTTCTTTACAAACTAACTAACATGATTTATGTTTGGTGACTTAAAAGCTTCATCAGATATGACATGGAGGCTAACTACTAGGTAATATTTTACTTAACTGTAATTTCTATGTAATAGGAACTGTACTTGTCATTGCAGGTATGGTTACAAAAATATGGCTACCTTCCACCAACTGACCCCAGCATGTCGGTGTTGCGCTCTGCAGAGACCATGCAATCAGCTATAGCTGCCATGCAGCAGTTCTATGGCATTAATATGACAGGAAAAGTGGACAGAAACACAATTGAGTAAGTAACTGGCACTGAAGTGCTCTCAACTTTTATATATCAACAAAATAAAGTAGGACTGTAGGAACTTGAAAGCACATGAACTGCAATGACTGGGATATCCAAAGAGTGCAGCAATTTCAAATAGGGAATGAAACTGTCCTTTCTTTTTTTCTGCTCTATTTCATACTGGCTAGTTGGCAAATTTCCACTGTCAGCCCTGCCTTGTCCTCTGCTTTTGAAGTGTGATTAAAAATAAAGGATTGGAGGGTTAACTGTGGGAATGGCTAATAGATAACACAGAAGGAGACACATAAGCCAGCTGATAGTGGATAAGAAAAATGCCAGAAAAAGTATTCTGGTGGGCATAAACATTTCCTCCCTTTGGTGGAAAATCTTCAGGGAAGATTCCTTTGTCTTCCTCAATGCAAAAATCTTTCAAACTGTCAACTGGTCCATTCATTTAATGGTTTCCAGTGACATAAACACACGTGATCATTTTAATATAAAATAGATTTTTAGTTTTGCAAGCTCTCTGAAATGTCAGTGGTGTTGAGCGTATAATGTATGATTTCACTGCCATTTTGAGTTTTATATCGGAGTACACAGCCTAAGTCTGTGCAGCATCATGATTGAAATTCATGCACAAAGGCATAAAGCAATGTCAGATAAAAATAATAATAATAAAAGTATAGTAGTGCACGCTTAAGAAAACAAACCTGGGAACTTGTAACAAATGAACTGTTTGCTTACCTTATCTCTGTTGAAACTTAATAGGGATTTTATTTCTTTTTTTAGATAAGTTATTTTGCTTGACTATCAAGAGGGGAAAAATATAGCACCATGGCAATATATCCACTGGTTATTACATGCAAATGAATCCATATTCCTATTCTAAAATTAACCAAAAGCTTTCTGAAAAGAATTCTTCTCCCTTGTGCCTAGCCCTCCCCCACACCCCTAACCCCCTATGTGGCATTTGTTGTTATTCTGTCTTGGTAAAATAGCGGACAGGAATGATATTTTAATCATTCAGCAGTTTAGGAAAGAGTCTACCTAAACTGCTGATGCCAAAGAAGGATTGGAAAAATCATTGTATCCCACTAGCACATGCATTATTGCACTGAAAAGCAATAAAGTGAAGCAGTTTTTAGGGCAGCCCTAAGGGGAGGTGAGTGGGTCAGACATCCCTGGACTTACGAATTTAAAAGACCTCGTAACAGATAATGCAGCAGGAAGAGAAACAGAAAGTGTGTGCTGCCCTGTGAAATAGCCAGGTTCAGAAGCATGTTTCAGATTCAGCCTCCAGAGTGGTGATTACAGATCAGGTTCCTTGCAGAGCTAAAATGATTGAGCTATGCAGGGAGAGTGCAGCTGCGCCACCTACTAGAGGGTTTTTAAAAGCTGCATTAGTGGTGGTTTTGAGACCATATATTTTGCTAGAAGGAAAATAATCTATTGTGAGTTGGCAGCAAGGGAAGGATAGGAAGTGGCAAACCAGGGGAAAGATAGTGGTCATTCTCTGCTATTAGCTGTCGAGCAGCAGACACTGTATAAAGAGCTTCAGTCTGAAGGAAAAATATTTGTACATGCACAAAAATTTCAAACTAAGCTAAATTAAAGTGGGCACGTTAGCTAGAAAATTGGCAAGCCTGTTTTATTTCCGTGCCACATGGGATACAAGTAAATTTGTCTTACACAGTAATTGCAATCTTTTGTTTTGTGTTCTCCTGTATACATGATCATCTGTCTTCCTCAGTGTAGGTAGTAAAGCACGATGTGCTTATTCACACACAGATGTACAGTGTACAGATTCTGGAATATTGTCTTTTTCTCCTAGGCACATGTAAGCCACTTGGGGTGAGTTCTTTATTCACTTACACACTTACATTTGACTTCAACTGGGTTGCATGAGAGTAATTTGAAGGCAGAATCTGGCCCATCAGACATTTTTATTGAGAGAGGAGCATACACGCTGGGCCAAAGCTGGCCCTCATTTACATCCATTTGACCACTGAAATCAATAGAAGCTCTACCTATGTAACTAAGGACAGAACCCAAGTGGCTTACATGTGCCTAGGAGAAAAAGACAATATTCCAGAGTCTGCACACTGCTTTTAAATTATTCAGATATTGTAATGTTTTGGAACAGTCTGATCCTGAGAAAAGAAACACTTTTTTTTTCAGCTAGAGATATCTGTCAATTTTACATTTCTTCCTTTGCGGATAATAAAGCTGGTAATAAAAGTTTGGGAACCAACAGACGACATTCACTGTACAAAATAAATACTTCAATGAGGACCTAGTAGAAATAGAGTTCTCATCTTGTTGCACAGGGCTTTACGCGCCTATTTCCCATTCATTGAGAAGAGATTACAGCATACCACTTAGTTATCAGAGGACAAACAATTAAAATAACTTAATGCAGTTGCTTGATAGGAACCAACTTTGGGAATATTAGCAGAGAAATGTATGCAGCAACAACATCATCAAAAATCTCTTGAGGGGACTTTGTTTTTGTATGAAACAGAATATCCCTTAAGGAATATTTTGGCATACAAAAATATTACAGGTGTTCACCTGTCCCTTTTTACATACTATTTCCATAATGGCCTTTTTGGTGTATTTTGGAATTTGTTTATCAGGGAGCTTGAGAAACCTGATAACTGTTTTATAGATGGAGCTGGAGAGTAACAGGTGGAAAAGAAAGAAATCATTGAATGCCAACTGGAAGGAGATTGTATAAACAAAACCATTATCGTATTGATAAATCCAGTAAGAACATTCTTTGCTATTTGCATTAGTATTTTACATGATGACATCCATATATTAATAACCACAGTCAACATTTCATACAAATGATGTTTTCAAAAGTTAACGCATTTGATCAGTTTTCTACATTTTCACTTCCCTGAAATAAATCAAGAAAAGTCTAACTAACTGTAGAACGCTATGGCAAAAAAGAGTAGCTATGCTATTCTGCAATCATCTGATGTACATTTCTGCCCAAATTGTATTAATTAAAACACAGATGCTCTAGAATAAGTGCTCTCGTGTAAAGAATTGCCTGCACTGGTGATAGTATCATAGTTCACAAGTTTCTAGATAGAATGTGATGTTTGACAAAGTTCATGAAAGAAATGTTCTGTAATTTTTTTATTATTTTTTTAGTCAAATAATGAGCATGCTTCTAGTAATACCCTTTTCAGGAACTCTCTACAAGCCTGTTTCTGCAGAAACAATTATGATATGGTGGAGTTCTACTTCTCCATGGCTTCTGCTGCTTATATATTAATTGTCAGTCTAATACTCAGAAATGGTAACGAGCAGAAATTTTGAGCTATAAATCAAAACCAGTGGTTTGTTTTAGTAGCTGCCATAGCATTTGATATGAAAACAATGTACGAGGATTAGCCATGCACATTTTCTGAGCTGAAGCCTTGAGCTTGGTTCCCTAGACTAGCTGTGGATACGAACTACTACACAGGCAGCACGCTTAGTGACTGGCATGAAATGGAACATTTTATGTCAATCTCCAGAGACTCCCTCTGCCTAACACAAGGAGGGAAGGGAACTACATCCATCTTTGCTGACTAAGGGCCTGATCCAGAGACTGCTGAATTTAATGGAAAGATTTCCATTGACTAATGGACTTTAAATCAGACTCTTGTGTAAAATGATGTAATGCCATGGCTGGGTGGGAAGGAAATAAAGGATAAGAGAAGGCAACCCTGAAGAAAAAAACAAAACAAAATACCCTTCAGTGAGATCCTTAAATTTTCATTTTTTTCCCCCTGTTACTGAATCTAATGTTGATCTTTGCAACTCTCTCTCCCAGTTTTACCCCTTCTTGTTTTGGTAGCCAAGGTTGTTCCTTCTTTAAAAATGGTCCAAATCATTCCTCTCTTTCTTTCTGAAAAATATGATACTCACTTTTTTCATCTTAAATAACCTTAACAACTGAGAGCACTTGTTAATAAAGCTGGCCAGAAAACAAGTATTCCATTAGTGAAAATGTCTGAAGTTTTGAAATTTATTTTTATTCCACATCAGAACAACAATGCAACCTGTCAAAATTGTCCATGAAAAAATGAGAGAGAAAGAGGGACTCTTTCCCTCTTGGCAAATGATAGCCAATAGTCCATTGGTTACACACTTACTTGCAAAGTAGGAGACCTGGTTTAAGTCCTGCTGTACCTGATTTGGAGCAGGGACTTGAGTCAGTGTGTCCCACAGCGCAGTGTCCTAGCCACTAGGTTATAGACTCAGACTTTTTCAATTTCTCCTGTTTGAACTGTTCCATTTTGTATAAATTAAATATTTATGTGACCAGCACAAGAGGGACTGATTTTATAGCTTGGTGGTCAGGGAACTCTCTTTGGATATGTGTGATCTAGGTTCAAAACTGTATCTGTGAAAAGTTTTGGTTTTGACAAGTTGGCATTTTCCAACTCAAAGTTTACTCAAAAAGTTGTTGTCTACCCCTACTTGTGAAATATAGTCTATCTAGTGCTCTGTTTAGCTTGAATAATAATCACAGACATATTCAGGACAAGGTTCTCTAGATTTACAAAATTAGGTGGAATTATATGAAATCTGGGGCTGCTCTGCGTATATATTGGGTCGTATTTTGCTCTCATTTACTCTGGATCCACCCTGGTGTAACTTCATTGACTTCAGTGGAGTTCCTCACTGTTTACATTGATGGACTGAGAGCATAATTTGGTGTGCAGTATCCTGTGGCCAAAGAAAAGACTTCAGTTACAAGTTCTGTCTGTCTGGTACCTTTCTTAAATGCTGAATTCACTTAAAATAATCCTCTAAAAAAGCTGTTACACAGATGAGTTATACAGGTTAAAATATGTGTAAATAATGAACTAAGGGAAAAGATTCCTAGAAAGCCTCTGTTTTCGTAAACAACAGTTGCTTGTGAAAATATTTTTGTTGCTTGAGAAAATATTTTATTGTTGAAAGTCCATTTCTGTTTTTATCAAGGTACACTGTTTCCTAACTGACCAGAAATGCAGAGGTCAATGTACTTTGTCGTTGTCAGTTCGCCTACTGATACATAGGGAACTGGGGGAAAGAATATGCCCACAATACACAAATGTAATGACCATCAGTAGTGTTATCCATGTGAAGCTTCCCTGCAATCAATGAGAAGATAGAGTTGTTAATATTCATTACATCATTTTAAGAATAAAAAAGGCCAAGAGAAACTTGTATACCAAAAAGTGTTTATAATCTGCATTTACTCTTGTGATAAAAAGGATGTGTACTGATGATTTGCATTTGGACTCTTGACACTGGACATTGAAGAAATCACTTAAAACTTTGAGGTACCAAAAATAGCTGAGCTGAGAGTATGTTGTCAGTTTGCTAGGAGTCTAACCCTTAATGTGCACTAAAATAAGAAGATTGCAGTTCCTCTCAGGTTTAATACAGAGAGGTATGATTTGATACAAGGCTAGAGAGCCAACACGTGATGTGCAAAGGCCTCAGTTTGAATTAGAGTGGGATTTATAGTCTGTGTGAGCCACACTTCTCCCTTTAACATAAGGTTAGTAGTTGTGAACATAGTATGATATGTAGGTCATAATTTAGCCATTCAATTTAAAAGCATACAAGCATAATGTATTTGACAGATTTATGACATTTTAAAACCTTATGTGGAAGTAATTACTTCTTTTAAAAAAAAGATGTAATAAATCATGGTGTTTGGGGATTTGGTAAATTATTTAGATTGTAAAAACCTGAAGTGAAATGATAGAATGCTGAAATTTGAATTCCCATTGGCTACTAGTTGGTCTCATCTTTTATACTAAATCCCTCTCTTGAGTATAAAGCCTTTTACAATGCTCACAAAATTCTCTGCAAGAATATTGAAACTTCGACATAACTTCGGAGCTCATTCCAATAATAGCTTTGAGGGTTCATTTTCCAATTTACAGCTTTGGATATTTCAGTGTTTATCAGGCCTATGTCTTTCAGGTGAGCCAACCCTGTTATTAAATACTGATATCCATCAGTTAAGATGACTAATTTAAAATTGGGTATCTTTTTAACTGATTTAAAGACAGCAACTTTAAAATACTATGTTTTGACATGATTTCTTAATATGTACCAGAGCCTGATTTTTTCTGTACAGCATTTCTAACAAAATGTAATAGTTCTGTGTTTTTTGCTTTATTCCTTGCTTCTTTTATTTGACGCAGTGATATCACCTTAAGGTGAGAGAACTTGTCTTTTGTTACTTATATGTCTGGTTTTTACAATGTGTGTGTGTGTGTGTGTGTTTTCCTTTACATAATGTGAATATGTCCTGTAATTTAAATGCATGGTAACTGCATGTTGATCTAACATCTACTCAAAATAAGTTTTATTGACAGTGTGTATATATATAAAACAAGCAAAACTCTGAGCCAATTTTTAATCTGATTTACTCAGATGTAATTCCAAGGCAATTCCATTGAGAAGAATGGTACTCCCCTTTATTTCCACGGTTGTGACTGAAATTTGAATCTGGCCCTGTGTTATTATTTTATTATTAGAATAAATTTTAGCTGGCAGTCATAATATATCCCTGCAAATTACTGACTGTGACCAGAGTACCAGGGAAGCAAGCTGAGGTCACTCAATTAGGGTGAACTGCAAAGAATGGGGCAGGCAGTCCCCAAAGCTGATGGATATTCCAATACTTAGATTTACCAAGCCAGCACAAAATAGCTTCTGTAATTACCCAGAAGCCAACGACACAATTCCCTTGACGTAACCCAGGCTTAGACCTCCACCCAGACATCCAAGTCAAGTATAGTGAGGATTACTGAAAATCTTATTCATCATATAAATTTCTACCAATCCCAAAGGATCAGACACATTACTTCCCAGGTTAATGAATATTCCAGATCTTACCCAAATACACATTTACAGCCAATTCTTATTAACTAAACTAAAATTTATTAAAAAAGAAAAAAGAGAGTATTGGTTATAAGATCAATACACATACAGATATGAGTACAATTCTTGAGATTCAGGTTCATAGCAGAGATGGTGAGCTTTGTAGTTGCAGAGAGTTCTCTCATAATTAGTCCATGAGTTATAGACCAATGTTCATATTCAGTATGTTCCAGCTTAGGACTGGGATCTCTGCCTTTCAATTTAAGCTTCCCCTGCATGAAGCATCAAGCAGGTCTGAGATGACAGGATCAGGACCCGAGGATCTTTTATACAGTTTTCTAGTAACCAGTTGACCATACAGTCCTCAGTGAACAATAGGCTTTTGATGTAACCTTCTGTTTCCTAAACCTAACTGATAATTCACTACATGGATTAACATAAAACAATTCAACCATTAAGCAGTTTATCACAAACTTTAAAGAGACATATAGACAGCAACATTATTTCACCCAAGATTAATCTAAATTTTATATTCCCTTTTGATCTCTGAATCAATAGCTATGGGGACAGACAGGAACTGTCTGTTTACATGGCTAGCATTTAAGATATAAGTAAACACACACAATTAGTATCACCTCTAATTCTCTAACAATACAGGTTTGCACTTCAAAATTCTAGCCTATCTAGCATGGAATGGTCCTAGTTACCATTTCTAACATGTCTCTACAGGTTGATTCTGGGTCAATTGGCCTGCAAGATGCTTAACCCTTTCTGGCCACATGTCACACTTTAGATACAACTATAAGATATGTTGCAATTATGTAACAGTGGTAGCAATAGTGATTTGCATGGTTATATTTTAGTTAGATAATGTCACACTGACCCTTTGTTATTATTATTTTATTATTAGAACAAATTTTAGCTGGCAGTCATAGTATATCCCTGCAAATTACTGACGTCTGCTTTGCGTAATCCAGGTTGTTTAAAGACATGTGAAAGCAGTTGTAATGCAGAAGAATAGTATAGCAGGTGGGGAGAAAGTAAGGGATTATAGATTGTGTAGCTATCTTTGCAGAGGCTACGGAATCCTTCTGAAAATATTTATGGTAATCAACTGCTTCATGTGCAAGACATGAATCTCTAATTAGGTTTTAAAAAATGAATTATAATTATTCTGTAATTTATCTATAATAGTATTTTTTAAACTTGATGACCAAAACTTCAGGCTTGTTTCTCTGAAGTTAGGCATCTAAAGCCATATTTAGGCACCTAAATAGATGGTGATATCTGCCCCTGAAAATCAGGCTATTATTTAGGTGCATAAATATGGTTATGTGTCTGACTTGAAGCAGCCAGGTTTGAAAATGTTGGCTCCTATACGTATGCTACATTATGGAGACGTTACCAGTCAAGGTCTTTGGAAAGATCGACCTGACCCTGCAACCCTTACTGACGTGAGTAGGCCCTGCATATACTCCCATGATTGAAGGATCATGTTTTACAGGAGATGCCTGTACATATCAAGCAGCAAATACAGATGATATAGATATGTCTCCTTTGTGTGGTAAAAAGCACAACAGCTAAACTTTTCAAACTTGGCTGCCTAAAGTTAGGTACCTCAACTCATATGGTGTCATCTAAATAATAGCTATATATATATATATATATATATATATATATACACACACACACATATATACATACATGCCTCTGGTGTATATAATGCCTAACACGCATAGATGTGACTGTATGTTATATAAATATCTAAAATTTGTAAGTTAGTGTGATCTATGTTAGAGAGGAGCACCATATTCCATTTTCCTGTCTTTAAATATTTAGATAATCTACCGTATGATTTGCATTGTATTAATTAGAATGCACACTTAATTCCCTGAGCATAGGGTTGAAAATTTACATCACAAGTACTGTTAAACCTCTGTTTGCAGTTTGTACGACAAGATCTGTTTTCTTTAGCACTTCAATTGTGTCATTGGAGCACATCTATAAAAGTGCTCCTTATCACAATAGCATGCACTGTTTCCACTGTGGCAAACCCCAAAGACTTTTCTTAATTTCTCTCAGTTGTACTGGACTAAGAGCTTCTGTAGGACAAATGAAAGTCTGCTTTTTATCTCTATATGTTGGGGACTGATATAGTAAATGTAATTTGAATATTAATTGGATGATGGGTCAGGTGAATTCTGTCAGCCAATCAAAGGGTGGGGACTTAAACATGTATATGTATATATTTATACAGATGGTGTACATTGTATACAGATAAATGCAATTTATAGAAAGGGTAATTAAGCTCTTGCCTGAAATGAAAATCTGTTCTCCAAGCTGATACAGCTTTTCAGTAATGATATAGTAAGGACAATGGTATCAGAAAACAACAGATACAGCTACAGCATCTGCATCATTAATTATTTGGCATAATAGAAATCAACTAAATGGAATAGAAAGTTGCCACAGAATGTCTTCCACTTAGAAAATAAATATCTTGTTATGTGTGTGGCGGCACTGGACAATTATTTTGTGAGTGTTCACTTCCATTCATAATCTCTGTGGTCTGGATTGTGATACTTTATTCATGGTAAATAACCCCTTACTCCACAAGTGAGAAACCATTCATTCAACTAGAGCATGAATATCAGGACCTGGTATTTTCTTATGTACACCTAAGTCAGACCATCAAACCAAATTATTATAATCCTGACATACACTTAAAAACGTAAAATATTTGAGACCCACCTTTCCAAGTAAACACCTTCCTCAGAAGCAGCAAAGAGTCCTGTGGCACCTTATAGACTAACAGACGTATTGGAGCATGAGCTTTCGTGGGTGAATACCCACTTCGTCGGATGCATGTAGTGGAAATTTCGAGGGGCAGGTATATATCTTATCTCCAGCCTGCTTCTGGCTTGCAAATATATATTGCTCATGGTCCAATATGTCTGTTAGTCTATAAGGTGCCACAGGACTCTTTGCTGCTTTTACAGATCCAGACTAACACGGCTACCCCTCTGATACCTTCCACAGAAACACTAGAGCTTTTCTAACACACTTTCATGTTACTCTCTGTTTTTCAGCAGTTAGCACTAGCTGGTTGAACTCTTATGGGACATGGCAAAAGTGGATCAGAACCTTTGAAGTTAATGCTATAGAGCACATTCAAAATTATCAGGCAAATTCTTGAGTTTGAGAGGCTACAGTTACTATTAATGGTGGCTACTCTTCCTAATATAGAGGGACAGTAGGGCAGTCAAATATTTAATGGGGAGCTCAATGATATAATTACTTTAACAGTCCCAGAGTATTGGATAAAATGCCTTAATATTTTTGGAGTGGACCATTTGATGAAAGGAAATTGGGCTTATCCAAACATAAAGACACTGTGACAGAAAAGAAAGAATATGAAATGAAAAATTATGATTAAAGAATCAAGACTTTACATCTTCATGTAAATATTTTAACCTCATGTATAGTCAATAATCTATAATATAGATCTCAATATCTCATTAGAGTCAGAATAAATTATTAATGCTACAAGACTCGGCCACTTGAGAGATGCCAAAGCGCTATTATGCAGTGATTGCAGGGAAAGAAAATTTAAAAAATAATGGAAGAGGAATTTATATTTGAATAGCATGGGACATGTTGAAGTTCTGATGCCCCATGTTATTCTCGCCTCCCACCATCACCAACAAAAAAATCTTTAGCCATGTAACTTTTCATATTTATAATCATTATTGTGAGTAAATGTAAAAGTGAACAATATATAACTTGTAAGAGGTATTGATACTGCCATCTGTTGGATAAATCTGTTGCAATTTGCTTTCTGGCCTGAATATGGCTGATAAGATAGTGTAACTGTGCAATACTGATTTTTGCAGTTGGATGAAGAAGCCTCGGTGCGGTGTGCCTGACCAGAGAAGAGGTAGCTCCAAATTTAACATTCGTCGAAAACGATATGCATTAACGGGACAGAAGTGGCAACACAAACATATCACTTACAGGTACAAAAAAAATTGATAAACCTTTTGGTGGTATCGCTGAGCATTTTATTAAAAGAAAACAAATGTTTTTAGATATTATCTTCTAAATGTCTACTATGCATTGTCAAGACGTTGATGCATGGTATAAAAATATTGATTTCGGTATCCCTGGAGTAACTACTCACATGCTGCAAAAGCATGGAATGAGTTTCTTGGATTTAAATTATCTGCATTTAAACAGAATGTTCTTTGAAGCTTTCAGCACCAAATCAACCTCCAATGTCCCCTCTAACTCTACCTTTCAACTCTCCTGGCAACTTCTTAGGAAAAGTCACACTGAGTGCAGGAACAGTCTAATGGAATTGGGGGCTCTAATTTAAATATGCAAATTAGGTCATTGGAGGAAGGCAGTAGCTGCAAATGCAGGTGCCTGCAGGTCAATTTCAAAATATAAAGGAATTTGATTAAATTTTGGTGAGTCAGTAACACAGCCGTCTCATGCCCACACAGTAATAGGCATGGGGGTGTGTATTTATCAGTGAAACTCTTGATCTGACTTGCAATTTACAGGACGTGTTGCATACTGTATCAAAGATGACCTTGGCTTGCCAAATAAAATATATTAATGCAAAAATATGTACCTGCTGTAGTGCTGTCAGCCAGAAAGAGTCATGGGTACACAGTATGTAGCCCACAAAATTGTCAGCAAAGCAGAGATTTTTTATGTAGTCCTCTAGAAATTTAGCATAGTCTCTTCAGGATTATGGGATCCACCGTGGCACTGAATGTTCTCTAGGATCAAAGCATCCTAAAATTCATTGACCAGCTATTTACAGTACTATATGATGCAGAATGGACCTTTCTGATCATCTAGCCTGACCTCCTGCTTAACACAAGCCATAGAATTTTACCCAGTAATTCCTTTATCAATCCCCTATTTTCTGATCGAGAATGCTTTTTTGAAAGACATCCAATCTTGATTTAAAGACTTCAAGTGATGGGGGAATCCCCCATATCATCAGTGAGTTGTTCCAGTAGATAAGTAACTTGTGCTTTTATTGCTGAGTATTGTGGTCTATGAGAATTGAAGGTACTCGGCACTAGCAGGAGTATGTCTAAATATATTATTCTACATTTATCCACATTTTTAACGTCTTAATCTAGGGGTTTATATGTGAAGTGTGTGTTTGTGTTTAACATTCTTACTCCTCGTTTGTAATCCCAAATCTCAAATCAGTGGGCCTGATTCTCCACCCCATTACACCATTTTGATGCTACTGTTAAGTCCTGCAACTGAAATATCGTTCTGCTCTGCCACCCAAGTCATTAATCATAAAAGCAGTACAAAGGTGAATCCCAATATTAATCTGTCTGGTAACCCTCTAGTAACCTGTCTAGCTTGAAGAATTTATGGCTGTTCTTTGCTTCCTGCCCTTTTTGCAAAATTTTCACTCTGCTGTGTCACCTTATCATATACCACTGCCATTTAACATTAACCTCCCAGATCAAACTTTGTCCAGGGCTGCCCAGAGGATTCAGGGGGTCTGGGGCAAAGCAATTTTGGGGGCCCCTTCCATAAAAAAAAGTTGCAATACTATAGAATACTATATTCTCGTGGGGGTCCCTGTGAGGCCCAGGGCCTGGGGCAAATTGCTCCACTCCCCCTCCCCTTCCCCGCACAGCCTTGACTTTCCCCAAAATTTTCTAAAATTGAAGGTATAATTTCAACACTCCAGTGTCAGTAGCAAGCACTACTTTTCTTTCAAACGAAAATCAGCAAGATCTCACAGAAAGTACTTGCTATAGATTGGACATTCAAAAGTGTTCAGCTTCTGGGAGTTTTACTGTTGACTTCAGTGGGAGCAGAATGAGGCCATCGCCACTTCCTTGACATCTAAAAACACGGAATTCCAAAACTTGCCTGTGCTCCACATTCTACTAATGTGGGTTTCTTCTTGAGATCCAGCCTTTGACCCACACACAGCAGAACTGCATCTGTTCTAATGCTAAGAGGGCCTCTGAGCTGCAGAGGTGAGCACCAGATTTTCCCTGGTTAACTTTCTGGCTAGTGGTTTCTAGAATATATCCTCAAGTGCTGTGTTTAAATCAAATATTTATTTTTGTTTTTTTAATTGTCAAACCTTTTAAAATAGTAAAATATAATTGAGATCATATGTAGATGCATAGAAATATAGGTCTGGAAGGGACCTCGAGAGATCATGTAGTCTAGTTCACTGAGGCAGGAACAAATGTACTAGACCATCCCTGACAGATGTTTGTCCAACCTGTTCTTAAAAACCTCCAATGATGGAGATTCCACAATCTTCCTTGAAAGCATATTCCCATGCTTAAATATCCATATACATCTCTACCCCGATATAATGAGGTCCGATGTAATGCGAATTCGAATATAACTCAGTAAAGGAGTGCTCCGGGGGATGGGACTGCTTTACCTCATTATATCCAAAAGGCTTGATGTGCCAATAGCTGTTTGGCGTGGCAAGCCTGGGAGGGAGGAGAAGCGGAGCTGTGGCGCACTCTAGGGAAGAGGCGAAGGTGAAGGCAAAGCAGAGGTGAGATGGGGCAGGGGGGCAGCAGCTCATAAGGAGGGGGCACAGAGGAACCAGTCCCCGCCCCAGCTCACCTCACCTCCACTCCGCCTCTGCCTCCTCCCTAGAGCACGCCACAGCTCCGCTTCTCCTCCCTCCCAGGCTTGCCCCGCCAAACAGCTGATTGGCGCGGCAAGCCTAGGAAGGAGGGAAGGGGGAGAAGGGGAGCTGCAGCATGCTCATGGGAGGAGGCAGAGCGGAGGTGAGCTGGGATGGGTGGGGGGTGGAGAGGGCTGCAGCAAGTAACAGGTGGGAGCATAGGAACCACTCCCTGCTCCAGCTCATCTCTGCCTCCTCCCCTGAGTGTGCCACTGCCGCACCACTTCTCCCCACCTTCCAGGCTTGTCGAGCCAAACACTGATTGGCGCGGCAAGCCTGGAAGGAAGGGAGAAGCGGAGCGATGGTGGCGCACTCAGGGAGGAGGCGGAGGCAGAGCAGAGATGAACTGGGGCAGGAAGCGGTTCCTCTCTCTACCCCTATATAGTGCGGTCTCACCTATAACACAGATTTTTTTGGCTCCCAAGGTCCGTGTTATATCGGGGCAGAGGTGTAGTAAGAAAATTTTTCTAATGGCTAATGTATATCTCCCCTGCTGCAGATTAATCCCATTACTTCTTGTCCTATCTTAAAGGGACGTGGAGATCAGTTGATCACTATCCTCTTTATAACAACAATCAGCGTATTTGAAGACTGATATCAGGTCCCCTCTCAGTCTTCTTTTCTCAAGTGTAAATGTGTCCAGTTTTTTTTTAACATTTCCTCATAGGTCAGGATTTCTAACTATTTTTGTTGATCTCCTCTGGACTCTCCAATTTGTCTACATCTTTCATAAAGTGTGGTACCCAGAACTGGACATAGTATGCTAGCAGAGGCCTCACCAGTGCCAAGCGGAACAATTACTGTTCCCATGTCTTAGGCCTGGTCTACACTACGCGTTTAAACCGAATTTAGCAGCATTAAACCGATTTAACCCTGCACCCATCCACACAACGAGGCCTTTCACGCTTGTCATTATTGAATTCCATCTTGTTGATTTCAGACCAATTCTGCAATTTTTCAAGGCCCTTTTGAATTCTAATCCTGTTATCCAAACTGTTTTTAAACCCTCCCAACTTGGTGCCACCTGCAAATCTTATAAACATAATCTCCACACCATTATCCAAGTCATTAATGAAAATATTAACTAGTTCCAGACCCAAGACAGGCCCCTGCAGGCCCCACTAGATATGTCCTACCCAGTTTGATGGCTAACTATGGATAACTACTCTTTGAGTATGGTTCTTCAACCAGTTGTGCACCCACTCTTATAGTTATTTCATCTAGACCACATTTCCCTAATTTATATATGACAATGTCATGTAGGACTGTGTCAAAAGCCTTGTTAAAATCAAGATATGTTGCATTTGCTGCTTCCCCTTTGTCTACTAGCCCAGTAATTGTGTCAAAGAAAGAAATCAGGTTTATTTGGCATGGGTTATTCTTGACAAATCTTGTGTTGGAGATTACATATCATCCTAGTAAACTCTCAATTCTTACAAATTGATGGTTTAATAATTTGTTTTAATATCTTTATTCAAGTATTGAAGTTAGGCTGACTAGTTTATAATTAACCAGGTCTAATTCACTCCCCCTTTTAAAGATAGGTTCTATGTTTGCCCTTCTCCAGTCCTCAGAGATCTTACTCCAGGAGTTTTCTAAGATAATTGCTAGTGGTTCCAAGATTACTTCAGTTAGTCCCTTAAGTATTCCAAGGTGAATTTCAACAGGTCCTGCCAATTTTGATATGTCCAGTTTATCCGTATATTCTTTAAATTGCTCTTTCCCTATTTTGACTTGAGTTCCTTCCCACTTTTTGTTAATATTACTTATGCTAAGTATCTGGCTACAATTTATCTTTTTAGTGAAGACTGATGTAAAATAGGTACTAAACACCCCCACCTTCTTGATAGCATCCATTTTTAGATCTTCTTCCCCACTAAGTATAGGACCTACACTTTCCTTCATCTTTCGCTTGCTCCTAATATATTTATAAACCCTCTTCATATTGCCTTTTTTGTCCCTTGCTAGGTTTAACTCATTTTGTACCTTAGCCTTTCTTCTTTTGTCCCAATGTGCTTGTGCTGTTCTGTTGTGCTCCTACTTAGTAATTTCTCTGTTTCACTTTTTATAGGATTCCTTTTTGATTTTTCTGGTCATTAGAGCTGCTGATGAAACCATATTAGCCTCTTACTATTCTTCCTATCTTTCCTTTGCCTTCAGATAATTTGCAGTTGTACCTTTAATATTGTCTCTTCGAAAAACTGCCAGTTCTCCTGAATTGCTTTTTCCCTTAGATTACCTTCCAGTGGGATCTTATCTATCAGATCTGAAGTTTTTAAAGTCTGCTTTTTTGAAATCCCATTGTCCTTATTCAACTTTTCTCACTCCTTCTTGTCTTTAGAATGATGAAATCTATCATTTCGTAATCACTTTCACTCAAATTGCCTTCCACCATTAGATTCTCAACCAATTCCTCTGTTAGTCAGAATCAAGTCTAAAATGACCAGCCTTACAGATTACTTCTTCCACCTTCTGAAACAAGAAGTTGTCCCCAATACATCCCAAGAACTTATTGGACATATTCACCTGTGTCTTTTGTCTTTCTTTCTGTATTTTCTTTTTGTCACTGTTATTTTGGCCCCAAGAACTTTTGAACAAACTTTTGGAACTTTCTTCTGGCACCCATGTTGAATTTAAATAAATTAATGCAGCTGGAAACAAGGGGATGGGAAGGGGGAACAAAGCTCATATAGGTAGGTTTGGAGAAGTAACAGTGGAAAATATTAATGATATTATATGATTTTTGAAATTGTATACCACTAAAACAATTCTGCTTTTATCTACTATAATTTTAAACATCTAGGTGCTGCAATTTACAAAAACTGAATGAGTACAGTATAAGAAGCTGAACAGAATTGTGTCACTGCTGAATGGATCCTTTGGTCCATTCTCCTGTAGAAGAGGAGCATTGGTGTGTCCAAGGGCTATTTTAGCTATTATACTTAAGTTCTCACTTAAGTTCATGGCTGATTGATTGCCTTATCATGGGAGGATACCCTTTCAGTGGTGAATAAAAATATCAGTTCAGCCAGGCAAAAGACTTGCAGGAAAATATATGAATTTGTAAATTTGTCTATTTTCAATTTTAAGTTCTTAAAATTGAAGCAGTTTCATGGAACTTTAGAAATGTTCAATGAAACTTGACACATGTTCAGTGAAACTTCATATGAATAATTTTCTCATTAGGATAGGTGTATCTTTTTTGCCAGATACTAAAACTTTGAACTCAGGTCATACCTAATATTAGATACCAGTATCTCAGCTGTGCAAATGATTATTAGAAACTGTCCATGCTGAAGCATAATGGCTGATTTTTTCACAATTCCAGAGGAAAAATGGTTTCTGATCTTTCACATGGGCTGTTGGGGCTCAAGTGATTGGCTGCCATAGGAACAGTGGTAGAATCACAACCTATTTCATGGGATTAAGTTATGGCATTTCAGAAAGACATGATCTGAGCACCCACATTGTCTCCTGTGAGCTTCTAAAGAAATAGAGGCTGGGAGAAATAATGTGTGTAAATCATACAGGATGCCTATACTGAGATGAAGCCAACCTCCCAGTCCTTCAGAGTATGGGGTTATTGGTCTTTAGCAGGTGGGTAAGGGTGAGACCACAAGAAAGTAAGATGATTCTTGCATTCACTGACTAAGTGTATGCATGTCAGTCCTTAGCACAGAATTAGTATTTACCATTTTTAGTAATTCTCCCTTTTTCTTCCTCTGTAACATATTTTCCAATTGCACAAATGTATTTACTGGATATTTTTAGTATGGTAATTCCGTTTCTACAGCATATGTCCTGTGATGTATTATGCAACCCATGTCGGCTTGGTGTGGCACTCTGTCCCCCTCTAGACATGGCTAGACCAGGTCGAGATTGATGAGCGCGTTACAGGAGTAGCTAAAAGAGATATGTATCTTAGCTCAAGCTGTAGAGGCTCTTGCATTAAACTCCAGAGATCCCAGGTTTGATCCTAGATGCCAACAACCAGGGTCAGTCTGTATTACAGTTAGTTTTCCCTTGTACATAATATTAATACATACTGTAATCATAGTTCTTTGTACTGGTACTAAAAATTATGCACTCAGCACTCAGAGGGATTTTACCCAAAGAGAGAAATCAGTCTGTTATGAACTGAGAAGTGTTGAACATGTTAGCCAGCAGGAAGGTATGTGTTTAAAACAGAGAGTTCGGAGCAGTGGCTCTCAACCTTTTCAGACTACTGTACCCCTTTCAGGAGTCTGATTTGTCTTGTGTACCCCCAAGTTTCACCTCATTTAAAAACTGCTTGCTTACAAAATGAGACATACAAATACAAAAGTGTCTCATCACGCTATTACTCAAAAAATTCTTATTTTCTCATTTTTACCATATAATAATAAGATAAATCAGTTGGAATATAAATATTGTACTTACATTTCAGTGTATAGTATATAAAGCAGTATAAACAAGTCATTATATGAAATTTCAGTTTGTACTGTCTTTGCTAGTGCTTTTTATGTAGCTTGTAAGTAAAACTAGGCAAATATCTAGAAGAGTTGATGTACCCCATGGAAGACCTCTGCGTACCCCCCAAGGGTACGTGTACCCCTGGTTGAGAATCACTGGTCCAGAGTGCTAGAAAACTATTTTCCCATTCCAAAGCAAGCCAGAGACTAATGTGATACAACCGTGATTTTGTCTGAGAGTTTGGGATTGTGTTATATAACCAATGATTTAATGAACATAATACTGAGTCAGGGAAGACGTCTGTGATACTTAGGGAGGTTTTCTTTTTAATAGAATGTTCAGTTCACTTGCAGACATTTTATGAGCTTGTCACAATAACAACTTCCACTTATGGCTTCAGGAAATAAACCATTTAACTTTTTGAACATGATACCATGATGTAAATCAATGAGAATAAAACTGTCATCTTTATAATAATGAGTATCAAGGTGGATTTGGTTCGAAAAACACATTGGAGAATTATTGACCATAAAATCTCCATAATCAGAAAGATAATCTTAGTATTCATAATCTGAACTCTAGCATTAGGAGTCAGACAAAGAGGAGTCTGGAAAGAGCCCTCAGCCTGTAGTAAATGTTTAGAAATGAAGTAGCAATATGCTAATCAAAAGGTAAAGATGTATCTTGAACCAAGCCTGTTATATAAAACTCAAGATTACTTTTTAAAGCAGGGTTACTCTCAATTAATGTAATATATTAACACCATTCTGCAGCTCTGTTTTGTATTCCTGAGTTTAAAACAGTTTTTGATTCTTCTGCAAGATGTACCATTCAGTTCAACTTCAGGGTTTATTTAACTGATGTGGGTGGGTGAGGGGCCTTATCCAGCGCCCGTTAAAATCAATGGATCTTTCCATTGACTTCACTGGTGGATCAGTTCCCAGGTAAGTGACCCTCTTCTCTATCACCAATCCTGATTAATTTCTTTCTGTATGAGCTGTGCTCAGAGTATGGTGGGAGGGAGGCATTTTATGCTGGCCAGTTATACCACTTAATTACAGATGTGAGCTACCCTATGGCAGGGAAATTCTCCCCTGGCCAGTTAGCAACAGATTCTGCTACCTTGCATTGCCTGAGTAGCCCTAAATGGATGGAATAGGGGGAGCGAATTTCATACTAAATCTTCAGGAAACACCCTTTAAATGAAGAAACATAGGAAGTGGCTATAGGTCTTCAAGTCTTTGAAAATTAAAAGTTCCATGAAGCACAACTGACACCAAGGAAAACAATCAAATATTTTGAATTTGCATAGAGACAGATTGCACTTAAATGTACAAAGCATAAATACATCAGTTTATAGATGATGATTGCAGGGGGATTGATGCCTGCATATTGACTTTTAATATACACCAGCAGTCAACAACAGACTGTAAGGATAAACTGTGCATTGTTTTGATTAAACATGACAGTATTATTTCAAACTCCAAATAAAAAAGCAGGTCAAGATGTGAACTGAACATCTTTTCTTTAAAATAAAAAGAAGATATGATGGGAAATGTTAACCATTGATTTTTTCAGGGGTCCTGAGTGTTGAAGTTAGATGGAGGTGTGGGCACTTCACTTGTTAATTCTGGAAACCAGTCCTTTGATATACGCTAGAGAAGGAGGACTCTGAGTTACTACAGAGAATTCTTTCCCAGGTGTTTGGCTGGTGGGTCTTGCCCACATGCTCAGAGTTGAACTGTTTACCATATTTGGGGTCGGGAAGGATTGGCAGAGGCCCCTCGGGTCAGATTGGCAGAGACCCTGGGTTTTTTACCTTCCTCTGCAGCGTGGGGCACAGGGCACTTGCCCATTTAAACTAATGTAAATGGTGGATTCTGTAACTTGAAGTCTTCAAAGCATGGTCCAAGGACTTCAGCAACTCAGGCAGAGGTTAGGGATCTATCACAGAGTGGGTGGGCGAGGTTCTGTGGCCTGCAATGTGTACGAGGTCTAGATGATCATGATGGTCCCTTCTGACCTTAAGGTCTGTAAATTTATTTCTTGTAAACAAGCAGCTGTAATTCAGTTGTATTCATTTATATTCTATAGGAGTATTTGAAACTTTCCAAACACATGTACAATAAAGTACCACAGCTCATAATCACATTACTTTTACATGCATACATGTTAATTGTTGTTGTTGTTTGATGCCAGGTTGAGGACACCTCACTTGAAACCATTGGGACTACTTGAGTAAGTGCTCACTAGTATGAATAAGGGCTCCACACTCTGGTCCTAAGTATCTGAGGTTATTTAGTTTAGTCTGTCACTAAGCATAAACTGTAAATAGTAAAAAAAAAAAAAAAAAAAAGAGGCGCTTAGACATACACAGTTGAGTAGTGATATCTCCATACATGGAGAGAGTGATTAAGAACTTGTAAGAAAGGATGTGTGACTATATATGTAGCTTTGACGTTTCTCTGAAAGACAAAAACGTAGTACTTGAAAAATGCCTTGTTTTCTAGTACCTCAGGGTCATGAACATTTTGTGTGGGCAGATAAATAGATCTTGAAACACTTGGGAACTCTTACATCCTTTGAAACTGATTAAACGTTCTGGGTACAAAGCGGGATGCAACAAAAATACATCCTGGGACTAGTTAAACAAAATAACTTGCCTGTGACTTTATAAGCCTCTAGCCTTATATGCGGTGTTAGAATTGAAGTGATCTTTTACAGCTACAGACACCTGTAAGTTTATTCTATGCATTGTTATCATAGGACATGACAGTATTACTTCAGACTCTCAATGAAAAAACATATCAAGACTCCAGAAAATAGAGCTTGATAATAGAAATATAACTATGTCCTATAGGAGAACTCCCGTGAATTGTTATGGTACTTTAGGGTCTGATCCTTAAGAACTAATGGGACTGCAATGCGACGACTCCTGGTCTTAAGCAGTATAACATTCACTAGTAAATGTTGTGGAATCAGACCCTTAGTTAGGGCTTGATCCTGCCTCCAATATATTGGTGAGTGTTTATTTATGTGAGTAGTCCCATGGAAGCCAAGAAACTACTCACATGATTTAATGCTCACCAGCATGAGAGCAGGTTGCACAATTAGGCCATTTATGATTATTTACTAGATAAGAATAGAATCCAAAAAAGAGTTTTCAAAATTCTTTTTGAATTTCTGGTCACTGTTTCATTTCTACAGTTAATTAATTAGACTGTTTTCCCATTAGTGGAGGTTGAATTTTAATATATTCCACCAAGGGCATGGATTGTAACATAAAGTAAGATTGAAAGAAACAGTGTTGCCTCTAGAATAGTTTGGAAATTCTATCATTTTTAAATTGACTCTAAAATTTCTCCAATTGTTTTTAAATTAATATGTCTTAGAATAACTGTTTTTGATTTTCAGCATGTTTTAATGGCAAAGCTAATTCTTTATGACACATTTTACACCAAATTTCCGAGATGGCCATTTCCTGTTGGATTGTTAATTACTGTTTGTTTTATTTAAGACAGAGGTATTTTAGTGTGTCATTCTGAAGCTCTCTCTGCTTTTTTTTTACTCAGTGCGTACTTGGGCAAACTCCCTCTAAAGTCACTGCGATGTTTAAGTCAGTGGAGGTTTTGCCTGTGAAGACAAAATAAAACCGAATAAGGACCCTAGGATTTGCCCTTTGGTTTCCTTTCTCTTGTAATGATTGAAATATACTTATTCCTTATTCCTTTAATTACAATAACTATGTAATTTACTTGAGTTCTATGGCTCACTCCAACCTTCTGGACCTCCAGCAAAGCTTGCCTATATCTCCAGGACTCTTCTGTTATGTGTCTTCTGTTTATCAAACCATTCTCCCTCTGCCTATAAAGAAACAATCCTTGTTTTCCAAGACCTCTCTTACATGGAGTTTTAAGTTTGAGTTCTCTTTCTATGTACTTTTCCCATTAAATTATCAAATACCTACCTCCTCTTTCTTTACCTACTGTTTTTACACTGATGATTCACAGTTGTATATATCTTTCAGTTTCTTTAATAACTTCTGCATGTTCTCTCTTGTTCCTGGCTTGTCCAAACAAATATATGGCTTTATTTCACTAAAATTCACCTCAATATCTCCAAGGGAAAAGATCCTTTTTATTAGGCAAACAATTATGCTCAAACACAACTTTTTCCTAAATGCAGACCTCCATTTTGTCTTAACTATCTGTATGCCTGTATCATTCTTACTTTAAAATTCGCTTTTCCTCTCACAGCTCCTGTCTCAAATCTTCCTATCTAAACTGCCATAACAACAAAGAAGTTTGCATGTTGCCATTGCCTTTACTTGGATATAGCTGAAGTCATCATCCATGTTTTCATCTCCTTGACTATTCCAACTTCCATCTCTGTGGCCTCCCCAAGTCCCAATTCAACATATTCCAGCATATGTAGAATGCTGTTGCCTACCTTCTCACATCTACAAAGGTAAACACATAAACCTTATCCTCAGGTAATTTCAATTGCTCCTCATCTGAGTGTCCAGTACAAAATTGCCCTTATTCTTTGTAAAAACCCTCAATAAACTTCTTGCAGACTACCTCATGAGCCATACTTTGCATTCTCTGCACTCTTCATCTGTTTATCTCCTGAAGTCTTCTTCTCTTTACAAAAATCACACTGCTGTTGGCACAATTCCTATTTTCTGGAGCAACTTCCTCTGTATTTGTGTCGTCTAAAATGTCCACTTACTTCAGCTCTTGTCGGAAAACAGGTTTTCTCTTCTTTCTGTGGATTCATAATTTATTGCTCCCTCTGATTTAATTTGTTTTTAACTTTGTAATTGCATTATTTGACTTTTCAGTGCATTTTGAGACATAGCGAATATGAAAGAGTCTATATAAAATGAAGTTGCATTATATTGCATGATATTGCTATGGCAATGCTACACTGTAACATTTTCCTCTATTTTCATGATATTACTTAGAATGACGACAAACCTCACCATTTCTCAATTCAGATGTGACACTCACTTCTCCCACCTCCTTTCCTGCTAAGCAACATATAATACATTGGGTTTTTTTCAGATATATAATTAAACAAACACACATGCACAACTTTTCCCTCTGAGTGGAGGAATGGACAGCCCACCACATGACAGATACTCCTCTGTTTTATCAGGTGTCACCGACCTGCAGTAGTGCATGGAAGCTCTCCACTGCCCCACTGTCCAGAAGTGAGTGATTAGGACCGTAACAGAGGAGCTGCAGAGAGCTCCCTGCGCTACTGAAGGGTCAGTGACTCCTCAGTGATCCCTGCACTTGGCTGCGGTCCTGGTGGGGCAGAGCAGAGTCCTGGCCGGGGCTCTCTGCTCTGCACTTTGTGTCACTGGCCCTGTGATAATGCAGGGGGCCCCTTTCACCCCCGCTATTGGGGGAGTGAGTGTGCAAGGCAGAGTAGAGATCCCAGCCAGGACTGTGAGAAGGAAGAGGATGTACCCCCAGCTGTGTGAGAAGCCACCCTGCTGTTGGATGGCTCCTGCCATCTTGATTATCCAAACTCATCCAGATAAAATCCATGTCCCCCATGGTGTTCAGATAATCAGGAGTATACTATACTAGGAAAAGTTTCTAGTGTCTACTAGGCCTAAGACGCCACAGTGCTGGGCATAATATAAGAATTTAAATATCATAGAATAGTTATCAATTCCAATGTGCTGATTAAGCATAACTTCCCTTACCTTACAGCATATTGGTTGCCTAAAATGAAATTTACTAAAAGGTGATATTTGCCCTTTTTGTTTTACAGCGGTGCTAGCAATAGAGGATCCATTGTTTTATACCTCAGCACTTCTAACCTGTTAATAAAGGGGTAAAATATACCCTGCATGCCCAGAAAGGTGATTAAATTACACCATGCTGACAGTAAACTGAGCTATGAAAAAAGGCCTGATATCTGTACTTCCAAGAGAATCCATGCATAACGTCAATTAAGCTGATTATATTGTAGAAGAGCATAGCTAATTAATAAAGAAATAATGTTTCCTCCTTACCACATCTTTTTTTTAAGTCAATTGGTTTCATCTAAAATTTACCTCCATGGTGAAACACTAGTTCTCACTTCTTTAATGATTACCTATCTCAGCAATCCTGAAATAATAAAATATTGGAACATAAATTAAATTTAAAAGTGTTATTCTTAAATTTTACAGATTTTAAATAAGCTAGTAAGTTATGAATTTCAGAGTTCTTAAAACGTTTGCTCAATAAAAGTATTTGTCTATAATGTGTTTTGTTACTCTTGGGTTTGGATCCTGGAAACTTACCCTTTAATTGTTCCTTTCTTTCTCATTTGTAATGAGTTAAAAGAGTTTAACGGAGAAGAAAAGGTAAAAGAATTATAGTCTCTGTCCAATATGGCAACATGGTTGTAAAATAGGAAAATCACAAACAGTGTCTCTGATTTGGGTTTAATCAATTGATTCTGTAACTGTGTAAATCAAGATCCCACTTTATTTGAAAAACAGGTTTTAGGTTACAAAGAGTTACCAAAATGACACTAAAAGAAGCTTAAGCTAAAACTTAACCCAAATCAGTGACAGATTAATGAAGTCACTTGATGAAGAGTGTCTCTGGGGAAATAGTGGCATAAAATGAAATCTGTAATTGACCGGAGGCAATCCATTCATTTCAGTAAGACAAGCAGTGAGACAGGAGAAGCAAAAAAAAAGTATTCAGCTCAGTTTAGCTTTGATTGATGGCAGAACCAACGAGAAGATAAGGTTTTAACAAGTTACTCAGATTGAGCCCTTGTTTAAATTTCACTGTAAGTTAACCTTTTCATATCAAGTATGAATCTAGAATTGGTTGATCACTTATGATGGATTGTTAAGTGGAGATTTTTACCCATTCAGACAAATGTCCCACACTATTATCCTTCTGTGCTTTTCATTTCTATAGACCAGAGTGTCCCAACCCATGCCGTGCAGCTCTCAGAGGAGATCTGTGTTTGGGGTAGCTGTGGGCAGTGTCATGGGAAATCAAATAAAAATATAAGTCTTTAGGGGAAAAATCAATAGATTTAAAATAATTTTAAAAAATGGATACCCCACCTCAGCCCTGTGTAACGGGTTTGTCAAAGCCCTGAGAACTCTAGCTAGTGATCCAGTAAGACCAGTACAGTAGGCCACTAGAGTCCCTGTTAATAAAATATTAAATCTGTATACTGAATTTACCCTAGGTAAAGCAGTATAAACCCCATTAAAAACATCTATTTATTATGTACAACAGACACTACAAGTATCCATGCCCACAGATCATGATACAACGTGTCACTGAGTTGGAACAGTTCTTCTTCGAGTGATTGCTCACATCCATTCCAGTTAGGTGTGCGCGCCGTGCGTGCACGTTTGTCGGAAACTTTTTACCCTAGCAACTCCAGTGGGCCGGCAGGTCGCCCCCTGGAGTGGCGCCGCCATGGCGCTCGATATATACCCTTGCCGGCCCACCCGCTCCTCAGTTCCTTCTTACCGCTGTGTCGGTCGTTGGAACTGTGGAGCGCGGCATAGCTGTCCTCCACGTCCCTAGCTCTCCTTGTTAACTACCGTTATTATTACAGTTGTTAGTTAGTCGTTAAGTATAGTTAGTTAATTAGTTGTAGTGTAAATAGTATTTGTATATAGTTGTTCGCCGGTCTGGGCTGTAGCCCTTCCCGGCACCCGGCACCGGGCTCATGCCTGGTTCGCCGGGCTTTAAGCAGTGTGCGGCCTGTAAAAAGCCTATGCCAACCAGCGACCCCCACGACGCGTGTTTAAAGTGCCTGGGGGAATCGCACAGGTCGGACAAGTGCCGCATTTGCAAGGCTTTTAAGCCCAGGACAAAGAAGGAGAGAGACCAGAGACTCAGGACTCTCCTAATGGAGGCGGCACTTGACCCAGCAGCTTCACAGGCCGTGATCTCGACGCCGGCACCGGATCGCACCGGCACCGGAAAGACTCCCCGGCACCGACCTTCCCCGGCACCGGGTGCAGAAGCGAGACCATCAACGTCTGCTGCTCCAGCCAGGCAGACCCGAATGGAGCGCCCGGCATCGACATCGGCCGCGGCGCTACCGGCACCGTCGACTCCGGGCCCGGTGGGTCCGTCGAGTCCGGTACCGCCAAGCTCCCCCATAAGATCTGGGGTTGAGCTATTGGTCCCATCCACTCCGGAGACCTTCGCCTCGGCACGGGACCTTATCGCCCTGACTGAGTCTACTCAGCCGCCACCCCCGGTACCTCCGGTGCGGGTAGCATCTAGGGGCAAACCCATGATGACGGCACCGTCTCGGGACTCGCGCTCGCGATCGAGGTCCCGACGCCACGGTCGCTCGAGATCCCGCCGCCGCTCGCAGTCCCGGCACCGCTCCCCTCGGCGGTACCGGTCGCACTCGCGGCACCGATCGACCTCCAGACGGTCGCGGTCTGACTCCATCCGTCGATACCGGCACCGTGACTCTAGGAGCCAGTCTCGCCGTCACTCACCGCGCCGGTCGACCTCCCAGCACCGAGCTGGTGGCAGGTCTCGGTCCCGGTCGACCTCCCGGCACCACGTCGGTGGCAGGTCCCGGTCCCGATCCCGGCACCGAAGCAGCGGCCGGTACCGATCCAGATCCCGGCACCGAGACAGAACCCGGTCCCGATCCCGGCGCCGCTATGACTCCCGGTACCGATCCCCGGCACCGAGAAGATCTTCGGTGCCGAACTGCGCAGACGCTTATCAGCCGCGGTCGGCCCCGCCATGGCCTTCTAGACAGCCGTCGGTGTCGTCTCAAGCGGACAGCGTGTATGCACTGGGCACCGACAGGCAGGCGGCATTATTTCAGGACCCTCCGCAACAGGACCAGGGTCCGCAGCAGTGGGGGTTTTGGACACCCTGGGCATACCATCAGGCCCAGGGCCCCCAACAGCTTCCTGCTAGGCCTGCAACGGTGGAGCACAGGGTGCCAGAGGCTTCGTTGTCTCGCCCCCCTCCCTCCCCTGATGGAGAGGAAGGATTGAAGCAGCAAGACCCTGGTCTTGCTCCTGAGACAGAGGCGAGGGCTGAGGGGGACCCCCCACTGGACACTTTCTTGCCAGGGGTCTCCTCATCCTCCTCCCCCGACGAAGCGGTGGCTGGCACTTCCTCCAGTAGCCCTCCTCCGCTAGATCTCAGGGCACACCAAGACCTCCTTAGGCGAGTAGCACAGAATCTGAGCTTGCAAGCCGAGGAGGTCTCTGAGATCGAGGACCCCATCGTCACCATCCTCTCATCTGATGCTTCCACCAGGGTCGCCCTACCCTTCATTAGGACGATCCAGGCCAACGCCAATACAATCTGGCAGTCACTGGCCTCCATTCCCCCTACGGCGAGGGGCGTCGAGAGGAAGTACATGGCCCCCTCCAAGGGCTACGAGTACCTCCACGTCCACCCGACACCGTGTTCCCTGGTGGTGCAGTCGGTAAACGAGAGGGAGCGCCACGGACAGGAAGCTCCAGCCCCCAAATCCAAGGAGGCCAGGCGTATGGACCTCCTCGGCCGCAAGGTCTATTCGGCTGGGGCCCTTCAGCTCAGGGTTTCAAATCAGCAAGCCCTTCTCAGCAGATATGCTTTTAACTCATGGGTGGCAGCGGACAAATTCAAAGAGCTGCTGCCACAGGAGGCCCGCCAAGAATTTGCGGCCATTCTGGACGAGGGCAAGAAGGTTGCACGAACCTCGTTGCAGGCCTCTTTGGACGCTGCAGACTCGGCTGCCCGCACCCTCGCCTCGGGGGTAACGATGCGCCGTATCTCCTGGCTTCAGGTCTCTGGCCTTCCACCGGAGCTCCAATACACCATCCAGGACCTCCCGTTCGAAGGCCAGGGCCTGTTTTCAGAGAAGACAGACCCCAGACTCAAAAGTCTTAAAGACAATCGGGTCATTATGCGCTCCCTTGGGATGCACACGCCGGGAACGCAGCGCAGACCCTTCCGGCCACAGCAGCAACAGCAGCGCAGGCCATACCCCCAGTTCCGCCAACGGCAGGACCTTAATAGGCGCCGTGGCAGGAATGGAAGGCGTAGACATTCGGGGAACCAGGGGGGGCAGAATCAAAGCTCCTCTAAGCCCCCGCCTGGGCCCAAGCCTTCGTTTTGAAGGTGCGCCCGAGGGCGCAGTAACAGTTTTCCCCACGGATCCTTCCCCCCCGTTTTCCAACCGCCTTTCGTTTTTCCTCCCGTCGTGGACCCAAATAACATCGGACCGCTGGGTCTTACGCACGGTGCAGACGGGATACCGCCTGCAGTTTATATCATTTCCTCCTTCCCGCCCCCCTTCCTCGTCCCTCTTCAGGGACCCCTCTCACGAGCAATTCCTTCGACAGGAGGTACAGACGCTCCTCAGCAAAGGAGCTATAGAGGCGGTTCTGGAAAACGAGACAGGCAAGGGGTTTTATTCCCGCTACTTTCTGATCCTCAAGGCCAAGGGAGGCCTCAGGCCTATCCTCGACCTGCGAGAGCTCAACAAATACCTAGTGAAGTTGAAGTTCCGCATGGTACCCTGGGGACCATTATCCCATCCCTGGATCCGGGAGACTGGTACGCCGCCCTCGACATGCAGGACGCTTATTTTCACATTGCCATTTGGCCACACCACAGACGTTTCCTTCGATTCGTGGTGGGCCACCTTCACTACCAATTTGCAGTCCTCCCATTTGGCCTTTCTACGGCTCCGAGGGTATTCACAAAATGCATGGCCGTCGTTGTGGCACATCTTCAGCGCAGTCGTATCCACGTGTTCCCTTACCTAGACGATTGGTTAATTCGGGGCACGTCGGAGCTACAGGTTTGCAGCCACGTCCGCAGGATCACCGGCCTGTTTGCTACCTTGGGCCTCATGATCAACGTAGACAAGTCCACCCTGCTCCCCACGCAGAGGGTGGAGTTCATCGGGGCTGTCCTGGACTCCACCGTGGCCAGGGCTCTTCTGCCGTTACCAAGGTTCCAGGCGTTGTCGGCGATCGTTCAGCGATTGCGGGCAGCCCCCTTAACATCAATACGGACATGTCTAACCCTGTTAGGCCACATGGCAGCATGCACATTTGTGACTGGTTACGCTCGGCTCCGCATGAGGCCCCTCCAGTTGTGGCTCATCGCACATTACCGGCCGGCAAGGCAACCACTAGACATGCTGATCACAATCCCCCAGGGGGTGTTAGATTCTCTCAGCTGGTGGCTAGACCAGTCCGTAGTGTGTGCAGGGCTCCCTTTCCACCCACCCCAGCCCTCGGTGTCCCTAACGACAGATGCCTCAGATCTCGGCTGGGGGGCCCACCTGGGATCCCTGAGAACACAGGGCCTGTGGTCCCCGCAGGAGGTGAAGCTGCACATCAACATGCGGGAGTTGAGAGCGGTCCCCCTTGCTTGTCAAACATTCTGTCACCAGCTTCGGGGTCGTTGTGTCGCGGTGTTTACCGACAACACGACGACCATGTACTATATCAACAAGCAGGGCGGCACCAGATCCTCTCCCCTATGTCACGAGGCGATGCAACTCTGGGACTTTTGTGTAGCCCACTCCATTCACCTCATGGCTTCCTTCCTCCCCGGAGTACGGAACACGCTGGCGGACCGCCTGAGCAGATCCTTCCTCTCACACGAGTGGTCCCTTCGCCCGGACGTCGCCCTCTCGATCTTCCAGAGGTGGGGTTATCCCCGTGTGGACCTCTTCGCGTCCGGGAGGAACAGGAAATGCCAGGCGTTCTGCTCTTTTCAGGGCAGGGAGCCCGGGTCTATAGCGGATGCCTTCCTTATTCCGTGGACGACCCACTTGTACTACGCGTTTCCCCCGTTCCCGCTGGTCCACAGGGTCCTTCTGAAGGTGCGCAGGGACAGGGCTCGCGTGATCATAGTAGCCCCGGCGTGGCCCAGGCAGCATTGGTACCCCATGTTGCTGGACCTTGCCATAGCCAACCCAGTTCCCCTGCCCCTTCACCCGGACCTGATCACCCAGGAGCACGGGACTCTCTGTCACCCGGACCTGCAGTCGCTGCACCTAGCGGCGTGGTTCCTGCATGGCTGACCAGTTCTGAACTGCGCTGCTCCACCCCGGTACGGGAGGTACTCTTGGGCAGCAGGAAGCCTTCCACTAGAGCGACATACTCGGCCAAGTGGAAGCGTTTCTCCTGTTGGTGCGTGGAGAAAGGTCTCCGCCCTATGGAAGTTTCGGTGGCCAATATTTTAGACTATATTTGGTCCCTCAAACAACAGGGCCTGGCAATATCGTCTTTGCGGGTCCACCTGGCAGCTATCTCCACCTTTCACCCGGGTGGGGATGGCCGCTCCGTTTTTTCTCACCCGACGGTGACTAGATTCCTGAAGGGGCTGGAACGTTTGTACCCTAACGTCCGACTCCCTGCTCCAACCTGGGATCTTAACCTGGTGTTGTCTCGGCTCATGGGGCCCCCCTTTGAGCCGTTAGCTACTTGCTCCCTACTCTATCTCTCTTGGAAGACTGCCTTTCTAGTAGCTATCACTTCGGCTAGACGGGTGTCGGAACTCCGGGCTCTCGTGGTAGACCCCCCGTATACAGTCTTCCATAAAGATAAGGTGCGGCTGAGGCCACACCCTGCCTTTCTCCCCAAGGTGGTCTCAGCCTTCCACATCAACCAAGAGATATTCCTCCCGGTTTTTTTCCCGAAACCTCACTCTTCAGGCAGGGAGCAACAGCTCCACTCGCTTGATGTCCGTAGGGCCCTCGCGTTCTACGTGGAGAGGACCAAACCGTTCCGCAAATCCCCCCAGCTTTTCGTGGCAGTAGCGGACCGCATGAAGGGGCTTCCCATTTCCTCGCAGAGGTTATCCTCATGGGTAACGTCCTGTATCAGGACCTGCTATGAGCTGGCCCATGTTCCTACGGGCCGTGTGACTGCACATTCTACCAGGGCGCAGGCGTCGTCGCTGGCTTTCCTCGCCCATGTGCCCATCCAGGAAATCTGTCGGGCAGCGACCTGGTCATCGGTCCACACCTTTGCTTCCCACTACGCCCTGGTCCAGCAGTCAAGAGAGGACGCGGCCTTCGGATCTGCAGTGCTCCATGCCGCGACTTCTCACTCCGACCCCACCGCCTAGGTATGGCTTGGGATTCACCTAACTGGAATGGATGTGAGCAATCACTCGAAGAAGAAAAGACGGTTACTCACCTTTGTAACTGTTGTTCTTCGAGATGTGTTGCTCACATCCATTCCACACCCGCCCTCCTTCCCCACTGTCGGAGTAGCCGGCAAGAAGGAACTGAGGAGCGGGTGGGCCGGCAAGGGTATATATCGAGCGCCATGGCGGCGCCACTCCAGGGGGCGACCTGCCGGCCCACTGGAGTTGCTAGGGTAAAAAGTTTCCGACGAACGTGCACACGCGGCGCGCACACCTAACTGGAATGGATGTGAGCAACACATCTCGAAGAACAACAGTTACAAAGGTGAGTAACCGTCTTTTGTTGTAATAGCTTCACATGCACGCGTTACGGGCATCGTTCAGGCTTTGTTGGGACTCCCTTCTGGGCTTGGGTTGGCTCAGAAAAATGGATGATCATTTAATAAAAAAAACTCAGTGGCAATTGGCATACGGACAGCAGGAAACTATTTTAATGATAGTGAAGGAAGAAAAAAAATTTGCCAAAGTATGATGGCAAATATATGATGTCTGGCTTTATGCTGACTGATTCCAAATTATCAGGTGAGATATGTCCTGAAGAGCTAGTTCCTGAGAGTACGTTGTCCCCAAATTTGCTGCGATATTTAGAAAACAAAAATCTGTCACTTAAGGATGAAGCTGTTCTTTCTTTTCTTTTTTGCGGGGGGTGGGGGGAGAGTGGGGGAAGAAAACCTGAGACCTTTATAAAATCAACAAGATCCAATTACTCAGACTAGCAATGTCAACATGAAAGCCCTTTAGACATGGTATTTGGTATCTGTAGAAATCATATAGCAATAAAAGGTCCGTTCCACTGAAGAAAACCTTATTCTTTCATGGGCAAAAGACATGGATTCAGAAGTTCTAGTGCCCGAAGCAGGTAATAAATAGAAAATAGTGTTTGTGTCAAAAAATAACAACAGCAACAAAACACTGAGTTCCTCCCTATCAGAGACAAGGTGGGTGAGGTAATATCTTTAATTGGACCAACTTTTGCTGGTGAAAGAGACAATTTTTTGAGCTACACAGAGCTCATTTTCACCTGGGTAAGGTACTCAGACAATCACAACTAAGTACAAGGTGGAATAGATTGTTTAGCATAAATAGCACATATTCTGAGAGACTATTCAAGGTGAAATGGGCTGTTAACACCTCTCCAGTTATAGGACAAAAAATGAGGGGTTAGTGCAGGGGTTGGCAACCTTTCAGAAGTGGTGTGCCGAGTTTTCAATTATTCACTCTAATTTAAGGTTCTGCGTGCCAGTAATACATTTTAATGTTTTTATAAGGTCTCTTTCTATAAGTCTATAATATATAACTAAACTATTGTTGTATGTAAAGTAAAATAAAGTTTTAAAAATGTTTAAGAAGCTTCATTTAAAATTAAATTAATATGCAGAGCCCCCCAGACCGGTGGTCAGGACCCAGGCAGTGTGAGTTCCACTGAAAATCAGCTCGGCATGCGTACCCCGGGGTTAGTAGTTTACAGATTGTTGTGATAAGCCATAAATCCAGTGTCTTTATTAAAACCATGATTTTTAGTGTCTAGCAAAGCTATGAATTTAAGCCCCCATGCTCATCTTTTGAAGGCGTTGTGCAGGTTTCTTTTGAGGATGAGGCCTGAGAGATCAGATATTGAATGATGGTTTTGTGAAAAGTGTTTGCCCATGGGTGCCTTTTATTGCTTTTCTGTGTGAGTTCAGTTGAGAGCATAATGATTGTCTTGTTTCACCACATAGTTGTTAATAGGGCATTTACTGACTGGATGAGCTACACCACATGTTCTGATATTCATCTGTAGAACCTATGGATCTTGAAAGGTGTGTTGTGGGGAATGTTGATCATCATACCAGTGGAGATAAGTCTGCAGGTTTTGCATCTGTTGTTATGGCAGGGTCTGGTACCACATATGAGTTCTTGTGACCTGGTCTGCGCAGAGCTTGCTTCTGAGTATGAGCTTGGTAAGCTGGGGAGTTGACTGAAGGCCAGAAGAGGGGGTTTGGGAAAGATTTCTTTCAGCATGTGGTCCCCATTGAGTATGGGTTGTAATTTTTTAATGATACCACTGTGGGTTCTAGTGCTGAGTGCTAGGTAACAACTATGGGTATGCGGTTGGAGGGTTTTTGCCCCCCCCCCCATATTGAAGCAGATTCTGTTGGGGTATTTGGGTGCCCCGTTCCACAATGTCTGAGAACAACTTTCTAAACTGACAAAAAGTGACTATTTAGTAATTTACCTGTTGATCAAAAATTATGGGAACTATGTATTTCCTCATTCTTTCCTCCTGTGGAACCTCTTTCATCAACAAGAAAGCCTCATCCATCACATAGAATTTTGAGTGTGCTTATACTTGTGTCCCTCCTATATGATTAAAGTTACTATTTCAAATCTTCATAGTTATTTCTGATTTAGTTACAGTTACAAAATGTCACCAGTTCAAGGTTAGGATTAGAGGTTTCATAACTCTCTCCCCAGAACACTTCCATTCTGGAAGGAGATTGCCAGGTCTGAACGTTTGGAAAACCCTGCTTTAAGAAGGATCCTCAGCACACTCTGGTGACATACAGTATAGCTGCTTCCCCACTGGTATATCCCTAACCTACTGTTGCTCCTGTATCTGTAAGTTTGATACCTTGTGAATAAGCTTTCTTGTACCTCTATGTGTGTAGTTGTCAACAGTCTCTCTCTTCTAGCAAGGGCAGGTGAGCAGTGGTTTTATACTTATAGCTTGGGTATTTATGGGGCAGTCCTTAGGCCTTATCACTTCTTAATTTGCTATTTCAGTGACGTGTTCAAAATGAAGTCTTTTAAGAGATTATCATTATTTGCATTGCGGTAACACCTAGACTGCAAGGGTTGGGGGCATTGTTGTGCTAATGCAGTGTATTTATATAATGAACTTGTTGCTTCCAACAGGACAACAGTTTTCCCAGTTAGTTTATTTGCCACTATAATACCTATAATGAAGACACATTTTTTCCATGTCCCCTTCTGTTGCATATTTTAAGCAAGATAAGTCTACTCTAGATCTACACCAGTGTAAATGAGATGAAAATCTGCCCCTTTTTAATCAGTCGCGGACACATTTACTATTGTTACATACATTTTAAAATACACAATTATTATAGGAGCTTTCCAAAACAAAGTAGCTATTAAAGAAAACTTCAAAAGACATTGTTATAAACAAATAGTTTATATTTTCTTCATATGCTACATGTTTAAATGTAATTCACCCCCCTGCAAGGCTGTTTTGGAAACTAAGAATGTCTTTTGTTCTAGTGTGTGAAGTGTATGTTGTAGAAGAACCATAAATAATGGACTTGTCTTGAATTTGAAAGGCAGGATTTGGAGAACTATCAGAAGTAACTTGATAGCTAAAGCTTGATGGAAAAGGTGCCTGAGGCTATTTAATCTTTGTGAAAGTGGCATAATACTACAGTGACCTGCACAATTTGTTGTTTAGTAATCAGTGCCAGTCCTGTGTAGAGTAATGGAGTACACAAAAAATGCTGTATTAAGATAACATTAAAGGTCTCACTGAAATCCACTTAGGCTGGACATTTCAAAATTAAACTTTTCATTCTGCACTTAACTTACACCACTGTGCCTAAGGTTTGCAATCTGTATGCCGAGGGAAATTCCGCAGAGAACGGTGTAAATGGAGTGAAAATCTGACTTGCCAGCATTCTGAAGTTTAACTTTAGTATTGTATCATCTACCACCAGATCGATGTGGTTCACTATTCTGCTAACACTATACTTCTTCAAAATGTGCTAGAAAATGTAGTTATCATACAACATATGAATAGAAGTTGCTTCTTAAAACCGGATGTCTTGGGCATTTCAGAAAAATGTTGGAGGTGCTGCTAGAAGCTCCATTATTAAGGTTATGTTAAGATTTCCAGTTAAAGCAGGACTAAAATCTGTTTTTTTAAAAACCCTTTATGATTCTTCAGCAAATTGATACACTAATGGCTTAATCAAAAGCCCCCTGAGGTCAGTGTAAAGCCTCCTCCACTTCACCTCCCCAACTGATTTTAACAGTCCTTGTTTGAGGCCCAGACACCTCAGGAGAATTTAATTTTCTATTAAGGTCTTTTGATCAATAATCTTTAAAGTGTAAAAAGCAAACCTTTTTCACCACATGCAAAGTGCATTTCAGCAGAGTTCTGAAAAATGCTGCATACTCTTACAAAGAAAAACTTCAAAAAAATCCAAATATTAACAACTCTGGAAATTAGTAGTTGAGGGATTCAGTCAGTTCCCCACCATCACATAATTCATCCTCACTCATTATTAGCTCACCTGCCATGCAGCCCGCTCAAAGTTTAAATTTGCTCTCTAAAACTTACCACAACAACAAATTGCTGGGAGATTTTAAATACCACTTCCTGTTCAAGGGATTCACTTCCCATATCTTTAACAATAACATATAGTACAATACTGTTCACTACAAAAATATCTTAATATAGCCTTGATCTTGCAATCAGTTCTGCAAAGGCCTAGGGATCCACTCAGACAGAGCTAATTTCAGAATCAGAGTCTTTGTTAGTTGCTACAAGAAATAGTTGATATGATTAATAAATGCCAGTCAAGATGGTTTTCTGAAAAATAGATCTTGTCAAACAAATCAGATTTCATTCCTTGAGGCGATTACAAATTTGGTTGGTAAAAATAAGTGCATAGCTATAACATACTTAGACTTTTGTAAAGCATTTGACTTACAGATAGCAGTGGGGAACTGGACTGATTTCAAATTGATTAGTTTGGGACTCTGTGTGTGTGTTTATTAATTTTAAATATGTATTTTTGGTAAAGATTCCATTGTAGCCAGGGGTGAAAGTAATGTTAAATTATGACCGGTACGGAGGCCGGCTTTGGCCCCCCAGAAGGGGAGGGGCCTCAGGCAGAAGGGGGGAGGGTCAGCCTCCCGCAGCCAGTCCATCTGCATTGCCTGGCCTCTGCCACCTGGGGCTCTGGTGGCACTTTAAAAGCATCCGGGGCTCTGGCTTCTGCCACGGAGGCAGCGGCCGGAAGCCCCGGGCCCTTTTAAATCACCGACCCTGGGCAATTGTCCCTTTTGCCTGCCCCCATCGGTGGCGGCCCGGGGGGGAGCAAAAGAGGCAATGATGTTAAAGCACTGCCACGGCAGTGGTTTAACGTAGGCTGTGTATGGGGCAGTACTGGCTTCTTACTGGTATACTGTACCGTCCCTGATTGTAGCATACTTTCCACCATCACTCATTTTAATCAATATTGTTTGCGAATTCTGCACATTTCTCATGGAAATTAAGATGGAGTACTTGCTTTTGATGAAATAGCTTAGAACTAATGGTCTTGTAACAGTACGGATCCCTGAAGTAGTTCAAACTTTTCTGTCAAACGATTCTTCCCGTGGACTATTTAATTTAACAGAAGGTCACTGTGTGCTTAATAAGACAGCAAAAGGACATCTTAACCTGTAATGAAATGGAAAAAAAAATGTTTCTAATTAGGAATTAGTTGTATAGTTCTGAATGTAGCAAGAATTGTTTTTAGGGCCTTTTAAGTTCTGGTTGGTGGGCACAGTATGGTAATATTCTGTTGTTAATTCTAACCACTAAGAAATTAAAATCTCATTTAAACTGGGAACATTTGCAGTTTTTGATCAGAATGACATGCAGTCCTTTGGCTGAGCTTGATTCTAATTGTGTTCCAAGAGATAAATGGCCAATGGTTGATTAATCCAGTTACCCCACTGTTAAGCATTTTTTTCTTCATAAAATATTTTTAATGATCTTAGAATAAGAATTCTGTACCGCTGAGAATCAAATAACTAACCCATAATGAGATCTAGCATAAAAGACTGCACAGATTAATGCAGTAATTTCTCACCTATTTATTTAAAGCTATTTTTCTCTGAGGATAAAATGCCTTACCCACACTGTATATATCCGTGCCTGCAGTAATCAGAGTAAAATGAACATGAGTTTTGTCACTGAGCACTCTGTCAGATTAATTTGTTTGTTTGTTTGTTTGTTTCAGCATAAAGAACGTCACTCCAAAAGTAGGTGATGCCGAAACCCGCAAAGCCATTCGCCGTGCCTTTGATGTGTGGCAAAATGTAACTCCTCTGACATTTGAAGAAGTTCCTTACATTGAATTAGAAAATGGCAAGAGGGATGTGGATATTACAATCATTTTTGCATCAGGTTTTCATGGAGACAGTTCTCCCTTTGACGGGGAGGGAGGATTTTTGGCCCATGCTTACTTCCCTGGGCCAGGAATTGGGGGAGACACTCATTTTGACTCAGACGAGCCATGGACTTTGGGAAATCCTAATCATGATGGTAAGAACAGATTTCAGTTTAAAAATAGTGAATTCAAGTGTGGTGTGCATTTCCACAGTCAGAAAACAATTTCCATACTATCCTGGGGCTCCAAAGGACCTGTTGGTGTTTCACTAATTCCACATTAGTGTGGAAATGTGTCAATCAATATGTGGTCTGTTAGGGATCTTCAACATGAAACAATTTTTTTGTAAATGTAAGTTACATAATTGTTGTTTCTCTTTGGAGATAGATTAAATTCCTTGTAGGAGCTACTGAGTTCATCCAACCATTGAATTATTTATGTAATGTACCCTTTGTTTGCATTTTCTTTACCATAGTATCTTTAATTTGGTTGAGGAAAAATTTAACATTTATTAGCAGGGATATTATGACACAAAAACATCAGTTAACAACAGTGACCAATAGCTAATTAGGCCCTACAACCTGATCTGCTATTTTTTGCCATGATGATGCCATGGCTTGGTGCAAAATCAACCCTTGATTTGCCATTTCAGGAATATAGTTCATTTATCCCAGTGTCTGCAGATCCATTGAAACTGGCAGTGCTTGAATACTTCATAAGCAGCTGATAACCATTTAATACTGCCTGATTAGTTGAGATGACTCATCAAATTAAGCTTTGTTAGTTTATTATAAGATTTAGTTAATTGGATTAGTAAACCAGCTTCTTTCAGGAGGCCTGGGTTAAAGTTGGCCACAGGTTATTAAGATAATGAATTTGGTTGTCTTCAACAGGACCTCTATTACTCATGAGGGAGGAATTGGACAAAGTATCTTTAGAAATCTTTATTTTGTCTGCAGAAAAAATTAAATATCTGCTGAATTGATGTGATAGATCCATTAACCTGAGAAGAAAAAATTAAAATCAGCAATTAAGAACACACACATAATGCTGCTCAGTTTGATGGAGATTTCTGGCTTTAATTTTTTTTCCTCAGGGATTTTCCAAGTTAGAGCCTCAGTTTATTGTTAAACACCATTTTTACTTAGGTTCTAGCAGCAAGGCTTTAAGTTAATATTTTATTACTATGAATATAGGGTATGGTAACACTTCTAATGGTACAGTTCTTTCAGTGTAGGAGGCTCAATGAGACAGCAATGCATCTATCTAGACAGTGAAGTCCTTAACTAACAGAATGTCTACCAGAATCTTCATTTATATGTTGAATGAAAGCATAAATTCTTGACAATGCAGTAAAATCTGTGGGATTGTATTGCTTGTATTTTACCCCTTTTATAAATTAAAATCTCTGCTCAGAACAGACAGAGTTCAGTTAGGTGGAGTTAATAGTAAAGCTATTGCAGATTTGAATTAAAATACTGATATACCAATGGTTCTCACCCAGGGGTCCGAGGCCCCCTGGGAGGCCATGAGCAGATTTCAGGGGGTCCGTCAAGCATGGCTGGTATCAGGTCCAGGGCAGAAAGCCAAAGCCCCACCACATGGGACTGCAGCCAGGGCCCCTGAGCTCCTCCACCAGGAACTGAAGCCTGAGAAACTTAGCTTTGTGGCTCCTTGGCATGGAGCCTCAGGCAACTGCCTTGCTTGCTACCCCCTAATGGCAGCCTTGACTTTTATATGCAGAAAAACAGTTGCTATGGCACAGGTGGGCCATGGAGTTTTTATAGCACGTCGTGGGGGCCTCAAAAAGAAAAAAAAGTAGAGAATCCCTGGTATATATATCTCCTGTTGTGTGCTTCCTTTTAGTCATCAGTTTAGGCCCCCAATAGAATCTGAGGATTGATATGCACTTGAAAGTTATTTTGGATTAAAGCAAAATGTGAATTTTAAGAGCAATTGCTGTGCCTGTAAAGTTTAATCCCATCAGGAAAAGACACTCTTATTCTTGAATAAGAATATCCACTTGAGGTCTGTTGCTGAATGACTGTTGTGGGATAGCAGTTGTGGTTAATAACATCCCTATGTAGACAAATTCTAATACTTTTTAAGAGATACATTTCAGTAAGGAGAAAAAAGTGGGAGAGGACTGGAGAGCAAAGGGTTAGCAGAAGTGTTTAAATATTATCCCTAAAAAGAAGTTTCTTATACAAATTAATACTTTGACCACTTAGAGGGGAAGATCTTGGCATCTGTATCAAGGGTAAACAATTATACCTGGTAAGTATCACTGAAAATTAATATACTTATTATATTATCCATTCACAATTTGCATTTTCTACAGTTAATATCCGGTGTGCTTTTGTGTATCCATTTATATTTAAGGAGGGGATATTCATCTTAAAATGGAACATGCTGTCAGGAACAAAACTGGCTGGTGACATTAACCAGGATTCCACAATATTGTGAGAAATGAAAGAGACAATTTTCTTAGAAAAATAAGAATGCTTCCAAATTTTGGGGACTGCTGGATTGGTTGTTGAGGGTGATGTATAATGAAGTCTGAATACCTTGCCAGGACTCAGTGTCAGTGCGCTGAAAGGCAGAGGGGTGCAAAGCATATTCTGGTGTTGAACCACAATTTATTCCTATAGATAGCCTTTATATTTTTAAGGTTCACTGCTTATATAGTAGTTCCTATATCATGTAGTAGAGTCATTATCTAGTATAGTCTATATCATTTAAAAATCTAGTAAAAGAGCAGGGAACTTCAGTGACAGATATTAAAAGAAAATCTACCCCCAAAATGCTGCAAGTATTACTTAGCTAAATTAGTTTTTCTCTCTCTCCTGTTCTACTGCTCTAGAGTGGTTTGGAAAAAAAACAGAACAGCTTGGTTATTTAGCAAAAATGCTAATCAGGGACCCTCTTGATAAGAACCAGGCTCATTTTCCACAGTATATTGCACTGCTAATGAAGGCAATTTGAATTCTGTCTACCTCAAAAGAGATAAACAACTTCTTGGAGTGCTTGTAAAACCTTAATACATTGTTATCCTGTTTTCGATAAATTTTGTTTGGATTACCCTTACTTTTGAAGCTCTTGAGTTAATGCAAAAACAACAAGAAAAATCAAGTTTTGTTAGAAACCAAAACCTGACCTGAAGGAAACATGTACAAATTAGTTTTTTGCACCAGCACTCTGTGGTTATATTCTGATGTTACTTCATACTGATTGTCACAATCATGTTTTTTTTCCCTTTAATGTCCTGGTGTTCTGAGTTTTCTCATTATGCTCGCTTTGTATGGGTTTATTAATGTCACGGGCTGAAATGACACATCCAAAGGAATATGACATCCCTGTATTTTAGTGCTGCTTATCTCCATTCTTACCACAGTGGTATATTGCTATGGACCACAAAGCTATCAAGCTGCACATGTTGTGTGAAGAACTGCACTCTCAACCCTCACCACACCTGCATTCTGAAGAAAGAATAGGAGAGACTCATGGAGCAAATGGGCTTTCCACTTAGACAAAGTCCTCCTCTCTCACAACTCACCAGTAGCTGTGTCTCTAAAGCCATTTGTTTCTATGGAGCAATGCATTTGTGGAACAGATGGTTAAGGGAGAGGAATGGGAGCAAAAGCAGAGTGTGTGTGTATGTGTGTGTGTAGAACCAAGGGGAGAGGGCAGGGAAAGTCCAGGGTAGAGAGATGAAGGTCTGTGTATTTTATACATTGAACTGTATCCTTCTCCACCCATCCTTCATATGTCACTTGTTATTTTAGGCCTCCATTCTTCCAGTTGTTCCTTGTGAGTGGGCCCTTTCATATGGGTGCCCCATTTACTTCTGGTGTCTCTCTGTAAAGTACCTGATCATGGCCTTAGGTTTCTGTAAGTTCTCTGGGCTGAGGACAGCGACTCCATATACATCTATTCCACACCTAGTAATAAGGCCCTAATCCTAATTAAACAGATGCTTTATTTAAATCTGTTTTAAAAAAAGAAATATGGATTTTTCAAGCCATCAGCTGGTGAGAGATGGATCATTTTTATTTCATGCCATTTAGAAGCTATCTATCACCTCATTTTCCTAATAGAAAGTTTAGATACAGGACAACGGGTCCAAACCCAGAAAAAGACCTTTTCCAGAGTGTGGCACTGTTAGGGAAATATGGTATCATCAAAATCCCCAACAAGAGCCCATCTCAGAGAATTCATCTAATTATACAAATATCAGACTGCAGTCCTGAAATTTAAAGTCACAAGACCAGAAAAAGATCTGCCTTTAAAACTGGATGTTCCTGGTGCTGTCAGAAAAATCCTCTACTGTGCACTGCTACCCATATTTATAGATTCATAGAAATATAGGGCTGGAAGGGACCCCAAGAGGTCACCTACCCTAATGTGAGGCAGGAACAAGTAAACCTAGACCACGACTGACAGATTGTTTGTCCAACTTGTTCTTAAAAGCCTCCAATGACAGGGATTCCACAACCTCCCTAGGAGGCCTGTACCAGAGCTTAACTATCCTTACAATTAGAAAGTCTTTTTTCCTAACATCTAACCTAAATCTCCCTAATTGCCAATTAAGCCAGTTACTTCTTGTCCCCCTTCAGTGGACATGGAGAACAACGGAGAATTGATCACTATCCTCTTTAACAGCCCTTAATATATTTGAAGACTGTTATCAGGCTTCACATTGAAACTGAAGATCACATATTTCTTGTTGGATTTCTTGTTTCTTGTCAAGTCTCTCCAGCAAAACGTCTTCATCTGGTCACTGTTCAGTCCATAGATTGGATTTTTTTGATGCACTGTGAGCGACAATAAATCAACACTGCTGAGATGGCAGGAGATAGTAGAGCAAATTTTGTAGTAGCTCTGCTGTACTCAAGAGACACAAAGCCTCCTCTTCCTTCTGCACCTCTGTAGTGCACTATTCTATGATATTCCAATACACTGGTAAGGTCATACAAAACAATTGCTATGCCTGAGACACAGGAGATTTCATGTCCTTAAGATATGGAAGAGTTAAGTTCTGTTCACCTACACTGTGCTGTCTTTGTAAGTGAGGGGCAGATGATCTTTATAAATCTGTGCCAAACATTTACTTAAAATTCTGAACTTGTCCCTCTTGTAAGTTTACAAATAGCAAAATAAATTTAAAAAAAGAAGAGTGCATTTATGCAATGGCACAACTTAGGACAGAGACCCACCTCTCAACTTTACCCAGTTAAGAGAATATAATACATTGGCCAAAGTAGTACTGAGAGTGCAAGTAGCTCAGTCTTTCTCTAGACCAGGGATAGGCAACCTATGGCACGTGTGCCAAAGGCGGCACGTGAGCTGATTTTCAGTGGCACTCATACTGCCCGGGTCCTGGCCACCAGTCCGGGGGCTCCGCATTTTAATTCAATTTTAAATGAAGCTTCTTAAACATTTTAAAAACCTTATTTACTTTACATACAACAATAGTTTAGTTCAGGGGTCAGCAACCTGTGACATGCGGCTCGCCAGGATAAGCACCCTGGCGGGCCAGGCCAGTTTGTTTACCTGCTGCATCAGCAGATTCGGCAGACCGCGGCTCCCACTGGCCGCAGTTCACCATCCCAGGCCAATGAGGGCGGCAGGAAGCTCGCTCGCAACTCTTCCCGCCACCCCCATTAGCCTGGGATGGCAAACCATGGCCAGTGGGAACCGCAGTTGGCTGAACCTGCTGACACAGCGGGTAAACAGACTGGCCCAGGCGAGCCGCATGCCACAGGTTGCCAACTTCAGGTTTAGTTATATGTGATAGACTTAGAGAAAGAGACCTTCTAAAAAGGTTAAAATGTATTACTGGAATGTGAAACCTTAAATTAGAGTGAATAAATGAAGACTCGGCACACCACTTTTGAAAGGTTGCCGACCCCTGCTCTAGACACACACACACACACACGCACTTGTAATAATGCAAATATTTTAAAATATTTCCATTAATCATCTCCAGCTATTATTTGCAATGGTCACTATGCTTGATTTCACTATCTAGGGCCCACAGTGACAAAAAGTCATTTAAAGGGAGAGGGATGTAGTGGTCCAAGAACTGTTAAGTGCAACCCAGAATATGGGAGATGCTGGAGTGGTGGTTGGGTCAGGAACATAACCAGGACATACAAGAAATACATTGATTCAGCACATATTGTAGGTAGCCTCTTCTGGTGGGGCTTTCATGGAAAGCCCAACATATAATTAACGCTTCCATACCTTATAGAGCCTTCAGGGCTAGGGGGTTGTAGTTAGAGGCAGAATTCCTTGACTCCATTCTAATTTGAAAAGAGACAGAGACAAATACTTAGTGGATTGTGGACTTTTTGTCCTTTCAAAGAAGAAAGACAGGAGGGTCTGAACTAACTGTTCTAGAGTTACAGAAGCTCTTAGGGACCAGCTCCATTTGTTTAGGAATCTGTGGGGTTGAATCACCACAATTCTCTTGATAACCTTCAATGACTACTTGCTGGATCAAGTTCCTGTAGCTTCCTAATATTCTCTGGCACCCCTTCTAACCCGTCAAAGGCAGATTCTAACTACTGAGTTCTATCTGAAGCTTCATCTTGGTAGATGGTGACAGGGAAAGGAAGACAAATTTTGATAAATCTTGGCAGTTTTTGGTTGCTGCTGCCTGTCTGTTGGAGGAAAGAGAAACTATTGCCATCAGTCTGTCTTGATGACTAAGATTCAGAAATAGCAGTTATAGGTAACAGATTCTGTGTATTTAAAATCATGGCCAAAAATGAATTTGAAGTATTCTTGACAGTTAACAGTGTGTCGGTTCCTCTTCCTTACTATTCCCTTGCATCTTTTTCTCATTTTTTTCCATCTATCTCTTTTCTACCTTGATTGCATGTTTTATTGTAAACATAATTCCTATTAAATAGGACAAGTTCTTAGGTAAAATCCTAAAGATGAGTGTAAGCTAAAGAGAGATGAAGATGTTTATAGATCAGGACATCACGGATAAAGATTTACACATCATGAAACTTTTAATAAAGAAGCAAATTAGAAATGCCTTTCTGGATACAGTCTCATCACTAATTCACATTATCTTACATTTTCTGCCTTTTTAATTTATAGCTTTCCTCTCTTCACCAATGTGAATAAAAGCCTCTAACTTTCAAACATAGGCTTTGTCTATACTAAAAAAGTTGCACTGGTTTAACTAAGTTGATCTCAAATTGATCTAGTTGCACTGGTTCATGTCCCTAATGTAGGCACTTAAACCATTTTAAACCTTTGTTGAAATCAGCTTAGTTTGCTTTGGTAAATTACCTAATTTATTTAAACTAATTTAAGTGCATACACCTTACAGATGTGCACCAGTTTAACGAGTTCAATTTTAAATTGATCTAGTCACCCAAGGGTAGCTTTTTAATATAAACAAGGCCTTAGAAACCTTGCTCTGGGAAAACAGGGAAACTTTCCCTTCCTGTACTTTGTAATCTGAGCAGTGTTAGACAACAAGGTATAGTATTAAAATGTCAGTTGCTGCCTGGAGACCTGTCTACATTAGCACTCCTCAAATCTGTGTTTAGATCTATATAGTGGGTCTCAGCTCTCTTAGTCTAGTCTCCCAATATGCAGTTCACATCTGTGAAAAAACAGAATCTTGGAGTCAAAGTTGAATATGTGGATCTGTGGAAAATATTTTTGCCCTATTGCAGATTCACCAGTACCATGACTGCAGTATAATGAAGCTCTGCAGAAGTCAGTTCATCCTTCAAGATACAGCTAGGATTCTGAGAAGTAAGGACAGTGAAAACTTTTAAAATAGTAACAGAAGATAAGCAATAGATGTTTTGCTAACTGTTTGCATTGAAATCCAAGGAAAATATGTTCTCAATGGGCTTGCATTAGAAGAGAACATTTGCAGTCTATATGTACATAAAGTTTGTCCTATGGGAAAACCTTCGCAAGGATTAGGTTATTCCTAGTTAACTATTTAGTTCCCTGAAAAATTATTGATCTTTTGCAAACTATTAGCAACAAAAATGAGTTGCCTATGCACATGGTTTGTAGATTCCCAAGAAAAGGCTTTTCAGACATGATGTAAATACAATGTCAAGTGAAACATACTTAGAATCTATTCAGTACATAGACTGCACTCACTCTGTTTGCCCTGGATAGTTTTCCAGGAGCCAAGTGAAATTGATGAAAATCCTGATCTCTGAACTGCAGGGATCAACTTCTAGTAAATTTTCTTTGCTGCCAGCATAGCTGACACAGTGGAGCAGATATGTGCTGCTGGAAACACAAACTAGTGGAGTTGAAAAAGAAGTCTCTTGAGGGGGCTTTCTGTCTCAGTAATGTTCATGTCATGTGCAGTGTTCAGTTATAATAAGAGCCAGGACCTCAGATTAAAAGATGCTCTAAATTACGATATCTGCATTCCTGCCATTTCATATAGCGTGCTGCTCTTACTTAATTGGTGCTTTTCTATATAGGTATTTGTACCATGCTTAGAAGCATAGTATCTGAGGATCTCCCAGCAATGCGTTAAGCTATGTGACTAACATCTGTCAAGAGTTTGTTCTCTCATCCTCTCCCCAGAGGGAGAAGTGTGTGCAGTGGAGTGCTTTGCTTTGGGTTTTTGTTTTTATTATATACATAAATGCACCTTGCAATATATTTGTTAGAAAAGGCAAGGTCAAAAAAATGTGCCGTACACTTAGAGCAGAAGGTGTACTTGGTGTAATACTAGACTATTGATGATACTGTACAAATGTGAAAAACACAAACTGGCTAAGTATTACAGTAATGCCATTTGATGATGATGATGATGATGATCCCAAGCTAATATTTCAAAGGGCTGCTTACTAACAGAAAAATGACTTTGGAAGTTGCAGATGAAATGAGAGAGTTACTAGTTCTTTTCTCTTCATACCTTTTCCCAAAAATTCACCTCTTCGTATCCTGCAGATAGTCACTATCCAATTCCTTCAAAGTTTTAACTCCTTCATGCCATGAGACAATATTTTCTATTGCTAAAATTCATTTTTGGCAATAGATGCACCCATAAGACCTGCATGACAGAAATGAAAATGCAAATCAGTCTCTCACACAGCAACTATAATTTCTGCTGATGCACCCTCATAGAGTAATCTATCCACAAGGCTCCTGAGTCTCCCCTTGACTGGATTTTCCAACACATTGCGAACACAGCCCCCATTTATTCACTACCTTCAGATCTAGGTTGAAAGGGTGACTCTGAAGTGTTCAGTGTCTGCTGCATAAAATTCCTCCTTGAGAGTATTACCACTGGGATATAAAGCTATGCTTGAGAACAGAAACACCACTTCAGCCATTCAAGCAATGGAAAACTTGTTAAAAAAATCAAGCTGGTTGGTTTGTGAGGACTCAGTCATTAGGCATAGGTCTGTGCAGTCAGAAGAGGATCTGTCTGCTAGACTCTATTTACTATCAGGAAGCCAGACGATGGAAAATATTAAGAGTTGGCAAAGTATGAGCTCATTTTTATTGATTTTTTTTCTTTCAAGGACCACTCTTCCAGCTTTGAGAAAAGTGCTTTTGTTTACATGTCATTAAAAAAAATCTGTTAAACACCAGCAGCCAGCGAAGGCAGAGTCTTATGGATGTATTTTACACAGTATTCCAGATGTTTAGTTAGTTGGCTGCTTTTAATGTATCCCAGAGTCTCTCAATGTGCAACATCATACGTCTTGCTCCCTTCTTGGTCTAAAATGGAACATGTCAGGAATTAGATGGAATTTGTGATAATATAATTAAAGCAATAAAAAGGTAAAGTGCTAAGGTCATTTCACACTAAGCATTTAGCCTTTTTAGCAGCCAGGTGGTATTAGTGCTGATGCTTAATTGCCAAACAGAGATTGTTACTATCAGGGCAATGCACTGGAAAGGTAGAGAGACTTGACCCAACACTCTGAATGTTCTTTCTATTCTCTGTGGGCAGATAGCATAATTTTTCCAAATACTTCTTTGTCCCATAATTGGAGGTACGATAGGGAAGACGAGACTTCACCACCCTGCCTTGTCAAACTCTGTATTTTATTTAATCATATGCTAATATCTAGAAAAGTGAAGAAAATTATTTGGAATGTTTGGTAAATCAGATTTTTGATTGAATCCAACCACGTTTCTATCATTTGTTTGCTTTTCTCCAAAAATGAGTGTGACTCATTTTTGCTTGAAAAAGCATTGGGGAAGGGGATGCAAATAAGACTGTTTTGAATGAATGAGCATATGTGACGTAAACAAGTATTTTCATGAATATATTCATGAGCTTTTGTTGCCCTATACATACCCACAATTACTGTGTGAGAATGTAACAAGAAAAAATGGAATGTAAAATCTACTATATGCTGTTGTCATCAGCATGGCCTCTGAGCAGACTGAGCAGCCCCCATATTGATCTCTGGCTAGATCATTAAGCTGGTCTGCATGGAGAGGACAATCTACTATACTGCCTGCAAATAAAGCCAGCTTGTATCATACTTCTCCCTAAGTCATAAAGGACCTAGCTAATTTGAAATCTGGGTCCATGTACATAGGCAAATACAGTGTCCAGACTAAGATGAAAAGGGAAGGAAATGATTTTAAATGTTGTAACATTTTCTAGCTCTCCTCATCTCTCTGTCTTGTGAAAGTGCTCTCCATTTTTTCACAGAGGCAACATTTTCTTCAGTGTTGCTCCTGTTTGCATCCACTCAGAGAATAAAAAGGTATTCCATGTGATCTAGGGGACGAGTCACATAGACCAGATGCCAGATTTTGAATTTCAGATACCTGAAGAGTTATTAGTAGGGTTGCCAATTTGGTTGAACACATTCCTGGAGATTTCCTCACATGACATAATCTTTAATTAAAGATAAATCTTTAATTCCTAGAGACTCCAGGCCAATCCTGTAGGATTGGCAACCCTAACTACTAGAAAAGGAAAGCTTGTGGAAGACCCAGCTAAGTTGCTAAGAACAATTCCTCTATAATTACAACTAATTCATAACAATCATGATCAGTTCACAACTAAAAGACATGATACATAAATTGTTTAAAATGAATGGTTCAGGAAGCTCTACTAGTAACTAAAAATTCGTTTAATCTGATGGGAGGGGACAAAGAATGAAGAAACTATTTCTAGGAATCGCTAGATTGTTTCATTATGGAGGGAAGTGTCATTTGTTCCTGTTTGGAATGAGCATTAGGTTTACCACTACAAACTCATAAATTCTCTGAGATCCCTGCAGGGCTCAAGCTTTCTGACTGATACCAGGGCTTGACTTTCAAGGGGGTCACCTGAGCACCTAGCATCACTGCCTGACAATATCTAATACTAAACCGGCAGTTTAGGAAAAAGATCAGAGCAGGGAGATCAGAACAAGGTCATTGAAAAGCAACATGTTTTCCACATTATTTCTCTTCCTTTCACAGTTTGCTAGTGTGCATGCGCTGAACTCCAGGTCAGATCATTGACGATTGCACAGTACTTTTGAATATCAGGTTGTTTAGGCCATGATCCTGCATTCTTAAAGTGAACGGGAGCTTGGCCCTTGATTTAAATGAGTGTAGGATCAAACCCTAAGTCTGGAACCTAAATATAGACTTAGAAGTCAACATTTAGGCCTGACCCACACACAGATTTTGTACTGATAAAACTATTTAAGTTAGAGGCATGATTTTTACATAGTTTTATCAGTTCAAGTGTAACCCATGCCTGCGTGGTGTGGTGCTCTGTCCCCCTCTAGTGACACCTAGACCATCACGAGATTGATGAGTCTGCTACAGCAGTGGCTCTCAACCTTTCCAGACTGTACCCCCTTCAGGAGTCTGATTTGTTTTGCATACCCCAAGTTTCAGCTACTTGCTTAAAAAATCAGACATAAAAAGATAAAAGTGTCCCATCACATTATTACTGAAAAATTGCTTACTTTCTCATTTTTACCATATAATTATAAATACTTAAATTAATTGAAATATAAATATTATACTTACATTTCAGTGTAAAGAATATAGAACAGTATAAGCAAGTCATTGTCTGTATTCAATTTTAGTTAGTACCAACTTCGCTGGTGCTTTTTATGTAGCCTGTTATAAAACTAGGCAAATATCTAGATGCGTTGATGTACCGGCTGGAAGACCTCTGCATACCCCTAGCGGTATGTATACCCCTGGTTGAGAACCACTGTTCTAGCTTTGCCAAGAGCCATCTGCCTTTTAGCTCATGCAGTAAAGACTCTTATACTAAGCTTCCGAGGTCCCAGGTTCAGTCCTGCCTAATGGTAACTCGGGTCTGTCATCATTATACAACCACTACCATGGACACAGTTCTATTAATTTAAAGGTGCCCTATACCAGCATAGTTCATTTCCTTTCTCATATAGGAATATGATAAATGGTTTAAGCCCCTTTATCCTGGAAGATCTGCATCCACACTACGGAGGCTAAAACACTTGAACTATATTAGCACAGTTAAAGTGATACAACTTTTATGTATAGACATGCCCTTAGGTGCCTAGTTTTCAAAATCTTGGCCTGTGTTATCCCTTTTTTTAATAGAATAGTTTATATATGCATCCAGTACAGACATGGGAAAATGAACCCATTTGTACAAATGTATTACAGCATTTATTTAAAAAAAACCTTAGTTTCATGAGCTCACATGTCTTTGGCAGGCACAAATTTAGCGTGTACATTTAACCAGATCACACCATTCAATACATTAATAAATTATATAACAGTGAAAACAAAACAGTGAAGACAAAACAGATTTGTCATCCAATTTATTTGCCTAGATTTTAGAATATTATAGATATTTGTACCATTTTCTTTGAAGTCAGCAGACTTAGAAAATGTATCTATTTTTCAGATCAGAGTATTTTTAATTTTTTTTTCTAAACACTTTGCCTGTTATGAAGCTAAATTCCAGGTTTTTCTATCTTTTGTCCAAGGTGGAAGAAAAATACAGACAATTCCATCATGACACTTTTTTAATATGAATTGAATAGGAAATTAAGGAAATATTGATCTGATGGAGGAAAAGGACTGATCATATTAAATGCCATAATATCTATCAGAGCATATTATTTTGACTTTAAAAAAATCTAGCTAATATGCAATTGACAGTCAGATTACATTACATACAGCAGGTTTGAGAAACCTGTTTTTGATGATTTGGGTGTTGTTTGAAGTGAAGACTAACATAACCACTCCCAGTAAGGAACAGTGGATGAAATTCGGTCCAGTGCATAGGACAAGCACAAGACCTGTGTGCATATTAAATTCCACTTATGCTTAGTTTTGGAGAGTTTAGTGATCCTTTTGCCGTATGCTGGTCCTTTGTGTAGGGGTAAATTTCACCCACTGTGAAGGTTAACAGCAGGAGTTTTTCATCTTTCTGCCAAAAATTATGTATATTTCTCCAAATAGTAGGATAGATTGGATATTAAATGAAAAACGTCATCCCTTTAAAACAAAGACTGTCAGAGTCTTAACATCCCAGTACTTGAGTTGGGTGATGTAAAAACAAGCCTTAATTGGTTGGGTTTGAAGTCAAAAGCTTGATTTTAGCAGAGGCACAGGAACTCTTAAACTTCCTTGCATGCTCCCCAACCAAGCCTTGTACTGATGGAACTGGAAGTTTGTCCATTTCATTCCCATGAGTGATATTCAAAGACAGTACAGTGCAGGAGAGCAGAGAATGGAGTGGTGCCTGTTCTTTTCATATGTATATCCATATCTTCAGTCCCAGCATAAATTCATTCTCAGGGCCTTCAGAATGAAGTGTAAAACTCACTTCTTTGGCTTAGCATTCTCATAGCAACAACTAAAACCAACAACAAAGAAGAGAGAAGACGGGGCAGAGTATAATTAGATACGATTGCTACAGTATTTGAAATACTTGCTGCACTGAGGCTACTGCAAGAGCAGAGGTAATATTATTTAGTTACTTAGTCATTTGCAATTTTCTATGAGATTTCCAAGTCTTTTTAAAGGCATGAACTTGAAACTGATTTTGTTGAAAGGTAGGAATTCATGAAAATCTCCTTTGTTTTTTCTTGGTTCCCCCTCATAAATATGCAATCTTGTGATGAAAAAATTCAGCCAGTTCTATTTTAAATCTGCAGTTTCTAAAGATATCCATCACTACTCTCTATTAGGATAAAAGAAGTACCTTTAAAAACTATTCTTTGAAAAGATTTTATTACTAGCAGAATATGAATGGGACTTTAAATGTTCAGGAAGTTAGCCTCTGGACTATTTACAGCAGTGGGCCTCAAACTTTTGTACTGGTGACCCCTTTCACATACCAAGCCTCTGAGTGCACCCCCCCCCCGATAAACGGAAAAACACTTTAAAATATATTTAACACCATTATAAATGCTGGAGGCAAAGAGGGGGTAGCTCACAACCCCCACATATAATAACCTCACAACCCCCTCAGGGGTCCCAACCCCCAGTTTGAGAACCCCTGATTTACAGCATTATTGCAACTGATTCACAGGCAAATATATAAAATATAATGCTTTGTTGAATTACTGTTCTTCTGCATAGTGCACCTGCTAATCTTGGAAGTTTACAGTGACTGTAGATCTACTACTCTTACAAGCACAATATACAAACAAAAATAGCTGGAGTTAAACAGTAATAACCTTTGTTTGTGATGATCTGTGTAATAAACAATTTGACTCCAGATGATTGAGCTATATATGTATGGCATGTGGGTTATGTAGTATACATAAGCCAGAGCAGATACTAGGAGCAATTTGAAGGTTTGCCACTCCAACCGATGCATTGAGACTAAGACAAGTGCAGTGCTTCCAAAGTTCCGTAAAAGCAGGGGGTGCACAGCCACTGCTTCACCTCTGCTTTCACTTCCTCATGGTATCAGCTCTTCTTCACCTCTCAGTTTCTGGGGAGGTTGACGTTGGTTTAGGGAACAATCTTACTAGTCCTTGGACTCTGAGTGTGCATTGACTGTGATTGTGGAGAGACAATGGGAGAAGATCTTTGCATCAGTGCTTTTGGAAAAGAAAAAATGAAGAAATAAATAAATACCACCATGCCTGAGCTATTTAGTAGGCAGCACTGGAATGCTCTGCACGGTATAATAAATGTAATCATTGAAGTGGCAGGAAAGAGTGGAAGGATGGTCCACAGGTTGGGACACTAGCCTTCTACTCAGAAGATCTGAGTACACATTCACCTGTGGAACTCCCTGCAAATGTCTACCTCTTTTCATATGCAGCTTTACTAATCATACTAATGAGCTTTTCTAATAGATGCAGTCATGTGCAGAACCAGCAGAACATTGGCAGACCATTAAGAAATCGCTTTAAAATATCTAGTGAATATGTGTAAAACATGTTTTTTTCCTAAATTCGTATCACTGTAATAAATCAAAAACAATTATCACTGAAAGACACATCTGCAACACAGGAAATAATCTCTCTGTCAAATTTCAAGCTCCACTAGTGACCTGCTGGCCTGTTTTTAAAACAGTAGTTTTTTTTTTAATATATACACGATGGGAAAAGTGAGAGGGGAGTCAGTTCACTCTCATTTTTTTTTTCAAAATGGCTGGAACATTTTGACTCACTTTCCACAAAAATTTGTGCCAAGACTAATATCGAGCTCCCAGATTTAATTGAGAATGGCAAAAATTTGAGTTACAAATAACTGAAAACAGTATCTTAGATTGAGAACACTTGTGAAACTTTCATGATAGGTGTTTGTCTTCCTGTATTTTACCAAAACAGTTTTATAAGCAATTGAAACAGTTTTGATCTGAGGTTGAAGGAAGCAGAGCATGAAGTTAACCACAAATAAGGTTGGAAGATGCAATGTTTAGGGATTTACAAAGCCTAAATCCTCCCATACTGACCCTTGTGGAAGAAAGAAGACTTGCAAGGAACCATTCAAGATGGGAGTCCTTTTCACACCCCACCATGGCTACATCACAGCCATGTGAAACTGCGGCTGCCACTCTTGGGGGGGGTGTGTGTGTGTAGACACATGTTTAATTTCTCAGTGTTGAAAAGAGTCCAAAAGCCAATCTAATAAAGAGAGAGAACATCTGTGATATCATTGTCTGATGAAATAACTAGAAACATTAATACTGTAGATTTATAACATTTTTCCTGGTTGCTATGTAAAAGCAAGAATCCTACTGTGAGCTTTTCAGAAGCTAAACCAGCTGGAGTTCAGCAACTGTAATCTGATCATTCCGTAGTGAGAATGAAGTGAACTATGAAAATTAAAGAAGTAAATATATCACAATAAGTTCCTGGTCAGCGCACATAATATTTGCTGAAAAAGTTGCCAACCTGGGTTCACAGTGCTCTGAGTTTTAAAATCCGTCTTCAGTGTGGTAACTCGTTACTGTGGGGTGTTGTTTTGTAAATACTGGGAATGCAGTAGAAGTCTGTCCTCTACAGATTTACCTTTCAGCACAGTGTGGATTTAATCTGAAATTATCAGTGTAGGCATATGAAAAATAAGGCATTTCACTTAAAAATAGGGCTTCCTTTAGATTATTAATCTCTGACCAAATTATCTGCTTTTTCTGGTACTATTTTTTTTTTAGTTTTCAACTTCCTTTGGGTTTTAAAATACAAAAATGTGCACGAACTCCCATAAGGGTAAAATTCACACCCTCCCCCACCATGCAGAGGATCAGCGCAAGACCTATGAACCACTCAAGTATTGAAAGTAGAGTTTAGGTGGGATTTAAGTGATGTATAGTCTTTGAGCTCATCATCTCTAAAGGGATGACTTTCATCCACCAAAGAGAAGAGCAGGGCTTACGGTCACCTACACTAGACCAAGGTATCCTGCCAGGATAGCTCAGGAAAGCTGGATAAAGTTAGGGGCATGAAGAGAGGTGCGATTTACTGTTGCTCCAAAAAGAAGTCCAGGTAATGAATCCAGGGACTGTTACACCAGCAAGCTCACTGCCCTCCTTAGATAGTCTCTGGAGATCGAGTTTGTTAATAATCTGCTGCTCACACATTCACAAACTTGTTTTATCATGTAGATTGCAAAGATAGTGGCTATTTGAACAAACTAAAAAATCAAGCCAAATCCCACAGTGTTGGCAACTGAGGTAATATTATGAGTCGTTTTTTGTTTTGTAAAGTAAAGCAGATTTAAAGCCTAAAATGTCATATAATTTCATACTAGAATGTCCATGTAAAAATAAGCATTTTGTCTCAACCACTTGCATACAGGTGCATTCTTATTTTCCCTATGAAATCAAATCTATAAAAATAAATAAGAAGGGCATCCAAAAGTATAAAGCTAAAGTTCATATCAGACCAAATCTGCAGTGGGTAGAGGGCACATGCATTCTGGATCTCTGAAATACATTTTGCAACAAATTGTAGGATAAGAACAGTGGATATAACTGAGAATATTGCACTGCATATATCATTATGGATCTTGCTTATTTTAATTCCCAGGTACTCATAGCCTGTTGACAGCTTTTGCTCCTATTAAAATAAAGGTTTTCAGGATGGTGCTTTCCTTAACATGGAAAAGTGCGTGTACTGCAAGTAAAATGTAATTACATTATCTTCTCAAGATCCTGTTCTGGTTCACAGTGAAGTCAGTGGCAAAACTGCAGTCAGTTGCAGTGAGAGCAGGATGGGTCTCAGAGAACAGTGCATTGGAAGCAAAAGGGTTGGTATTGTTAATCTGGGGGCTTTCATACTCAGAGCAGGAATATTTCCAGTCCCTGCAATACTGATGAATAATATTATTGCTTTGGAGGGGAGAACATATGCTATGCAGTCTTTCTCCAACCTCCTGCAAATACTTGGACTAAGTAGTTAAGCAGTGAACATAAAGTTGACTGAAATACTTGCTTCCAATTGATGCATGTCAGAAGTTAAGTGATTTGGACACTCTTCTGAGATTGGCTGAGGCTAGAAACATTTGAAAAGTGATACTTGGCCTGGAGAAGAGGAAAGAGACAAGCTTCTGTTATCCTTTTGCACTCTCCTCAGCTAGTCACAGTGACTATGTGACTCTGGAAGTGACTTTCTGCTCCCCAAGCCAAAAGGTGAATATGAAAGTAAAAACTGTTGCTACAGATTAGAAAAAAATATGATTATATAAAGGAAAAAGAAGCTGAGAATGAAGCCACTAATGAAAGCCCTTTGACCTCCACTTAAGTCCTGTCTGCACTGGGTTACAAACAATGAATCTTGACCTGGCTAAAATTCAATTTTAAACTACTTTAGGACATCTGTTGATAAAGTTTTATGGCAGAACACAAAATTTCTAATAATTTCTTGAAATGAACTGGGGACAACTTTTTGTTCCAAAAAGTGGGGGAAGTAACTAAGGGGGGCATCCATTTTAGACTTTGTTCTGACCAAGAGGGAGGAATTGCTAGCAAATATGAAGGAGGAAGGCACATTGGTGAAAGTGATCATGAAATGACAGATTTCATGATTCTAAGGAAAGGAAGGAGGGAGCAGTAGAATAAGGACAATGGATTTCAAAAAAGCAGACTTTCACAAACTCAGAGCACTGGTAAGTAAGATCCCATGGGAAGAAAATCTAAGGGAAATTTAGTTCAGGAAAGTTGGCAGTTTCTCCAGGAGACAATATTAAAGACACAACTATAAACTATCCTGATGCGAAGGAAAGATGGGAAGAATAGTAAAAAGCCAATCTGTATCCATCGGGAACTCTTTAATGACCAGAAAATCAAAAAGGAATCCTACAAAAAGTGGAAACATGGATAAATTGCTAAGGAGGAGTACAATGACATAACCATGTAGGAACAAAATCAGAAAAGCTAAGGCACAAAATGAGTTACATAAAAGGCACAGAGACGTAACAGTCAAGAAGAGTTCTTTAAATACATGAGGAGCAAGAAAAAGACAAAGGAAAGCTGTTGGTCCTCTGTTTAGCAAGGAAGGGGAGCTAATAACTGATGACAGCAAGAAAGCTGAGATTTTAATGCCTATTTTGCTTCAGTCGTAACTAAAAAGGTTAATGATGACTGCATACTGAACACAATTATTATTAACCACAGGGGTGAAGGAATGCAAGCCAAAATAGAGGAGGAAAGCAGGTTAAAGACTACTTTATTTAGATAAGTTAGATGTATTCAAGTCAGCAGAGCTTGATGAAATTCATCCTAGAGTACTTAAGGAACTAGCTGACACAATCTCAAAAACACTAGCAGTTATCTCTGAGAACCTCAGAGGATGGGTGAGGTCCCTGAGGACTGGAGAAGGGTATATATAGTATCGATATTCAAAAAGGGGAACAGAGAGGACACAGGGAATTATACACCAGTGAGCCTAATTTCAATACCTGAAAAGATAATGGAACAAATTATTTAACAATCAGTGTGTCAGCACCAAGAAGCTAATAGGGTTATAAAATGAAATTACTATAAGGTGGGTGCACAACTGGTTGAAAGACCATACTCAAACTGTCAGACTGGGAGGGCATATCTAGTGAGGTCCTGAGTCCAGAACTATTCAATATTTTCATTAATGACTTGGATAATGGAGTGGGGACTATGCAGATGACACCAACCTGGGAGAGTTTGCAAGCACTTTAGAGGACAGGATTAGCCTGGCCTTGACAAATTGGAGAATTGGTGTGAATTCAACAAAATCAAATTCAGTAAAGACAAGTGCAAAGTACTTGACATAGGAAGGAAAAATCACATGCCCAACTAGAAGGGGGAATAACTGGCTAGTTACTATTATATTATTGCTATATTATTATACTATATATTACTAGATTAGTATACTTGTTATTATTCTAACTGGGTATATTAACAAGATGCAGGAGGTAATACTTCTCAGCACTTATGAGGCTTTAGCTCAAGCACTGTGTCCAATTCTGGGTGCCACACTTTGGGAAACATGTTGACAAACTGGAGGGAGTGCAGCAGAAAGCAACACAAATGATAAAAGGTTTTAGAAAACCTGGTCTTTGAGGAAAGGTTAAAACTAGGCATGTTTAGTTTCAAGAGAAAAAAAACAGAAGGAGGACCTGATATTTTTCAAAAACGTTGTGTTTTTATAAAGAGGATGGTGATCAATTGTTCCCCATGGCCACTGAAGATAGGACAAGAAGCAATGGGCTTAATCTGCAGCAAGGGAGATTTAGGAAAAGCTTTCTGGCTATAATGGTAGTTAAGCTCTGGAATAGGTTTCCAAGGGAGGCTGTGGGAGCCCCATCTTCGAAAGTTTATAAAAACAACTTGAACAAACCCCTGTCAGGGATGGTCTGGGTTTATTTGGTCCTGCCACAGCTCAGGGGGCTGGACTAGATGACTTCTCGACTGCCCTTTCAGACTTATATTTCTATGATTTTATGATTCTATTATAGCTCCATATATCATGAAGGTATTTAACGTCAAGTGTTCATATTGTCATAGGTACTCAGAATAAGGTTTATTTTTACATGGCAATATAAGACAATATTTGAAAAACTGAAGGTTCTATCAACTTGATATTTAGAAATATTTCTTATTCATTCTAATTTGTGTGTGTGTATGTGTGTGTGTTGGGTGTTTTTTTTTGGGGGGGGGGGCGGGCAGGCTTTTGCTATGTTGTTTTGAAAACCAGTCTTGCATCTTGATTGGATTCAGAAGTGAAAGTAATTCCGAAGACATCCTGATACGGGGGCCAGCACCTTGAGTGGAAGAGGTGGGGATGGAGGGATCAGCATCCTCCAGCCAGTCCTTCCATGCCCCTGACCCACGCCGTCCGAGGCTCCAGCGGCCTTTTAAATCGCCGGCCCCGGGGCAACTGCCTCTTTTGCCCCCCTGTCGGTGGCCCTGCTGGTAGGGACTGCACTGGCAGGGCCACCGATGGCAAGGTGTAGCAATGTTAAAGTGCTGCCACAGCAAAGGACCCTTCTTAAAGCACTACTGCGGCAGCGCTTTAATGTTGCTGCCCCTTTTGCCTCTCACATCTCTTTTTGCCCTTACATCTCACATCTACTCTGGCTCTGTTGGTGGTGGTGTTGCTACAAGAAGCCAGATACTAGGGGCACTTAACACTGCTACTTTACACAAGTAGTCTCATTGATTTCACTGTGTCTATTTGCATGAAGGAAGTTTGCAGAATTAGAATTTAAGTCTCTATTTTAAAAAGAAAGCTCATGAAGAAACACAGAGTAATTTTTTGAGTGGATGGGGGTTGGTGGGGAGATGATTAAACAACAGACAATGTATAGTCCTGATCCTGCAATATACTTTGTGGTGGAATTGCAGAATTAGGGCCCATGTTTGTAGTTTTCAGCAAGGTTGCAATAATTGCAGAGATCAGCATTTCTGATTAATCTCAGCTCTTTGCAATACAAATGGAATGTTGTTATCCAGAGGGGAAGACTTTAAAACTTGAAATCAGTTCACACATCTCTGATTTCTTTTGTGGATTTTCAAAAATACACAGACAAAAGGTGAGCTTGCCCTTGTTTGTTTTCTAGTAAAGAACACTGTCTGCGTTAATCAGGGAGTGATATGCAACAAGTCAATTAAATGATTTTAATCTTTTCTTTTTACTAAGTGAAAACACTGCATAATATTGTATTATTGAGACCTACTTAAAATAAAAAGCTCTACTTTTTATATAACCACTTACTTCTGTAAACAGATCACACAGTAAGGAATCTATTAAGACCCCACTGTAAAACATATACATAGAGGAAGCATCCTGGTTTGAGAGAGATAATGGGACACTCACCTCTTTCTTTATCTTCATAATGATTTCACTTAGGATGATTCAGACCATGTACAGGTCATCAGCAGGGGCCTGACTGTAAGCAGTTGGGAGACTAAAATTCTCTGCAGGACTTGTCCTAAACAGGTCGTATATAGTTTATGAAGTTTACCACTTATGGCAGCAATATTTTTCTTTTGAGCTCAAGCCTACTTCCCAATGCAAATGCTTTTATTCAGTCTCATTATAGGATTCAGTTAGAATTTGAAATAGCATGTAAGCTAGCCAGAGACTATCAAGACTTGTGTACAGTAATGTGTTTTTGCACTGTGTACTCTTTACAAGCCTATTTGAACAATGATTAATACAGTCATTTGAATCCATAAAAGAATCACCACATCTCCATCATGCAGTGATAATAATTCTTCATTTGTTTAAAAGAAAAAAGTCTACTGCTATTCTAGGGTTCCCCTTATGTTTCATTTTCATATGTTGGCTCTTGATTTTTTGGTAAAATCTGAATCCACTAACATGTCATTCGGTGTCCAGGATGCTGTATTTGTATAACTTTATTGGTCATATTATTCTAAATCATTTTCTCTTTTTGTTTCCATAGGAAATGATCTATTTTTAGTTGCAGTGCATGAACTGGGGCATGCTCTAGGCTTGGAGCATTCCAATGACCCCACTGCAATCATGGCTCCTTTTTACCAGTATATGGAAACAGACAACTTCAAACTACCTAGTGATGATTTACAGGGCATTCAGAAGATCTATGGTATGTCATTTTTTTTATTACACATATTAAATAATTTGCTTAAGAACATATTTGAGGACAAATATATATATATATATATATACAGACACCTCTATCTCGATATAACGCAACCCAATATAACACGAATTCAGATATAATGCAGTAAAGCAGTGCTTCGGGTGGGTGGGGCTGCGCGCTCCGGGGGATCAAAGCAAGTTCGATATAATTCGGCCTCACTTATAACACAGTAAGATATTTTTGGCTCCAGAGGACAGCATTATATCGGGGGAGAGGTGTGTGTGTGTGTGTGTTTTTATATATATATAAAAACACACACACACACACACCTCTCCCCCGATATAATGCTGTCCTCTGGAGCCAAATATATATATATATATATATATAAAAAAACACACACATATATATAAAATATGCTCTGTCAGCTGTAGTCCCAGAGGCCTTGATTTCTTGATGTGAGAAAGCCATGGATTTTGATGAAGCTCTCTTATTTAGTCCCACACTATTCACAACTTGCATCTAAATCTGCACTCAGCTAGAATGGTAATCTTAAATATTTAAACTGCTAGTAAAGAATATCTATAAAGGGATCCCAAACTATTAAAATATTAAGAAATGCAGGCCTTAACCATAACCAGCTTATTTCCAGAGTTCTCAGTATATCAGTTATAAAACTGTGCAGTTCCCTGGGTAAAGCAGTTTTGTGGTCCCAGCACCTCACCTCTTCCCCCCATTCTTATTGCAATAAATATAGCAAATTGATTTCAAAAGTTTGTTATTAACAACCCAAGGTATTGCACAATATAGTGAGGGAGGGGTTCTGTTCTTTAAAATGTATATCATATTTGGTTATTGTGGCCTAAAATGAAAGAAATATCCACTGTAAATAATTTCTCATGTTATTGTATTCAGTCAAAGAAAGCAACATAATTGGAAATAAAAAAAATAATTTACTCATTGCTGGTTTAAGGGAACTCTGACTTCCACAGGACTGTCTCTGACATTTCCACAGGCAACTTTTTTAATACATAAGTTTTAAAAAGCTTGACATACACAGTTAACCATTAAAGAATTTGCTTTGCTAAATTAATGGAGCATTTACATTCTTACAATGAAAAATCTGTTCTATCTATATGTTAATGCCAAGTGACTGGTAGATATCATTTGCATTTGCAAATGATGTCATTTAAGTTCACTAATTTGTTTTGCATTCATTAGTTTTCCAATTTAAATGTCTAAGTGGTAAGTGTTCTCTCAGGGTTAAACTGACTTTTAACAAGGTCACATTTCTTGCTGATCTTTTGCTGTTAGGAAAGCCAGATGAGTTCGTACAGAATAATGGTGCACCTCTGATTAGAAACCAAATACATCTATGCTAAATATTATATTATTAAGTGATGTTATACTTTGGATGTTCCAGAAAGGGAACAAAGGGATTGGCTAGTTAAAATTTATTGTATGTGGTTAACCCAAAGGAGGTTGTTTCTCATGAACTCATAAATTGGTAGTCTAGAGAAGGACATTTTGCCCATATACTAAATAATAAACTCTAACAGCTGTATGCTAATGAACTTTATTACTCCTGGAAAGTGATGCCTGACATCACCACCAAATTGCATGTGGAAACTTTGGTTTGGATTTAGAATCATTCAGATAGCTACTGCAAATTAATTCCTTTGATGCCTGTGCTAAAATCAAAAGGTGATTTGGACTGAATGTCTGAAAAAAATCTTAACCCTATGAAAGTAACTATGTTGACCTACACTATTCATCACAGCCTAATTAATTGTAAATTATGAATGGCATGCTCCTTAAAATTATGAAGGAAATAAATGTCTTATTAAATTTCACTGATGGTAGTTCGGGTTGCCTTAAATATTCAATCAGTAAACATTTATCCTAGTTAATTTACTTTCTTTGAGCAAGTACTAGACATTCAGATTTCATTTATGTTAGATTTCGTTTTGTCGCAGGTTGCAAAGATGCTCCTTAACCTACTATCATACAGATGAATTAAAGCAGACTGTTTTGTCACATACAAATAGACACTGCAGTTAAACTGATCTAGATAGATAGCTACATACTAAATGTGTGTCCTACTTCCAGAGATATTACAGGTCCAACAGAGACATCCTATATTTAAAATGGAAAATATATCACTAGACCCAATAATATCTCTAGAACTGGAATGAAGTTTCTTAACCTGCCCATTACACGTAAGGGTTTTTAACAGCATGAATCTAGAATGACCATATTACTTACAAATAGCAAAACTTTGAATGGACTAATCAAATCATCCTAAATGAGTGCCATTAAAACCTTTATAGTGTACCACGTCATGATTTATTCATTATATGTCAAATAGTTCACAGCACAGATATTTTAGAAATGTTACACAGAGGGTTTTCATTATTATTATTTTGTACTATTTTTAAGTTTGGACAACCTGTTCAATCCATCCGCCTGTAAAACCTAATGTCAGGGTTGCCATGAGTCCAACTGTACAGGATTCATAGGGGAAAATATTAACAATGAATTTCAAACATTTCTTTAAAAAATAAATAAACATGTTTTCTATATACATAAGTGCCTAAACTTTAAGGCCCAATCTCAAGACCTTCCATGGCTAGAAATGTGCTTTGTGCCTCACTGGGAGCTGGGAAAATATCCTTTCCTGTGACCTTCTCTTTGTATCCCTGATGGTTCAAACCTATCACTAGTGCAGAACTCAGTTTTACCAGGCTGGCAACTTAGGCCAGTATAGTTGGAGGGGTAGTGAGAGAAATTCCACCTCTGCGGTTAAGAAGGAAATATTTTGGAGTTTGGATGATTTATAAAACAAAGAGGCAGCTACAGAAGCAGCTCAGAAGCATAGAATATTAGAAGTAGAAGTTCAAGAAAAGATAGATTAGTGGGAAGACAGCAGGTTAATTGGTCAAAGGTGCATAATTAATGCAATTTATCACATGCCTGTGTCATTTATCACATAACCACCACATGTGCTGTGTGTGTGGATGGGTGGATGGATGTAAGTATTAGAATGTTCAAAAACATGGTTGCTGGTGGAATTATTACATGCTGTTAGGACAAATTTCCCACATTTTACATAACCAGTGCAAGTTTTGTTCTCACCAAAACAGTTCTATAAGCTGTTGTTCAAGCACAAACTGTTTACCATGTGTAATCTTAAATTTTGGTGGATTTTGTGGTCTGTAGACTTGTTGGGGAATACAGGAGGAAGGTATCAGAATTCCAGCAGTCAATTTTTTCTTCATAAGTACCTTGATTTTATGGATCCAAAGCACACGTTGTTAAACAGTAACTCCTCACTTAAAGTCATCCTGGTTAACATTGTTTCATTGTTACATTGCTGATCAATTAGGGAACATGCTCATTTAAAGTTGTGCAATGCTCCCTTCTAAGTCGTTTGGCAGCTGCCTGCTTTGACCACTGCTTGCAGGAAGAGCAGCCCATTGCAGCTAGCTGGTGGGGGCTTGTAACCAGCCCCCCTATTCGCTCCTCGCTACCCTATGTTCCCTGTGCTGCAGCCTCCCAGCAGGCTAGCAATTGCAGGCTAGCAATTGCCACCAGTTCAGCTGTCCCTCCCCCCACTGCCATGTGCTGCTCCTGCCCTCTGCCTTGGAGCTGCTCCCAGAGACTCCTGCTTGCTGTGCAAGGGGGGGAAGGGAGAGGGCTAATGTCAAGATGTCCACCTCCCCCTTGCTCCTGCTTCCCACTTACCCCTTCTCCATATAGAGCAGGGAGGGGACACGGAGGGAGAGAGACAGAGAGAGCTTGGGGCAGCAGTTGCTGTCTCAACTTCCTGATCCACTTAAAAAGACAATGTACTTAAGAGTGGGTCAGCTTACTTAAAGGGGCAGTGTGCATCTCTCTCTATCTCCCACACACAAGGTGTGTGTCTGTCTCTCTCTGCTATGCTGTCTCCCCTCCCTCCCGTTCATGCTGCCTTGTGTGAGAGGCTACATTAACAATAATGTGTTAACCCTTGAGGGCTCAGCCCAGTGCTAGTTCATCATTTAGCAGTAAAGCATTCCCTGGGAAAGATTCCTTCCTCTTTCACCCTCTAACTTCACCACCTCAACCAAGCTTCACAATCATCATAGTTGTGAGCAGTATTAAATTGTTCATTTAAAATGTATACTGTGTATTTATCTATATAATATATAGTTTTTGTCTGGTGAAAAAAATTTCCCTGGAACCTAACCTCCCCGTATTTACATTAATTCTTATGGGGAAATTGGATTCGCTTAACATTGTTTCGCTTAAAGTCGCATTTTTCAGGAACATAATTACAACGTTAAGTGAGGAGTTACTGTACTCTATCTTCACAGATCAGAATTTGGAAAAGAGCATGTTACGCCAACTAAGCCATTCCTCTGCCAGTGCAGGAGTATTCATTGGGGTATATTTTTGTAGAGCTGTCTGCAGTGCGATTTACAGTGATCTAAACTATGTCCTGCTGCTAACATTTTTAAGGTCCACCTGACAAGATCCCACCACCAACAAGACCTCTGCCAACAGTGCCCCCACATCGTTCTGTTCCTCCAGCAGACCCTCGGAAGAATGACAGGCAGCCTAAACCGCCTCGGCCGCCCACTGCTGACAAACCTTCCTATCCTGGAGCCAAACCAAACATCTGTGATGGGAACTTCAACACTCTAGCTATTCTTCGCAGGGAAATGTTTGTTTTCAAGGTAGGACGCTGTGAATTTTTTAGTGCTACATCAAGTGTCTGCATTTCTGCTTTTTTCAGGAAACAAGCTTTCATTCATCATGACTCCACTTTCCCAGCCCTCTCACAGTTAGAAAGTTCAAGAAAAGAAACTAAAGAATAAACATACAAATGGTTTAAATGTCTAGCAGAGCATTGCTGTAATGTTCTATTTCTGGAATACATTCATGTCAGCAGAAGCTATAATTCCTCAAAATTTAAGGGTAAGTAAATGCAGCATCTTATGCAGAGATTAAAAAAAAGCATAATTCAAGGCATGAATAGAAGCTGATAGGAATGATTTTGTTGGGAACTTAGCCACTTCCAGGCACATTGCAGTTATTGTGTCTTCAGCACACACTACTTTACAAGGACCCTGTAATTTAACTTTATAATTAGATCAATCATTTATAAGAGATGTTTGTCATTGTGTAGTGGTTGCTTTGATACATGTTTGAGTAAAGGTCTTTGCTATAAGAATTTCCTTGCAGATGTTTTATTGTTTATTTCAATTAATCATTTTGTCTGGAGCTGCAGATATGTGGTGCATCTCACACCAACTGGACTAGCCTTTTGATGGAGAGGCTTCACTAAAGGTTCAAAGACAACAAATCTAAGCAAAGCCATTTGTTAGAAGAATGATCTAGCAGAGCACCTTGTATAATATCCAAACTGCATTGCAGGCTATAGAAATAACAGAGTCATTATTCAGTCTTTTAAGTAAATTAATTTGCTGACAGTTGTTGTACAAATTGCCAGCAATAAGCAATAGGTAATGTTAATGCAATATATTATCTTGGAATCCACAGAGATGTCCCAAATTTGACTGAACAATGGACTAGGTGGGATTTTTGTTTTGTAAATATATGTCATGATTCTTTTTTATTTCAAAATTATACCTAGTGAGAACAGACACTTTCTTCCATGAAGTTTTTCTTCCAAGCCCTAGGGGAAAACATTAGCAACAGGATTAATTTGTTCTATCAGATTGACCTTCTGGTCCATAAATCCAATATTTTGCCATAGCCTTTGTTTGCTTTTCTTCTGTGCCCTGTCTTTGCAGAGATTGATAGAATACTCAACACATTTTCCCCTTATGTACCCTCTCCAAAGAACCTTTTATCAGTACTCAACAGACCTTGAATTGCTTTAAGACTTCTTTAAAAATAATATACTTATTTGCTGATTATTTTTTGTTAATTAATTCAAATTATTGGGTTCTCCTCACAAGCAAAGGGCAAGAGATGAATTATTTTTCCATAAAAGACTGAAGAGTTTGTCAGTCCTGAAAAAAGGAAATAATCTATCATTTGAATATTTGGCTTCTCTTCAAACTTTGTGTGCCTTTCTTTTGGAAGTGCTCTACCATCAATCTTTGTGAATAAAACAAAAAGGTTAAGGAAGAATCTAATTTTCTGAAATACATTAAACAGGATATTAAAATACCTACTTCATCGTATATCATCCATCTCAAGAACAACAGAACATACTCTCATTTATTGTATACATAATAAATACTGACATGACCTACCACCAATACAAAATTGCATGTCTACCTAAGCCTGTACTTTCAAATAGATTCAACATAATTCCTAACTATTTTTTTCCTTTATATGTGAAAATAAAAGTTGTAGCAGTTAAGAGAAAATCATTTTAATTCAGTTTCACTTACTATCTTAAAATCTTTTATTTACCATACATTATGAACATCAAATATGGTTTTATGTTTCAGTAATAAGCAGATTTCCATTCACACTACTGTGCCTCAGTGACGAAACATGATAAAGCTCATTCCAACAATTCTAATAACCAGCAGAGTACATAGGTTCATATTTGGGGTCTGACTTTCCACAATGTATATGCAATTCCAGGACTTTTTTCCTGCACAATGACACATGTAATATGCATAATTGTGCTTGCACGTAGCCAGTTAATTATCCAGTTGGTATTGGCAAACTAAAATACTCAATTTTTTTGTGTACTCTCAGAATTGCTTATACAAATTGGATACACTTCTGAAAATTTGGCCTTGATTGTTAGAAAGTTAAAAGTAGAACTGAGATGTAAAAGGAAACAGTCTGAAATTCACAGTATATTTTCATAGGAAACTACAAGCAAGCAATATTAATGTCAAGGAAACAGATTTTTTGTACAGTTCAGCTATTAGAGTGTACTCAAGGGCATCAGAATTTTTTGTTCAAGTTCAGGATTTTTGTTTGCAGTTTTTAAGACCATCTTAGAAACATCAGTTTCTAGTTGGATATTTCCAGAGTGAAAGTTAATAAAGCTATTTTTAAGAGAAAAGTACAATTTAAAATTTTTTTCTTGTCCCTTTTAATTGTTTTCTCATTACTTTTACAATATAACCATTCTGCCAACTAACTGTATTTGATAGATTTGTACAGTTTTCAAAAGATGATTTCAAACAAGAGGAAGAGCTGCCCCTGCTCTGACTCAAATTATAAACACCAGAGCACATCAGCTCACTTGTTTAAGACTTCCCACAGATCAGCAAGTTACTTAATTTTGTGGATGAGCCTTTTGAGCAACAGTGTTTAGATTTCTGGGGAGAGCAAATTCTTCAAATACACTGCAATTAGAGCCACATAAGTATATTGTTCCAAAAGGACATCTCCTCAGAACACTGGGGAACCCCCTTGTCCTTAAAATACCCCTGCCAGTTCTGTTACATGGGGGAGAAGTTTCTATTGAGAAAAAGGGAAAAACATGTTTTAGTTAAAGGAAGTATAGGAATAACATTTATAGTTGGCTTGAAATTTGCAAAAGATTGGATTAGATGATCATGATGGTCTCGTCTGACCTTAAAGTCTATGAGTCTATAAATGAAATTTTCAATAAGTAGTTTCTTTGTGTGGACAAAGTCGATTTCTAACTTGTGGGCATTGCTTAATTATGCTCGAAGAGCTACAGACAACAAACGGGACAGCAGAATTTTTGAGCACCAACAGTTTTTATTCAGAAGCTCCTGTTACCCCTCACAATTATGTTAACTAAGATGAGTGTTTAGCTTTCACTCTTACTGTCAGTGTTTTCTTTCAGCTAATTTCCCCTCCCTATTTAGTTTGCCTCCCACAGGGACGTAGCAAATGGCTGAAAAACAAAAAAAAACAAACTGGTACTTCTCTCATGGGGAAGCTGTGCAACTTTTCATGCCATTGTCCCTCTGCCTTTAATGCAGAATCTCTCTGTCACTGTGTGTAGCACTGTATATCTGTATTTCACAGTCTCATCTGCTCCTCAGTCTCAGCAGAAAGAATCCTCTGACAGTCAGTACATCTGGGACTATTTGCTTCATTGAAAGGAACTTCATTTTCTCAAATAATTTGGCAAGATCCATTATTGCAGATGGTTATTTTATAAATTTCCTTCACTTCCCCTGTTCTATATCATTCATTCTGCTTTTTCAGTCTTCTGAAGCAGAGAGCCAGAGTTTAAAGCCAGTCCAGTATTTCCGATCTGTGGGATCAATAATGATCATTCACTTCAGACAAACTATTTCATAGTTAAAAAATGTTTAAGAGGACCGATCTGTCCTGGTCTTGAAATGGCTATACCATTTCATTGCTTCCCAAGGGTTCCAGATGGAGCCATCCCAATCATTTTTTCTAACTACAGTGTTACTTAGGAGAATTTCACTGCTTTTGATTTATTTGACACCATGCTTATTCCTTACCAACAAGAGTGCCTACCAGTTCTGACTCCATCATCCTCATCCTCATTGTCAGTATTGTGCTCGTTGGCCTCTTCTCAGTTTCATGAGTTTTCACAAAATCCCTGGCCTTTGTAGCAGCTCCATCTGGAAATAAGTGGTTGTGGTTATCAGGTAAGAGCACACTAGGGTTACACTTATATTTTTTGGACTTTGCCCTGCAAAAGCATATAGGGACACAGTCCTCTCCCCTCACCATGTGACAATGTTAAAAAATGGCAGAAGAAGCTGCAGAAAGTTCTGGACAAGGAACTTGATCAGAATAAGAACCACACTGTTATCTGTAGTGCTATTCTGCCTCTCTCTGCTTCACTTCAGAACTTCTGGCTAGACAATTCTTCAGCCCTTCCTGCCTCTCTTAATATGACAGCTTTAAAGAAACAGTACAATTCTCCTTACATACTCGTACCTACTATAATAGTATCAGGTTCCCTGAGAGAACCTGTGGTAAGTGGTTAAAAATTCTGCTATTCCATTTGTTGTTGTGTCTGTTCAAGTGCAAGGTAAGTGTAAATCCATTTAGTTAGGGAGCGAGAGAAATATCATGTACATCTAAGAAAATTATCTTCTCAAATTTTGATGCGGTGGATGGTAGAAGATGGATTTTAGGCAGGATTAAATGGGCTATGTTTTATGATCTTATAATACCTCCTTCACAACTTGTAGAAATATGTTTTCTGACTCTTCACATCCTGAGAAACATTATAAAAAAAGCATTTATAAAGTACAAACAATATTATGCTTGGTTTTCTGGCAATTAAGTGGTAGCTGTCATTACCCCTTGACATTAGTGTAGACCTCAGTTGTATTCATATGAAACTATATGGATGTAATTAAAATTCCATTTCAGAATTGTTTATTTACGTAGAGTACCCTATTAAACAAATAAATAAAAAGAAAATCTGTCTTCCAATCTGTGGTAAACAAGTGAGGAATTCTGAAAGAAATCCACCATGAATTATAGCCTTTGGTATTATTTGGTGGTAGCAGCAGGAAAGAAAAGAGTACAGGGGTGGGGAAACGAATATTAAACAGAAGAGACAAAGAAACAACAGCAATATGAGAGTGGACCTGAGTGTATGTAAGAGTGGATATTTTTACAAAGGTCTCCAGGGTTGCTTGTGTAACTGTTTTGTGTCACGTGGCATTGTGAATGTCTGGACTGTCAATGGCAACCTGAGAAGGTTCAGCAGAGCGCACTTTGGGTTCCAGAAGGGGAAAACATTGAATATTTCAGCCAAGAAAGAGTGAAAGCAAGAGGTCAGAATTTAGTTAAAGCTGTAGACAGAAGACTCCTGTACACTACTTTTCATTTTATTATATTGGAAAGAACACTCTGGTGGGATTCAATTCCTTAGCTCAGTAGTGAAGAGGACAGCTGTAATTCAAGTAACCCCAGCTCCAATGACATTGAGGAAGTGAAGGGCAAAACAAAACTCAGCAGGGACCTTAGCCTTCAGTACATCTAAAGTAGGCAACCATTGGAAATTAAGAGACAAGGGATGTGCCAGAAATATTGGCATCAGAATAAATGGTAAGGGATCCAGGAAACAGAAGGATAGGGTCGGACTGCACTGGAATAATGATAGACAGTAGTTAATAGTAATTAAACTTATAACTTAAATAGTTTTTTTTTATTTGAAGATCTCACATCACTACCAGTATTACTCAAGCCTTTCCACACACATGTGAGACAGGTAAGAGATTAAGTGATCACCTTGCCCAGAAACAAAGCTATAGTCCAGGAAATGTTGGAGTATCCCATATCCAACTTCAGGGAGGATTTACCAGAGTTATCTTTTGGCCAGAACAATGAGGTTAAACCCCTACTCTTTATTTTTTTAAAGTTTCATAGGATATTCACACAAGTGGCCAGGAGTTCATTTTTATGTCTCTATGAGAGATGGCAACTCTAGCAATACCATACCAGGTCACACTTTAGATTAAGGTTCTATTTATAAAACACTTTAAAAGGACTCATAAATGGTTAATAGATGTTATAAGAATGTCACAGTTAAGAGTATATGAGATGTTTATAATCAGCTTATTAACTTGTTGGACTCATTCACAGTCTATTACAATTGATTAACCATGTATACAAACAACTACTTATCATTTATTAATCCTTTATAAGATATTTATAAATGTAAACTTAACATGAACTGTGAACCTATCTCTTAACACCACGATGAAACATTGGTTTAATTCTGTCTCACAAGGAACAGTACCACCTGCAAAGGCAGTGAAACCCCTTCCAGCAACAGTAGCAACAGTGAGAAGATCATAGGAAGATTTACTGAGAAACTGAAAGGGCCCACAATTTATGCCTCTGTGGAGTAGATGAACAAGGCATAGGACAGACCCTGTAAAAACATTCACACTTAAGTCATTCCACTGAACTTAATGGAATTACTGAAGTGCTTAAAGAAACTATATGTGTAAATGTTTGTAGGATTGGGACTATTGTCTATAAAAGCCTTGTGAGTTAAAAATATGTACTGGTTTTAACATGCACATTAGCAAGGCCTTGTTTCTTATTTAGTTTGAAGCTAATAAACCCAACTGAAGCAAATATCTGAGACTAGATCTTTATAGAACGTAACCCAAAATACCAGAAATTTATCATTTTCATAGAGTTCATTTTTTACTATTATTTTTGTGGAAGGGCTGAGGAGGTCCTCTTTCCCATACTCACTTTATCCTTGGGAGCACAGGAATACAGAAGGGCCCATTTTTTATGTATTCCAAGGATTTATGCACCTGAAAAAAATAAGCATTGAAAATCAGAAATAAAGATGTAAAATACAGAAGCCATAACTATAACTCCAGAATAAAGCAAGTTACAGGATGCAAATTCCAGACTCAAGCTAGTGGGAAAAAAAAGGTGCATGTTATAAAGGTACATGTAGTTAGAATTATTCGCATTGCCAGTCATTGGTCATGTCAATTTTTTCCCTCCATTTCTCAAAGGGCCAGATCCAAAGCCTACTTAAATCAATGGAGATACTCCTGTTGACTTCAGAGGGGTTTGGAGCAGGCTCAGACTGCATATTTTACACAGTTCCAAATCCGTCAGACAGGAAAGCAGACACAGTACTACAGAGTGCTATGGAAGAGTTAGAAAAGAGATTAAAATACAGACTAACTGATTTAATTATGGGCTTGATCCTGCAACCACCACTCATATGAGTCATTCAGATTTAGGTAATGCTTACATTATAAGCAACTGATGGGCTTAATCACATGTCTAGGAGTTGCAGGATCAGTCCCGTACATTTTGCTTCATCCTTTTACAGCTCTCTACTAAAATATAGTAATTAGCTAGCATAATTTATTCTTCAGCGACCCTCCTACTTCCACAAAACTGGTGAAATTAACGAACAAACAACTTTTCTAGTTGAATACAGATCAAATTTAGAGGACAAAAAATACTACATCCTTTGGCACCTGCCTTCTTTTAGGGGCCTAAGGGAAAGGTTTTTTTTTTTTTCAAATCTTTTAATTGAGTGAACTGATTAAAAATATTTTGTTGGCAGGAAAACAAAAAAGTGCAGCATTGACAAAAAAAAATTACAAAATCTCACAGCAAAGAATAATCTAAAATTACACTGAGACATATCTTCAATTTTGAATCACCAGCAAGTGTTATCTTGTAGTATTAACAATACATTGTAATTGGGGCTACAGTCTAATGGAACCAAAGGGAATAATTGCAAAAACACTTCAAGCACAAGGCTTAATTAAAATTTCTTGTTCTACAAAATCATGGCCTTTCAACTAATTTAGGTAAACATTTTGGGAACCAGTTGGTATTGCTTGTAATATAAGCTTTATCCAACAGCGGTATTAATTGTTCTGAAAATATTTGTGTAACATCAACTAAAGCTCTATATTCTAAACATTTTCATTTTTTGCATTTGTTCTGTATAGGGGCGGAGGGGGCTTTTCAGTGTGTTAGGCAATTGACAGCACAGGTATTGTTCAACAGGGTTGAAAAGAGACACGGTTAATTTATTCCTCTGAATTATTTGTTTTCCTCTCCAGTCTCTCTCCTTTTTGGAAGGATTTGGAGTCACAAATGGTAACTTAGAGCAATATTTATATATTTGTTTTTCAAATATTAAGTGTTATTACAAATCCTATTGCCACATAGAAGAAAAACTTTATAGATATTCACCCAAATGCTAGTGGTATGTGTGCGGTTTAAACGTTTTTCAAGTTTCATCCAGTTGGAAAATTGGTGCCTTTTGGATGGGGTAATCAAAAATACATGGTATTAATGACATGGACTCATAACCTTTCTGGAGAGCCGTGCAGACCTGCTTGGTGAAATCCTGGCCCCACTGAAGTCAATGGCAACACTTCCATTAACTTTTCGGGAGCTGGATTGCACCCATTGTTTGTGAACACGTTTAGTGTGACTGGAGCAAACACCTTTTTGAACAACATGTATTATGTAAAATAAAACTCCGTTTTTTGCATGTAATTTCTATGTTAAAACAACAGCCAAGCAATGTCAAGTATTGAAAAATTAGGAAATGCCAGTTTTATGGTTGCCACACAACCTTCAGTCTGTTCGCCCTTGGTGTCTAGCCTGTGAGGTCAACTGGTCATGAGACTTGTGTAAAAGATTGGATGCATATAAACAAGGAGGCTTTCTTTCCCAGTGATCTCTCAGGGAACTCCTTCTCCATGTGGTAGCCCCTGAGGGGAATGGGATTCTTGGGTCATGTGCTGAGTGCAGTGGTGTGGTTGGAGAGTGTGAAACCTGGCCCAACCTGGCTCTTTCCCATACCCTCAATGCTCCAAGTGTTCTAGCAGCTCTCAAGCATTCTCAGTAAATTGTGTGATGGTGGCAGTGCTGCTGCTGCTCCTTTGAAAGTGTTGTGGCATGGGCCCAGCTCTTTAGAATGCTTGTGTTCAATTATTGTTTTGAAATGCTACCAGCTTTTAATTATATATATACATATAATTATATGTATAATTACATATAATTTATAATATGAAGTACTTTGGTTCCAATAGTTGAACAAACTTTAAGTGTTTTCACCTTTAACCTGAAATCCTCCAGATTCTTCATGAAATAGCCAGCGTAGCTGGATGGTAGTACAATATCTTTTGCAAAGCCAGCCAGACAACAGAATTAGGAACATGCAAACTTTATATATGCTGTTCTTCTGTCATCTTTGATGATATCATCACTGCTGCTAGTATAAGAACAAAGACTTAAACAAAGCAGAAACATTTATTTATTTATTTATTTGCATTCATAAAGATGCTCTGGTTGATAGATAAAAATTTAAAAAACAAAACAAAAACTTTTAACATTGTTTCTAGGTGTCTGGTTGGGTTTGCAAAGAAACCACTATTTTATTTTGCTACTGTGATGAACTGGATTTTCAGAAGTTTTTAAAGAAACCCACAGCTTTTCAGCTGGTTCAGTACTAGCCCAAACTTGATCAATTAGCTGTTGAATCTGTATTTTTTCTGGTCAACCACCATACAATGTTGTTCCAAATCATCCTGCACTGAATTCCATGCTCTCATGTATGGCTGGATGAACCCATGCCATTTAGATGACTAACCCTTTTTGTTTTACAGATACAGTGTCTGTGTGTGTGTGTGTGTAAGAGAGAGAGAGAGAGAGAGAACTGCTCTTAGCATTCTTTATTAATATATTTTGGATTGTATATTTAATTATTGTTGTCTATCAAACCATCAAATCTGGCCATTGTTGTTATGTAATTTGAAGAGCATACCTACTAACTAGGTCAATGCAAAGGGTACAACTGCAGCTTTGTTTGGAGCTGTATTTGATGTGGAATTCCACTTGGTACTGTTTTCTGTTTGTGAAACGTACTATGTGGTTTCAGTCAGATTATATGGTGTCCTTGGAAATTGCTGGCCTCCTCTGAGCTTTGTTGCTTGCCCCTTTTCCCCAGTTGGAGATATTGCACAAGTTTCAGTTGTCCTTCAAAGTCTTTGCGTGGTTTCTTCTTGCATTCTTGGGAGTGTTGTGTCAGCCCAGTTATTTTCACAAATATTCAATATATATTTAGATATACAGATATGTACATATTTGTGTATGTAGTAAAATATGAAACTCCTATTAACATCAGTAATATATTACATGCACAATAACATTAATAGCACATAATAATGACAGCAATTTCTAGACTGACAAGGCCGTTACATAGAAAATAGTGAACATTGTCTTACCTGCATCTGTGAAAGTTATATTTCCAAGTGTCCCTTCCATTGTATGCCATGAATGTCTCAATAACCAGATATCTTTTCTATGTATAACTTGCTGCCATCAAGGCCATTCTATAACTGCTGGATTTACCACTTTCCCCAATGCCCTCCAGTAGGAGATTGAGCAGGGATAAGCAGCTTTGAACTCCATCTGGGTCCAAAGTGAGTTCTGACAGTGGAGGCTAGCTGGGGCATTGTCGGTTTTATTCCCTAATATCTTTGCCCAGCCTGCCATACTAGCTAAATCAGAATGATGGCGGTTTGCTTTACCTGTCTGCCCATATCATTTGTTTCAGTGATAATGTGGTGCTTTGCCTCTGGCATGAGAGATGAGCCTGCTACTTTCTTTAACTATTACTACAAATGTCTCTAACCCTCTCTGTGATGACTCAGACACATTTGCAAGTCAAGTAGGCCTGAGGAGTGCAAATCTGTTCTATGTTTATATGAGCTTGTGTCTGTTACTTGGTCAAAGTCATTTTTTCAAATATAAAGATTGATTTACAGTGGCACATAGGCTGTGGGCCTGGGTGGCAAAAGGTTCATCCAAAGAGTGGGAGAAGACATGCACCACAACATAAGCTGTTTCACCAATGGTCCTAGACCCAGCTGGGGGAATTCAGAAAGTAGTCTTTTCACCCAAGAAAGAGCTGTGATAAATGAAAGTTAATGTGAATGTGATACATTACTGGTGCAGGGTTTGCTGTAACAAACCTATGGAAGAAACACAGTGGAGCAGACCTTCTGATTCTCTAGAGGGTTGTCAATATGCCTTAGTTGGAAGCACTCTCATTTTTGACCAGAAAAAAGGTTTATGTTGTAGGCCCTTTACTAATATGAGCCCTGCCAGTGCAGAGTAGTTCTAGGGAAAGTTGTGCAATTAGGGGCTGTGTATCTCTGAAAGCTTTTTTATGCTGATGTCCTTCTAGCCTTTCTTTTCTTATCTTTATCTTTTCTGCACAGGTTTTCAAATCCTTTTGACACTTTTCATCAAGAGAGAAGGATAATCTCAGTATCCTGGCTAATCTTTTTCTCCCTAAAGAGATTGTAATGTGCTGTTTTATTTGAAGAAAGTACAACATAGGATATCAAATTTGATTTCTGGAATGAAGGCCTAATTTTTGAGACAAGAGTAATGACAGTAGGATTTATCTAGTTTTGAGACACAATTAAGAGGCAAGATGATTGTTGTATTTAAACCAGCAATTAACTTGAAGGTCTGAATCTAGTGTATACGCAATGCGCCTCTGGTGGATTCATCACTGATTTTTGTCTGCTGGTTAGATCATTAGCGTCCCCAGCTTGGGCCAGGTACTGATGGGGAGTGCAACATGAACACTGATCTGTACTTACCCCTCCCTCACTCCCTAACCCTACAGGCCTGACTGAGATTATAGGATAAACTAGATCTCCCAGAAAGCTCCCCTGGAGCAGGATGTGATGACACAAGGGGTCTGTACTCCATCAGCACCAAAAAATGGAGGTGCAGATTGGGGAGAGGATAAGGCCAGATTGCCCAGGGGCTGGAACAGATTCAGCACATAGCCCAGGAAGTTTGCAAGAGCAGATCTCATATGAAGCCATAGCCACAGATTAAAGCTGTCTTCCCCTGGTAGAACCCCTAAAGGGTGGCAGTCTAAACACCACCCTGTTTCCCACTGAGGTGGCTGGGAACAGATGAGTCCATTTCACAACACCCTTTACCAGCAAAGCCCAATAAAAAAGAGAAAAAGGTGTACACCAGAGGTATGTATATAACTGATCTGAGGAAGTGGTTTCTACAATGGTGAATACAGGTGAAATGGGCACCATTTTGAAATGGTGAAGGAAAACAAGAATATTTGTAAACAAAAATTGAATAACTTCATTTTACTTGACTGATTAAAAGTGTACATTGAGGGTCCATGACAGTCATTTATGCAGTACATGCTTTTTCACCAGAAGAGATGAAGGGGGGGTTGTATGTTTCCCTCGACGGGTGCAGCTTTGGAAAGTGTTTTAAAATACTTTGATTATGAAATTCACAGCATAAATTTGAATTCTCTTCTACAAACTACTGATATTTATAGACAAGCCAGTCCAGTCCATCTTGAGTAAATTAAATACTGTAAGAGATAATCCAGATAATTTGTATACTCCTGGAGTGAAAATTTAACCAAATTGCTAAAGGAAAAAAAGGTGTTAAATTAAAAATCTACCTAAAAATTATAAAAGAAAGAAAAAATCCTGGTGAAGAAAATTGATGAAAATAGTGAATTTCTTGTAAAATAGGTTGATAGACACAGTGACACAAAAAGAAACTCCAAATAGTGAAAGAGTAACTTCAAAAATCAAAGAACATGTGATCAGACAATACTGGGAGTTTACTGAAAATGCTGAAGACTTTTTACCAACTTTTTTATCCTGATACTTTCATAAGATTCCTCTGAGCTATTAAGAGTCCTGTGGCACCTTATAGACTAACAGACGTTTTGGAGCATGAGCTTTCGTGGGTGAATACCCACTTCGTCAGATGCATGTAGTGGAAATTTCCAAGGGCAGGTATATATATGCAGGCAAGCTAGAGATAATGAGGTAGTTCAATCAGGGAGGATGAGCCCTGTTCTAGCATTTGAGGTGTGAAAACCAAGGGAGGAGAAACTGGTTCTGTAATTGGCAAGTCATTCACAGTCTTTGTTTAATCCTGAGCTGATGGTGTCAAATTTGCAGATGAACTGAAGCTCAGCAGTTTCTCTTTGAAGTCTGGTCCTGAAGTTTTTTTGCTGCAGGCTGGCCACCTTAAGGTCTGCTGTAGTGTGGCCAGGGAGGTTGAAGTGCTCTCCTACAGGTTTTTGTATATTGCCATTCCTAATATCTGGTTTGTGTCCATTTATCCTTTTCCGTAGCGACTGTCCAGTTTGGCCGATGTACATAGCAGAGGGGCATTACTGGCATATGATGGCGTATATTACATTGGTGGATGTGTGGGTCAATGAACCGGTGATGGTGTGGTTGATCTGGGTAGGTCCTGTGATGGTGTCGCTGGTGTAGATATGTGGGCAGAGTTGGCATCGAGGTTTGTTGCATGGATTGGTTCCTGAGCTAGAGTTACTATGGTGCAGTGTGCAGTTACTGGTGAGAATATGTTTCAGGTTGGCAGGTTGCCTGTAGGCGAGGACTGGCCTGCCACCCATAGTAACTCTAGCTCAGGAACCAATCCATGCAACAAACCTCGATGCCAACTCTGCCCACAAAGCTACACCAGCAACACCATCACAGAACCTAACCAAATCAGCCACACAATCACTGGTTCATTCACTTGCACGTCCACCAATGTAATATACGCCATCATATGCCAGTAATGCCCCTCTGCTATGTACATCGGCCAAACTGGACAGTCGCTACGGAAAAGGATAAACGGACACAAACCAGATATTAGGAATGGCAATATACAAAAACCTGTAGGAGAACACTTCAACCTCCCTGGCCACGCTACAGCAGACCTTAAGGTGGCCATCCTGCAGCAAAAAAACTTCAGGACCAGACTTCAAAGAGAAATTGCTGAGCTTCAGTTCATCTGCAAATTTGACACCATCAGCTCAGGATTAAACAAAGACTGTGAATGACTTGCCAATTACAGAACCAGTTTCTCCTCCCTTGGTTTTCACACCTCAACTGCTAGAACAGGGCCTCATCCTCCCTGATTGAACTACTTCATTATCTCTAGCTTGCCTGCATATATATATACCTGCCCCTGGAAATTTCCACTACACGCATCTGACGAAGTGGGCATTCACCCACGAAAGCTCATGCTCCAAAACGTCTGTTAGTCTATAAGGTGCCACAGGACTCTGCTGCTTTTACAGATCCAGACTAACACGGCTACCCCTCTGATACTCTGAACTATTGTAGCCAATCATTTGTGGTAGCTAATACAGATCATTATTTACTCAAAATTGATATTTAATAATTAATAACTGTACTTAAAATGTATCATCATTTCACAGTTCTTGTGCCCAGTGGCCTGGCTTCTCACTCCTATTCTCCTACTTGAAATTGTTGGCCATGAAGCATGTGAGAAGATGCTCTATGCAGGCTATTCCACCATCCTATAGAAATTAAGTGAAAATGATAGTCTTTTTGTAGTATTTGTTTTTTAATCATTCTCTGGAATTCATCAGGTAATTACTTTGTTGTAAGGAATTCTATAGGAAATTAAAAAAAAAAACAACCCTGTGAATAGGGGATTATTCTCTGTTATATTATAAAGGGGGTTACATTAATTGTAGTTGTATCATATTGATTTCATCTGTGTTAAACTACATAGAGCTTTTCAAAACAGGGTACCCTTCAGTCACACTCCCGTGCATGAGAACAGCTGCACAGCATTAGATCCCCTAGCTCCACCCTGTATGCTGCCATTCAGTGAGCTCCCAGACCCCTGCTGCCTGCTCCATTGTGTATTGCTCACAGGCAAAAGTTTCAAATATGGGCTCTTACATTGCATCTTCATGTGCATATGCAAAACCTCCCACAAGAGATGCAGTTTCACAGAGAGGTATTATTTAGGTGTCCGGTTACCCATTTTATGCCCATTTGCAAGCTTCATGCTTGAACAAGTTGTGGCTTCATCATAGGCATCACTGTTAAATTATATTGGCCCTCAATATATCTTATACTTTAGTAGGGCCCTTTATTCAAGACCAGGATAAAGTTTACTCATTTTCATTGAGGAAGTGTTATATATTTCTAGTATAGATGTGGCCAGTTCAGCCACCTTTCCTCATGCTGAATGCCATGTTACTTGAGGAACAATCCCAAGTAAATCCATGAAATCATGAATATGTACGTGTGTAGGTGGCAGAACTGGGCTCAGTGAAATTTGCAGCATCTCTTATGTAAAAAGGCAATCACTGTGTTTGGAAATAAACAGTCAACTCCTCTGAAAACTTCTGATATTCGTGTTGATGAAGTGTTGTATCTTGTACTATAGGTGAATGGACCATCATCTACAATGGGAACGTTCCAGAAACTCTTTGCTGCTAGTCTAGATATTTCTGCCTTCAGTGTGTCTCTGTTGTGTCTGTCTGGTTGTTCATGTTGAATGGTCAGCGTGAGGCAATTGAAGCATTTTATTGAGATTTAGTCATTTAAATTATTTGAAAAAAACAAAGGTTAAAAATTTAATTACATTGTGGGAGTGGAGAACACACACAACAAGCTAATTACTAAAAATAGAAGAGAGATTTACATAGCTGGGAAAAATAAAACTTGGTGGGATGATTCTCACAACTGGGACACTAGCAATAATGTGCCCTGATACCAACATGGTAAGTAGAGAAGTGGTAGCACTGATGAGTAGTCTCTGGCTGTAGGAGGTCTGTAATATTGTCAGACCTCAGAAACTGAGCAGTTAGGCTGAGTGAGCTCTTGTAGGCAAGACCTTTTGGGAAGAGCCAGGTGTTGCTGGAAGTACTGTTAATGATGCAGTAGGTGACAATCTTCTGAATCAGGATTGAACCAGCATCTTGCTGGGGCCCACTGTACTGCTGACTTTCAAATAAGATGCAAAATGCAGTAGCAACTGCCCAAAGAAAGAAGCTGTGGCATGTTTTGCAGATATTCTGCATAACTAATATCCCCTTGCAGTTTCAGATGATATAGCACTTTTACTTTCTCTCCTAAAATATTTTGTAATATTGCTGGATGTCCTGCATATCAGTGATCAGTGAAAATATTTCTACTACAGTTTGTGAAACACTTTGGAATCTTTTTGGATAAAAAGTGCTACAGTGTATAAATGTCATTGATACAGTCTATGTAGAAAAAATAACCAGCAAGAATAGGTGGAAATGTGTCAAAAATATTTACAAAAGCTGAGATACAATTTGATAATGAAGACAATATCAGCTAAATATTCTGAGTAACATACAAGGAATTTAAAACAAAGGATGAATTACAATGGACATTTGTTGTAGATTCCAGGTCTGGAGCAAAGGGAGGATAAAGTATTATTAAGGAGCACACCCCTCAGAACATGTTCCTAAATGAATTAATGGCAAGAAAAAAAATCTAAGTAAGGGTTGATTGATACATTTAGTAGAAAATAATGAGTGATGTACCCTTTTACTTTTGAAGTGTTTGGATTATGATACATTTCTCTGGAAATATGCCACTGTTAAAACTAATTTCTCTGACATTTCTGTACGAAAAGTGCTGGGAATATTTTCCTTAAAAATATATATTTTTAATGACCTTTTCTGGATGTTGTTCTAAGCATAGGACATGATTTTCAGACTTATTATGCACATTACTTTGTGTATCTAATTTATACATCTAAATACGCAATATGAACAGGCAACTCAGATATCTATGCACACTTACAGCCAATTAGATGCCCAAATTTCCATATGCATCAGCAAATATACAGATTGCACAGAGTACTTTATTGTATACGTTAGGCACAGCTAACGTAGGCTCAAATTTAGAAAATATGCTTTGTTATATACAATATATTTAACGAAAGTAAAATCTTACACCCAAAATCCAATCTCTTATTCTGAAAAGATTATTTGTGTGATGTCCTTTTAATCTTGCTGATTCTCAAAAAAATGAAAACAAACCAAACTCAACAAATAATCTTGTCTTGCAGATGTGACAGGTGTACAAACAAAAGATAATATACGGAATATTTTCTAAATATGTGTGGGTGTATCAAGAGCTTAGCTGAAGAACTACATATTTCCTGAATATTTTGTTTGTCAGAAGCTTTACAGCCCTCTGTGTATTATATGTAAATGTAGGTGTCCTAGATGAAGCATACATGATAATATATATTTAGAGATTGCCATATGGTAGAAAATATAGTATTAGGATGGTTCATTCTGAATATAAATGAAATAGAAATTTCTGTTCGCTTTCCATTGGATCAGAGCCCATTGTTACAGGTGTGAAGCATGCTATAGTAAAAATACCCTGTTAACTGAAATAACTCACATCCCAAGAATTTTAAATTCCAAACACAAACACAAACAAAGCAGGAACTTTTGAAAATCTATGATTGGCATGGATAGCAGCTGATGGACAAATGTTTACTCCCCCAGCTAGTCCTAAAAATACTGTCCATACAGATTTTATAAGATGTCCACATCATAGGCTCATCTAATAGTATTCAGTAATTATTATCCTAAAATTAGTAGCAGTATTTCCTTTTCCAACCATGATGTCTAAAGGAGAGGGAGATCAGTTTTTCTGGGGTAGGCTTGTTTCCTGCAGCAGGTGTTCTCCACCAGGCAGAAGCCACGGATAGCATAGAACCAGAAAAGTGTTTGGAGTAGGGAAACCTAGTGTTTTGGTATCCATTGGGGTATGGTCAGTTTCACTAATTCCCCTGTGAAGTCAATTGGTCAGTTTTTGTTTGTTCACAGACTTACAAATGTGTCCTGGTCTTTGCAGCTGCTGAGGTTATTCCCTGTTTCTAAATGGAAGTAGTCTCTCCCTAGTACTTCGTGGGGTGGAGTCCTGGCTTACAAAATAGAAATCAGCTATTCAGACTTTGGATGAGCTGGAGTGTGTACTACCATTATGCCTCTTTTGGAGCTTATAAAAGAGATGTATACAAGAGATTTAAAATGCAAAAAAAAAGTTCCTTTTGTTCTTAAAAAGAAGCAGGCAGCCACAGTGGAGCTGGATTACCACATTCCCTTCACAAAAAGCTTCACTTGTTCAGATTTTCTCTAGTCTTTGAACCCTGCTTTCCTTATCTCAGTTGCTCATTTTTAAACCGTATGTCTCTGCAATTGCTCTCAAGAACACAATACATGTCCAGGTTAAGCAGTGAGAAAGAATTTTGTATAAATTTCAAATGTGCTAACGAGGCAATATGGTCTAATGATTGGGGTATGGAACAGGAACCCAAAAAACCCTTGGCTTGTAATGTAAACTAAGTTACTGAATTCCATTTTTATCCTTGGAAAAATCAAGTGATTTCCCTATACCTCAGTCAGCTCAGGTAGAAAAGCAGGTAAAAGAATGGACCTTACTGACAATCCTCTACTGCTCCTGAACAGACCTTTCCCGGATAAAATCATTAAGTAACATTTGTGCTTGAAGGAGCTATTTACTCCCATCATCTCTTCGCATATAACACCGATAGTTTCTCTGCTGCTAGTGTCATGTTAACGCAAACACAACACAAGGTGGTTGCTAGGAATATAAGTAAATCTATAACAGATCATGTATTTTATGTGTTAACATTTTAAGACTGCTTCCGTATCTGATTGGTTTCCACTGCTGAATAGTCATTTTCAGGCGGAAATGTAACTAATGCTATTAAAGGACTGCAATGGGAATAAATTCAGTGTTTGTGGGAGTTTATGGCAATTTTCTGGATGCTGTATTTGCATCCAGTTTCCTTTTGAATGAATTTGGGCATTTAGTCCTCGCAGCTAAATGATCAGGATCAGATAAGGAGAGATGCTGTGCTCTTCCTGAGAGATGCTGAGTGCCCTGAATTCTCACCTCACAGGGCTTGGCCCTCGCTTACTAACCTACCATATAAATTCTGCTGTCTCAAACCTGTTGGAAGAGCTGTACTGTTTTTCAATCGCCACGGTTTAGATACATCTTGTGGAATCAACTGTACATTGATTTGTTAATGAACTGATGCTAGTTACAATTATATTAAAGTACTTTAGAATGTATAAATGAGTCTTCCTTGTTCTGAGGTTACGTCTACATTGCAGCTGAGAGCGTGCTTCCCTGCGTGGGTAGACAGACGTGCACTAGCTCTGCTTGAGCTGGTGCGCTAAAAACAGCAGTGTGGCCTGAGAGAGCGTGAGCAGCAGCTCAAGCTAGTCATCTGAGTACAAACCTGGCCAGACCACCTGGCTACATATTCCAGTACCTCACTTGAGCCGCTCTCCATGCTACCCCCAGCTACACTTCTATTTTTAGGGCTGGTCTACACTGGGGGGGGTGGGGGCGGGTCAATGTGAGATACGCAACTTCAGCTACAGGACTAGCATAGCTGAAGTTTATGTGTCTTATTTCGACTTACCTCTTGTCCTCACAGCGTGAGATCGACGGCCGCGGCTCCCTCATCGACTCCGCTTCCACCTCTCGCGCTGGTGGAGTTCTGGAGTTGATGGGAGTGCATTTGGAGATGAGACACGATATATCAATCCCCAATAGATTGATTCCTACCCGCCGATCCGGCGGGTAGTCTGGACGTACCCTTAGTGTGCTAGACTGAGCAGAGAGAGTATATTTTCCACATTGGGAAGCATACTCCCAACTGCAGTGTAGACATACCCTCAGTGTAGACATACCCAGTGTGAAAAAGCTTTACAATAAAGTGACTTGAAAAGAGTATCATGAACTCTTAAATTTCATTGTTGCCTAAATTGAATTAAATTGGGTAATATCTAGAATGTTATGTGCATTTTATAAGATAAAGCAAGGCCTGATCCTGATTTTATTGGAATCAATTGGTTCCTTGCTGTTTACTTCCATGGGAGTAGGAGCAGGCTTTAAATTCTGAAGGAGATTAAAAAGAGAACCACAAAAAAGCCCACCCAAAACAGTGAAATCCTCAAATAGATGAATTGTCCCATTATGTCTTCTATATTTAAATCCTCTAGGCTCTTATGGTGTTCTCTTCTGCCCCAGGAAAATTATTTTGCAGGCTAGTTACTCAAAAGCATTTTCTTTCATATTCTTATTCCATGCTTCATTGCCTTTTAAAGTATAATACTAAAAGTTCAGAACTTGCAATATGGAAAATAGAAGTTTTCAAAAGAAATGTCTGAGAGGCTGAAATGATTAACAGCTAAGCCTTAACACTACAGGTCCGTAGGACCAAGACTACCACCACAGAAATCCATTGGTGAAATTCCCGTTAACTGTAGTAAGCACAGGATCAGGACCATAAAGAGGAAAATGACAGAAAAAAAATATGACCCTGAAAAATAGAAGGCTGCTAAATTTTTAATTTAACATTGTTTGCATTATATTAATAACTCACTCGCAAAGTACAGGAAGCAATTCAATAGTTGTGTTTTGCTCTAAAGAAGGATAAGGGCCTTCATTCTTTCATTAATCGCATTGGTGCCCTGAAAGCACAGTCTCTGCAAGGGCTGTCTTCCAGGGGCTCCTCCATTCACAGCTGGGTTTTCTCCTATCCCCTTAAGGGAATGATGTAAAGAGCACAATGTATTAAGCCTTCAGCTTTGTTAACTTACCCTGGTTTCTCTTGTCTATGTCATATAGGGAGAATCCAGAAGAGTTCAGTCTGCTTCCTCAGCACAGCATGCCCCCTCCAGCTCTGCAAAGCCCAGGGGAGGAGCGTGCATGGGATCAGGGGAGTGTGCTGCAGTGGCAAACTCCACCTTCCATTGGCATAGGCTCCCCTATGCTCACGGCGAGAAGTGGATGCTGGGGGAGCATGTGGCCATGTATGAAATATGTATGTTTAGTGTAAGGTAATATTAAATAATATGGTTTGGAACTGAGCAGTTGACTAATAGCAATACTATGCAACAGTTCAGGACAGGAAGTAAAGAATGCTTCATTGAGTTGATGTTACTGGGGGAATCTAAATAGGCAAAATTAAATTACCCAAATTTGGCCAGGGTACTGGAGTGAAACTTTTGCTCTTACGAAAAATGCCCTTAATAGCTGCAAATAATCAGTATCTGAGGTTTGCATCTTACCTGAATGAAGCTACCTCTGGCAGCACTTCAGCATCATGATGGAGCGCTGGCTTAGTCCTATCTCAGATGGAGGAGTATCCCCACTGAATCACAGCATTACTCCTGAGGTAGTCTGTGTTTTCCCTGAATGTCTCACACCCAACTAATCTCCAGAGCCTACCCTGCTTAGTGTTTGAGCTTAGCACGTAGAGGACATACAGCACAGCTGCAAGACAATAAAAAAAATTATGATATAAACCATACAGCTTGTTGATGAGTAGGATCATGATTGGTATTTTAATAAATATTTCTCTCAATTTTGTATAATTGGTCCAGTGGTAAACAGGGTTAGTTGAAAACATTAGCCAAAAATAAACTGGTGACATGATTCTATTTCTAGTTGACTGGTTTTGTTTATTTCATAACAAATAATTTCAAAGTTGATAATTGACAGAACAAATGTTACAGTATTTTAGCCCTAAAGTTTCAATGATCTAAATGTATTGCAATCCGTTTTTGATTTAATGCTTTCCGTGTGTTATTTGGATGGAGACAACTTACTTCATTATTGACAGTTTGTTACTCCTTGCCTGATATTTTCGGGATTATGCTGCTGTTTTCCCTGCAATCATATTGGCAATATACTTGGTAAAGCTCCCATTGACTTAATTGGGTCCATTTTTGTGTGGTACTTTGTATTAGTGTATACACATGATCTTCTGTCTGTTTGGTGCTACTGATAGATATTCATAATTATTATCATTTATTGTGACAGTCACATACTATTAAGAATATTGCATATGTTTATTATAATTGTAATACAACATGTAAGTAATTTGCGTGGGAGATGGCTCAGTGACTGCCTCCATCCTACTGTGCATATTCATAGCACCCCAGTGGAGCAGCACAAGACCTGTGTGTAACACCGACAGACCCCAGTCGTCGTCGGGCAGTATAGAACTGGGGACCTCTGGAGCTTAGGGCGTGAGCCTCTACAGCATGAACTAAAAGCTAACTGCTCTAGCCAAGGTTGTAGAGCAGACTCATTGTATCTCTCTCTAAGTAGTTTCGGTGCCACTAGATGGGACAGAACACCACACCCAGGAGGTGTGTGGTTTACAGATGCACCACTGAAATTCACCTTAAGCTTTATTTTAAACTTTATTTTAAGCTTTATTTTAAAGGGTGAACTTTATCCAGAGTGCTCAAAAAGGGCTGTTGCAGTCAGCACATTTGGATTAGCCTCTAGACCATCAGAGATGAAAAGCAGGTATTGAACAAAATTAGTGGTAAAATCAAATGCATCTTCTCTCTCCCTTGATGCTGGTGTACTGTGTGCCTGTGAACTGATTTTTTTCGGTGGACCAAATATCATGCAAGTCACATGAAAGAGCATCACAGAATGAAGAATATGCATCAGTCAAGCAAGAATAAGGCCTTATGTCTTCTTTTTCTCTGTGTTAAACCTCAGGCACTTCTCTCTGGAACTGAAAGACTAGCAAATCTGAGAGAATAATTTTAGCTTTCTGAGTCTTGTAAATCATTCTGAACCCTGTTCACTGTGCTGGTAGTGAACACATTTTTCTTAATGTGGTGTTAGGTAAACTTCCCCTCTGCTTCTGCGTAACAAGTCTTTTTACTGAACACCAGTAGCTACAAAAGTTGGTGCTCTAAAGATTTCCAACTGTCTTTCTGTCACCCAAGTCTATGCGCATGTTTTTAATGTCTATTGCATTTGGTAGTTTTCCTATTACTGTAATTCAGGGTACAATTCATAGTTACACAGTTATAGATTAGGTACAAAAAATAAAGGGCAAATCTCCACAGATTTTACAGTACATTAGTGTTTTACTGTTGGCGTTGGTTATTGGTAGAGGAAAAGGAGAAAACGATGTGCTGAAAGGCAAAAAAGGTCCATTAATTTGCCCTGAAAACGCAACTGGATTTTTTATTACAGCGGAATTGAAAGATCTGCAAATTGCTTTTATTTCTCCTCAGCATCAGCATTGTTATGAGTCTCTAAAGGAATGTGAAGGACAGTTTAGGGTCAGCATAAAGACCTCCATTGAAATAAAATATTCATAGCAATACAGATTAGTGAGCTCATTTTTAAAAATGAGAAGAGAGCGATATTTGTAGGTGGCAAATGGACATAGTCAAAAAGAAGACAGCAAGCGCATTTGGAAATGTTTAAAAAAGAGTTCAGTAAAGCTCTAGATTTAATGTTCATAAAGTTAAATAAGAAGAAGAATGTGCCCTTCCTGTGATACCTCCTAAAAAGATAACATTTCACCAGTGGTCTTTGAGACACTACCTTTTGCCTGTTCTAAGGATAGGAGAAAACTCAGGTATCTAATACCATTGTGTGGGAACCACTGGGAAATACTGATTTGAATGGTGAGCACTATAATCTAACGCCTTTCAACTCACAGATTTTCACAGCTGTTTACAAACAATCCTCACAATACTCTAGAGAGGTAAGAACATGTTACTAACATACCCAATATATAGATAAAGAAATTGAGCCACATAGTGGTCAAGTGCATTGCCTCACGTCACATAATAAATCAATGGCAGAACTGACAATAGAATCTTGTTTTACTGATTCATATTCCCTATTTCTAAGTATCAGGGTACACGGAAACAGATTAAGGTTATTCAGTCCATCCTCTGCCAGTGCAGGATGGTTAGCATAGTATGTCTTTGTCTCAGTCTACTTTTGAGTAATTAGCCATAAGGCTTTACTCTCTTTCCTCAAAATAATATTATAGACTTTAATCACCCTTATGGATAGAACATTTGCCCTAATGTTCAATTGCAATGTCTCATTCCTCAACTTCACCTTAAAATTTCTAATTATTCTTCTTGCTGTTTCTTGAGCCACCTTAAAGAATTTCTCTTCTTCCTTAATGCTGACACTCTTCCAATTCTAATATATATTATTCTCATTGCCACTCCCTTGTTCCATTTTCAACTCTGCTTTTGTGTGATTTGAGATAACTGTTCTGCCCAAATCAAATTGTACCTGATGCATTTTACTTAATTTCACAAAGCGATCACCCTATTTATGACCTATCAGTCCTCATCCTCAAAGGAAACCTGAATAACAGTGTCAAAAGACAAGTCTGGGAGCTTAAATTCATAATTTTGCTAGGCATTAATAAACGTGGAATGTACAGAGACACTGGATTCATGGCTTATTACAACAATCTATAACCCACTAACAATGCCCCCTCAAGGTGTCTTCCTTCTCCCTTCTTTTCTTCCCCATCCCCTGGGGGGATGTTAACAGGCTACATCACCTTGAATGGACCTGTCATAAACAGACAGTTAAGGGTTAATTCCTCTTTTACCTGTAAAGAGTTAAGAAGGTCACAATACCTAGCTGACACCTGACAGGAAGGACCAATAACGGAACAAGATACTTTCAAAGTTGAGAGGAGAGAAAAAGTCTTTTGTCTGTTCTGTGTGTGCTTTTGCCAGAGTCAGACATCCAGAAAACAACCATCTAACCCTTGCTTAAATTAGTGAATATTTAGATAAGAATGTGGTAGATTTCCTTATTTTTCTCTTTGTCATTTGTTTTGCATAAGAAGGGGAACCAAACTGGGTTTCTTTTGTATAACTTGAAACTTTTGCCCAGAGGGACATCTTCTGTGTTTTGAATCTGTTGTTTGTGCGAGTAGCGTGCATGCTCATCTCAAAGAGGTATTCCTTTCACCCTTTTTCTTTAATTAAAAGTCTTTGTTTAAGAACTTGATTGATTTCTCCTTGTTTTAAGATCCAAGGGGTTTTTGGATCTGAGCTCACCAGGAATTGGTGGGAGGTGAATCAGTCACAGTCCTTCCAGGAAAAGGGGGATCCAGACTGCGGAAATATATAGGGGGAAGACAGAGTTTCCAAATGACTCTTCCATAAACGTTTGTTTAAACTATTTGGTGGTGGCAGCTACTAGAGCTGAGCTGGTAAATAAGCTTAGGGGTTAGCTCATGCAGGTCCCCACAACTGTACCCTAAAGATCAGGGTGGGGGTGACACCTTGACAGAACCCTTGAAATACGTGTTACTGCTTATGCTAAACAGTGTGTTCCACCTTGTAGTTAGCTGTGATGCTCTAGGTATGTCTACAATGTAATTAAGAACCTGTGGCTGGCCTCTGCCAGATGACTCTGGATCATGAACCTTGGGCTAAGGGGCTGTTTAATTGCAGTGTAGACTTTGGGGCTCAGGCTGGAGCTGGGGACTCAGCAAGGTGGGAGCATCCCAGAGCTTGGGCTGAAGTCCAAGCCTGAATGTTTACACCACAGTTAAACAGCCCCTTAGCCTGAGCCCCGTGATCCTGAGTCAGCTGGCCCAGGTCAGCCTCCAGTGTCTAATTGTAGTGCAAACATATCTACTGGGTACCTTTCCCAGACCTGAAGAAGATCTCTGTGTAAGGTTGAAAGCTTCTCTCTCCCACCAGCAGAAGTTGGTCCAATAAAGATTGAAATTTTCTTTTAGTATTTGGGAGCTTTTCTAGACTACATTCACATTTCTCAGGAGCAAATCATTTTCCCATTTCTCTATTACCTAAATCATACTGAAGACACTTTACATGCATATTCTGCTGCTGTATATTCTTTAAAATTACCACTAAACTTTGTCAGATAACTTTGTTTAAGCTAAAATGAATTAGGTAATTCCATTATTAATTTTGAGGCTATTACCTTCTGATGCGCTCATCAGAAACATAACTCTTGTCTTGAGGGAGCTGAAGTAAAGTGAATGCAATTCCTTGTGTGTAAGAAAGTCAGTGTCCTTCCAAAGCTATGACATGCCTGGGCCAGAAAGAGCAGGTTTGGGTGCAGAGAGGACTAAATGATCTGAAGGATAGAAAGAACAAATACATCTTGCTGCTTGCCACCCCAGCTTCCTCATCTTGACAAAGAGATGACAAAGAGTTCACAAATACAAGAGAACATTGGTAGATTCTCATAGGATTTGTATTCCCTCAAGGAAAAATCAGTCTTAAGGAGTATCCGTCTATGCAGGTGTGTGCACTTACACACACACACACACACACATAATGTATTCCTTCTTCCCATGTTGCAATCCATGATACAAATGGTTCTGGTTGCGATTCTGCTCCCAGCAGCCAGCTCCAGGAGTAAACACATTCCCTGGAGAGTTCCACCAGCAAGCCCTTTGCTTGTGGGCAATTTCTTAGGATCAGACTGAACTGAAAAATAAATAAAGCCGAGGTTAAGAAACGTTAAATGATTATGTATTTTGGCACAGCCCTTGTTGTTTAAGGTCAAGCAACTGCAGATTAAACATAACTACCCTTGAAGTGCTGCTAAAAGAGAAATGATCACAATAAAATAAATATGTACTTTTACTGTACATCCAGGTAGAGCTGCTTTATGTAATTGCACATTCTTTGTTTTTATTCTTGCAAATAAAAGAGAAGCATAATCCTGAAGCATCAGATTAGCAGATGTGTACAGCCTGTGTCTTTAGTTCACAATCAAATGTTGATGTAAATGCAGAGGTTTGAACAGAAAATTAGAGGCTTTCAGTGTCCTGCTGTTGGAGTGTGGCAGTGAATCACTGCCATTGGTGATTAAAGAAATACCTGGAGAAGGTTCTTAGACTTTAGTGTGATGCACTAGGTGTGTGGTTTACTGCTGCGCTGAGTGTTCTCTTCTGCGAGGGCAGTTGTCAGTAAGATTGATTAGATAGCTTCACAACTGGTAATATGTAGGTAGATGGCTTTTACTAAAAAGCATAGTCCTCAGTCTGCCAGTCATCCTCCCATAACATGGACTATAGGGACAGAGCTTGCTTTAATTGTGACACTTCACAGTCTAACTTGTCAATCCGCTCCAACATACGTGTTAGGCAAGTAAAAAGTTTTGTTTGAGTTTTTAAATGTAAGCCTTGATCATTTAACAAGGAAAAAGTAAGGAAAACAGAGAGAGAGAGAGAGAATATGAATCATTACCTGATCCACATTGACAAGGATTCTTTTTTATTCTAAATAAACCAAGCTTTCTGTCTATATCAAAGATGAAAATTAAGCCACAAGATACAATATAATTTGATGTTTTCTACTGTCTTTCATGTGAATGGTGTTTCAGAAAGCTTTAGCGTTCAATAATACATTTGTACAGTTGAATAATGTATAATAGCACAGGGAAAGATGTTAAGAGAAGCAAGGGAAACAATATGGGTCACATCCTTAGCTGGCATGAATTGGTGTAGTTCCACTGATGTCATTGAACTCAGTGTTGCTATGCCAATTTACACCAGTCGGAAGCTGGCCCAGTATGTTTACAGTTGAGATTTGAAAAGAGAGACATACTCATTGAGGCAAAGGTTGTTCCAGGTGGTAGGCACAACAGGAGAGAAGATTTTTTGCACCTATAGTAGCCAGATGTAAGACATGACATAACTGAGTCTAGGGCTGCTGTTAGATATGCAAAGGAGACGAGGAATGGAGCAAAGAGACAAGGGATATGAGATAGATTAGAGCAAGCCTCTAGAGGGGATGATAGAACACTGAGAGCAATTTTGAATTAGATCTTGAAATGAATGTCCTGATAAAGAAGAAGGGAGTCAACAAAAGCCTGACACCACAAACAGCAAGCTAATGGCTTTCAGAGGCTGCTGATGACTACTTTAAATTGTGATAATTGACACTCTGAAATCAAGAGTCAAAAGACAGAAAACTATGTGCAACTCACTAAACAGCAAACATCTAGTTATTTAAAAGCAGTAGCCTCTGATCCTAAATAGAATTAGAGAGATATCAAAAACTGGATCGAACAATTCAGGTAATATGAAGTGTTCTTTTTCTAAAATGTACCCAATTAAAGACACCTTTTCTACATGGCAGCTCTTTAAAAGAAGTCTAGCACAGAATGGAGACATTCATCTCTGATATCTGAGGTGAAACGTTCTGTGCAGATCAATTATTGGTATTTATGAACAATAACACTCTGGACGTATTAAGATCTTATTGACCGTAGTGAATTATCTATTGAGGAAAAGACATAGAAAGCGTGTATGTCTAGCATTGACTTATGACAAAAAACATAACCTCTTGGGGTTTATGCAATTTTATATACTGTGCAAATGGTTGAAAACTGCCTGCTTTTGCCATAATCATGTTTATCGTAATGATGTGCACCATGTTATAGCAAGACAATAGTCCTTTATTGCCTCACTAAATAATTTAGGCAATAAATAGCCTAATATTTTCACTAGTAAAATAAAAAAAGCCCTGGCTCAGTATAGTTTTCTATGGTTTAACAAGCTGATCTGAACTGTGGCATTTGTGATGACCAGGGAGTCAACTGCTCACTAGCCCTTTCAGCTAAAGATCCAGATCCAGATTAATCCTTTGTGTAATTCCTTTAGCTACAGTAGTATTACACCAGAAATGACCATGGCAGTGATGTAATGACAGAAGCCAGTAGCTAGTACAAAATTAGAAAAAAATAGATATTATGTCTGGCAAGTCCCATCAGCTGTATTAGTACTTGAAAATTGAGGGAATATTGAGTGGAGTAAGGGGGACTCGAATCTTTTTTAAAAAAATAATGGCATCAGTGGGAGTCTGCTGGAGAAGAACCTCAAGGCCAGGTGCTAAGATGGTTATAATTATGATATTTATAAGTGATGTTGAATACGATTTACCTAATGGAAGGTAGTTCTAGGTGCCTAAATAGGTTGTCAGTATTACTTTAAAGGCTTAGATTGCTCTTTATTTCTTGACCTTTACAAAAGTGTGCTATGTTGGGTAGAAAGCAGCACACTGACCTTCTTGAACCAAGCTGTAAAATGAATAATCTAGATAAGAAGACAAAACAATCTAGGGTAGTGGTAAGTTTGTTTTTTGTTTTTTAAATACGCTGATATAAAGTAATGAAGTAGTGCTAATGAGTGCAACTGGCAACAACTGGAGTCTTCCCTGTGCTGAACTCAGAAAGTCCCTCAGGAGTTTGGCAGTTACTTATACTGCATTGTGTTGGCCAGTGGGAATTCTGTGACCCATCCTTCTCTTTCTGTCAGAAACAAATGCTCAGTTTGGCAAAGAACTATCACACCCTTTTTGTTGACAACGGCCTATATGGATCCAAGGAGAATCTTACTTGAGTTAGACTGTCCCCTATAGTCTGGAAAGTGGTGGTGGACTGGACTGTGTTATTGCCTGGAGTTATCTGTATTTCTCTTTGCGTCTGGATCTTAAAAGAAAATAAAACATTGTCTGAGTCATGATTCCACTGAATATTAGCAAATTACCACAGGATTCAATCATCATCCTCATCCTCATCATAGTATTTAGCCCTATGTTGTTGTTATTGTTATGGAAAAGGATTGTTTTCCCTTTCTATGACTACAGAAATTTATAGAGATAGTTGCAGTACAGAGTCACCTTTCACCATTCCCCAACAATTCGACTGAATTTCTTCATACTCATTTTTTTAAACTCTGTTAAAATTAATTTTTTTTAAATTGTATCTTTTGGCAGCTTGACGCTACTGACTAAGTCCAAGCAAAAGGAGATTAGAGCTATGTAAAGTCCTTCCTAAAATGCATGACTGTGATTTACAAGATATGCTTTAGTGTACCAGCTGAAATTCTAGCTTTATTAGCAACCCTAAAACTTTATAAACTTTGCCTATAACAGGTATGTCCAAACTTTCCTAAATGTGCGGCTCCCATTGGGAAACTGCTGGAAGACAGAGGACCTCACTGAGGCTGCAGTCCAACAAAGCACTTAAGTACGCACTTAATTCCATCTCTGTTTAGCAAGGCACTTTAAGCCCTTGCTTAACTTGATGTGCTTTGCTTAGTCTGAACCTACACCTTATTCGATACCCATTTAAGTCAATGGACCAATTTCTGGGAGAGCTAATGGGAGTTGGCTCAGGCCTGTAGAGCAAGTACAATATTTTTCTAAGATTTATTTTTACAACTAAATCCAAATGAATAATCTGAAATATCTTGCTTGTGTGGCAAAATGACAAGATATTAGAAATACAGCAATTCCAAACCGTTGCTGCTTGTTTGCTGCTGCTTCTTCTTTAATAACTGATCTCTGAGATATTGTCTGTGTTATGACGGTTTTATAGAAAATTTGGGAATGACGAAAAGCCATTTGCCCTGTTGAGACTTATCATTACATCATTTGTCCCAGAACAGCACCTAGTCATTCTTAGATTGATGATGCCTCAAAAATCTTGCCTGCAAAACCATTCTAAGCATTTATTACTGTCAGAACAAAAAAGTGCTTCCTAAAGTCTGTTTTGAGGATATTTTTCCTTAACTTTTACTTACAGTAAGCTTTCTTGTCTCACCGTTGTGCTGTAATGAAAAAGTAACTGAAGCTGACTTTCTCTGCACCAGTTTTCAGAACATATGCTTCAGTTAGGTCTTCCTTGATACTCTTTTTCTCTCAGTTATCATCTTTTTCACCCTTTTGCCTGTTCTCATACTGGAATTTAGGCAATTAATCCTAAAAATTGTTTTGCTGCCCTTCCTTAAGTGTCGTAATATATCTTACAGTATAAAGTGGCTAACACTGAAAATAGTAGTCTAGTGTCAGATAAGCATAGTGAAACTGTAATGTATAATTGTATTGCACAAGCAATGACAGAACTAGAAATTAAAGGATTTTTAAAATAGAACTATTTCCAGCCAGCCATATTTTTTTCAAAAGAAAACCTTTCATACTAAGAAATCTATTTGAATAATTTTTGCTGGGTTAACTTGCTCCTATAAATCTGAGATGAACAGAAGAACATAAGACTAGCCATATTGAGTCAGACCAATAGTCTACCTAGTCCAGTGTGCTGTCTTCTGACAGTGGCCAGGCCAGATGCTTCTGAGGGAGAAAACAGAAAAAGATAGTTATTGAGTGATCCATCCCCTGTCCCAGCTTCTACCAGTCAGAGGTTTAGGGACGCCCAGAGCAGGGGGTTGCATCCCTGACCATCTTGGCTAATAGCCATTGATGGACCAATCCTCCATGAACTTATTTAATTATTTTTTGAATTCTGTTATACTTTTGACCTTTGCAATATCCCCAGGAAATGAATTCCACAAGTTGACTGTGCACTTGTTTTAAACTTGCTGACTATTAATTTCATTAGGTGTTCCTTGGTTTGTGTGTTATGTGGAGGAGTAAATAACAGTTCCTTATTCACTTTCTCCACACTATTCATGATTTTATAGGCCTGTACCATATCACCCCTCATTTGCCACTTTTCCAAGCTGAGTAATCCCTCTGTCTTTAATCTCTCCTCATACGGAAGCTGCTCCATACTCTTAATCATTTTTGTTGCCCTTCTCTAAACATTTCCCAATTCTAATACATCTTTTTTGAGATGGAATGATCAGAACTGCACTCAGTATTCAAGGTGTGGTCATACCATGGATTTATATAGTGGCAATATGATACTTTCTATTTTATTTTCCATCCCTTTCCTAATGGTTCCTAACACTTTGTTAGCTTGCTTGACTGCTGCTACACATGGAACAGATTTTTTCCAAGGACTATCCACGATGACTCCAAGATCTCTTTCTTGACTGTTAATAGCTGTTTTCGCCCCCAGTATTTTGTATGTACAATTGGAATTATGTTTTCCAATGTGCATTACTTTGCAATTATAAACATTGAATTACATCTGCCATTTTGTTGCCCAGTCGCCCAGTTTGTGAAATCCCTTTGTAACTCTTCGCAGACAGCTTTGGACTTAACTACCTGAGTAAATTTGTATCATCTGCAAACTTTGCCTCCTCACTGTTGTCCAGATCTTTTATAAATATGGTGAACAACACTATCCCCAGTATAGATCCTTGGGGTCCTGACTATTATCCTTTCTCCATTGTGAAAACTGACCATTTATTCCTACACTTTGTTTCCTATCTTTTAACCAGTTACTGATGCATGAGAGGGCATTTCCTCTTATGATATGACTCCTTACTTTGCTGAAGAGCCTTTGGTGAAGAATCTTATGAAAGACTTTCAGAAAGTCCAAAAACACTATATCTACTAGATCACCCTTGTCCACATTTATTCACCCCCTCAAAGAATTCGAATGGATTGGTGAGGCATGATTTCCCTTTACAAATGCCATATTGACTGTTTCCCAGTATATTGTGTTCTTCTATGCGTCTGATAATTCTGTTCTTTACTCTCATTTCAACTAACTTGCCTGGCACTGAAGTCAGGCTTATTGGCCTGTAATTGCCAGGATCACCTCTAGTACCTTTTTAAAAAAATGGCATTGCATTAACAATCCTCCAGTCATCCGGAACAGAGGCTGATTTAAGCAATAGGCTCCATACCACACTTGGTAGTCTGTAGTAGGTTCTTTGGTATTCCCTCCCACCTCCAAGAATGTTAAATTTAATCATATTATGGTTGCTACTACCAAATGGTTCAGCTATATTCACAGTTTGTCCCAATCCTGTGTACCACTTAAGTCTGAAGTAAGAAAAGCCTTTCCTCTTGTGGATTCCAGGACTAGCTCTCCAAAAAGCAGTTATTAATGGTGTCTAGAAACCTTATCCCAGCATCCTGTCCCGAGGTAGCAATTGCCCAGTCAATATGCGGATAGTTGAAACGCCCCCATGACACTAAACTGTGGGGTGAGATAGATATGCTGGAGGGTAGGGATAGGGTACAGAGTGACCTAGACAATTTGGAGGATTGGGCCAAAAGAAATCTGATGAGGTTCAACACGGACAAGTGCAGAGTCCTGCACTTAGGATGGAAGAATCTCATGCACTACTGCAGGCTGGAGTCCGACTGGCTAAGCAGCAGCTCTACAGAAAGAGAACTGGGGATTACAGTGGATGAGAAGATGGATATGAGTCAGCAGTATGGCCTTGTTGCCAAGAAAGCTAACGACATATGGGGCTGCATTAGTAGGAGCAATGCCAGCAGATCGAGGGAAGTGATTATTCCTTTCTATTTAGCACTGGTGAGGCCACATCTGCAGTATTGTGTCCAGTTTTGGGCCCCCCACTACGGAAAGGATGTGGACAAATTGGAAAGTGTCCAGCAGAGGGCAACAAAAATGATCAAGGGGCTGGGGCACATGACTTACAAGAAGAAGCTGAGGGCACTGGGATTGTTTAGTCTGCAGAAGAGAAGAGTGAGGAGGGGATTGACAGCAGCCTTCAACTACCCGAAGGTGGGGGTTCCAAAGAGGGTGGAGCTCAGCTGTTCTCAGTGGTGACAGATGACAGAGCAAGGAGCAATGGTCTCAAGTTGCAATGAGGGAGGTCTAGGTTGGATATTAGGAAACACTATTTCACTAGTAGGGTGATGAAGCACTGGAATGAGTTACCTTGGAAGGTGGTGGAATCTCCATTCTTAGAGGTTTTTAAGGCCTGGCTTAACAAAGCTCTGGCTGGGATGATTTAATTGTGATTGGGGTTGAAGTTGGTCCTGCTTTGAGCAGGGGGTTGGACTAGATGATCTCCTGAGGTCTCTTTCAACTCTAATAGTCTATGATTCTATGATTACCATGTCCCATTGATTGTCATCATTCCACCAAGTATCTGTGATGCCTATTATATCAATATCCTCATTTGATACCAGGCATTCAAGTTCACCCATCTTAGTATAAAGACTTCTAGCATTTGTTTAGAGCACTTATAAGAACATAAGAATGACCATACTGGGTCAGACCAAAGGCATATCTAGGCCAGTATCCTGTCTTCCGACAGTGGCCAATGTCAAGTGCCCCAGAGGAAATTAACAGAACAGGTAGTCATCAAGTGATCCGTTCCCTGTCGCTCATTCCCAGCTTCTGGCAAACAGAGGCTAGGGACACCATCCATGCCCATTTTAGCTAATAGCCATTGATGGAACTATACTTAATGAATGTATCTAGTTTTTTTTTGAACCCTGTTATAGTCTTGGCCTTCACAACATCTACTGGCAAAGAGTTCCATGGGTTGACTGTGTGTTGTGTGAAGAAATACTTCCTTTTGTTTGTTTTAAACCTGTTGCCAATTAATTTCATTTGGTGACCCTGTAGTTCTTGTGTTATGAGAAGGAGTAAATAACACTTCCTTATTTACTTTCTCCACACAAGTTATTATTTCATAGACCTCAATCGTATCCCCCCTTAGTCATCTCTTTTCCAAGATGAAAAATCCCAGTCATATTAATCTCTCCTTGTACGGAAACCATTCCCTACCCCTAATCATTTTTGTTGCCCTTTTCTGAACCTTTTCCAATTCCAATATATCTTTTTTGCGAGGGAGCGACCACATCTGCACACAGTATTCAACATATGGGCATACCATGGATTTATATAGAGGCAATATGATATTTTCTGTCTTATTGTCTATCCCTTTCCTAATGATTCCCTACATTCTGTTCACTTGTTTGACTGCCACTGCACACTGAGTGGATATTTTCAGAGAACTATTCACAGGGACTCCAAGATCTCTTCCTTGAGTGGTAACAGCTAATTTAGATCTCATCATTTTATATGTAGAGTTTATATATATGCTTATAAAGTTTGTCAATATTTAGTTGTCTGCCTTCATGTGATGAAAGTGAGTGGGACTCATTTTCGTTTGACTGTTTCTCTTCAGCTCCTATCTGCACATTATCAACTTTGATCTTCTCCTATGTACTAGGATATAGAGAATTCCCATTAGTAATCTTCCACTAAAGGATGTCTCTGTCCAAACCATGTGCTCCTTTACACCTATCGGCTTTCCCCCAGCCCTTAGTTAAAAAATTCTCTACAACTTTTTTAAATTTTATATACCAGCAATCTGATTCTGTTTTGGTTTAGGTGGAGCTCATCTTTCCTGTATGGGTGCTTCCTTTTACGAAAGTTTCCCCAATTCTTAATAAACTTAAATCCCTCCTCCAGACACCACTCATTCAGATACTTCAGTTCTGCCTATGTAACTGGCTCTGTGTGTGGAATTGGAAGCATTTCATCTTAAATCTCTTACCTAGTAACTTAAACTTGGCCTCCAGGATCTCTCACCTACCTTTTCCTATGTCATTGATATCTACATGTGTTACAACCATTGGCTCCTCTCCTGCACTGTACACTGAAACATCCCTTCTATTCTGGATGCACTTAGACAGTTTCTATGTAAGGTTAATATTTTCTTCACAAATTTGTGAATAATTGCATCAGTGGAAAAATGAACTAGAGAGAGTTGTGACTTATACTTGAGAAGGGTGATGAATACAACCCATTGTACACCTGCTCCAGCAAAAATATTAGTTTGGTTTCAAAGCTGCATCAGTTCCCAGAACACTACAGATCTGGTTTGCTCGGCAGCTTGACCTATTCAGACAGAAGGTCTAGGCTGCCATGATACAGAGATGTGACAAGATACGATATTTTTCTGTTTTGTTTTGGGTTTTTTTCCCCAGTAATAATTAATTCTGTATTATTTCTTATACAGTCGGGATTTCATGTTAAAGGGTAAGAAGAGGGATAACCTTTACTTGTCACAGGAAAGTGATTCAGTGCGTTCATTACTTCAGGGCTATCATCTGTCATAGAGTAATTAGGTTTGCAGTCCACACACAAAAGGAGTAAGCACTTGATCAGGGCCCCCTATCTCGACATGTTGATACGGTTGCACTGGAAGAACTAAGAAGTTGTGGTTACCAGTGTTGAAGAGAGATAGCAAGGGCAGCTTTTCCTGCATTCCCCTAGTGCAGACAAAATAACTTCCCTACATTTCCCAGCTTGGGCAGTGCATCCTCAGCATGGATCAGTCACTCAGCAACCATAGTTTAGCCCAGTGGTTCTCAAACTTTAGCAACCCTGGGACCCCATTTTGATTTTAAAAATTTCCGTGGACCCTCAAGCGTCCTGCTCAGCCCCAGGCTCCACCCCCACTTCATCCCAGCCCCAGTTTGAGAAACACTGGTTTAGCCCGTAGAGATATGTTATTGTAAACAATGAAAATACAAGAGAATTGAGAGTCTGCAGTATTGACTGTGCCATGGGAAACATAACCTTTCACCATCTCACTTATTGTTTAGTATCACATATAGGGATGGAAAATCTTTGCCACGTGATGATCCATGTGCTGTGAGTTGATGGTCTTAGTGCAATTTTTAGTGGAATAACTGCTAACGGAGGCCAGTGCCAACAGTTTTGATGGTAGATTTGCAATGGGGACATTAGTCCACTAAGACCTGAACTGAGACCACCACATTCCAAATCTCCCATCACAAATGTTGATCCTAGTCTCCTTGTTATCAGTTACTGCAGAGAAGAAGTGAATCAGATTACAAAATGAACTATCCTCAGAGCCCTGGAAATAGTCCGTTCAGACCAGGGCTCGCACACGAGCGCTGAACCCAATCCAGTTAAAATCGACAGGCATCATTCCACTGACTTTCCTGAGCTTTGCTTTAGGCCCGTTGTCAGGATGGAGTGGGGCAGATCACAGTGATGTTCCCTAGGCTGTATCTCTTCTGTGCAGAGAGGGCTTCAATCTCCAGGGATGTCCATCTGACACTTTTCAGATTAATAATAAATTCACATTTTGGGAAACATACAGATCTGGGTATCTGCGTATCTGCAGTTTTAGAAGATGACATGAAATTGATCGGTGTTAAGTATCAGAGAGGTAGCCATGCTAGTCTGGATCACCACATGGATCTGACAAAGTGGGTATTCACCCACGAAAGCTTATGCTTCAATATGTCTGTTAGTCTATAAGGTACCACAGGACTCTTTGTCGCTTTTTATGAAATTGATTATTCACCAAATATATGATGGGGCTGCTTCCAGGCACTCACTCATGTAACTTAGTACAGGATTCGGAAATATGCAATGAAGTACTGAGGGCTGAAATTTGGCCTTGATTGTTCACTCAAACTACTAGGGGCTTTCAAAAGAAACAAACCAAGAGGGGAAAGCCTATTTAAACTTTTATTATTAACTCTTCCGAAACAAATTTCTGACAAAGATTTCTGTTAAATTTACTGGGCTTTCCTACAGAACAACAAATTTAACTAGAATGGACACCGGTGTCTTGTGCCCATCTTACTTTTAGACATTGCAAATATATCAGATATTCAAAAACATAGTGCTGTAATTCAAACATGGACCCAAAATCTGTTCTTAGCTACCCCATTGTAAGCCTAAAATAGTTCCATTGTGTTCTACCAGTGTAACTGAGTGGAATTTGAGCAGTGGTAGTTTACAGTATACACACTCTCTTGCCTTTCCTTTTTAAGCAAAATGGACATCTGTTACAGAACTGTCAGATATTTGGTAAGAAATATCCCCAAACTTCTGCCTCTCCTTTGAATGCACCTTTGCTTTGTTTGTGTTTTTTATTTTTGTTTTTAAGAAATTGTTAGATCACTCTTTAAGAGGGACATTTTTTTCCTTCCATTTCTCTGCTGAGGGTAAACTCAGTTCTGTACTCCTTCATTATTAATACAGATATTGTTAGACAGATAGGAAACTTTGTTGTCCTAAACTGACATTCAATGGCTTTTCTACCTCTCAGAAACAGATCAACAAGTATAGAGGCCTCCAGTGTGCTAAGAGATGCATTTGTTTGCTTTCCAGGATCAGTGGTTTTGGCGTGTTAGAAACAACAGGGTGATGGATGGATACCCCATGCAGATTACCTACTTCTGGAGGGGTTTGCCTCCAAGTGTCGATGCAGTCTATGAAAACAGCGAAGGGAATTTTGTTTTCTTTAAAGGTAAGAAGGGCAAGAAATCTAGGTGACATTTACAGGCCTGCCGACACCTCATAGAAACATTTAAAAACTTTCTTCTTATAGTGAAGTAAAATTTTATTTATTTTCACTAGTGGCTTGTCATACCCTTTGCAAATTCAGAATGTAGAGAATTAGCAAATAAGTGAACAGATAATAAAAAACCAGCATCTAACATACTTTGCACAGTGGGCAACTATTGTTATCATTAATGATAATACTTCATATTAGTGATTTTGGGGTATATTTTGTAAAAGTAGGTAAGTCTTACTAGTAAAGACCATACAGCAATGATCTGCTATTAAGTCTTTGCTCACACTTTTTGTGCGTGAACTACAGGTTGTCTGGATTAAGAAAGTATGAATGAGTGAGTTTCTTTATATTTTTTTCTAGTTCTCTTTCTTCATTTCTCTTATTACTAGGGTATTTGCATATTTCTAAGTGACATCTGTTCCTGCTGTGTATATTTTATCATGTGTTATGTGTGCCACATTGTAATTATTTGGTCTGGAAATTATGATGCTACAAATTTGAAGTGGGAAATGAATTATTAACAGATATCCCGGTTTCATGCAAATGTCCCTAGTCATTTTTTAAAAAAGAGGAAAAACCTCAGAAAATAATGTTAAGTGGATTGAATTGTTGCTAAGCAATAAGTAACTTTTTTTTAAGTTTTACTCCAGGCATCAGCTGTTCTTTAAAATTAAAGTTCTTAAATATGCATCTAATTCAGATTTAATGTGAAAATTATACTTTATGGTAGATAAATAGTAGTTTATCATTGGAACCTGTTCATTTGAAATGGAACCAATGTAAAATGTAATTACTTTATAAGGTAAGAACTGTGAAAACAAAGGAGAATGTGATTTGAGAATAAAGAATCCAGTTGTGAAGCTATTAGAGTTAACTATATGGATTGCGACTGGCTCTTTTGTTCTTTTTCATATAATTATGCCTATGAAAAGGTAGAAGAACAGTGCAGACATTTTCCCAGCCATTTTTTCAAAATATGAAAAAGGTTATTAGGTCAAAAAATGGACCCACCTGTACTATAGTAGAACTAGCGTGGAGGTACAAGAAGCATTTCATTCACTACTCAAGTATGGTCACCTCTAGAGTGTGAAGGTGTAATTGTAATTGTGCAGAAATACAACACAACAGTTTAATACAGGCAATGATGATGAAAAGAACTTGCACCTTGTTTGAGACATAGAAGTTACATGTCTTTGTATTTACTTTATTTACTATATGATAGCACACAACACGTGCCTTTTATGTCTGTATGCATGTGCTAAATTCCAAAGCCAGCTCATAAAATGTATACCATATGATAAACTGAATTTTATTCTCCACTTTTAACCTTTTCAATAACACTCTGCCTTCTAATCTTTCTCGATTATGTCCAGTGTTCCAAACCTATAAGCAACAGTTGGCATTTTCTAATATAAAAGTTGTACTGTACCACAAAAAAGATTGTCATGCATCCCTCTACTCCCCTCCTTCCTAATAAAGCAGTAGTAGGAGGGTGTTATGACTGAACTATTCAGCAAGCAAGAGGCAAAGATCTGTCAGTCACAGGTAGTGTATAAGTACCAGTCTACTCATTTCTTCTTGGTTTTTACCTTCTACATGCTGGAAGGGTAGAGCAGCAGCTGTCTCAGTATTTCACCCCCTGTGCTCTCTTTCATTCTGCCTTATTCGTTCTTTTCCTATTCTAGCCCAAGAAAAGATGAAGAAGCATAGAAGCAAGGATAAATGGAAAGAGAGAAAAAAGCAGCACACAGGAGACATCAACTCTCCTGTGTCTGCTCTCTCCAGGGCCCCAGTTACACAGAGAGTAAAGCAGCTACCTCCTATAGCTGCTTCCATCCAGTAACCAAGGAATCAGGGAGGAATAGACCAATGTGCTGCATATCAGCTCCTCAACTCCACCTCTCCTCACCTTTCAACCTAGCCACATTGTTGTAGGGTGTTGGTTCTATGTAGATCCCTGGTTAGGTGTTTTCTGTCTGGGTTTCTGTAGGGTTGCCCATCACTGTGTATTTAGAACCTCTCTCTGTCCGTGGCCCAGTGGATTTCATATGCCCAGCTACCACCAACTTTCTTTTAACAAATGTGTCAGCATTTCCTGGGCCCTTAAGTCCATTTGTGTAAACTCCAGTAATCATAAGTAGTTTGCACAGATGAAAGTCATAATATGAAGTAAGTTATAATGTGCAGGCTTAATTCAGCCTGCAGAACCTTAATTTATGGTGATAATATGAGAAATAGAAAGAAATCATTTTAGCCCCCAGGCCATGGATGAGTTTATAAGCATGGCAGCTAAGAAAGCGGAAAAAGCTCGGTTTAGCTGCAAATGGAACTGAAAATTGAGATGCAAATCAATGAGACTCAGTGAACACAGAACCTCATAACACCTTTTTACACAGTCACTTTTTAGGGTGCTTGAAGGCCTAGGGTCCTTTTCCCTCATAGTGATCCCACTCTGCCTATTGCATTCATTAGCGGATGATTCCCACCATACATGGCCTGAATTTCAGTACAGAGAGCAGACGCAGGCCTTCCTCAGTATTCCTTAGATCCAGGACACCAGGATGCCTGGGAGTACAAGCCTTGCACAGCAAGAACCACAAGACCCTTGTTTTCCTATAGCTGGAATCCTCAAAATGTCAGTACTCTCTTTTATTTTTTAATGGCCTCTTGCTGCACTCTGCCATCAAAGGCATCACCTCTGAGAAATAAAGACCAGCCATTGTAGATCCTTGGCTACTGTCCCATGGGACAGAAACACACAGTGTTCTCTGAAGATCTAGATTGTATATTTCCAATCAATGCCATGCTCTTTTCTGCCTTCTCCGCCAGCTTTGCATTAATGTGTGTAGAGCAGAGGCCAGAAAGTAGGTTTCTCATTCTCCAAGGCTCATACTGTTATATTAGTTGTGTTAGAAACAGCCCACTTCCCCTTTGTTTTCAGAATCCTCCACAAAGATCTTGTCACCCTCTGTTGAGCTGGATATAGAGGTCGGGTGCATTCTTGCCACATCTCCTCAATTGTCAGCTTATTTCTGTGTGTAGTATACAGATCCACAAGGATTTCCGTTTTCAGCCAGTGTTATTTGTGCCTCTGAAACTGGGGTGTAGAAGTCCATGCAAAGATCAAACTGTTAGACCTCTGTAACTCTCAAGAGAAGATCAAGATAAAGTAACAATAGACTGCAGAGTTCCCTAAGGACCGTCTTCTCCAGGCTCACCGTCCTGCATCATAGTAATCGTCTCCCTTACATTGTAGTCAAAGTTGCAGATAGAAATTACCGAGCCCATTCTTTAAGTCTATCTTCCTTCCCTACTCAGTGAACCAAAAGGATATTTACCTACTATCCATCTGCTGATCCAGGCTTTGTTTATTCTTCTTTGCTTGTCCGGTGCAGGGACAGAATCATTCAGTAACTTATGGGCCATGGATACCAAAATAATTTGTGTAAAGTATAGATACAGTTCCTTGGGACAGAAGCACAGACCTGGGATAAAATTTAACTCCTCCACTTATGGTGCCTAGAGATCACGCAGGCTTAACAGTCTGGTGGCTGAGCAGAAGCAGTATTTATAACCGTAGGTTTCTTAGAGGAAGTCTCTGGTTGCTTCTCTTGAGGTAAGTAACGCTCAATCTCAACTACAACACATATAGTACTCTCAAATCTCTACTTTGTGCTGGAGAAAGAGGCGAATATGTATTTATGCTTCCTTCAGAACATCCTCTGCTTCCTATGGGCAGGCTTCAAAAGGACCTCAAGGTGAATTTTCCATCAAAATTTCTCTCTTTTCTTGCTTTGGAGGTTTTGTTATTAAAAGGAAGTAGGTGGACTAGGACTTATATGATTGACAGATCTTTCTCTCATGTTTTCGGATCTATGGAGCAATAACACTGCCGTTGCCCATAGGATGGGAGAAAAGACGATTCAGTCAAACACAGTTGTCAGTAAGCAATCTTCACCTTGTTTTTCCCAGTAAAATTGCACTGATTCAAGGTCAAGGACAAGCAATATGCAACCTAGCCCCAGTGGCATTTTTAAGATGCAGCATCTTGTTGGACAGAAAAGCCTGCTTTCTGACATGAGAAATCTGGAAACAACCCTTTCTAATTCCATCTCAATGATCTATAATGTATTTGATTTGGGCCCTCAATGTTTAGGAGACAGCAGACCTGAAATTTGAAACAACTTGATTATTAGAAAACCTACTTAAGATACTTTTTTTAGGTTTTGAGGGTTTGGTTTTATTTGTTCGTACTCAGTCATCTCTCCCTCCGCCTGTGCAACTGGATTAATGGCACTGAGGCAATACTGCTTTAAAGAAGAAGAAATATAAAATAGAAGCTAAATAAAAATCTTTAAAACAAGCTTACATTTTCTAGCAGACTTATGCTGTTAAATACAAGGCGCATGCAGATGATCTGTAACGGTGGTATGGTATGCAGGTGTTATTTGCATTCCTTTGAGACAGTATTCATAATTTACAGCTCTGCTATCCCAAATTCATACTAATAAATACTATCACCACATCTTGCTGTGTATTTTCTGTACTGTCTGTCTGTGGAGACCACTGATTTTAGGGGCATATTTAATAAATTATGGCTACTTGTAAAAAATTTGCTGCTTTTGTAGAATCAAATCTCCCTTTCCCCGCAAAGCATTGAGACTTTTTGGTTTTCAATGGGAACTAGTTTTATGTCCCTTCAATTTACATTAATATTTATTTATACAAGGAAAAACATTTGTAAAAATTCAGTAGCACACTTGGAAAGCATGGCTATAAAGCAATGCTTGCTGTTTTTGGGAGTTGAAGACACACAGCCTTCTTTCTTGTGGCTCATAATGCATGCAAGGTATGTGGTATAACATAGAAGGCTGCTTATAAAAACCAGATGTTTATATTCTTATTGTTAGTCAGTACTGGCAGCTATACTGAATAATGATAATAAAATAACACCAGAAAAATACATATGTATTTATAAAATGGCAAAAATGTAGATAGTAAAATTTATTCCGTGTACCTTTTGGAATTTAAATAGTGTTAAAAATGAAACTGTCAAGACATCTGCGTTGTTGAAACCTATGGCCAGCCAAATGTAGCAATGGAAAAGCTGTTATAAATTTCGCACTACCACTGCCACCATAACTCTCAATAATTCTTATCCCACTACTTTGACAGTTTCATTTTGAAAGCTAAAATGTACTTGTAGTGAGGCATCACGAAGCAGTAAATAGGGAAGTGACGGGATCCAGCTAGATAAATAGAAGGACTTGGAAAAGTTTAGAGGAAAAAGGGAGGAGGACAAAACATACTGGGATTGAGGTACAAAATATTTAGAATGAGAACACTGGGGAGAAGAGAGTTCCAGAATGTGAATGAGGAAGACAAAGAGATATGAAAGGAGGTTTTTTAATGGATTTTATTGCTATGAGTAGATTTTTTCCTAATATTTGTTATATTAAATACTTTAAATACTGTACACAGTACTTGTAAAATGTACATACCATAATTCTATTTTTGCATAATGATGGCATGAAAAAAATACTCCACTAGTTCTTGAGAACTCAAGAAACCTTTGATTAATTTACATCCTGATTATATACAAAAGGGAATGTAGTATAGTTGATCTCTCCTCTGTGGTTGGTTGTAATGGTCAGTAGATAATTAAATAGTCTAAAATAACCAATATTTACTAGCAAAACCTCAGTATGCTAAAGCAAACATATATATTCTTTGTTTTTGTCCTGTATTTCTAATCAATTTTCAGAAAGGCAGCAATAGATTTTCAAAGACTTCAGGTAGTTAAAATCACAGTCCATTTTTTTCAAATTGTTTCCCTGTGGTGTTGGGTATTTAGCTAAGCATTACTGCAAAAAACTAAAACATTTTGACTTTATCACTTGCTTCATTCTCAGCCTGTGATCTTACCATCCTGCTTGTTGTTATATTAGGGAATAGATGGTGAAAATGAAACAGTCGGAAGATGGACTAAACTTTATGAAACAGAGTGATTTATTAAAATCTATAAGAATAATAAATCCACAAACCAGACCTGCAAGGAACAACTTTGTAAAATAAATGTAGTGCTTGCTGCTGCCAAGGAGATAGGTCACGTGCCTTATCATATGAGTGACCATGTATCTGGAAGAAGGATCACACCATTATTGTTCAAATAATGTCTGGTATTCTTTCCTTATTTTTATTGTAATCATAATGAATAAACAGGTCTTCAGTACATTGTTCCTATAACTTATAAAAGAAACTAGATATAGACTAAATGAAAGCAAATAATGAGTAATGTGACTTAACCACTCATTTGGATACAATTTTGAAGTCACTTCAAATTAGCTCATTAAAACTAGAAATAAATGAAATTAATCCCAGCTACAATCAAACTCTGATCTGTAATTTAAATCCCCCTTAGTATTCAGTTCTGAGTGTGAAAGCTTCAGATTCTTGCTGACACTCTTCTGAATTGTAGTTCTCCTCCCACTAAGTGCTTCCCTGACCAACAGTCAACCACTTTCCAATATCATTTCTCCACATGAGGAAGAACAACAACAACAAAAAGCTGCAGCCAGACAGAACACTTAGGTTTCTTATTTATAATGCTTCCCATTAATAATGGTCACAGTTATAGCAGACTAAACATATCTTAGAATGCAAATATTAAATGCTCTCTAGTTATAACCAATAGAGGTCTTGCCCATAATTGCTAAAGTGCTCAGTGTCCTACAGTCTCAGGTTTAAGTTCTCTCCAGTTACCCTCAACAGTAAATTTCCTTAAATAGAAGGAAGAAATTTGCTAAGGAGGATTTCATTAAGAGTTTCACTCTAGTCTTGCCTTGCTTTTGTCACACATGTGCCTGCTCCAGCACCCCCTGAATATACAACAGATATTCGGCTCAGTTATGCTGTCCTTTTATAATATTCATGTTCATCCCAGTTATTTCAGGGTTTGATCATGCATATGTGAGAGCAAAATTTGACTCATTGGATACAGTTGGCAATTATCATTTTCTAACAACTACTCTTTGTGAGACATGGAAATAGTAATATTGCATACATTGTAGAACATGCATCTTCATGCTGCTCAGCAACTGTCATTTTGAATGATCTTCTAAAACAGAAATGACCTGGCACAGTATCATTCATTGAACACCATCTGTTGTTTGCACCATAAGTACCAACTGGAAGGGTCCAGAAAACATGATCCTTCTCTCAGTATTGTACTTGCAACTATGATCTCTTTCTGAAGCCATCCATTTATACAGCCAAGTGAACCTGTAGTTTTGAGACTCAGAGGTATAATTCAGCTGAGAAAGAGAACTGCGAAATACTAAAGATGTGGCCACCTGAAATGAATGTCTGAAACACTCAGGATAGAGCCTTATCATCCCTAGGATTAAGTTTTGTAGAGCATCCTAATTAAATTAAATGTAATGGCCTTTAGGTCAGCACAGACCTAATCTTTTGTGGATTTCAAAGGATCACTCTTCATAGACTAACTCTTCTTTATTTTCTATACTTTACAAAGCTCCCTGCAGGTCTTCTCTGAATGCTTTCTTCCTCTTGCCTGGCACATGCAATAGCTCTGAAGATGATCAGTGTTTCTCAATGTGTAATGTCAATCTGGCGTCTTTGATTGGCTGTATCACGTCATCTTCATTTCCTCATCTTCCAAATATATACATGCTAACAACCTATAGAAAAGAGACTTGACAACACCTTTCTGTTTTACACTGAGCGTCCCCTGCTAGAAATGGAAATGTAATCATGACTTACTTTCTTCTAGGAAATTTCTAGAGAAGACACCAAACTATGCAGTTGACAGTTTGAAAATCTGGTTCTTGTCTTATTGCATGTTGGAAAAGTAAACATAAATTATCTTTGTTATCTTTTTAATGAAGTAAAAAGTTCAAGTTTTATGATGAACATACATGTGGGTTCACCACTCTTTTCCTTGTGATTTCTTTTGTCACAAAGGTGCTGATAGCTGCTTCAGTATTTCTAAGGCCACATTAATGTACATGTGCCTGATGAATTTTCTACATTTTAAGAAGAGAGAGTCTGGTTATATGTGTCTAGGTCTCTCTATCAGATGTGAAATGAAGGGAAGTCTTTCCATAAGAATCTTCTGTAAGACACCTTTCAGAAAGCCTTTGTTTTCATTATTGGAAGGCAGTATTAGGTTCACAGTATAGGAGCACACGATGGAGAATATGAGAAAACTAGGTTGAATGACAGGAATTTTCTAGAGCAACTATAAATTTCACATGTTCACACTTTTTTCCTCTGGTGCTGATACACTGGAAAATATACTGAACCAGGCTTCTACAAATGCCTCCTAAAGCCAAATGCACCAATAGTGACCTGGGACTTTGTGTCAGGAAATGTATCCTCAGGCAAGCTGGAATACCTCTGCTTGAAAGTGCGGGTGACAAGCAGCTGCAAAGAAACTGATAAAAGATTTACTTTGCAAACCCAGCATGGGAGGGATTAAAACTGTATCCCCTTTCCTAATTAAAAATGTGATGAAAAGAAAAGCATGCTGTAAATTGCTGAGGTACAAGTGAGGGGATAAAGCCTTCCTTTACTTTTTTTAAGAATTCCCTTATTTAATACCACAGAGGGATAACTAAAATATAAAACAAACTGGGAATACAGCTTTCTAGATTTTCCATCCCAGTGACTCTGGCATAGACTTGATCCTAGGTCTTTGGGGCGAAGTCAAGTTTCCTTATAAAATATTTACATAAGATAGTGCCTAAGGGTAGATAAGTGTTTGTGAAGCAGCCTGCCCAGCCACATAGTTAATACAATGACTAGTATGGACTGCCACTCTTATGTCTGTCATGTGCCACTGGGCTATCTGCAAAGACGTGTAGCTAGGCAAATGCACTTTGAAACATCTTTTCCATTGGCTGTCATAGATAAGGGTGTTTCTGTATATAGTGAGTTAGGAGGGACAAATATCTGGTTTACATTTTTTGGATCAGTTTCACCACTGATTTTTTCCAATTTAAACTAGTGTTAATGGTCATGGTTGAAACTCCACTTATTGGCAACTTAGAAGTGATTAATAGGATGGTTATGGCTTCAGAAAGGGAGACGTTGGCTGAAATAAAATCAGCAGAGGCAAGTCCACTGATGCACCAGCTCCACTCAAGGGGTCCTATTGTGGGGAGCTGCAATGAATTTCAGATGAGTTCCACCTGTTTTATGCCAGGTCCCTGACCACTGGTCTTCGTTCTCTCTCTTTGTATGGTAAGGCCCAAGAGGTTAGTAATTTTCATTACCTTTCTCTGGACCTTTTCTGTTATGCCAGTCTAAAGGATTGCCAAGCTGTTGACAGGCCTTCTAAGTAATAGTTATTCCTCTCACAGATTAATATTGTTATTAGTAATAACATTTTTAGCAACATGCATGTCCATAATGTTATATATAGAGAGAGAGGATAAATACATGGTCGCTACCCAATGGAGCTTACAACGTAGCATAAACACAACATGACATCACACAGGGACAGATGACATAAGACAAAGGAAAAGGGAAGACACTGAACAAACTAAGATTTTGGGATGTTACTAATCCTAAAGTATGCATCATATTAGGACTCCTCCTCCACCTTTTAAAATTAACATACATTGTCTTAGATTGCCATGAGAATGTGAACCCTTATTGAAGTGACTGTTGTAAGAAATCTAGTGATGATCTAGTCTGACCTCCTGCATAACACAGGTCATAGAATTTTCCCCAAAATTATTCCTACAGCGTCTCTTCTGGAAAAAAAAAAATCCAGTTTTGATTTTAAAATTGCCTGTGATGGAGAATCCATCATGACCCTTGGTAAATTGTTTCAATGGTCACTTACCCTTAATATTAAAAATGTACATCTTATTTCAAGTCTGAATTTGTCAAGCTTTAACTTCTAGGCATTGGATCATACTGTGCCTTTCTCTGCTAGACTGAAGAGCCCTGTGATGGGGTGTATAAACCCCACACTAGAACTGAAGGGGGTTAAGGAGCAATTCTAGACCCAAAAGACCCTGCCCAGCCACACCTGCAGAAAATGCTCTAGCTAGAGATGGCGTTTAAGAGGGAGCCAAGCAACTCAGAAGGGGCCTGACAAGGCAGAGAGAGGTGATGAGTTTGTAGGAGTTGCTCAGGAAAGAGAAATAAAGCTATGTTACAAGAAAGAAAAGGCAATTTTGTAGTGGAGGAAGTCAGTATCCTCCTGGGACCTTCTGCAGACTTCTGTGACTTGGGAGGAGATTGGAAGGAAACAGATGCATAGGGGAAGCTGGGGTAGTAGACTGGTGGAAAAGATTGAGTGGTGAGGAAGAGGAGCACAGATTATAACATTTTTGAAAGTACTAATGTGTCTTAGGCACCCAAGTCACTTTGGTGCATCTGAAAATGTTTCTCAAAGGGTAAATTTTTCTTCCAATTGACATCAGTGGCAAAACTCCCATTGAATTAAATGGGGCCAGGATGTCCTCATTTCCTCTCTTTGCATGCCCAATGGAAGAAAAGTGATAGATGATATGTTCAAATAGTTTCCTAAAATACTTTAAAAATGAACTAGTGTATCATGTGTAAACATTTTAACTCTCTGTATCACAATTAGAGCACGTGGTAATAGGAATATGTGGTCTCTAGGAAAATCAGAATTTCTAGGAGTTATGCATTTTTTTTTAATCTAAATGTTTCCCTATTCAGTTTTACCCTGAAATTCACTCTGCTTCCCATGTGAAAAACAAATCTGTTGTGTAGTGTTGCTCTTGTAAAATGGATTACATTACACCATCTCCCGAGGTGACTTCATTTGCAGTCTGAGTATAATTCTTATGTGGCTTATCTGCACAATTTTCTGGGGTAGTACTGAATAAAAGATGCTGTACAAATATAAGATATCTGTCGGCCGTATCTCATTTTATTTTTCAGTGGCTTCATTCATGAAACATTTTCCAGTTTAATATATTTAGCAGGATCAGCATATTGCTTTATTCGTTTGAGTGTCTTTCTTATTTCCTTAGAATATTTTAATTGTAATACTGAAAGCTCTGGAAGTTAACATATATATCTGCTTTTGTTCAGGTAACCAGTTCTGGGTCTTCAAGGATACCACTCTCCAGCCAGGGTACCCTCATGATTTGATAACACTTGGAAGTGGAATTCCTCCCCATGGTATTGATTCAGCAATTTGGTGGGAGGACGTTGGGAAAACCTACTTCTTCAAAGGAGATAGGTTGGTAAAGGAATCCTAGAAGGAAATTATTTGATGTATTAATGTCAGCCAAGACACATTTGTTGTTGCCTCATATTGCCCCAACGAAACAATCTAATCCATTTATATTATTAAATATTAAGTGTGGGTGCAATTCGCCCTGGTACAGAGGGCCATCACAAGGCATACGCATTACTTAAAGCCTATTGTGAGGACTTAAATGGTGCCTTTACTTGTGCTATTCTTCTACAAAGAGCTGAGTTTTCCTCTTCAATATCTGTAATTTATTTCACCAAAATGCTGGGGGGATGAGGCAGGGGTATTTGAAATCTTCCCCCTCCCCCCCAAATTTGAGGCTTCTTTTCAGATTATTTTACTCTGAGTTTTTATATTTTTCTTTGAATTTTCCAGAAAAAATTTTGTATGACCTCACTGAAATGTTGAGTCTCCTTTATTGATGGGCAAGCCTTTTAAGAACAGCAGGAAATTCAGAATTTCAACTATTTTAAACTTGAATATTCAAAGTAATATAATTAAAATGTAATATCAGTTTACTCACTCATAGTTCTCTGATCTTCAATCTTAACTTCCATTTTCCTCATGCCTCCCCTCCCTTCATTTCTAATCCCTACCGTATAAGCAGGAAGGGCCTGATCCAAAGCCTGTTAAAGTTCATGAAAATGGCTTCTGTGCTACTATTTAGAAATGAGGTCTGAAAGGGAAAAAAAGTCAGAGAACTACTTGAGCAGTTTAGGATCATGGTTTAATTGAATTACTGTTAAATAAAGTTTACAGTCCCTTTACAGGAGGCAACATGTGCTTGTGGTTAATAAAGCACAGAACCGAGAGGTAGGAGATATGTGTTTTGTTCCAGATGTGAAACATATTTGCTGTGTGACCTTGGGCAAGTCACTTAACAACTCTGTGCCTGGCTTTTTACATCTATAAAATTAGGCTAAGAATATTTATCTACCTTACAGGCCAGAGGAGTAATTGTTTTGTGAAGCACTTTAAGTGATGTGACTTTGTAGACATAAAACACATTAATATTATTAAAATTATATTTGTGTGTGTTGCTTTCTTTGAAGCACCTAGCTTCAAAAAAAGATTATTATTACTATTATTACTACTGCTATTACTCTGTGTTGTTTGGATCTCAGTATTTTAAGACATTGAAAGTATTGTTGGGTATCTTAAGAAATATATTTGAATATGCTGTACAGTATGTCAATCATACTGCTGTTAACCATACTGGTATTTTGTTTGTTTGTTTTGGTGGAACTAGGTTAATAGTATGCTAAAGAGCACCACAATTTTTTTAAAAATATATAGATAATCTTCAGATTTCTGTAGCATTCTTGGGAAAGGAAGTAGGCAACTGAACCAAATTTCTGGTGTTTGAAACATGTTTTCTTTCAAATGTATTCCAAACAATCAGCATCCACTGTGAACAAAAACAGTCCTACAGTTTGCATCTTGTGGATGAGAAGATTTTTTTATTTAAGTTTATTATCAGTTAATAGTTTTCTGCCTGCATGTTTCTGGAAAAACATGTACATTAAGTATCAGAGGGGTAGCCGTGTTAGTCTGGATCTGTAAAAGCAGCAAAGAGACCTGTGGCACCTTATACATTATAAGGTGCCACAGGACTCTTTGGTGCATGTACATTAAGAGTCTTATATGAGCTATACTTTCTTTAGGCTTTACTCAAAAGAGACATTCTATAATAGATTTCCATTCATAGACAGCTAGTTTAAGTCAACACCTTCCTAAAAATCCTGTTAGCAGTAGCACAAACTAGAGAACTGTCAAAGGAAACTTCTATTGATGGAGAAGTTGCTACTTAGAGCCATAACAAGCATAATAAGGCTCAGCAGGATAGAAAATGCAATACAGAATGTAAGGAGAAAATCGAAGAACATGAGCCCTGCAGAGATAATTGAGCTATTATAGGATATTAGCCACCAGTGGGAATAAACCCATATCCCACTAAGCTTCTTGGTATGTATTGTTTATATCACAATTTTTTCTTAATGTAATGTCAGGGTTGAATTCTCCTGCTGGTTTTAATTGTATATATAAGCCTGTTATAGGTTATTTTTCTGAACTAGGTACAACACAATCTTGCTTCTTTTGTAGCATAAGGTAGAAATGAAAGATAGGAAAGAGGTTATGCCAGAGTCAAAGTAGGAAGGTATGTTTCTCCAAATACAGTTATGTAATACAAGGAACTCTAGGTTTACTTTGTCCTGACAGTAATATGTGGTGTATGTGCTCCATAAGAGAATGTAGACATAGCTTTAAAAGTCCCAAGAAGTGATATAAATAAAAGGTATGCAGGATGGTAGCTTATGAAGTCTTAAACTTCAGCTATGAAGTTTATGACAACATGAAGATTATTTTAAACCCAAATTGTTAATAGAACATATGTACTAAAGAAAACATCTATAGACTATGACATATCCAAATTAATCTATGTGCAGAGAGAGAGGGATTCCAATAAACATGTAAGTGAGCCAGGGAGATAGTGCTCCTGAAAAAATTGAATGAGAGAGCTAGGAGGAAGGAGAGTTTACAGCTCGGTGATATATTTCTTTCTTATTGGAATGCAACAGTGTCTATTCAGGTGATGACAGATTTGCACCTTTTGACCCATGACTCTGTTTACAGTAACTCAGGCGGGGAGATTGTTTTTGTTTTTCTGCATTGTAAAGTTTAACTGTTTTTTCTTTTAAAAATCTTTACATTACTCTAAAAGGCTGAATGCCTAAATAACTAGCATTAGATAGAGCACATTAGCAAATGTGCACTTTTATTTTATCTTGTGTGTGTTTTTTCCCTTTTCCAGTTCCACTAAGTGCACCCCCATAATTGCTAATCCACCATTCACTGAGGAGCCCCAGCCTGTCCCGTGCTGTCAATGCACCAGTAATTGGCACTGGCGGAGGGAGTCTGCCTATTGGAATTTGGAAAGTCTGGGTTTTCTTTCAGAGATTCTGATTTTGTAAAAGAAAAAAACTGATTTTTAATTCCTTTGGGTGCAAAAAATGTATATTTTAGAGAGCCACTGAATACTGAGGAAGACCTGGACTGCGCTATTCCTCACACTGTAGACAGATTCCCTGCTTAAGAGATAACTACAATCAGCCCATACCCAGTGAGATTTCCTAGCAGTGCAGAAAAGCAGCAATCACAGGGCTGCCAGGCCTACACCAGCTAGGTGCTCCAAAGGAACTATTTATAACCAGAGCACCGATTTTTGAAAGCTCAAGAGGACCACCTGTCTCAGCCATCCTGGCAGGAAGCAGGACAAGGAACCCAAGGATGGGGAATACTAAAGAATGGAAGCAGTTAGGGAATTATGTAGTGTTCGGAGGAGTTAAAAAGGAGAGAGGACAACAAAGAATTCAGGGAAGAACAAGGAAAGAGAAGCAAGAAGGGGGAAAAAAGGGGCAAGAAACAATAAACATAGAATAAACTGAAAAGGTCAGACAGCCAGTAATGATAGAAGGGAGGAGGGAGAGAATACAAAAAGGAAAATGCAATATTAAACACAGAGACACAGCAAGCCAAGGAAGAGAAATGGAAAACTAAGGAATGCACCATTAAAATGGTGAAGGAAAAAAAGGTTTGATGCACTTAATCTTTTAAACGTGTGTTGATTGTTTCTATATGTTGTTTCCCCCATTTATTATAGTGCTCTGAAGGATATCCAAAAACTCTGTTAATATGAGGGGACAGAATGATGTTGCTAATGGGACTTGTTGGAGTCTGATTACTGGTGAATATGTAACTAGATTAAGGGATCAGGATTTTAAAAATATTTTATGCCACAGTCAGAAAATTTATTTTTATGGATGTCAGTTGTTTTCTTTTATCAGTTTTAAATTTGTCACCTTTTAATTTAACTGACTGTCAAGACCTAGAAAAAAAGCCTTACAGTGAGAGTTTGAAAGAGCTCAGTCTGTTTTGCTTATCAAGAAGAAGATTAAAAGGTGACTTGATTAGAGTGTATAATCTTCACAGGGAGAAAACACCAGGTACTAAAGGGTTCTTTAATTTAGCAGACAAAGGCTTTACAAGAACCAATGGCTGGAAGCTGAAGCCAAACAAATTCAAATTCAAATTGGAAATTAGGCATATATTTTACCAGAGAGGGTGTTAAGCACGGGAACAAACTGCCAAGGAAAGTGAAGGGCTCTCTGTTTCTTGATGTCTTTGAATCAAGACTGGATGCCTTTCTGGAAGACAGTAAAAAATTATGGAAATAATTTAATATGTAAATTATTCAAAAACCCATGGAATTTCATAGATAATTCTTTTTAATGTTTTGTATTTAATCATCCTATAGAATTATATAGCAGGAATATAATTAATTAAACTATCTATCTATCTATCTATATATATATATATATACATAGGATGATTGTTAAATTGTAGGAACTTTGGATAAGATAATTTGATTTAGAAATAATGTTATGATCACTTACAAATACTGTAGTGTACTGAGCATGTGCAGTAGATCACTGAACTTTTCTCAATGATCATAGCATGCACAAAAGTGCCCTATTCCAAATGTTCAGGAGGGGATATTTTATCTCTTTCATAAACAGCAACAACTATTCAAGAGTAGGGAAGGGCAGTTCAGACTTGGAGATCCTACAGCAAGCTTTAACACATCCCAACAAGCTTGGATCTTTAAGCAGAGGGAGCACTGCATAAAATAAGATGCCATTATTATTGTATGATACAGTATTACCATGAAACCACATATTTTTATAACCAAAGATGCACACATACATCATTTTGTATTGCTGCCTCCAAACATATGCTGAATATTAACACTGCTTCGTCAGTGTAAATAAGATCAATTATTTATTCTTATTTCTCACAAGTTCAGGTTGCCTTGAACTTGTCGGCTTCTGATTTCTACACTGAACTTTTTTTCCTTCCCACCAAAGAGAACACAACGTACATATCATTTTCTATTATTTTATACATATTGTATGATCATAGATGTAACGAAAGACTGTTGTAGTAAATACACTTAAGGAGTAGAGATAAGCTTGCTGTGGGAACTTTAACTCTGAATTCAATGGCTTTTGTGTGATTAAGATCTCAACTGAAACATAATGTAGTTTTTTGCATATATCTCCTTGCTGTGTTGCTGTGCAGAGGCCCTAAGCACCAGAATTGCTCTGAGTATAAATAAGGTGCATGTTGATTTAGTTGTCAAGTTGGAGAAGTCTTTTATCTTCCGTGAACTTACTTGAAACAGCTGTCCAATCAGCAAGCAGGATTAACTTTCTTTGTTACCTGGTAGTATTGCTAAATAGGAGAGCTCTGGTTGGCCCAGTTTCAGTTGTTAAATGCAGCACTTTGTTAGAAAGAAAACAGCATGGAATTAGCATATCAGCTATCTTTATGAATGCATATTTGGTGATCTACTTTTATTTTATTTTTTTATTTAGGTACTGGAGATACAGTGAAGAAATGAGGTCCATGGACCCTGGTTATCCAAAACCAATCACAATCTGGAAAGGTATCCCAGAATCTCCTCAGGGAGCCTTTGTCCACAAAGAAAATGGTATGCAAGCACTTTCCTAGCTTAGCCATTTCCTAACATCTGTTATCATGATGTAGATATGTGTAGAAATGATTAGCTAATCAGGTTGGTGGGCTGGCTGATCTCTCATTATTTTGCAAGTGGGATTTTCCATGCTGTGGAACTCTCTTCTTAAATTGTAACATATAATTCTTTGATTAGTCTATTTAAAATCACAATGAAGGAGAGAAAAGATTCTTAATTTTTATATAATAAGCTTTCGTTTGGGTTTTTATTTGTTTTGGTTTTGCAGGATTTTAGTACTTCATAAAAGAAGTTTCCTACCTGAGTGTATCTGTTTGAATCTCCATGTTGTTAATAGTTCATATAGGATAAAAGCTTTTAGATTCGTTTTGCTGTACTGTAGTCTAGAACCAGGCTGTTTCGGTATATGAATAGAAGTATCTTGATGAATTTGTAAATCAAAGATGGCATAAATGTATAAAGCAGAGCTGCAGCTCACAGAGACTTTGAAATTCAGCATGCTATGCTATTACCTGCACCAAGATGGAGCATCTCATGCTCTAACCCATAGTTTCCAACTGGCCACACCTCCGTTTAAGGAGATCAGCTGAAATCTGCTCCATTTTATGCAACTTAAAGTGCTGCCCTCAGGCTAACAGCAATTTGCCAGCACAGCCTTCAGCTGCATGAAGATAGATGTCCTTGATATAAACAAAAATATGTGCTTGCAGTCACTTTTCATTGCTGCAAGTATTTAAGTATTACTACATGTATGATTAATTTATTAGTGATGGGGGTTGCGGATCTGTGTTTTTTTCAGACAGTGCGCATATTTCTTGCTGTCTTATTTTCATTTCCCTTTAGTAGATAAATATAAAGCTTGCTTTCCTAGTGTAGTTCATTTCAGAGTCTTCATTTCTTCCTATAACTAGATGAACTAATTTGCTGTGGAAATATGCAAAATCACTTCCTTGCTTTGTCTCTGTTTCATCCATCAACAGAAACTCTCTCCTGATTCTGGCATTTGGCTAGATTTTTTTTTTTTAACAGGAAAGTAGGTCAGGCAGGATGACATTCTGCATATATCACACTCAATAGCTGGCTCTCTGTATGTATACATGTATATGTATAAATATCGATGCACACATATACGTAATGGATTTGGTCTTTGCTCCCTTAAACAAACGATAATTTAGACATGCTTCTTAATATTTGCTTACTTCATGGAACTATAATCATATTATTTTTCTGGATAGAGTAGACTCACCATCACATGCAAAGTGTCAGTGTTGTGCTCAGTGGATTATACACGTATCTCCTATTAGCAATGAAAGTTGTCTTCCTTCACACCCAGGCAGATATGGTCTGAAAGTGCTGCAGAGGCAGAGCGCTTATCCCTGGAGCAGTGGGAGCTCTTTGAGTCACCCTGCGTCAAACCCTGTGCCCAACTCAAGAATAGCACTGATGGACTTCCCACTAGCATGCAACTGCCAGAAGAGCAGTGAAACATGACCTCAGTTCTTCAGGGAGGGGCAGGGATAAGAGATGCTCAGGACTCTTGGAGAGCATTAGAGGAGCCCCGGAGGAAAGTCCCTGAAGACAGGATAACAGATATTTCTTTTAAGAGGATGATTACATTGGTGATTGCACATGGAGACAATGAAACTAGAGAAGATACAAAAGAAAAAAACCACAGCTTAATTTAAAAGAATTCTGATTACATTTTGCCCCAAACCATTTTCCTTCCACTGCTTAAATAAAGATTTGACATGAAATTTTACCAGAATGCTTTAGGGAAAAAACTTAGGAAGAATTTCTGCCAGTTAACCCATATCATCTGAAAGAATGTATCTTTTTTTATCCTCAGCCTTTTAGTTTCCTATTAAAAACTGAGTTGGGTTTGCTAGGGATGGCAGAAGAGTAGAGCTAAATCCATCCTCCAAAAAGCTATACAAAACAACAACAATAAACTGAGTAGAATCGCACAAAGGAGGGGTGTGTAAAAGCTGACAATCCCAGACTCTCTGCTGTTGCCAGCTCTGCACTTTGAATGCTTTCTGACTCATTTGATGATCTAAAAGCTCAGTAACCCATGTGTGATGCCTGTGAAGCTTTCCCCTCTGCTTCTGCAGCATAGCTGCAGGAACCCTTACCAGGCAGGAGCAGACATGGCAAGCAGCAAACTTTCCTTCTCTATTTCCACATGCCCTGCATTCAGAAGAACTGCTCAACCCCAGAGTACATACAGTTACAGCTCCTTCTGCCTCCTGTGCAACACAACACCCTCTCCCCCAGAGATCCCTGATATATGGGTGAGGAGCCAGGCAGTAGCTGGAGAGAAGGGAGATTCAGAGGGATGGCAGGGAGTGGGAGCTGGATTGGTTCAAGCAACTAATGCTAGGGCCGTGAGGACTGCAGCCAATTGGTTTTCTGAGTGGTACATCTTTATTTTTCTGTTTAAATTCTGAACCCTCCTTGAATAATAACTTTGCCAAGTGCCTATAGCTTTGTCTGTCTTTGTAGACTAGTAGGTGGTATAAACTTGTCACCAGAATTTTCTGGGAGAAATATTAAATCTCATGCATCAGGGCTTAAGCCATTCTCTATTAGAGATCAGGTTGAGACCGAAAGTCAGGTGTGTGTGTGGAGGAGGGGGCAACTATGGATAGGTGCATACTGCAGAGTTCTTATTCTTTCTTCTGAACCATCTGGTTGTGGGCACTGCCAGAGATAGGATGCTAGATTGGTTACACCTAGAGTGTGACACAGCATGGTAATTCCTAAATCCCTATGGTTTTATCCCCTCATTTCATCATGCAAATCTATAAAGTTAGTTAATATCAGTATCATTTACCTTTGTCAAAGGTGGAGTCTTATTAAGAGTCAACATGTGCAGTGCTTTTCAAAAAACACATTATTTTATGGAAGACACAGATGTGGTTCCCTGTTGTAAACTATGGTTTAGACTACTCTAATTTCTATTTGTTCATGAACAAATGAACAAACCTTTTGCAACTCAAATTTGGTGGCACAGTAGTAACAATAGTGATGTTTTATGCTATGATCCAATGACATGGAAGGTATTTTGTGACCAAATATCTTAACAGAAGTTTTGATATAGCTCTCTATTTTTCTTTTTATTCAGCCAGACATATACCTTTCTAGCTAGAGCTATAGATATGGAGATACAGATACACACAGAGTCTTAGACAATAAAACTAAAGGGAACCATATGCAATGTAAAATAATACCTACTCAGCTGTCCGCAGAATAATTAGAATTAAATAAATAGTGACTGCAAACAGATTTTTTTAAAATTCCTCACATTGATAAATGTGCAGGTGTAGGGGACAAAGGCTTTTGTGTGTAGTTCTGAATTGGAAAAGAAATATACTAACGTCTTCTTCTGCACAACTGAAAGTGCCTGACTTTTGTTTGAGTAAGAGATTATTATCTCTAATATCTAGTCCACTAATCTTTCCAGCAAGCATTATTAGTATGCCATTATTAGTATGACAAGTGATACCCAATCTGTCTTTGTGTTCTTACTGGGCTTTTGCACTGTAGGAAAGAACATGAGGCTTATCAAGTAAAGCTCGGGAAACCTCCAGTTGTATGCATTCAGGTCATAAACAATAGGGGAGAATGCACCCATTGTGGTTTGTTTCATGCCAGATCAATGCCATTTTTCAGATGGGATAGTAATGTAATTTAGGTTTTTGGTAGGATATTAAGATTTCTTCATGTAGGCATATTTTGTAATTTATATTGGATTGCATCTCAATGATCAAATACCAGTTCCCTGCAGAAAATGTGAAGCTGGGTATACCTGTTCTCTCTTGGTAAGGCTTCTGTTCATTCATATAGTGTTTCCTCCATCTGAAGTGCAGTAGCAGGCTAAAATGATGTTGAAGAGAATCAGTTCTTATTTCAGCCTGGTCTAGCACAGAGTTGGAATTCATTTAAACTGATCTCCCATCCTGAGAGGGACTCTGACTCCTTGAACTACTGGAACTCAGCCCTGGCGCTGTGGTATAATTCTAATTGTGGTCAAGTATTCAATTAACAGATGAATCATTAGGCCTCTAAATTCCTCAATTGTTTTTCTCTAGCATTTCTTCATAGTCATATTATTAGAATTAGACTAGATCCGAGTTTATTCAAATAGGAAACTTGAGGTTTAAGGTTTTTTAAAGACAAGAAGGAAGTGAAGTTATGCCTTGGATGCTAGTTTGGACAAGAGCTTTCTTAGGAGCCATATACCTATTGCCAAGAAGATCTGAAACCTTCCTATCCTGATCTGCTCCTGAATAATCCATATTACTTTAACTTTATAGATTCCGGTGCTCAGAAAATAACTCAGTGTCATTTGGTGAATATTGAAGGCTGTTTAACATCAGTCTTTATAAGGAGATTGTCAACATGACCATGAATAACTGCACTTTTGTTTCCCAGGCTTCACATATTTCTACAAAGGAAAAGAGTATTGGAAATTCAATAACCAGATGCTCAGGGTGGAACCTGGATATCCCAGATCCATCCTCAAGGATTTTATGGGTTGTGATGGACCAACAGACCGGGACAAAGACCGACACAGCCCTCAAGATGACGTGGACATTGTCATCAAACTGGACAACACAGCCAGCACTGTGAAAGCCATAGCCATTGTCATTCCCTGCATCCTGGCCTTGTGCCTCCTTGTCTTGGTTTACACTGTGTTCCAGTTCAAGAGGAAAGGAACACCTCGTCACATACTGTACTGCAAACGCTCTATGCAAGAGTGGGTGTGATGTAGGGGGTTTTTTGTCTCCCAGGAATTTGTGGTAACTTGAGATTCGACGTAAGAGCTGTTGTGCGGTTTCCTAGCTAGGAGCAGGCATCTGTCAGCCTGAATCAGAGCTGATCTTTAAAACCCAGGGGGTTGCCTGTCCTGCACGTGAGTGGGGATTCACTCTACTGGGAAGCTTCCATGATAGACAGTAACTGCCGTTTCTTCAGTCCTTTGTCTTTCTTTGTCATTTGGTTCCAGGCCTTTCCTCTGCACGCTCAATACCCAATAAACTATCAGGATTAACTAATGAAGAGGAAAAAAGAAAAGCAAAATCCAGTGTTTCTACTGTTTTTCTCCTAAAGCCTGTGCCCCTTCGAAAATAATTTTGCTGAAAGTAAACTTTTTTTTTTAATTAAAAACAACACAACAACCCACAATTGAACTTTCAGGAAAGTGTGAAGACCCAAACAGCTTTGTCTCCAAAGAGGATTGCTTTCTGTCTGCTATGGATTTAGTTGTATACTCCTACACATGATTTTTGTCAAGTGGGAGACCTGGATGACACACAGGACTTCAGACTGTTCGGACAGCCATTTTCCAACAAACAAGGGGCCAAAATATCTGCAATATAGTAACAGCCTTAATGATACATTCATTTTGTGTTTTATACAGCTGTTCTGAGCTATGTCCTCAATGTTTTAATACATTTATATTCATTACTATATTTCAAACAGAACCTTTTTTATTGTTTCTTTCTTTTGTGGATTTTCCTGCATCATTTTTTCCCAAGCTGTATCAGGCCAACTGCCCCAGGCCTTTCATAGGTCTGTCAAGAACACTCATTCCAAAGCATAGCGAAAAACAGCATGTCTCTGAAGTGGATTGCATTGAACTAAAGTGACAGTCATGTTGTAGAGAAAATTGACACTAGCATTACATTGGTGTAACCCTTTGAGAACTATAGGATTAGTTTTTAGAGTCTGAAGGATGCTAATCTTGGTTGCTATGGAAGTATTGGACTGCAGAAGCGGTATGTGGAAATACAGGTTAATGAAATTCAGGTTTTTAAAGCAGATATCCTGTAAGTGTAAGTAACGTCTTTGAAGTACTTGCATTATTGATAAAAAGCATTTATAACAAATGAACAGAAACAAAAATATATTTGCCAGCTACTTTCTGGTAAAACAAATACTTATTTTAATAACTTCTAGCACTCACATAGGATTTTTTGAACTGGCTATAGTTTTACAGCTTAGCCTTTTATCTTAGACATATTGAATTTCTGTTTTAAACTATGTTGCATGATAATTCAATTTGCCTTAGTACATGAATACATGAAGATAGTGTTACAGTTTGAAAGGAAAGTTAAAATGATGACTCTAATGTTGCATGAATATTGGGTGAATTACCTATTGCATGCTTAACATAGTTCTCAAAGGGTTAGTCAGATCTCTGGCATTTAGCTGTACATTAAATCACTGACAGAGCCAAGGGACCACCAAAGCATTTGGTCATTGTGTGTAATTTGTGCTAACAGCAGTATTGTCGTTTTCATGTGACCTGCAGAGCAGGTTTGTATCAATATTTTTTTCCTAGAGAAAAGTCAGCAACTGACAGACCTCTGTATTGATTTTAGAAGCTGCTTCTTGCAGTGATAGGCTTTACAGTCATTGGGCTGTGAACTTATTAGAGATGGTCAGAATGAATGCACCCCATGACTCAGACACCTGGCTTTGTATGAAAGCCAGGATTTGAGGGGAGTCGCTTTTGAAATAATGAACAGCTTGCCTTGAACTTGATTATTGATCTGTTGACTGTCATTACCAAGTTAAACATTGTCTTCTGCGAAAAGCTTCACTGTCTGAATTTCCTTAAATTGCACTGTCCTATGTCTTCGCTCTTTGACCTTTAACTTGCAAAATGGCACAAACTGAAGATAATCTGGTGTTGCTAATCAGTTTGGATTAGTTTTTGTTTTTAAATAGCCTGATATTCATTATCCAAGATTACAGAAAAGCATTGAAGTGTTTTCTTAGGACAGCAACAAAAATATTTATGGTAGATCTGTAGATGGGCATTTTGCTATATATACATGCACACTCTAAAAATGAACTACAGTAGAAGTGAATTTTTATTTAACTTGAATACAATTTTCAGTATAAAATTAGTAATTTCTACAAATAACTAGTTATTAGTGACAAAGTTATAAGAAAAGTACTTAAATACTTGAAACAGCCAGCACTGGCTTTTACATAAAACAAGATTTTTATACTAGATTCAACAGATTTCTTACTGATTTCCTAATATACATTACTGGATCATTTTTTAGAGCGTGTAGGTATATATATACATATAAATATATGATTATTATGATGATTTCGGTAATGGATAGCTTGACTGCCTTGAATTTAAATTTGTATTGAGCCTAGCATGAAAAATTAGTATGCTTTTTTGTTCAAATACATGATTTGATTTTGATTTGAAGACTTATTTTATGATCATGTGTGGCATGCTATAAAGCATCGCAAGCTGTTATTTCTTAGAGCATAAACAGAAATATATATACGTACAGCTAACAAAAAAGAACAGTTAGAAAAAAAGGTATAGTTTTACAGCAAATATGCAATGCAGATGGCATTTTGGAGATGTTTTGTAGAGGTACTGTATGCTATATGTTATAGGTGCACCAGTATCAGCCCATAGCATTTCTTCAGTAGATTCATTTCAGCTGTTGCTGAAAATGTAAAGAGTGCATTCATAACTGCAGAGCATAGGATAATATTTATTACACATCAGCTCATTTAGGGAATTCAAAATTCTATGCCTGCCTGTCATTTTTTTTTAATCCACTGGGTGACTTTTGTTGTCCACAAACAACTATAAATTATGTTCTGCTACAGATAGAACAAAAGAACTCATGTTTTTTGTTCTGAATTTGTCCCTTGGATAGTTGGTGGAAACCACTGACAAAATTATTTAACCTGCAGTTTATTTTCCTCTGCAACAAGAGAACCAGACAATTTGATATTATCCTTAAAACAGAACAGCATCTCATCTGACTTCTTACTCACTTAACTATTTCACTTCACTTTCAAAGTCTCTCTCATGGCAGCTTTGACTTTTTGTGCAACTATTTCCCAGAGAATAATGAAGTGCTCAGCATGTTGACTGTTGTTCATTGATAAAGTAACAAAAAATGTTTGTATTTGGAGAATTTAACTTACAGTAATTATGCTGGAAGGTAAGTGTGATAATCTAGTGCTTGATATATGGTTCATCATAGATACATGAATGCATAATAACTTGATTCTTAATCTATTTTCTTTTAGGTAAAAGTACACATATATATTATATACAGAGAGAGGAAGAATAAAAAGAATGTTGTATGGCATGTTTATGCCGTGCAGGTTAAGATTGTGTCAGCATTTCTATTATTATAAATTTCTATTTTCAATAGGTTATAACACAGCCATTAAAATTTACTTCAAGCTGAAAGATCTGGGAGAAGTTTACGTTCAGTCTTATTTCAAAAATGTATATTTGGTTGCTTTTAAATTATAGGAGTTCAAAATAAATGAGCTATTTTCTCAGGTTTAGTTTTGAACTCATATAAATCAAAAATACCTTATGATTTAAGAAAATTAATTTGATAAACAGTTATTCCACAGTAGAGTCTAATAATTGTTAGTGTCAACAAAGAATAGAATAAAACAGATGAACTGAGTTTTGAACGTTTGGTTTCTGCTCGTGTGCAGTAACTTTTTTCCTAATGCTTTTAATAAACATAGCCATATTAGTATTGTCACAATCTACACTGTGAATACATACAATACTAAATATGGGTTTCATCAGTCTATTCAGTCTGGCAAACTGATTATATAGGTTTTGTGTAAGTCAAGAATAACAAAAAGCTATTTCCTAGAGACAGAAAATACTTAAATTAAATTTTATCAGAAAATAAATCTAGCAGAATATGTATTGGTATATTTACTTGATAGGTTGAAATGGAAAGACTCAGCTGGCTCCAAATTAGCCCTGTCAAATTCCCTGAATAAATAGAATATACATTTTGTAACATCCTATAAACAATTTTTCTTTTTCTTTTCTTTTTTTGGAGTTGAGTTGGGGAGTAGGTTAAAAAAAAGGTTAAGTTTGTGAAACAGTGATGAAAGCCAGGAAATTTCAAAATGGAGGCCAAGGCTTCCCTTGTCCCACAGCAGTGTGTGTGTGTGTGGTTCCCCTCCACCACCCACCCATCCCAGAACTCCTGACTTTATAATATTGTGGGTTAAGAATAGAGTGTAAGACTTAACTCTGAATTCTTAGCGTTTGTTAGCTTATGATGCAGTCCTGATGTTAGTTAAATGCAGCTTTTAGTACTCAGTTAAATATATGGAATCAAATTCTGGCTTGTTGGTAGGAAAAAGTGCATAGAGCAGAAAAGTAGGTTTGCCTATAAGCAGTGGAACATTACACTCTCATTCTAGCTTTTCACATTTGCATTATTGGTGGGGGCATGGCTTGAAAAGATACATAATCAAATGGTGAAGATCAAATAGTGCATGTTCCAGCCATTATGCATTAAAGCAAGTAGGGACCCAAACTACCATACATAGCAGCACAAGTTGGAACTATGCCAACAGGAACAGACTGAAGCACAAAGAAAGAGCTTCCAGGGTTCTTGTTTTGTTGTGGGTCCTGTATCCCATGCAAACTCAGTCTTGGCCTGTCTGCTAGTTTGGCAGTGGCTCCAGAGGTGGAGGAAGCTACACATAGCCAGAACCGCCTCAGTCAGGCAGGCAGTAGGAGAGGGGAAGGAGCCAATGCTGGGGTTAGTATCTGCCTTTTATATGTGCTTGTGGCCCTGGCTGCCTTTTGGCTGCTATGCCTCCGGCCTCTTGAATGAATGATTTCAGAACCACAGTCACCACAGAATGGCATCTTCATCCGTGGAAGGTGCAAATGGCCACCTGTCTAGTTGGGTGTTGAACTGTGCTGTAAAGCAAATAGTCCCTCTGTGTGTACTAAAGAACTGATAGGACACAGCTAGTGTAGTGATAAGAGCATGACTGACACCTCTCTGTTGTAACACTCAACACTCTGTTTGTTCATAGCGCACTGATTATGGGGTCAAAATAGTGGTTATGTAATTTTGAGGTGAGGCTGATTACATGGAGCCACATCAGGGGCAAAAACACAGCCAAAGCACATCATATATACATAAAAGTAACAATCTCTATATGCCCATGAAAGTCAGCACAGTATTCCTCAATGTTCTCATGACAAAATACCGTGGCAGGACATAATCATGTTCCTATTTCTCTAATCCACTCTTGTACTTTGCCTACCAGCTGGCACAAAGAAGCTGAGCTCATATAACAGTCCTAATCAGCTTATCACCATCATGGACTGCAACAGCTGACCCTGGGATCATCTAGTATCACATAATATAGATTCCATATGGTACAATGTTATTTTATAGATGAATGTGTAGAAGGAATAGCTCACTAATAATTAGGGTTCCAGATGTTTGAGTAACATTAACACATGATCATTGCAAGTAAATGTTGTCACTACCTTAGAACATTGTTCCAAAGTATTGGTTAACACTATGCTAACAATGGATACATGGTATAAAATTCTTGTTTTCCTAACGTAGATCAGCTGTAGCATATCAGCCACCAATTGTCTTCATTTCATCAATGTTTGTGTGCATACACAGAGGCTATGCATATTAGATATCTTATCCCATAGTATATGACATGTACAGTGTGTAGACACCACACTGTACACTGCTGTAATGTGTCAATGATCAAGGAAATGCTACAGAATAATGAAACCTGTGCAAATGTTAGCTGCAGAAACAAGAATGACATCCCATAGAGAAAGCTATCCACACTTCTCTATGTATGCACTATACTGTGATTTGCCATCACAGTAAAAACCCATAAATGATAGGTGTTACACAGTGTCTCCATTATTAATGATACACATCAGTCTTGCAGTCAGGAAGCATGAACTCATAAACCTATGCAGAATGACAGCATTCACAAACTATTATCATGGTGAGTGATCCATATTAACTGTGAAGCCCTGATAAGTCAACAATGACCCTGAACCCATTGAACCACATGTCCCCATCAGCCACATGCTACCTTCTTCATAATTGCTGCCCCATTCAATCACCAGCAGTGGCACATGGTCACACCCCAACCAGTCTCTGTTTTTTCCAATATTCAAGGACAAACCTGAATTCACAATCTTAGTCACCTAGTCACCTCTTGCTGTTACAGTAGTGCACAGTGGTCAGTTGCCATATTTCATCATGTGATTCTAGTACAGAGAGAGTGATCATACTGAATCCGTGACATGCCCCAAATGGTATGTACATCAACATCCTTCCTCACACGTGGTTTACACAATACAGTTGTTGTCAGTTATGATTCCCTTTTGTTTCAACATGATGCTGAAGTCAGATAGTCACATAACAACTCTATACACAACTGGTCATTGGCCCTCACCAGCATAAACCCACATTTACCAGTAACTTGGGTGAAGCACTTCATCTTTCACTCAGCAGGCAAAACATAATGTATACAGATGCTCCCCGGGTTACGCAAACCCGACTTACGGAAATCTGCACTTACAGAAAAAGATCCATATCTTCCATAATTTTTTTTGTGCATAATTGTCAGAGATACATCCCCAACTTATGCAAAATTCGACGTAACCAAAATTCGACAGAACAGAACACTTACATAAATCAGGGAGCTTCTGTACCTGCAAATTAGTACCATTCCTGTAATGGTTAAGCACTTGCAAACATTGGGGTGTGAAATCATAAAATAATAATTTTCTGTTTGTATTATCATTCCAGTGTGCTCGCATAATGCAGCTGTTGTCCTTATGAAACACATTTGCCTGCACTCCCATATTCCATGAGTTAGTATGCATGTGATGAACGACAGTCACCCTAAAAACATACATATGTGCATGACAAACTAATCACTGTGCTATATGAACAAATTGTGAATCCACTACTGCCATTACTATCCTCAGGTATGAGCTGTGGTAGAATTGTCAGCAATATAAAGTGATTGCTGATAGTGCTCTGAGTTTTCCAGTGTGCACCATAACATGATATTTGGACATATACCAGCAAGCAGTATTATAGGTCTGCATATCCCGATTAATAACTACACAATCTCAAATTTATGCATGTGATTAATCTGAATGTAAACGGTTATGCCCAGCATATGTGCTCTTATTGGATACTGGCATAAGAACAGTGGATGCTCTTCTCGGCCACATATTGGCACCAACAATAGATTTGATTCCCTTTTTGTCAGATGTCTGGAGATATACATGGATAAACGCATTCAAGAAAGAATCTGAGATACATTCAGTAGGTATTGCCAACAGCTAGTAGTGCTGCTGTGTTGCCATGATCATATGCCGTTTTAACTGATCTTGTCGAACTCTGCTATTCACAGCTATGTGTGATATAAATTCTGTTTTTTGTCAACATACCTGCCAGCTAACTACTGTATGCAGGTAAACAATTGCTACCAAATTATGACATGGCCATGTGCCAAAAGCTAGATGATATCCCTAGTATAACTCTACATGTTCATGTCCTATCAGAGTTCATTGTTTGTCAATATCAAAAGTGATCTGAAATATCAGATTGATATGATGTTATACCCATGCAACCATCGTCCTCACGTTGAGCATGCATGTTCAGTTAGGAGAGGAATCCAGTACTCAACAAACCTGTAATGATGTCAATCAATTATACACCATTTAATTCATTCTTCACCGTTTCCTCTATATAATACATTTGATAAAACATCGTCTATTAACTAAGTTTCTAGCACCCATTTACTACCATCTTTAATGCACAGTTCCAATGCCATGAGGCTATCTCCTCTCAATTCACCATTTATACATCTGAGCCGGTAATGTAACTCAGTATTTCTGTTTTAATATATAGGAATGAAACCCATGGCATTGGATTATATCTGTGTCTGTGGTTCTTCTTCAAATTGTATAAGATATATAGGCTCTCACCTTCTTTGTATATGTTGCTTTGACAGAGACATTCCTTGGCTCACAGTGAGGACAAATACAGTTACCCAACACCACCCACTTACATCTCTCATAAAGGAAATAATTAAAATTATTCATGAGGAGTCACTTCCACCACTGCCAGTGACCACAGTTGAGTCAACCAGGCCTTCTGATTAAAGGTTACTGAGATATAGCAGTATACACATAGACACCTGACCACTCTAAGAGGAGATACCAACAAATGAGAACAGGTCAGTCTGTATACCCAAACCTAAAAGCAGTTTCACTGGAATAGAGGAGACCTAGGATTCTAGATACAGCCAGAATTGCTTCAACCAGTCTCAGTAACCTTACTCCAAAAAGAATAGGCTAGATAAAATGTGATAGAGAGATAATCAGTGTCAAAGTTTACTTGTGCAAGGGCCTAGTGATGGCTTGTCTTAGTGGCACTGGAACCCTGCTCTCTCAGTCAGTAAAACCAATTGAAAACTTAGCAGAGATAACATACCATTCATCTTTCCTCATAGATATGGTAAAACCAGTCTGAATCCAATCCAATTTGTCAAAGTGAAAAGTATTCAACTTTGTTTTCAGATGATGGCATCCTAGATTCACTGAGTTTTCTGCCATGTGAAGAGCTCCACTGGATAAGACTTCTCAGATGCTATGATGGAAGAGAAGAAACACTTCTTTCCCTCCATGGCAGCTACAATGTGTGATATGTTTCTGTGATACGTAGAAGCATGGCTATAATTACTGGATGAATTGCTTGTTCCTCCATGTTTGCTGATGCAAGTCTCTGATCCATTGTTTCTCTTCATTGTGAGTTTCCTACTGAATAAGGTGGTGCCTAATGTTCTCCACTTTAGCTACAATAGCAAGAAGTAACAAGTGAACTATGTGGACTGGGAGGAGGTGTTAAAATGTTGTCAATGTCTCATTGGTCACTCTGACACAGACATCCATAGTTGCAATCAGTCACAAGGAAATCCACCCCTTTTGTGTTACTGCTGATATGATGGTGACTACTATTATTTGAGTCATTCCACGTGCATACTTGAGGCATCTTGTGCACACCTTTCACTACAATTACGCTAAACAACATCAACATTTTTTATACATCCAATTTTAGTATATCCGTCTTTCTTATCCACGGGGTTGATTTGCAGCATCCATATATTCCCATGGACAGTCAAGCTTCTGGGTATTCAGGCATGATTTTTAAAGTCTTCCTCAACCATTGCCCATTGCTTCTTTCCTGAACTGTGGATAAAAATGTGTTGCATAGCCTGCATTAAGCATCACAGACTGCTTGCTCAGATTATCACATCTGATTCTGTACATCTTTTGTGAATGACGTTACAACAGTAGTGAATTATCTTGGTGTCAGCCCATGTGCATTGTCCACACATGTTCACGCTGTGATAGTTGAGCTGTCCAGGAGGCTGCATTTCAACAATGCTAGCATTGTTCTGTACATATGCCCATCATTTCTATCATGCTACCAGTACTTGGCAGCTACAGATGTTGTGATTAAAGTTCTCTCCTTCTAATGTTATTTTTCTTCCTAGGAGCAGGTATTCTACAGTTATACTATTGAGGTGTTGGGATATTTTATTTCTGACACCTCAGTTCATTCACACATATCCACCAGCCTTGTATCAAAATTTATTGAGCCAACATTATTAAAGAGTAGGACCCTTTCCTAATCATTGTGTTACTATCTTGTTTCCAATCTCCACTAACTCATATAACTATTCATAGCACATTTATGCACAGGTCCCTGTAACATCTGCTATCATTCACAGGGTTTAAAACCCTGGAAGTGGTAACTTACGGCTTTCAGGGTGAGTCACATGTGAGAGAGATGTGATTGTTCACACAGAAGCCATTCCTGAGCAGTGCGGGGGGGATGTCTGCTCTTTGCCAGGTCTGTGGTTAGTGCTCTCAATTGCTAAAGCATCTGATTCTGGGGCTGTTTTCCCTAATACGTTGGCAAGCGTACATGGATCAGGGCACATTGTTTTGATGCTTCACACAGCTCTTGTTTCAGCTGCTCTCTCTCCTGAATGCCGTGCATCCTGCTTACTCTTTGTGCTTTATGCCCTAGTATCCACAGTACCTCAATTGCTGCTTCAGTTCTAGTGAGTCTGTGTTGGTTCTGATCTCAGTAGGCTTTTCAGATTTCCATCTACATACCACTTCTTCCTGCCATTAGCTGTTCTCTATACTTGCTGTAGAAACTGATTTTGTTCCAATATGTTATGACGTGCATATTACAACTTATTGGCCCTTTCCACATTGCTATGTGCTCTCTTTATGCCACCTCTGAGATATGAGAAGATGTATGAATGGGGTTTTCATGTGCATATATGGGTTTTGGTGCAATACTTAGGCTTAGAATATATTAGATGGGTTTTTAGACATGATATAATCCGCATTTGGACAAACGAAAACTCTTTTCAAGCTTTGCACCCTGAACCACACACAGCAACTAGTCATGTGACTTTAGATAGCCCTACAAATAAGCCAGAATATAGGTGTAATGATTTCATAGTGTGCTGCACATTTTCTCACCGTATTCTGTTTTTGCTGCATAGCCCCATATACATTCCATGCCAGAGTTTTGCTTATTATGTTCTGTCTTGGCAACAAAATAACTGGAGCATTTTTACTTGCTTTCTCTAACTAAATTTCTTTTCATAATTGTTATTGTATTTTATTCTACTGCTCACACAGCATTCTATACAGTAATCTTTTTATAACTGACATATGTTATTCTTTCAGGTAGCTTCTACTGACAAACACAGAGTTTGTGTGCAAATGCAAGGCTGACTCAATGGTGCTAAAGTGTATTATGTCTGTCAGATATAATCAGGCAAAATTTTGTGGTGCTTAGACTGATTTTTTCATTGATTTTATTGATCAATACATTGGACAGTGTTTTATTATGCATAAGTTGTTCCTTATTAGTAAATCAAGGCCTCATCATGCATTGTTAAATAAAATGGGTTAATTAAGCTTTGTAACAGCTCACCAAGCTATTATCTCTTTAACTCCTTATAACATTGCATCATTAAAGGTCAAGGGGTCATGATATTAATCTCATTGCTGTAGACCATTAACATAACTGAACATTTTCAACAAAGTACTTATGTTTACAACACTATAACCCTTTGACTGCTGCGGCAACCTTTAACCACAAAAAAAAAAAGTCACATGCTAGAATCGTTATGGTTCTTGCCATGGCAATCAAAGAGTTAAGGGCTGTGCAGTGATTTGTTTTATATTTATTAATTTATATTTATTTTTGTTTTCATTTGAGGAGGGGGGTTTGGGGTGGGGCAGTTCTTGTCTGCTGTAAGTGTCTTAACCAAGGGAAGGGTTAAAATGGCTTTTTTATACTATTGCATCTTATGTACTTACCATTGTTTCATTGTGTTGTAATTAAAAAAAAATCTGTCAATAAATAAGAGAACAGGAAAAAAAGTTTCTTAAAGGCATTGTGCTTTTACTCAGTGTGTATAATTACTGTGAGTTTCTTAGCTCCTCTTGTGCCAGGAGAAATTGAGCCTTCCCCAATTCATTCAGCAGAAAGAGTTCAGTATTGCACAGGATGAGATGTGTGTGCATTCAAACACATTTGCTGTGGAAAGCAGGAACATATCCAAAACGAATTAGAAATAAGATGAAGGGCTTTGGTGCTTTTACAGCATGACAATGTCTGACAATCATAGTCAGAGCTTTCTTGGTGGCTGGTCCAAGGATCTAGAGCAAACTGCCTCCAGAGCTCTGAACTAGCTCAGACTTTTGCATTTGCTACTATATAAACGTAAGGATTATAACAAGAAATCCACCTATGACTTTCCACCTGCAAAGAGTGGGGAGAGAGCGAAAAGGAAGAACCATATATGATAGATGCTAGTCCTGTCGCTCAATACACTACTGGAAGGCACCCAAATGCCACAGTCATGGGTCTAATATAAGGACTAGACTAGACTAGACTAGAACAGAAGAGAAAAGAAGAGAGGAAAGCTTCACTGGTGGTCTGGGAATAGTCTGACCAGTAAAACATCAAAATCTGAAAAGAATGTTATGGCGATCGTTGAACCAACCCTGAAGTTGCTGGAACTCAAAACTTTTAAGAACAAAATGTCCTTTAGCTAGTTTAGGACACTATCAGAAGAGGAAAATCTTATTAGTTACATGTCTAGTGATCCATACTTGGAACACTATATCGTACTAAGGTTGCAAAACAGTTTCTAGTTTAATCCTATTTTATATGCTTATTACTTTCTGAAATAGTCACCTTTTAATGATGAATTTTTGCAGACTTGAGTATGCCTGCAGGAGGTATGGGATTTTATTTTAATGTTTGGGCAAAATCCCTTCAGATGTTCTTGAGTTACAGTAGGGAGAATAAGAGAAATACTTTACCTATTGTGTAAAAAAGAAAAAAAATCAAGCCATGCTTCTTTGAACAGAGCAAACAGAAAAAAAAACCAGATTGAGACTGCAAGAACACTTTTCCTTGTTAGGGATTAAAGCCAAGCCTGTTCTTAACTTTAGAGAAAAATATTTAAAAAGATGTTATGAGACTGCAAAAAATCATTTCTGAACATGCTCAGTTGGCTTTTTAGAAGAGTTCAGCAAAGCCTAATGTGACCTTGCCCCCTTTGAGATATCAAAATGCCCATCCTTCCGGTCTTGACGAGGGGATTTGGTTTCTGTTCTTACGATGTTGCTGGAGCATTTTGCCTTTGGGTAATTTTAAGTGGCTCAATAAAAACAGAGTAAAATCCTCCCAACAATACCTTCTATGAACATGGACAGTAGATAATCCGTGATAAAATGAAGTAGCCTGTCATTTTACTATAGCCTCTCTTTGCATTTTTGTTGCCTCCTACAATATTTTGAAACTACTAAATTTTCTTTTTAAAATCCATGTTTTATTTCGTTTCCAATGCTGCCATCATTATTCTGGCCCGCCTATTCCTTCCCTGCTATTCTGGGTTACACTCAAAGGTTGCATCTTGCCTCAATTCGATTGTAAGCACTTTAGGGCAGAGACTGCATTTGTACAGGCCTAGCACAATGAGATCTCAGTCATAATTGTGACCTGTGGGTACTACATATTCAATCAAAGAAAAAGAAAAAGAAATTATTTGACTTGTAAAATAATTAATTTTATTAGCACCTTACTTGTACCTGTCTCAACCTTGAAGTTGCCTTTTTTATATTTAAAAACACATATTTTAAAAAAAGAAACATTAAATAGATCTTTAAACCAATCTCACAGAAAACCTTCTCAAGCCAGCATGGTCTCCCTCATAAACTTCATCACTTTCACTATCAACCCCACTCAGTTTTTCTCCCACACTGACAGATCATCCAGTGTCCTAATCAAATCCAGGCTATGGTTGGTTTACTGAGGAAGAAACTGGCTGATTTTATATCTGCTTGCCTTCAGGTCTCAGGATGTTTGGGTCCAGTTTATGCTAAGCTATTAGAGGACAAGAAGTAATCTGGCATTTCATAATTGGCAACTCACCGTTCAGTGTCTAATTCAGGGATCAGCAACCTTTGGCACGTGGCTCGCCAGGCTAAGCACCCTGGCAGGCCGGGCCAGTTTGTTTACCTGCCACGTCCGCAGGTTTGGCCAATTGCAGCTCCCAGTGGCTGCGGTTCACTGCTCCAGGCCAATGGGGCTGCAGGAAGCGGTGGCCAGCACATCCCTCGGCCCGCGCCACTTCTCACAGCCCCCATTGGCCTGGAGCGGCAAACCGCAGACAGTGGGAGCTGCCATTGGCCAAACCTGCAGAGACGCAGGTAAACAAATCAGCCCGGCCCACCAGGGTGCTTGCTCTGGCGAGCCGCGTGCCAAAGGTTGCTGATCCCTGATCTAATTATTATTGTGTATGCTGATGAATGTTAAAAATGTATTTGAGTATGCCAGTCATCTGGGATCCATTATCTCCCCTTTCCATCTCCAAACCTGATTTTAAGTCTAATGCTGAAGTCGACCAACCTGTCTCAGTGGGCCTCACTCATGCTCAGGGCTGCTACTGCTGCACAGCCTGATATAGTATATGCTAACAGACTTACGATGATCAGTGGTTTTAGTCCACTCCAGACCATGCCATGGTGTAGCCTTCTTGCACTGGCAAAGGGCTATTTGTTTGTTTTTGTTGAAAGCAAATGATTTAGCACCTGCCACTGAAGAAACAGCCCTCTCCTCCTAGGAGCCTTCAATCTTTTTGTGAAAGGAAAGCAGTCAAGCACCGACATTTACTAATAGGGCTTTAGAGTGCATATGGAGCACTGTCCAGTGTTACTGGGAAAAGTTGGCCATTCCGTGATGCCACTGAGCTTTGTATGGACAACTGTGTGTGATTTCTTCAGGAATTTTTTTTTCGGGGGGGAGGTTGGGGTTGTATTAAAGTTTAAGTCTTCCAATCAGGAAACAGAAACAACACCATATGACTTAGGTGACCAGTCAGACTTTATGAATAATAAATTGTGATAATAAATATTTACAGAACAGTTTTCCAGCAACCCACAGGCTAAAATTTGTTCTTACGAACAACTTGCTCCAACACTTACAAACAGTGACTAAATTAATAAAAAACACAACCTGCTCATGAATAATTTCCAAAAAGGCTAAATTTGTGGAGTAAATGATTTATTATTAGTTGTTCCTCCAGCTTTATGCAGCATCTAGTTGCACAGTGGTGACTTCTCCTCAGGGGAAGCCTAGGATTGGAATGACAGTAGTGTTTTGCAGGTCAGATATTAAGCGCAATGGCCAAACAGTGTGGGTTCCTGCCTGAGCTGTGGCTCATTTAAGTGGGCCACATTTTAACAAACACTGTATCCAATATCCTACAGAGGTTCAGCAGGGAGGTAAAGCTACTTCTGTCCTCAGTGGAAAACCTGAGGAAGGACTACAGAGGGAAAAACCCCAGGAGTGAGGAGGTTTACAGGCTCAGGGAAGTGTACTTTATTCCTCTCTGTAGAACCCTCTGGATCACAATGAAACATACTGGAAAGACTTCTGTTTTCTTAAGTGGGCTTTGGGTCAGTCCCAGAGTGTAGACCATTGTAATTTAAGTATCATTATGTTCCTGTGCATTTCTTCTGTTTTATTTGGTGTCCAAAATTCAGCTGTTATAAAAGCAGCCAGAGGAAAGAGGAGTGGGTAATCTGCAAGGTAAAATAGCATCCAAGAAAGAAGAGCACTTCAAGAGCCCATATTTTTCAGAGATGTTTTTATATGAATATTTGGTAGCTGGAAAGTTTCCAACCCAAAGTGGTCGTCTTTACTGCTGCACAGTTCAATATACTGATGTGAAGTTTGGTTTGAAACTCATTCATCCTTTCACAAGTCACTGCGAGAAACACCTCCTAAAGAGCATGCTTAATTGCCCAGCTGTTTGTGTAAAATTACCATAATTAATCACAGTATTGATTATGTTTCTTCTGTTTTCCAGCACTCTTCTATTTTAAATGGTCCCCTGAAGAGACATGTAGAGGCAACCTTGTTATCCATGACTTGCTAGTCTATTGTCTAGTCATTGATAGAAGATTCATTGTGCAGTGTTTAATTATGCCTTTTGCATTGAGGTCTCTTAAGTATTTGATGCTTTAGTTTTTTGTACAGAACAGGTTATCCATACTATCACAACTGACATCAGTGCCTGCATGTCCTCTGCTTTTACATTAGGAAACTGTAGCTTAGTCACACCTGGCATCATCCTTTTACACCTGGCATCATCCTTTTACACCTTTTACAACTGTAGCTTAGTCACACCTGGCATCATCCTAGTATAGACGTACCCTATGAAACATAGGGTACATCTATACTACCCACCGGATCGGCGGGTAGTGTTCGATGTATCTGGGATCGATTTATTGTATCTCATCTGGACGCAATAAATCAATCTGCTAATCGATAAATCAATAAATCGATCCTAGGCAGGAGGAGTAAGCGGAGTCTACGGGGGAGCCGCAGCAGTTGACTCGCCACCGTGAGGACAGCCAGGTAAGTCGAACTAAGAGTCTGCGACTTCAGCTACGTGAATAGCATAGCTGAAGTTGCATATCTTAGTTCAAATCCCCCACTAGCATAGCCCAGGCCATAGTGTTTTTTTCTGTTGGCCTCATTCATTTTGTAAGAAATTTCTATATTCACCACCTAGTGGCTTGCTCAACTGGAGATTGCCTGAATAAGGGGGTTTTGTTCTTAAAATACAGCTTTTCAATGAAATATAAATGGGGCTTCAACCTTAGATCTCCCCCAAATCTGCAGCCCTAGCAGTTTTTCCTTGTTGTGCAACAGTCTACTGTAGTCTGTGAATCCCTGAAGAGCATGGGAGCAGAGAGACAGCAGAAGCAGCTACTAGACTAGTAGCATTGGAAGGTCCTGCTTCATTCCTCATGGTAATGGTGTTAAAGAAAATGAGGAATGTCAGGAATACTAGTGGAACACCAGAGTGAAAGAGAATAACAGAAAGAGAGAGGAAGAAAGAAAGGAAGGAACCTCCACATTTTTCAGTGTTAGGATATCAGTCATCTACCTGCCTGAATACACTAGAACGCTATGCTAATACAGCTGGACATTGGTGTGAAACACTGGTCCCACTGAACTCAATGGCAAAACTCCCACTAACTTTAATGGAGCCAGGATTTCACCCAGAGTCTCCTGTTCAACAGAGACAGGAAGGGTTGTGATGTTTCCAGGTGCAACTCTTCCACTCAGTGCAGATGTGCTCTTTTCTCCAGTGTTTGTTTGAATCAGCTGCAGTGTCTGTTTGCAGACATTGTTAATTGCATTGTTAGGGGCTTTAGCAGCTTAAGTAAGGTCATGTTTGGCTTAGGGCTCTCCAAAATCTAGCTGTAAATATGAAAGGCCATAGTAATTATTTTTAGTAGGTTACAGTATGTAAACCTTACACTGAATTGCGCTCTTAGAAACGGTGCCCTTGGTACTAGCAAACTGATTTCAGTATTCAAATGTCTTCAGCCAATATATATTGGCTCTTCACCTCACTTTAGCAGCCTGTGCTATGTTCTCTTCTTCTTTAAGAGCTTTCAAGGCTTTTCAGCGCCCAGACTGGGAAAGAACCATGCCTAGGTGGTTGAGGGAGGTACAATTACTGCCCCTGAAATTTCTTGCGTATGTGAACCTCTTCCTGCTAGCACCTCCTCGAGTGCAAATTACACCAGTGAGATAGGGTTGCCAACTGTCTAATCACACAAACTCAAACACCTTTGCCCCACCCCCTTTCCTGTTCCTTCTCCAAGGCCCCACCCCTTGTCCAGGCCCCACCCCGCTCACTTCTTCCACCCCCCCCAATTGCTCGCTCTCCTCCACCCTCACTCACTTTCATTGGGCTGTGGCAGGGTGTTAGGGTGCGGGAGGAAGTGCGGGATCTGGGCTGGGGCTGAGGGGTTTGGAGTGCGGGAGGGGGCTCCGGGCTGGAGGAGACGGTTGGGGTGTGGGAGAGGGTGTGGGTGCAGACTCCAGGACAGGGTTCAGTGTGGGGGCAAGGGATTGGGGTGCAGGAGGGGGTCAGAGGTGTGGGCTCCGAGAGGGAGTTTGGGTGCAGGAAAGGGAGCCACATGAGGTAAGCGGTGCCAGGGGGTTCTGTGCACTGTCCCCTCCACGCACCATTCCCAGAAGCAGCCAGCATGTCCCTACAGCCCCTGCAGTTCCCATTGACCACAGTTCCCAGCCAATGGGGTCTGTGGAGTCAGTGCTTGGGGCCGCGGCACTGTGCAAAGACCCAGTTCTAGAGTGCGCTGAGCCCTCTTACCCCTCCCCCTGCCAGAGGTCTCAGGGATGTGCTGGCTGCTTACAGGAGAAGCGCAGGGCCAGGTCAGGCAGGGAGCCTGCCTTAGCCCTGCTGCACCGCTGGACTTTTAGCAGCCTAAAATCTCCCAGTTTGGCTTCAGTAGCCTCCGGGAGATAAAGCCCAGTTCTGGGAGACTCCAGGTGAAACCAGGAGGGTTGGCAACCCTACAGTAAGGGCGAGATGGAGCCTGGGTCATAAGCTTGCCTTCCTTCCACACCATCAAGCAGAGCTTGTAGCCCAGGGGGCCATCTTACCTGTATTATATTTATTACTTTATTATTTTGCTTTATTATATTTAGTAGTAAAGAAAGAAACTTACAGGCTTTTATTTTGTAAGATTTGGCTTTAGTAGATAGTGTGAGGCTTAAGGCCTATAACCTTTGATATAGATAAATGTAAGTAACTTACAAGTTATAGGGAACTGAAAGTAGCATGCAAGAGAGGGAATTTTGTTTAGAATACTGACATTAGCCACCCACATAACACAGCTGACACCAACACAGAACATAGATGACACCAGCATCCGGAAAGTTTCTAACAGAACCTTCAACTGCAAAGCTGCCATGACAGCAAATTGACATGTATGCTAAGAGGGTAACATCATACATATACCAATCTTAAGGGGAGAAAATACAAATAAGTCCCTTTATTGAATATGCATTGGTCATGGCAGCATCAGTGTATCCTCTATAAAAGTAACATTTTGGGGCAGCAGATAGGTTGGAAAAATGTAGACATTGGAAGGGGCCAGCAGGAAAGATGAGGACAATGATGATAATAAAAAAAATAATGGTTAAATATAAAAAAATAAGGGTGTAAGTATGGACGTCCAAATGTACTTTTTGTATTTGCTTTGTTAAGTTTGTTGTATAATCTTTGCTAAATTATTAATAAATCATATATTTATATATATGGAGAGAGTTCCTATAGTGTGAGTGTTGCCCCTGTGCACATCGGGATTCCCAAATTATATAATAATTTTACAATAATCTTACTGGGCCTAATCTTGGGACAAGAACCTGTTAATCCTCAAATTACAATTATATTTACCCAACTTTGGGTCAGGCTACAAGATGGACACATGTGAATGGAAGAGCATAAAGAGTGTAGTAAGGAGTTTGCTCAGTAAGCACGACTCTTTGCATGGAGACAAGTTAGGGCAGCAGGTTTCTGCATCACCTCCATCTTAACCTACACCTACAGCTTAGCTAGGCTCAAATAAAGAAATATGGCTATGCTGCATATCACCAGTCCGCTGCAATTGTGTGGACACATGAATGAGAATATTGATCTTATTGTAAAGTAATGGGACATGAAAATGCTGGAGTGATAAACATTCTGTTTGGCCTGCAAAAAATGGGTGGGCTGGGGAGATGGGGAATAGAATAGCACTATGTAGAAATAAAGCTTTTTAGCTTTGTTTCATAGTTGTAGGAAGATGTTCGGAGGGCAGACGCTGTTGTTTGCCTCCCTTGAGTGAGAATTTGTACTCCACGCAACTTTTCCCCAGACAGGCTATTTGTTAAATGGAAGTACATCCAGCAGTTAAAGAAGGGGGGAAATATAATCTAGCCCAATGTTATTGGGAAAGTCAAAAACTGCCTGAGTGTGAGATTCCTCAAATCCTATGACATGAAAGCAACATTGCCAAATGCCATAATGCCCTAATGGCCTTTGAAAACTCAAACTGGGAATTGTAATCTCATTTAAATGTTAATTAAAAGAATTGAATTTAAGTGGTTCAGAGAGACAAGAAATTGAAAGTTCTAAAGATTAAATTATTCCATTGACCGGTCAGGGTGTGTGGAATTGTGCATTATGTATGAATCTCTGTTGGCTTGGGCTAGAGAAGGTGCTCCTTAAGGGACTGAGATTCTAGTCACATCTCTCTAAATTATAAGGGCTTATTTATGTGTGCCTCTTTATCTATGGAAATAAGCCTCTAATGGTATTACATGGAGGGCTCCTTTCCTTATATATTAAACTTATTTTAACATTGGAAATCATGGTCCCGCCACTTATCTGTCCATTCAAACTCTGTTTATAGTGTGGCAAAAGTGCTGGTCCACAGGCCATGCAGTCAGATTGTACTCTGGGGAGAATTCCTGGGCCTGAGGATAAATAACCTTCCCCTCCACATACATTATGTAGCATTGAAGCTGCTCCATAGCTACATCTGCGGCCTTGGGACTGTAGTGAGAACTGGGAGAGGAAGGCTAGCCATGTGGTAAAGCACTAGACTAACTCTGGAAATAAGAAGACTTGAATTCAAGTCCCAGCACCGCTATAGATGCCTTGTGTGAACCAAAGTAAATCATTTTATATCTATGTGTCTTTCTGCTTTATTTATCTAGTCTGTCTAGAATGAAAGGTTTCTGGGATAGGTATTGTCAGATTGGGATGCCCTTACTCCACAAGTAGTTTCACTGACTTCAGTGGAAACACGCCTGCTGGAAAGTAATATTCCATGAGTCCATGGCTATCAAAAACTAGTCCCATGTATATTTGAAGATCTAGTCCTATGTGTATTGTGTGTCTGACCAAAGGAGGCCCCTCTAGGTGCTACTGTAATAAAAATCAATAGTAATATGTAAAGTGGCCTCCATACTATTTGCACATCCCTGACATGGGGTAAGAGCAGGTGGATCCATTTAGTTACCAGTTTCCATCCCTCATGCAGCCCACACCCACCCCACCTAAACTGCAGCTGTACAGCTGTGTGCAAGGGGTGTCTACCCTCTGTGTTGTCTCTGTGAACCCTGTCTCCTTGGCACAGAGAACCACACCAGTTCCACTGGAGGAAGGTTGTTCTTCAGAGTTGTGAAGAACAGAGCAGGATTTGACACTAAATAAATACAAAATGTCCTCCCACACACATTTACCAATGTCCTTCATTTTAGAAGTGAAGTTAAAAGCAAGATCCCCTTATGAGTTCGGTATTTGACCTTTCAAAGAGACGCTGCAATGGATTTAATAATGGTGGTACACTCTGATCAGCATAGAATAAGCCACAAAAACAAGTTGGCCCGTGGGAGCTACCATGATAACAGTAGTATATTTTGCATGGGGATGGCTTGAGTGTCTGCTTTAAACAGTTAAAAGGCTGTTCAGTGATTCGACATTTTCTCATGGACAGATGCACTAAAAAAAGCCAAGAAAGACACAGGTGGTGGATGACACATTTTTAATCCTAAAAGAATGACTTTGTCAACAAATTTGAAAGAAAGTCGTTCATTGAGTGAAAGTGCAGCATTTGTTCCCATGGTTCATATTCTTGCCAGCGCTTTGAATAAGGCCAAGAAAAAATGATTTTGTCAGTAGACTACATATTACATACAGATTAGAATAACAGTGAAATAAAAATCAAAACAAAATGAGTCTGTCCAAAGAAACTGCTGACAAGTAGCTCCAACAGTAGTTCCTTCTCCTCTCCTGTCAGCATTGGAGAAAATAAAAAGACATGCATTTCTTGTCAATAACAGGCATCCCAAAAGTTTTAAAGATTAAATGAGAAATAATGGAAGCATTTATTTACTTTAAAGATGGTTTATTTCCCAGACATGTATATATGTCTCCATGATAACACCAAATAGACCAACACCACTGATTAGCAAAACAAGACTTCTTGCATATGAAACCCTCATTCATTAACTGAATCCATTGTAATGATTTCAGTAATGGTCCCCAAAACACTCATCAAGGCTATATACTTGCAATTTTGAAACCAGTTAAAATATCATAGAATGGAAAAGGGGTAAGGTTCATTGTGCTCAAATAGCAATGCACAAGCAGTAGCTGTTTTTGAAGGGGTAATGAGTCATATACACACATAGTGAAAGGAGAATGGATAGATAATCCATACACACCTATTATGACCCTTTATGGTCCCAATTCAGCAAAAAACATTTAAGCCAGTGATTAAATCTATCCCTATTCAGCAAAGCACTTATATGTGCTTAAGTGTTTTGCTGAATAGGGATGGACTCCTGAATTGTGACCCATTTGCCTTCGGTATGTGGTTGTACTGGAGAAGGATTAGTCAATAATACAAATCAATATCTGTATTCTACAATGCCTCTTAATCTTGACCATGAACCCAAAGTATGAAAAGATTTTATTCCTAGAAAACTGATGTATCTAACTGCAGGAAATTATATGTCACTTGGAAGATTATGCTACACCAAATGCTGTTTATTATCATAGTGTTGCTAAAAGTTAAATACATTAGAAACTTTAATTGAGTTTGGAATTTTTTTGTTTTCTTCTTAGAATCACCACAGACTATTATCTTTCAAAGATTGCATTTATTGTAAACATCATCCAGAGCTAATACAGTATTACACAGCTTAGCAACTTTTGAGTTTGAGAGACAAGAGAAACATGCTAAATGTCTGATAAAGAACTATGTTATATCCTTTCCAGATTCCATATATAGTGTGCCTCTCATTGTGGTGTCTGAGTGCTCAATACAGAATTAGACCAAAGCATACATTTTCCAAATAAGGACACAGAGAATCCACTGTACTGTGTTTCACTGACTTTTTTGCTGCAATGTTTTATTATTGTGACTTATTATTACTTATTTTATTAGTATATGAGAAACATTGTCATTCTACTGCCATGGGGATTAAGAAGGTTTACTCAGGAAGAGTAGCCTTCCTTTGTGGCCTGAAGATTGTTTGGCTCTAGCTTATCCTGATCTTCATGGTGAGGAGGATAGCGGAGATCCCCATGCCAAAAAGGCCCATTCCCCCAGGCCTTCTGCCCTGTGAGAGTTTCAGCCAAGAAATGTAGCTGTTACAGTGAGTCACAGAAGATGAAACAATCTCTAAAACTGCTACATCTTTTAAATTCTATTGCACTAAGAGTTCAGGCTTGCAATGTGCTGTGAACTTCCTCTGAGGTATTAAGCACCCTCATTTCCCATTAACGTTGATTAAAGTCAATGGAAGTTGAGGACACTATAAATTTTTGTATAGTCAATCCATGTAGGGTTTTAAAAAATAAGTTCAGGGACCTTGAAATGGATCTGGAAACAAAATGGGTAGCCATTCTGTGTTATGAAAGTCATTCCTTAAGGTATTGCTGCTATTATCAATTTAAAAATAAAGCATAAATTGCAAGCACAGATGAAAAAAGCTGCCGTACTTGGAAATATTTACTAGTTTCTGCAAGCAATTCAAAGAAATATTCATTACCATACATGGATTGGGGTCTCGTAGAAAAACAGAAAAAAAATCCTTTCAGAGCAATTGTGAGCTATACTTTGGATGTATCTGACTCTCCTAATATTCAAAATTAAAACTTTATACTTTAGAGTTGTACTCAGGTAGAAGTGTGCAGCCAATTAATCTACTTTTGTGAAGTGCATGAAAAAAAATTTCCTTCATTTTTCGGCATTAATTCAAGATTCCGTGGAAACGAAAACTCTCTGGCCTCTGGAACTCATCATAAATTTAATGGTGACACAGTTAACCTAACTTCCCCTGTTGGAGCACACCATATTAACAAATGTCTCCTAAGACTTCCTAGAATACACACCTCTGAGTTTCAAAATGAATGTTTTCAGACCCAACAGAACAGAGAACAAAGATCTCCTTTTACCATGGATGCTATTGAAAGACATTTCAGTTTTTCCGTCAACACTAGAAGCAGCCAAGATATTTAGCCAGAGAAATTTATTTTTTTTCCTGTGCCTGTTAGCATCAGGATAGAGATTCTAATGATTCTATTGTCAGTAAATGTAGGGTTTTTTCTTTTTCAAATCTGGAATATTATGAGAGAAGTCAGTCATGCATGTGAATGTACCACTGTTCTTGGTCTAACAAGCCTAAGTTTGTCAGTTAGGAGAATTTTTTTTTTCTCAGGCTGCATTTTAGAGGCTGAACTCTGGACCTAAAGAAGCATTCAGGCTACATTTATTTATTTCAACTCCAGTTTAAAGAGATACACCTCTGTGAGGAGGTGCTATTGCAAACCTCTCTCAAAAACAGCCAGTTGTAGCCTCCAATCCCTATCTTTCCTGAGGTTTGGTTTTATTAAGACAGATATTATAACAAAAAGTTCAGCTCAAACCTTATAACCAGCCTTGGCCAATCCTCCCTTTGCACTTTGCTTCCCCCATTCACCTTATATCAGGATTGGTTGATACATTTGCTTCAGAGTGTCCCACTGTTCCAGAGCCAGATCAACGACTGCTAACTGGGTCAGGTATTTCAGGCTTAGATGATCAGTTGATAAGGAGGCTTCAAGAGTTACTTGCACTGATTTTAGTGCTCTTTATTTGTATCCTGCCCCAAAGGAATATAACCTGAAGTTTCTGGGGAATTTTTGCATATAATGATTCATGGATCCTTTTGAATGCTTCTCTCCTAGAAGTTAGATTTAATTTCTAAATTTTCTCAGCAGACTGAATAGGGCTGTCCTTCAGGGAGACAGACGGCATCACCAAGATGACAGTACCAAATTTTAGCTTACGATACACACTTGCTATGCTGTGTTCATAGTTCTAGAACAGGATTCGGCAACCTTTCAGAAGTGGTATGCCGTGTCTTCATTTATTCATTCTAATTTAAGGTTTTGCGTGCCAGTAATACATTTTAATGTTTTTAGAAGGTCTCTTTCTATAAGTCTATAATACCTAACTAAACTATTGTTGTATGTAAAGTAAATAAGGTTTTTAAAATGTTTAAGAAGCTTCATTTAAAATTAAACTAAAATGCAGAGCTCCCAGCACCCGGGCAGCGTGAGTGCCACTGAAAATCAGCTCGTGTGCCGACTTCGGCACCTGTACCATAGGTTGCCTACCCCTGTTCTAGAATCCATTTAAATGAACTGTGCACAGCTCACAATACTGATTTCAAATAACTGGCTATTGTTGGTAGTGGTGAAAGTCTTCTTACATAATCCAAACTGGCAGGTGAATGCATGTTATGGAATGTTCTTCAGTAGCCTGAAGAATTTTACCTCATAATAAATATCAGATGGATGAAAAATTTGTTTTGCACATAAAGCCACCCTCTTTACCTAATTGTAACAATAGGTTATGCTTTGTCATCCTGAAAAAGTTAATCTAAATGCCAAACCTATAAATCTGCCTGGGTCAGCCTTATCTATATGCATACTGATGGCCTGTGTCTCACAAGACCCAAAAATGTAGGCCGGACCTAAAGTGAATAGCATTCATATTACATAACACCTTTTTATTTGGCAAGGTACAGATTTGCAATACAAATCTTTTGCACTTTAAATATAAAACTGACATAGAGGCACCTCAAGTAAACCTAAAACTTTGCTTTTGGTTTACGTGAAATTTTGCTGTGATTGGCAACTAAGAACATCTGCTATCAGCTTTCAATTGTTGGTGTCTTCATCCTATAGATTACCTTTTTCTTTTGTTTATTTGTTAAATGACTTACAGAAAATCCAACAAATATGTCAGTTTGGTTTGAGACTGTAAGGAACAGGATAACTAACTGTAATGGGTCCTGAGCTGCCTGTTTAAAGCTGCCCTGTGTGGGATGACACATACATGTTCCCTCCAAACTGAGGAAAGCCAAACAAACCAAGTGAAGTATAAATTAAAGGGATGTGAATCACTATGGCAGCAGAAAAGAATTTACAAACAACATAAAGAGGCTTGCTCATCGACATTTGTGACATTGAGTCTCATGGCATATGCTTTAAACTAGTTTAATTTGTATTTCTGAGAAAGTGGTGACTTCAAAACAGCTCAAGGCTTATTATTTGTGAACCTAAGATGGGATGTCACAAAGCGTGAGTGTGCTCAAGATGCTGCAGTGATGGGCAGCAGTATAAAACCTTAAGACAGCTATTGATTGATTACTTAAATACCAAACAAACATCTAAAACCCTGTTCGCACTTTAGGTAACACAGTTTTAAACTGATTTCCATCCACACCTAACAAACATAGTATGAATGAGTGAATAACGGTGCCCATGAATAACTATGGAGGGTTGAACATAGCTAAAACTAGCATGGTTCTTTACAAAAATATCTACTAATACTGGACAGGGAAACCATGCCACATTCACAGCAGCAACACTCAGTTTGGAAATATAGCTGTGAGTCAAATACCACCAAGGCAGAATCTTTCTTGACAATGTTCTAGAAAATATTGTTGCTAACATAATTAAATCCATATAGTGTGGGCCTTGTGTCACACATATACGTTAATTTAGTAACATGGACAACATTAAGAATCTGATTTTTTTAATAAGTTAGATACATAGATAAAGGGAGATAGGCACATGACTCATACTAACTGTGCTTTAAAATGTGTATGTGCCATTACTGTGATTGCACGTGGAGACTGGGTAATTGTTCATACAAATGACTACCTATGATAATTTACAGAGTTATATGATTTGCACAGGCAATTGTGGTATGTGGCCAAGTTGCTGAAAAATCAGGCAATTAGGGTCAATAGGACTCCCATTTTAATTATTATATTGTGATTGGTCAGTACTGAAACAGAAGAATAACAAACCACTTCATAATAAACATAGTTTTCAATATAGCATGAGCAAAACCACCTGGAATGTGTGCTGTGTAAATATGAAGTGTGTTTATGAGGGAGGGTATCCCAGACAATTCTTCTCAGTTTGGCTTTGTTCACCAACTTCTATCTCTGTTGTTGCTTGTTTCTTTTCTTGTAAGCACTACTTGGCACTAAGTTAAGAGGTTTGCCAAGTTTTTGACTTAAGAGAACATAATGAATCCAAAATTAGGGTTAAAATATTTCTTCTCAATTCTCCCCCTGCCCTCCATGCCCCCAATGGTGACATGAGGGCTGCAGTCTAGTAATTTCTGTGGAGTTCCCCCAAAGTTACATCATTCCAAGTAATATCCTTATCAACCCCTCAGGTCCATTTAGATAAGAAGAAGGCTTCTTTGTGAGGGTAAGATTCAGATAGCTACCTTTAGTATTCTAATGGCAGGTAGGGGTTGCTAAGACCCTTAGGTATCCATCCAAGCACAGATAGATCCCAGAACCACCCTTTGTTAACCTTTCCAAGATGAACCATAATGCATAACCATGATAGCAAATGAGACTTCATTATGTTAGGTAGAAGACAGACAAAAGTACCAAGAATAATAAAGCCAAGCCATCCTGCAGCAAAAAAACTTCAGGACCAGACTTCAAAGAGAAACTGCTGAGCTTCAGTTCATCTGCAAATTTGACACCATCAGCTCAGGATTGAACAAAGACTGTGAATGGCTTGCCAATTACAGAACCAGTTTCTCCTCTCTTGGTTTTCACACCTCAACTGCTAGAACAGGGCCTCATCCTCCCTGATTGAACTGACCTCGTTATCTCTAGCTTGCTTGCTAGCACACATATATATACCTGCCCCTGGATATTTCCATTACATGCATCTGAGGAAGTGGGTATTCACCCACGAAAGCTCATGCTCCAAAACATCTGTTAGTCTATAAGGTGCCACAGGATTCTTTGCAAGCCCATCTCTGACTCATCTCTTCTTCCTCCCTGTCTCATCATAACCTTTGCTATTGGCCCCCTGAATAGAAAAAAAGTTGAAACCAGGAAATCTATTTCTCCTATTGGCTGCTAGAATCAACAATTCCAAACCCTAATAGGAAGTAATGTTAGTAAATTCCTCTGGCTGAGAAATCTAGATAAGAAAAATTCTTCCTATCATTGTTTCAAAGTCTTATATTATGTCTGTAAGTCGCTATTCTTTGTGTCACTGCTTTTTCTAGCAATATCTTAGGAGCTAGTCATATCCCCACTGAAGTGAATTGCAACACTCATATAAACTTTCATGGAGACAGGATCAAATCCTTTTGCATTTGTTCTGTTTTATGAAAACCAGAAGGAGAGAAAGAATCCTTCTCTTTTGAGGGTTGGACTAGATACCCATCTGAGGTCCCTTCCAACCCTGATGTTCTATGAATCCAGAGGAGAGTTAGGGGCTTGACCCTGTAGTGCCCTTGAAGTCTACAACCAAATGATACAGTAAGTTGGACTTAAAAATAATTTACATTTTTGCTTGGCATTATCCCTATGCTTGGGAAAGTAGCAGTTTAACATGATATTTTATATATATATATATTTTATAATGAGTTATATTTTAGGGGTGAGAGGAATACTTCACTTCAAAGAATATTTTTAGAGCTGAATTTAGTATTAAAAAATGGTTGCAGCTGACATATTTATATGTTGTTTTTATTGGCACAATTGATATAGGAGTGTGTGAGTGATTGCATGTTTGATTGTCTATGACTGTTCCTGTAAGGTTAGAGAGATAGCTAGCTGTTCATGAGAAAATAACAAATTGCTCCAACATTATGAAGTGTAACAAAAGGGTTGCAAAAGGTGAAGATGTCCAGAGTCAACATTAATTTACAGGATTGGATTTTTTTGGCACACAGCTTGCTTTTCCAGGAAGAGAATGTGTATCAAATGCTCTTTTGGGCCGTTCCCATTCCTTTTGGCTTGATCCCTCTTTCTTTTCAGGTGCAATTCTTTTCACCGTAATGTAATATGAGCTGGATAACATAGAATAATCTGAACTGAAGACTAACAGCTTCATGAAATTGAAATGAGAAAGGCATATTCCATGACACTGTCAATTAAATTGCACAGAAAATATGTGCTGACAGCTGCATAAAGTAGACCAGAGTTAGAATGCCCACAAAGGTCAGGATGTTCTGTTTGTTTTTCCCTATGCTAACTACAATAATGAGGGAGAGCTAGGTTTTTAGGATTGTAGGCTAGAACAAACCTGTGGATTTGCTAGGTAAATGCAAAAGAAAATGTTTCAAACACATTGCAGCTGCATATTATCCAAAAGAAGCCGTCAATAAGCACTTCTGAGAAGCTGGGATGATTTTGCTTACAGCTCATTGGGGAAAGTGTTACTTTGTATCTATGGAAAGGGCAGATTGATCTCATCAGGTAAAGAAGTGAGTCTTAAATCAGAGCAGTTATGATACAAGGAAACTATTTAGATATATCAGCTCCATTCCTCTGGCAGCTAAACAGAGAGGGATAGATGCAGCAAGGAGGAGAAAACATGGAAAGGCCAAGGCCATGAAATGTCAAATACATTCAAACATCTGGGTTATAGTCAAATATATTTTCCCATCCTAAAAAGCTGAAAAAATATCCTTTGCAGATCATATCTCTAGGGTGGAAAACTGGCATCTCACCACAGAGTAAAGTAATCTACAAGTCTAAAGTAAAGTCTGGGACTTAGTGATGTTATGGAATGTTGAGGAAGCCATTTATATTTGCCTTGCCTGAGTAGTCTCATTCATAAAGCATTTAGCCTTCTATTAAATCAAAAACAATGTACCTGCACACTCTGAATTACCTAACTGCATTACAGCTATTATTTGGAGTGTGTCAACATTTTCCTTCTAAACAGAGATTTTCAGATGTTAGAGGATAACCTGCCCATATAATGTGCACCTGCAACCAGTTTTTTTCCTTTTAAATGACTGTTAAAAAAAAATCCCCCTTCAATTCTCCCTTTAACCATAAAATATATACAGCTAAAAATCTAATAAGTGGTCAAGTGAACTGAGGCTTTATACTCAACAGTGTTTCTTGACTTGTCTCTCTGGATGTAACTCAATAACTTTTGAGTGCTGCATCCAATCAATTCCAATATTTCAGGGAATTTCTAGGTGTCAGCCCTAAACCCTCATTGATCTGGGAGAAAATCAGAAAACTGAAAGGGAGAAATGGGGGCTATATGGAGCCCTCAGTTCTGATTAGCAGACTAAGCAGGTTCATCCACTTATATATTTGTCCATAAATCCAAGAACCAGTTGATGGAAGCCTTCAACGCCTCCAGCATACCATTTTCTCATATTTAAGCTCTGTCTGTTGTCCCAATAAAATTTTAAATGTTTACACCCTGAATGATTCATCTTCCAGATAAACAGAGGGAAAAAATCATATAACAAATTACAAATTGTATGGGGAGTGAAGGCATGCCAGGAACCCTGGTGTGTCCAGTGACATTGGCCTACCAACGCAATGAACTGTGTAAACTTCTAGACATTGGTAGGCTGAGAGGCACACGCGACAAGAGAAGTCGGGGGGACACAGAGCCCCTGGCATGTAGTGAAAGGAAAATGGGGGGGCAAACAGAGATACTGGCATGGGGGCAGCAGGAAATGGGCATCCACAGATTCTCTAGCATTAGGAGAAGGAGGGGAATGGGGCACACAGAGCCCCTGGCATGTTGTGGGAGAAGCATTGGGGAGATGCAAAAAACTCCATGGGCAGGTGGAATTGGGGAACTTGGAAGAGAAGAGGCAGGAATGGGGGGCACATAGATCCCCTGATCCACAAGAAGGGAGTGGATTGATGCAAGTCCATGAAATAGAGGAGATGTTACACTGGAAGCTTGTAGAGGGTGGGGAGACTGAAGGAGGCACACATAAAAGGGGGAATGGGAGCACACAGAACTCTTAGCATGGGGGGAGAGAATGGAGTCACTGGTATGAGGGAAAAGAGAAATCTTTGGTGGGTTCAATGAGCTCAGCCTAGAAGCATCAAAGTTTGCAAGTCCCTAGTTCTGAGGTCTATTCAGTTCTTATGCAGGCCTTACTCTTGATTTCAGTGGGAGGTTGAACAGTTAATGACTCCATGATTTGGCCCAGTTATAATACTTACATTAGCAGATAAACCAATATGTTCAAAATTGATGCTTAAACCTTTATAGAACTACCTGAAGACATGGCCTCAAGGACAGGTGCTCAGCACCTCTGAAGGTCAGGCCAGCAGTGCCAGCTGGTGCATGGGGAGAGGGTTGTTTTGTGCTCCAGGAGCTATGAGGGAGCAGCTCCTGCCCTCCCACACAAGACTGTAATTGTACCTGGCACTGGGAGGGGTGGGGGGAGGCACAAGATGGAAGGCACTCTCAAATCTCTATTTTATGCTGCTCCCTCATACACACCACCACCACAATCACCCATGCAGGAACCGTCATAATCTAGCATCCAAAAAATTGGGGGGATGGGTATTATTAGTCTTTGGAGTTTTTCTTATGTTGGTATTTGAGAAGTTGGTAGGGTACATGTGAAAGGGTATGAGGAGAGTGTATCTGATTAGGGAGAATGTTAGCTGGGTTTAATAGCTATTATTATTATTAATCATTATTTTTCTACTTGCACAGCACTTAGGAGCCCCTGTCATGAACCAGCATCCCAGTGTGCTGGGCAATGTACAAGCACAGAACTTACGATCTAAGTATAACAATGTGAACTAACAGAGCGGGTGAAGTAATTTGCTCCAGATCCCATTCCCTGAAAATACTGCATTTTTGCATTGCATTTGTGACCACGTTTTTCAACCAGTCCTTTAGATGGTTTAATATAATTGTGACAAAAATCTTAAATGGGATTTTTGGCTTTTTTTTCACCTATTAATTGTTTACAATCAAATGTTTGCATTATTTGGCCAGCTCTACAGTGTAATAATGTTAAGTTGTGTTGATTCTGTGACTTCAGTTATGAACTAGTAAGGTAAAACTCCTTGACAACTAAGGGCCCAAATTTGCACAGTGCTGAATCCCCTCAATTCCCAATGACATCAGTGGACATATTTTGGATTTGGTCTCTAACCCTAAGCCTTGCTTTCCCAAGGAACTTGTTTACTACTTATATGTAAACTGAAGTAAACAGACATTCCTTTGTTTAAGATAGACCTGCTTAGCCACTCCTGCATAATCGGGGCTAAGTGGGTTTGAACATGTGCTACCAACATCATTCAGGTGGAATTCATAACTTTACCTATAATGTTGCTACATACAGTTCACAATGATATTATTGGCAAGAAAATTGTTAGTTTTCAGATGATATCTCACAAACCATATTTTGTTCAAAGATTATCACAATGGTGTGTAGGTGTGAATACAGGGCTGCATTTTGTCACACTCACTCTATTCACTTCTCTGGGAGCTGAGAGCACCTTGCATCTTCCAGAAGGAATTCATCACCACAGACTATCAGGTTTTAAATCACATTGGTCCAGTTCAATACACTGGATAGTGTCACAGGGTGCCTGGTCCTTTAAGGGAGTTTGTATCAGTGCCACCTGTGCCCAGTTATGAACTGCCCACGGGTCATGTGATAGATCTGTATGTCACCTGATCTTTAGAAAAGAGGCAAGTGTGCAAGTAACTCACTGGTGGAGACCTGCGGGAAGTAGGCAGGCTTCTGCAGGAGACCTAGGGTTAGAGAGAACCTGAGAAAAGCTGTCTATATATGTCTGTCTGGGCAAGATAATGTAGAGGGATGTTGAATGGAGTTGACTCTTCATTTATTTAGGGGTCCAGTCTGAGACTATCAGCAATGGTAGAAGGATATCCTCTTTCTTTGGCCCTCTGCCATCAGGGTAAGTGTACTGCAAGACCAGGAGGAGTCTACGAGAGGAATTGTATCCAGTGGAGGTTGATATTCTGTAGCTCTGCAGGGATAATCCTTGAGCAAACAGGGGAAGAGCTTTGCAGTCTGAGAAGGCTTGGAAGATTTTTTTCCCATTGGATTCATTTGATTAACTCTGGAAGATGAGGGGGACATTTGTGACTCTATTTCATAGAATTGTGCAGAGATGAAAGCCAGAAGGAACCATTACAACATCTATTCTGATTTCTGTATCACAAGACATTCAGTTTCACCAGTTACCCCTCTATTAAGCCCAATAATTTGTGTGACTAAAGCTTCTTTTCCAGAAGAGCATCCACTCTTGATCTGAAGACATCACAAAATAGAGAATCAACCACTTTACTTGGCAGGTTGTTCCAATGGCCAATTTACCCTCAATGATAAACATTTATGCCTAATTTCTGATTGAATTTGACTGGCATCAGGTTCCAGCCATTGGCTCTTGTTATGCCTTTCCCAGCGTAGTTAAAGAGTCCATTAGTACCTGGTATTTTCTCCCCATGAAAGTACTTACACACTGTAATCTAGTCACTTCTCAATCTTCTTTCTGATAAGCTAAATAAAGATTGATTTTTCATAAATCCATTTTGATTGGGATTACTTATATGACACCACTTAAATTCTTTTTTAATTGGGTCTCATACCAGCTGTTCTATTACTTATTTATATTTGCTGACAGCTTAGACACCTCAGTAGAGCACCAACAGCTAAGAACTGGGGGTCTGGGTGTGATTAGGGGTGTCATTTGGGAAACAGGTATCGAGTACAGGTTGATGATGTCACAGGTATTATGGAGTCCATGTGGGACAACTTGTGGAGTAGAGGTGCTGGGAGTACTGGATTCTGGCCCTTTAATTTTAGTATCTCTAAGTTAGACCCTCAACTGATAGACACTTAGCATCACTTTTTGGGTATTAATCTGTGGCATCTATAGAATGCATGACTCTATCAATTTATACTTGTAATGATATCACACAAAAAGATAAGGACAATGGTGACATCCAAGATTGTTGAAAAGGTGAAGATATCGCTACTGAAATCTGAGGAGGCATTGGAGTGTGTTGAGCACTTCAGATATTTTGGTAGCTTGAATGCAAGTGATGCTAAACATCACTCATAGATTCAACAGAGAATTGGACTCATGACTGCTGCCCTAGCAACACTTAGCCACCTTTGGACAAAGGAAGATATTACTATGAATTGTAAAATTAAATTACTTCAGTCTCCTGTCTTCAGCATCTTGCTATATGCATGCTAGATATGGATGCTAAGGAAACAGGATATAAAGACGCTTTCTGCCTTCAAATTGAAATGTTACATGTGTTTGCTATGTATTAGCTATACATTGCACAGAACTAACAAAGAGGTAATCAACCACATTTACAGCATAACCGGAGTAATACTTGATGTCATCAAGAGAATCAGAAGAAGAAATCTTGAGTTTGTGGGAGATGTGGGTCAGATCCGTGGAGGAAGATGGCCGAAAAACCTTTTCCAGGTGTCAGGGGCAAAGGGCAATGATGGGGAGTTTGATTTGATGATTTGGCTGACTAGCTGGATGCAGTATGGTACACTTCTCAGGGCTGTATGAAGACCACAAAATGTGGAAGAAGATTTCTGGCCATTAACTCCCATGTTAATGTTGTGTTGTGTTTACGGTTCATTGTGATGTGACTTTATGGTACTTTGCCCTGTGAGAATAAATAATAATACATCATACACGTACTGATTTTTTCATATATATTAATGTTCTTCTACATCTGTTTAAATAAAAGTCAGTTTGTCCTAACCTTTCCTAAAATGGAGCCACCAACTCTCCTCACAGTAAGATTTTTCTTACCCTAGAATCCATATATATTCAGAACCCATCTTGCTAAGCAGCTTCTCAAGTTGATTTGTTTATCCATTGCAGGGCAGCAACTGGTAGAATTTGGAAGAGAGAACTGTAATTAAGGAGAGAGGCAGAGAAAAATACTTTAAACAAAAAATGACCATATCCCTCCTTCAGCTGTTGTTTGTGATGAGCAAATTAATCTGTCAAAAAGGAAACTCTGACCTTGATTATCCCAGGTTTTAGTAACATGATTCTGATGGTTACCAGGGCATTAATTAAAAATGTTGGTGTTGCCTGTACTATCTTCACTGATGTCAGGATATGGCCACTGTATCTGAAAACAAATCTTGTTCTTCTTTCCTATCCAGCTTGCCACCTTTTGAATTTTCAAAACAAACACTTGATAACAATTTTTGTTCCAGATGGCAGACAGTCCTTAAGAATGCATGACAAATAATCACAGCATTGTGAGCAAAGTTCATAGCTAAAATGGACTGTACTCTTGCGGAACTGCATTCTGGAAATATTTCTCAATGGGAGTTCGGCTTTTGTCTTCAGTGGAATCAGAATTTCACCCTGCATGTCATAGTGCAGACAAAGGTTAGTGTATGGCATAGTGCCAGGTTGAGAGCAGTTGGGACAGATCCACAAAAGAAGTTAGGTGCACTGAGGTCCTGAAAACCAATACTTAGCTGCTGCCTAACCTGACAGGAGCCTAAAGTCCCTTGGAACCTCCCATTGTGCTATAAAATTCTCCTTGGTGCCTAGGTGTGTGAATAGCTTGTTCAGTCCTGACCCTGTCAAAGAGCTTGGCGCCTGTCTCATGCCTAAGCCCCAGCAGGCTCCTCAAACTAAGTGTTGCCATGCCTATCTTACTTGTGTGGCCTAATCCATTCAGAGCATGCAGAACCCACACAGACTGGATTGTGGGGAATAAGCCACTATTGTAACCTTTAACTCAATGGTTAGGACACTTATCCAGGATGTAGAAGACCCCAGTTTAATTCCCCTTTCAGGAGGGATTTGAAGTAAGCTTTCCTATCTCTTAAATGAGCGTCCTCGCTACTGGGCAATGGGACAGTCTGCCATGAGTCTTTCTCAGTTTCTTCTCTTGAAGCTGTTCCACTGTGAAATAGTTAAATAACTCAATATGCACTGGGCCAGAAGCCTAGTCAGAATGACTTTATCATCCTGTAGTCATGGCACTCAGCTGAGAAGTGGAAAACCCTAGTTCCAATCCCTTTTACACATAGAGGGGTGGAGGTGGGAACTGAAGTGAGAGCTTCCATATCCTGGATGAGTTCCCTAATCATCAGGCAAAAAGTTATGAGGAAGGATGCTGCACCCCCCTCCTCCCTGAGCTTTTTTGTGTGGACTTAGGTGGCATCCACGATCACCTTTCTGCAACAAATGGCTGAGGTACCTGACCATCTCAAGGGAGATAAGCCCTTCACTCAGGCTCACATGTAGGTGCCAACCCGCCTTGAGAGAGGTGGCGCTGGGACCCACTCCTCTTCTCACTATCTGCTGTTGGCTAACTTAGGCAGCTCCCCACTCAGCATGCTGGCTTTTGCGGATCCCATTCTTAGATGCCTATCTCTCCCCATGCATTGTATAGGGAGCCGAAGTGTCTAATCCAGAGGTTGTGGATTTTACTGAGTGGCTGGGTTCCTAAAAGTTAGGTACTGCAAGACTGAGCATTGCAATGCCTAAGGCCTTTTGTTCCTCCTTGTAAATTTGTTTCTCATGACTATAAAATCCATCAACCCAAAGGTGGAAACTAACAAAGCTAGTCATGGCCGCTGGCTAACGCAGCTCTGCTGAAAAGTTCTGGAAACATGGATTTCCCCTAATATGTGGCTGAACTGCATCATATGCTGAGCAGAAATTTTAAAAGAGTTTCAAACATCCAGTAATAGAAACTTGAAATAATGTAATGCCTGATAAACTCTCCATAGAAGGGAGGGGCACTCTGATTTGATAAGTACTGTAGCTGTGAGAAGAAGTATATAGGTAAGAACTGAATTGCTTCTTTCTACCATTAGAAACCATCCTCCTGTAAGCGGAGACTGCAGGAATTAGTCATTAGCAGAAAAAGAAAAGATGAGAATATATTAGGTAGTATGGTAGCCTGCAGTACAGAACTTAACAACAAAATTCGATGTGAAGATGCAATGAGCCATTTTTTTTGGAGTGGGTAGACACTGCATTACAGATCCCATCACAGGATGCTCTTTCTCACTGACAAAGAGAGCGATTTTCAACACACCCCAGGATCTAACATTGTTGCAGGTCAACAAATCCAAATCTTGCTCTCATATGAACATTCTCAATTCCCCATGTCTGCAAAAGAAGTTGCATACATATGCCTAAGGACATCATTTGGCCTAATGTTGCTACAATGGCAATAACTCTTCTTAACTTATGGAGCCAATGATAGCTGGCATCTGTGCCCCAAAGCAGTATTCTGACACTGCAAAGAAATCATTTTTTAACTCTCAAATTAATTGATTTGCTGATTGATTCAATTTGGGGTTCTTCACCTTCCTCAATACTTAAATTCTGTGCCTTTTTCCCTCAGCTTCTCTGCTGTACCTTTTAACAAGAGTCGGATGTTCAGTCCCCCTGCTCACCATTTGTCCCCACTAGTATCTGGTGAAGTGTGGCTCTCTCCCCTAGATGCTCTGACTTTTATAGAGATGAGATCTCAAAGATAGTAACTCTCCTTTTTAATAAGAATATCCTGTCTGGAACAACGAAGCACAATAAATGGGCCATAGATTCAGCTGGTGGAAACTGGCCCTCTATCTTCATGACCAAAACCTTTCAGTTACTTAGTAAATGGTGTAAAATAAATGTTATGAGCTTGATTCTTCCAGGATCTGAGCCCTTTCCCCTCTCCCTGAAGTTATTGGGAGTTCAAGGCCATTCAGCCTGTGCAGAATGAGACTCCCCAGGTCTAAAATCCTTTTTGAGTGCATTGTGCTTCAGGGAGGTTATGCTTGGCATGACTCTTCGCTTCCAGTGAATGCTCATTAAAGGGAGTCTTCCTTAGGCAGGACGAATGGGAGGTTTTTTGTTTTTGTTTTTGTTTTTAATAACAACCCCGTGTTTTATGTTGAAGACCAAAAAGGAAGTCTACATCATTGTGATGTAAACCTAAGTATCCATTAAAGGCTTGAAGCTGTCTCATAAGAATGAGCACTTATTATGGGGTTGGCCCAACTGGAATAGAAGCCTCTAACAATTATATAAAAAATGAGCTTACTACTTTGACCGACTACAGACTTTCCATTCAAAATCCTTACCAAAGAAGATCATATCTGAAACTTAATTGTCTATTCCAGTAGCTGTTTATGGAGCAGTATTGAGTCCTTGGAACTGTCTGTTTTCTTAGCTGTAGGCTCAGGAGAACCTGAAAAAAAAACAAGAAGTATATGTGAAAAGGATATTCCTGAGAGAGTGATGAGAGTGAAAGACTTGGGGATCTCATTTGAACAAGCTCCAAACTATTCTGTCTTCAGGAGACAGTGCATATTCTGGAATATTCTTCAGGCTTTAGTCTAAAGCCCTTTTTCTGGTTAAAAGTGGAGAAGCACTTTCCTGCATTGTCCCTATATATCGTTCTAACTTTCTCCTCTTCAAACAAGTGATTATTTCTCATTCTTAAACCACATGCCTCGTATAAGCAAATGCTACTCCGATAGAAATCTCTGGTACAGACTAATTGATGACTTCCATAGTTGTGTGACACATGACTAATAAATTCCTTCAATATTATGCTGGTCACTGAAATTAATAGTTAGATTGATGTAATCAATAGTGAATTGGGCCCATGGACTATAATTTGCCTGTAAAACAGGTGGCGAATTATAGCTATTTGTGAAGATAGTGATATAGCCTTGAATACCCATTTTACTGCTTCTCCCACAAATGTTTCTGTACTTTCTTCCATGCTGTCCCTTTGCAGAGCAAATCCATAAAGCCAAGACCTTTCCCTCCTTCAGATCCCTCCTCAAGATCCAATTCTGCTGTGACATCTCAGAGGATGTGTAAATTGAGCAGCAATCAGGGATTTATTTATAAAATAAAAACATACAACATGATTTGGAATCAGCAAGTTTTTTACGTATCAAACTTATGTAACCATGTGATTTAATTACCATTACTCTCACCATACCTCCACCCCTTTCCTGTTACTGTCTTTTGGTGAGTTCTGTTTCAAAATAGACTGTATGCTCTTCACAGGAGGGACCTTGTCTTCCTGTGTGTTCTGGAGCCCCTAGAACAATGGTGTCTGTATACTGATTCAGTAGAGGCCTTTGGGCACTGCCATAATACAGGTAATAAGCCACTAACAGCAGGACCCCACACCCACAACTTAAGCATTCATCTTCATGTTCGTTGCACATCCTTCTATGTGCTCTTTCCACCTTGTTAGTATGATGTTAACCAGTTCTGCGCACACAGCGAATGCCCCATTGGTGTAAGTTAAACTACTTTTTCACTCACGCCTATTTTGTGACATCACCATTGAGGTACCAATCAATTTGGCCCCATATACCTATTTGCCAAGGAATGATTTAAAAAATTTTGCAGTTAGAAAAATTTGTATGTACAACTTCTGTGAAAGTTAAAATAGCATGTTTCACTGAGTAGATGGTATTTTGTGAAATGTGCAGTCACGCTGCAATATATAATCCTGAGATTAATTGGTGAAAGATTGAAGGAGCATTATTGTTGCTTTTTTTTGCAGTGGAGAGACATGTTCTGCGTAAGAGAAAAGGAATGCACTATGTGGTGTGATGGGGCTATTTAAGAAAATGCACACACACTCAGGCTGCTCAGTAAGCAATTACATTTCACTTAATTAAGTTCCAAAGACTGGACTAACTCCTGATATTTTTACTCAGTCCAAACTCCCATTAACATCAACGGGCATTGTGAGAATGTCAGAATTTGGTCCAGTACATTCAGCCCATAATGGAATAGTTGGAATAACACCACTTCCATGAATACAGATAAGGAGAGCAGGTGCCTGGAAAGAGGGATTTCAGAGCTCAGAGAGCATGCATTATTGTGTAAGCTTACAATTTGTTATGAGGTTACGTTAAAGGTTTGTGTAGGCACTTCAGGCCCAGATACTATGGTGATGGCTACCCAATAAATGTGAAACGTAATTAGCTCTCCTGCACATATCTAAGCAAATGGATATATTGTGGGTGAATTGCTCTCTTATGGACAGAGGTAAGCTTCAGAGCAAGATATAAAATCACCTAATTTATCTATTCACAATCACAGTCCTTGCTGTTTCCTGGGTTTAAGAACGTCTTCTTCAACACCCCTAAAGTGACAACAATCCCAAAGGAGGGAATCAGGGATGCCAGGGAATTGACCAACCAGAGAAAGGGGAGGACACTCCCCAAACCTTTCCCAAAGTAGTGAATCTCTGCACCACTCCCAAAGTGTCCCTGTGCCTAACAAGCATCATCTAACCTTAAAGCATATACTAGTTCTTTACTTCATTATTATAATTAAACTATAACTTAAAAAAACCCCAAAAGACTCAGGATGGGTCTCAAATGGATATAGGAGTAAATATTTTGTCCAGTTTTCAGCAAAACTATGAGCAATCAGGTTAATGAAATGGCAGTGTGAAACTATCCGAATGAACTCTTGTACCTTAGATTATAAAGATTCAGGGACAATGTCTGTGGAGTAATCCTACTGTATCATTTTAGATAAGCTTGCATAGTTTGCAGTGAAATGATTTCCCAGAGTTTTGCATTTACTGGATGCAGACGTAATTATAGCATTTGCTGAACTTGCTGAGAATTGCACTTCTGGTATGTGTATATTTTTGCTTGTCTCTGGGTAAAATATTTATTTTGGATCTGTTCAAAAGAAAGCATTATCTCTCTGGCTCTGTGCAGCTTTCTGAAAATTCTCATGGTGAAAATCACTTTCCATCTTGAATATTATATTCTGATTTGTATTCAATTTAAAAAAAAAAGAACGTTCTGTTGTGGCAGCACCATTTCTGAATGTTCTATATGCAGTGGTGACAGCTCTTTCTATAAAGTGCCATTACAGCTATTTCTGTCATCTGCTTAATGGGTTCTCAGTGTCAGATTATATTTTACTGTAATTTCTATTCTGATTTAACAATCAGTGCATCTAATGTTTTAAAATTAAACATTTCCTTAAAGTTGTAACACATTATTGGAGTTGCTTTACAGTCCCTGTCAGTGGGCTCCAGTGTTTGTTAGGAATAGAAATGATGTTTCTTCCCAGCAAGACATTTACTACCAGCTGGAGGCTCACTAATTCAAATTTGATTTTTTTTTATGCAGTTACTGTTTGAGTGTGAATTCTTTCCCTGTTCTGGGCTTGCTCTTCCTCCGACTCACCACCTCTTCCTCACAAAAATATCTATTGATTCCAGTGGGATTTGTATATGTTATAGGCATGGGATTACTGTTTTTATTGACCCAACATTTCAAATTGATTTTGGATGCCCAAATAGCAATTTTGGATGCTCAAATTGAGATATCACAAAGGGGCCCAATTTTCAGAAAATGCAGAGATCTGCCATCTGAAAATCAGGCCCCTTTAAGTTGTCCTGAGCTGAGCACCTGAAAACTGAGGCAGAAAATGAGTAGTCACTTCTGAAAATTATGCCAATCTTCATCTAATGCAATAGACTGATGTGGCACTTTCCAGGCAATTGAAAAATAGCCCCTACCTTGATGAGTTTACAGTCTGGACTTAGACATAGCTTGGTGAGCGATTACAGTGAGGAACAAGGGCAAGAGAGAGGAGGGTTACAATAGTAAGAAAATATTTGCTGTGGTTTCCTTGTTTTGTTTGTTTGCTCTTGATGCAGTAACTGACTATTTAAGCTTTTGGGGTGTCATAAACAGATAGCTAAGGGTTAATGTCTCTGTCACCTGGAAAGAAGTAACCTGAAACACCTGACCAGAGGACCAATCAGGAAACAAGACTTTTTCAAATCTGGGTGGAGGGAAGTTTGTGTGTGAGTCCTTTGTTCTGCTCTTGCCTGTCTCTCTCTCGGCTATGAGAGGATTTCTGTCTCTTGCTTTCTAATCTTCTGTTTCCAAGTTGTGAGTACAAAGATAGGTTTGGTTTTTTTGTATTTACATGTGTGTAGTTGTTGGAGTGCTTTGAATTGTATTCTTTTTGAATAAGGCTGTTTATTCATATTTCTTTTAAGCAATTGACCCTGTATTTGTCACCTTGATACAGAGAGACCATTTTTATGTATTTTTTCTTTCTTTTTATATAAAGCTTTCTTTTTAAGACCTGTTGGAGTTTTTCTTTAGTGGGAAACTCCAGGGAATTGAGTCTGTACTCACCAGGGAATTGGTGGGAGGAAGAAGTCAGGGGGAAATCTGTGTGTGTTAGATTTACTAGCCTGACTTTGCATACCCTCTGGGCGAAGAGGGAAGTACTTCTGTTTCCAGGACTGGAAATAGAGAGGGTGGAATCCCTCTGTTTAGATTCACGGAGGTTGCTTCTGTGTATCTCTCCAGGAACACCTGGAGGGGGGAAGGGAAAAGGTTTATTTTCCTTTGTTGTGAGACTCAAGGGATTTGGGTCTTGGGGTCCCCAGGGAAGGTTTTTTGGGGGACCAGAGTGCCCCAAAACACTCTAATTTTTTGGGTGGTGGCAGCTTTACCAGGTCCAAGCTGGTAACTAAGCTTGGAGGTTTTCATGCTAACCCCCATATTTTGGACACTAAGGTCCAAATCTGGGACTAGGTTATGACACGGGGCATTTGTATAAATTGGGGCAGGGAATTGCAGAGGGTGAGATTGGGTTTGTGGAAACAAAAGGAGATGGTAAGAGGGGAGGAAAGGGGAGATGGGGGAGAGTAGACAGGCAGAACTGTAATGGAGGGGATGAGAATGGAGGCAGCAATAAAGAAGAGGAGGCTGTGATGCTCAATGAGAAAAAAAGAGTGAGGCGGCACAGTGGAGGATCTGTCACAGAGGAGCAGCAGGAGGAGATGAAGAAGTAATGCAAGAACTAATAGAAATAGATTCAACTCAATTTCCAAAGCCAAGATGTTGAAAAATTCAATATTTGTATAAATGTAGGTATTGTTAGGAATAGAGCTGGGTGAATAACTGACATCAGTTCACAGGTGTGATACTGGCAGAGGCTCGTAGGCCAAGGCTCATGCCAAGGCTCCTAGGCCTCAACTAAACAGTGACAAACGCATAGTTGGAAACCAGTTTGGCTCACTTGTGTGTTAGTATTGTTGAAACAGATCTTAAATTCATAAGGATGTGTTTAATATTTAGACTTTATGAAATGCGTGTAGAATGCTGCAGGTAGAAATCTCACTTATAACATCTGTACCCCATGTTGTAAGGTGATATTACGTTTGCATTGTAATCTTCTGTGATTGTGTACGTCATTGAACAGGAAAGGAGCATTCAAATGCTGGCTTCCTACAGAAAAGGTTACGTCCTGCCCACCTAGAAGGCCCACTGAAATCAAATGAGTCATTGTGAAACATCAAAAAAGAAAAACTTTGTTGATTGCTCCCCTGCAAACCCATGAAGAGGAGATGTGCAGGTGGACTTGTCCCATCAGCTTGAACTCTGGGGGAAGGGAATGAAAATCCCTGACAAACAGGAACTGTGTCTTCATGCTGCTTCGTCTTTGAGGGGCATAAGCAAAAGATCCCTTATGCTGGGCCTGGATTAGCCCTAACAGATATACAGAACTTGCTTAGTATAGAAGCTTCTACCACCTTATGGATCCTAAGACTGTAACTCGTTTGTATGTGTATGTCTATATGCTTTAACCTTGTAACTAACTCTCTGATTCCTTTTTCTTTAGTTAATTTGTTATAGGATTGGCTACAAGTGTTGTCATTGGTGTGAAATCTAAGGTGCAACTCAACTTGGGTAAGTGACTGGTCCTTGGGATTGAGAGTAACCTGAATATTGTGATTTTTGGTGGAAGGGGCCATTTATCACAAAGGGAGGCTTCCCTAGGTGGCAAGATAAACCGGACTACCAAAGGGACTGTCTGCGAATCTATTTTAAGTCTGTTGTAGTCCCTAAGGAGCTCATACTTGATGCTTGGTTGGTGAAATCTAAGTATAGAATGCACAGCCAGTTTGGAGTTTGTGCCCTGATTTGTAACAGTCTGCCCGGAGGTTGGTATTCACATGCTTGAGCCATTCCAGAGAGCTTGACCACAGGGAATTCCTTTCAAAAAATGATTTCGGTTGATGCAAACATGATTTTTTCCCAAATTTTCAGTAAATCAAGAAGTTCTATAAATAGTTTGGGGCCAAACAAAATGGTTTATTTGACATGAAATGATTTTGAGTGGTTAACATTTTTATTTTTTCATTAACATTGAAAAAAATGTTGATACAAAAAGGGGTTTCTAAATGAAAACTGAAATGTTTCCTTTTTGAAAATGTCAAATTGAAATGTTTAAACTTTTTTGCAATTCTTTTTTGTACATGAACAATTTGGCAAAACTGATGTGAATTTGTCAAAAAAAAAATCTTCTGGCTGAAAAATTTCACCCAACAGTAGTTAGGAGGTGGTTGAGGCTATGACAGCTCTTTCCTTCAAATGATAGTTGCCGAAGTGCAATGGCTTGTGGGAACTGGGTCTTTACAGGTCACCCCTGGAGGTTGCTGCAGGTAACAGAGGCCAGTGTCCTAGAGTGCCGAGTGGTAGAAGCAGTAGAGCAATATTGGCAGACACTGCTCTCTACACTGTTCATGCTGCTGCTGGAGCTCAATGGCTTCTGGGGGATTTTATATTCCCCCCATGTGGACTCTGGAATTATTATTATTATTATTTTGATAAAGTTATTGGTGCTCCAATTCCTAGATAGGACCCAGACACATTGTGTTACTAAAGTGAGGTACTTCTGGGTAAGAGATCATTCTGTAGTTCTTGTCTGATATACGCTTTCTGTTCCTTCTTGGCTCACGCTGCTAGAGGTTGGATGCTGGGCTGTGTGATTGGACAGGCTAGTCCAGTGGGTTTAGTGCCCTGGAATAGCTCCCTGGTGAATCTAGTGGTGTGGGATTCTGTCCAGGGTGAATATCTAGAAATCTGCAATAGAAAACATTCAAAAACTTGACTGAATGAAGTGGGGGTAGCTTTCTGCTATTTTTTTGTTTAGCACTACAGGCTGACTTCTTAATGGAACAGTCTGCACACATTAGATTCTGTACATTAACTGTCCTTTTTAGTAGTAATTAGTCATTGTAGGCTTTGCTAGCCTCTTCTATGACATATTGGGCCCAAACCAAAGGCTCTTAGTGTAAAATGGAATCGGATACACTTTGTCCTGCAAGTTTTATGACTAAGAAAAATACATCAAGCATACATTTGCTCTTATATATGTAAGCATTTGGAAAATATACCTAGGATTATAAGTAATCTTATTTGCATAAACATGTACTTTGAGCATGCTCAGAAAGTGCTTCTTTTAAACCAATCTAGGCAAGAATATGCAAATAAAAAAATGAGATGGAGGGACAAGTCTCATTATATAAAATATCTACCACATGAAATCAGATACATCTTGCCTTTGTAGTAAACAAAAAGTTAAGAGTTAATGAACAAAAACACTATGTGACGTATAAAAGATTAAACTTATCTTATGCAACTCACTTTGGTTTACAAAGTATATTAGAAACTTTTTTTTATCAAAATTAATTTTGAAGTGCATCTGGAGCTCAACATATTGCAAGAAGTATTTTTCTATATTTTATAGAATGACAAATACCAGAACAAATAAATAAATGGGAACAACAATCTATGTATAACTTGAAAATTTCTATTGTTCTGCAGGGGATTTCCTGCCTGCAGGGTGAATTTCACTGACTAACACAGAGTTCCCGTAACAAGAAAATAAAGACACTCCCTGCCTGCAGGAACTATATGCCTCCTTGAGCATAATGGCTCTACTATGAGTAGAGTTCAATTAGAATGTAATTTAGAGTAACTTGGAAATAAATGTTCAAAGAATATTAAAATAATTTTGATAAGCCTGAGCTAATTCTGTTACTATTTAAAAATTAAAATCACAGTAGAGGTAGCAAGGAGTTCATGTAAAATACTTTGAATTGAAAAAATAAACATAACGAAGAATTTATCCAGAACCCTAAATTTCATTTTTCTGACCTGATTGATGGGCCAAAGACTACCATCCAGAATTTAATCACCAATGTGTTATGAATGACAAGGAAAATATTTCCAAAACTAGGTTATATGGGCTCAACCCTGCTCCCAAGGATGTCAGGCTGAGCAAGATGAGACCCTGTGTCCTTTTTCCAATATATTTTGTATGCACTGTCATGTATCTACACATGATTTTATAAATATCATCAGTTACAGTTTCTTAACATGTCTGAAAAGTTCTGCAGTGTGTAATATATGTGTGTAAGGTGCTGGCACAGAAATTTTGTCGAAAGGGCAAAAAAGATTTTAGGCTTGTTTTAAAGCTGGATGTCATATCCACAGTGGTGCCTCATCACCTTTGATGTTGCTTCTGCAAGAGTATTGTGTTCTGGAATAGAATATTGGCATCTCCTTCCTTTCTTCCTGTTTAGTTATTTCTTACCATGGTGCAGCAACAAACGTGCTGCTGCTCAGTGGGACAGATTCCCTACTTTAGGCTGTTTCCCGTTCCTTCCATCAGCAATGCATAACATAAAAAGCACACTGATAGGGTTGGGGGGAACCCCATCCTTTGTGGGGCAAGTGCACCTGCCTCTTTTCTACATCCCTCCCAGCCCAAGGCCATATGCTCACTCTTATCAGCAGGACAGTACAGTGGCCAGAGTCCATAAATTCAACCCTTGTCACTGGGCAGTAAGGCCTAGGGGCCAGTGTCCATCAATCCACTCCTTTTCGCAGGGCAGTAAGGCCTAGTGGTCCAAGTCAGTAATTTAGTCCCTCTTTGCAGAGCAGTCATGCCCAATGGCCAGAGTCAGGAAATCTGCCCCTTGTCACAGGGCAGTAAGGCCTAGTGGCCCAAGTCAAGAATTTAGCCCCACCTGGCAGGGCAGTAAGGTCTAACAGCCTATGTCAGACACAGTGGGAGGGTTTGCACCCCCCAGCAGGGGGTCCAGGCCCTCCCTCTCCCTCTCCACTGGACCCCAGCCCTGGAAGTGTCTGTAGCATGGGCCACTGAGTCAGTGGGGAAAGGCTCCTACCAAAACATGCTGACTCAAGGCTTCAGGTCACTCACTGGTCCGCCATCATATTCTCCTGGGCTGCTTCCTGTGGCTGTTCCTGCTGCTGTGGTCTGGGCCTCCCTGTTACCTCTAGGTACTCTGGTCTGCCCTTTCTCCAAATCTTGCTAGGCCTCCGGGGTTGCCTTGGTGTCCACCTGAGCTGCGGCATCTCCAGCTACTAAGGTTATGGGCTTTCGCTGAGCCTTGGCTGGAGCAGGAGGCATACATCCTTCCTTCACAGTAGTCAGCCCCAACTGAGCCCAGCTACTCCCTTTTATACTGGTTCACCTGAAGCATGCCCAGTAGGGTGAAGGGGGTGTGGCTTCCTCAGCCCACAATGTAGGGTTAACCCCTTCTCTTCCAGTGTGAGACAAGTGTGCCCCGTCACATACACTTTTATACAATGAAGGCGCAGAACAATGCCTCTCCCATGGGCTCTGTGTTTCTGGATGGCCTTGTTCTAATGAGGTGTCTGCTGAACTTGTGATGATCTTTATTGATGCACTTGGTATCCCTACCAGTGCCAAACTTCTTTCCCATGATGCGTTTGATTGACTATTAACATATTCCTTCCGAAATGTTTGGAGAAGGAGTCACAGGAGAAGGGAGGGGCCAAGTGGTGCTAGAAGGCCAAATGGCTACCTAATTGTCTCTGCTGGGGCTTTTTTCCTGGGAGTGTACTATTAAATGATCATTTGAGCAGATGTTAGTGAATAACAGTGAAAATTCTCCAATCCTATCAAAAAACACTCTTCAAATGATCCTTTCAGGAAAAGTTTTGAAATCTCCATTAGCAGGCTCACATCCATATTGAACGAGTGGGGTAACAGAATAGAGCTGTGAAGTATCCCTCACAAATGGAGATCATTGACCAATAAGACTAGCATGACCACTTAGAGGAGTTTTTTCTCCTCCCTCTGCTTTTCTTGTGGGAAGGGAGAATCCAAGCCTCAATTTCTATTCAGCTAGAATTTTTTCTAAGTTGCCCTTAACTAAATGTTTGAGAAACCAATTTCAGTCCATGCATTCAGGACTCATGCATTGCTCTGAAAGGGGCCGGATGAGATTTACCAATGGATGAGCACACTGAACATTCCTATATCAATAGTGTAGGTAGATTAATTTTTCAGAATGTACCACATTTTACATAACACATTTTTAAAAGGAAACAAAAAATCATGAATTAACCTTGGCAAATTTTCCAGATTTATTGATCCTAGTGTGCAAATTTATCATCTTACATGATGGATAAATCATGCATGCTAATTGTGCATCACAGTCATGAAATGGAGTACAAATGCAATAGAAAATAAGGTATTAAAAAGTTTAACAAATGGAGAAGGCACCATTTGGTCTAGGGCCAGCCCTGTTCACAGGGCTTCACCTGGGAACAAGGATTTTCATGAGTAGATCTGATTACAGGATTGGGACTTAATGTTGTATGTAACCCAGCTGCACGTAATCTATATACAGCTGTTTCTTTTCAACATAAATATATTTTTGAGGCTTGCATACTGATAACCTCTATCGAAGTGCTAGTGCTGTGAAACATGTATGTGAAAGAGGAGACAAATCCAAATGGAAGTCTTCTGACATATTCTAGTCCTGCTGAGGCTTTTTCGGCAGCTTGAGAAACCTGTATTTTACTGTGCACTTGTAATCTCAGTTACCCTTTGCATATTTTTTGTAGTTAACATTCACATCCAAGATATGTTTTTTCTTACAAATATTGTAGTCAACACTACTGTGTTTCATAGGTCTGAAGCCCTTCAATATTAAGGAAAATATATTCCTGATCTAAAGTTAATCTAATATATCTTTGAGTTCTATTATCGTTCAACTTTTGCAGGCAGCCTAATCAATGCTATACATTTGAATGGTGACAACTGTTTAATCCCTACTTGAAATGAACAATTCTGACAATGTTATGCTTTTAGTTAATAACTTATTGTAGCTTGCTTCTCCAAGATGGCTACAAAGGAGTTATGAATACTGTACAACTCTCATTTCCTCTCAGAGTGTACTCAAGAACATTAGATACTTTACCGAAGTATTTCATTATTTGGGACTACTTCTTCCTATTTTCCATCCTGCCCATGATGCATCCTTTGAAAAAAGTGTAGTAGGAGCCATTTGCATCAATTCTATATATGCTGAAAAGTTCCCTGTGGCTAGGACACCCCAAGCCATGGAGAAGTGGATACTTTCCACTCTCTTTGCACTACCTAATTGGCACAAACGGAGCAAATAAGGGGACTAAATAAGCCCCCACAGAATGCAACCCATGCTATAATTACAGAAGCAGTGCACCATATGTATGTCATAGCGTAGTTATTGGCAACATTTTGCTGCATATTTTAGGTTTATCCTCAAACAGTTTATTACTGCCAACTCTTCTTTTCCTTGTTAAAATGAAAAATGTTACATGCTGCTCATGAACTCATGTCATAACAATTATAGCCCTGGAGATAACACCTCAGGTGTTTGACCTTATCTAGACTTATATTATTGACTAATACATTAATACTTCACGATCGTACACCATGATTGCATAAGTGAGATTATACCTGACAATGAATTTCAGAAGCCTATTAAAAAGACTGTATTTATGTATATTTGTCATGCAGAATTCATTTATCAATTCTTCTCTCACATTCCTTTACAATAATTTTGAGAAACAGCTCAGTAATCACTCAGTGCTGTAGCTATTGTTTCTGCATTCCAGCAACCAAAGAAGAAGGATATTTCTTTTTTACTCAGACTGTTGATATAGAATAATCATTTCCCCTTTTGAATCTAGGTTTGCATCAAGTCCTATATGAACATTATTAATATTAGAGGTGACCTAAACTACAAAGGCCAGATCCTGACTGAACTACCCCTAAAACTGAGCACCTTAAGGCTGGATCTGTTATAGGAATAAGAGCTAGTTACAGAACTCAGATCTTTACCCAAACTTCCTGAAAGTCTGTGAGTATTCGTATTCAAGAGTTTGATTTGAGTCTATACAGGTTAGATAAGGGTTAAAGAGCTGATCTGGGCCCAAGAAGCCACGCCCCCTTGCCTCTGTTGGGCATGCTCCCAGTGGATGAAGCATTTAATAGGGAATGACTCAGCTCTGTCTGAGCTGACCACAGACGAGAGCAGTGGGGTGCAGCAGCCTCACACCATGAAGGCACCAGAACTCCAAGTTACTAGGATTGAGCCTCATAGCCAAACCACTAGAACACCGTCCACTGTGGGAGCTGAACGCAACAACTTGCCTTTGCCAGCGGAAGAGACTTGGGAGACGGCTCTGTGGGGAACACAGGAGGGACTCCCCCAGTCCAGCCCAGATGATGCTGGAGGGACTGGACCAAGAGAAATTGCAAGCCCATTAGCAAGAATTTTTAATGAATCAGTAAACTCAGGGGTTGTACCGTATGACTGGAGAATTGCTAACATAGATCCTATTTTTAAAAAAGGGAAAAAACGTGATTCAAGTAACTATAGGCCTGTTAGTTTGATATCTGCAGTATGTAAGGTCTTGGAAAAAAATTTGAAGGATAAAGTAGTTAAGGACATTGAGGTAATTGGGACAAAATACAACATGGTTTTACAAAAGGTAGATCGTGCCAAACCAATCTGATCTCCTTCTTTGAGAAGGTAACAGATTTTTTAGACAAAGAAAATGCAGTGGATCTAATTTACTCGATTTCAGTAAGGCATTTGATACAGTTCCACATGGGGAATTATTAAATTGGAAAAGATGTGGATCAATATGAAAATTGAAAGGTGGATAAGGAACTGGTTAAAGAGGAGACTACAACGGGTCATACTGAAAGGTGAACTGTCAGGCTGGAGGGAGGTTACTAGTGGAGTTCCTCAGGGATTGGTTTTGGGACCAATCTTATTTAATCTTTTTATTACTGACCTTGGCACAAAAAGTGGGAATGTGCTAATAAAGTTTGCAGATGACACAAAGCTGGGAGGTATTGCTAACACAGAGAAGGACTGGGATATCATACAGGAAGATCTGGATGACCTTGTAAACTGTGGTAATAGTAATAGGATGAAATTTAATAGTGAAAAGTGCAAGGTCATGCATTTAGGGAGTAATAACAAGAATTTTAGTTATAAATTGGGGACACATCAGTTGGAAGTAACAGAGGAGGAGAAGAACCTCGGAGTATTGGTTGATCACAGGATGACTATGAGCCGCCAATGTGATATGGCTGTTAAAAAAGCTAATGAGGTTTTAGGATGCATTGGGGGAGGTATTTCCAGCAAAGATAAGAAGGCGTTAGTACCGTGATACAAGGCACTGGTGAGACGTCATCTGGAATACTCTGTGCAGTTCTGGTCTCCCATGTTTAAGAAGGATGAATTCAAACTGGAACAGGTACAGAGAAGGGCTACTAGGATGATCCAAGGAATGGAAAACCTATCTCATGAAAGAAGACGCAAAGAGCTTGGCTTGTTCAGCCTAACCAAAAGAAGGTTGAGGGGGGATATGATTGCTCTTTATAAATATATCAGAGGGATAAATATTAGGGAGAGAGAGGAATTATTTAAGCTTAGTACCAATGTGGACACAAGAACAAATGGATATAAACTGGACACTAGGAAGTTTAGACTTGAAATGAGACGAAGGTTTCTAACCATTAGAGGAGTGAAATTCTGGAACAGCCTTCCAGGGGGAGTAGTGAGGGCTAAAAACATATCTGGCTTTAAGACTAAGCTTGATAAGTTTATGGAGGGGATGGTATGATGGGATAGCCTAATTTTAGAAATTAATTTGGCAACTGATCTTTGATTATCAGCAGGTAAGTATGCCCAGTGGTTTGTGATGGGATGTTAGATGGGGTGGGATCTGAGTTACTACAGAGAATTCTTTCCAGGGTGCTGGCAGGTGAGTCTTGCCCACATGCTCAGGGTTTAACTGATCCCCATATTTGGGATTGGGAAGGAATTTTCCTCCAGGGCAGATTGGAAGAGGCCCTGGAGTTTTTTCGCCTTCCTCTGCAGCATGGGGCATGGGTCACTTGCTGGAGGATTCTCTGCAGCTTGAGGTCTTCAAACCACAATTTGAGGACTTCAAAAACTCAGATATAGGTTAGGGGTTTGTTACAGGAGTGGGTGGGTGAGATTCTGTGTCCTGCATTGTGCAGGAGGTCAGACTAGATGATCATAGTGGTCCCTTCTGACCTTAAAGTCTACGAGTCTATGAGAAGGAAGTGACCCAGAGAGTTAGTTTAGAGGTATCAGGTCCTAGGCCCTGTACAAGGTCTTCTGTTCCAAAAGGCCCTGGGTTGGAACCCAGTGGAGTAGGATGGGCCTGGGTTCCCTGCCTCCCACTCTCTCACCAGTGGACAATGCTACCCTGAGCTACTGCCTCTAGGCGAGGTGGCCTTTGGACTCTCACCAGTGAGCCACTACCCTGAGCCGTGACTGCCAGGGAAACTGACCTTTGGATGCTCAACATTAGGTGTTACCCCCTGGAGTATCACCAATAGGCAATACTGCTGGCCCAGAGCGCACAGCCAACCCTCCCAGCAGAAGTAGGTCATATAACATAGTGTGTACTTTGTAGCCTGGAGGTTCAGGCAATTAATACTGTATACAAACTGGATTCATTTTATCTGCACTGTGCTGTTCAGTGATCTAGATTGCTCTGCCTATTCTTGTTATATATTGTGCCACCTTTAATGATCTGTCTATTCTCTTGACAGATCTAAAGTGATTTTTTTCACCTCAAAATAATGTGTCTTTTCCTCTTTCCTATAGCAAATTTGGAAATATTTAGCTCTCTTGTTTATTTAGGGGCAGACTGTGAACACCTCACTCAGATGAGCTGGAACTCACACAAATAGTTCCAATGACTCCATGTGTGAGTAACTGCCCACTAGTATGAGCAAGATATTCACAATCTGTTCCTTAAACTGTTTCACCAGTGTTTGCCTGTACATATGCCATTTTGTAAAGGTGTTAGTTACATATTTAACTTCAATTTAACAGGTGAAAAATGAACACTTTAATTTTGATCACAATATTAGCTGAGCTATTGTTCCTAAGAAACTAGAGATGATGTTATGAGATCTATATAGCAGTAGGTGTTCACATAACTACCAGTGACTATAGTAGCTATGCATGCGTCTGCAGTCCATTTATGTTAAATAGGACTATTTTCAAATAAAAAAAACCACACACTTTTTTTCCCCAATCTAAGATGAGGCACTAGTTCTCAGTGAAGATTATGCCCATAGTACATTTCAAGATCCAGTCTTCACCCATGTTTTCTTATTACATGGTTTTAACATTTGTGGTTAGATTTGTTTACATGGGAAAAGTGTATTTTTCATCACATTTACAGAACTAAAAAACTACTGAAGAGACTCACTTCAAACTTTTCCAAAAGCTGGTAGCACATGATGCTGACTTTCAACAGGCAGTCTCCACTTGAGCTCATCAATTTTGCATGGCATATATATCTGCTCCCTTTCGTATGCTATCACCTGTAAGCAGATGTTTTGCACACATAAAAATCCATTTCTCCAAATGCACATTTAGGCATTAGAGTCTGTCAGCTGTGCACTCAAGTGTTAGTACATCACCATGCATGGCCAGGTGGGTGAAAAGTTGAATGCACACTAGTGGAGGGTGGTATGAAAATTAGGCTGTAGGTGTGGAGAACATGCTCTGGAAAGTTATGACAGTGAGGACTCAGGAAATTACACTAGAAACTAATTTGTAGCACACTGAAGTTTGTGGTGCAATAATCAAGCAAAAATTCTTGAGATCAATACACCTTTTTTTGAAAAAAACATACATACCCCACTGCTTAAGGATAAAAGAAAATTCTTTCCTTTTCATTGATGATACAAATAATGAAAAATGTATGGCTACTTTACTGTTAGTGTCTCCTTACCTCCTTCCTTCAGAGAAAAGCAACTAAAATAATGAAGAGGCTAGAGGGATTGATTTGGTAAGAACAAACAAATTAAATATGCATAGCTTCTCCAAATGACGATTAAGGGAATGTTAATAACACTAGAAAATGTACCTTGGAAAACAACTGTGTAGTGGCAGAGAGATGGACTAGATGTATCGTTATTTATATTACAGTTGTGCCTAGAGGCCCAAACTGAGACTGGGGCCCTATTTCGCTAATCACTGTACAAACACATAGTAAGAGACAATACGCTAGCAGCTTGCAGTCTGAATGGATGAGACAGACAAAGGATGAGAGGGGAAGCAACTTGTTCAAGGTCAGAGAATATGTCAGTGGCAAAGCCAGGAACAGAACAGGTTCAGAGCCCTGTCAGATGGACCACACTGCCTAAGTTACATCATCCATTGCTATTGTGCTTTCTACTACTATCTAATTTACATGCTGAATAGAGCAACTGCACTATTTCAGAACCTTGCTCTAATTATATAGCAGACTGTGGCCTGCCCATTTACAGGTGTTCAAAGAGCCTCTCCTGAGGCAGTTCAAACACAGGGGACTACAAAGGGGTAACATTGCTGCTGTCACTAGCCACCCTAAAGGAGTAGGGACAATGGTTGGCATGATCCCATCCACTATCCACACCAGTCAGCTCCACTAGAGGAGAGTACCACTGAGGAATATTAATTCAAATTACTCTGACCAATTCTCAGATTTTCAGTGCAGAAGGACCTGCCTATTAGTCCCCTATTTTCAATAGCAACACTATTTTGGTCCTTAGAATGCTGAGGGATGAATATATTCAACTTCAGCACCTCAGCCCTTCTCTCCCATCAGCTGAAGACCAAGGTCCCTTCATGTTCTTCCCTGTCCTACTCCTGAATTAAGCAAAGTGTCACCCACCTTCCCAAGGACAAACCCTCTTCTATCTCCTCTTTACTATACTGGGCCAAGAGCTCTATGCTCACTGCACATCTGCCTTTGACAGCCAGCTCCATCTGGACTCTGTGCTGATTCATCTCCGCCATTTAACTTGACTCTCAATACCCAGTGCATGAGGAAATAAACCACCAGTTCCCAGGTAACATCTACCTGATGATTAGCTAGTTGCCTCAGGGTTAATATGAATGACAGAGAAGCAAACATATTATCTGAAAGAGGAGTCTGTTGTGTATGTTTGTTTGTAATGCAGTGCTGCACAGGATTAGATTTTAAGCTTTTTATCTTTTCAATTAAGCAATCACCACCCCCTCCAATCCATGTCACAACCTCTCCGAAAGGAATAATAGATAGGTTGCCTACCACTAATCTGAATGTAATGCACAATAAAATCAGAAAGTAATTTCTGATCAGAAACAATATTTTTAATTTCTCAACCTGACAGATGTTTAAAGACAGCTTTGGAGTAAATACCAGCACCATCTGGATGACATGTCACCCTATCCAGATGGAAAATTGCTACTTAATATTTTCTGTGGGAAGAGCAGTTTAAAAATACCATAAAATTTCAAAATAAACAATGTTAGAAAATCCACTGAAAATAGAAATAACATAGTTCATCATTTCTAGCAATTAAAAAAAATTAATCAGCATAAAAAACAGCAGAGTTCGCTATAGTAAGAATGGGAGTAAGAATGTATTCCAGAATATATCAAGAACACAGGATACATTATGTTTCCCTAACAGCTGTTTAAATATGTAAAGTTAAAATATTGTTGAAAGAGCTAGGATCAGTATTTTCTCTTCTGATTGCTGCCTCCTGTTTTTCTAATAGGAATGGAAATAATACTAGATAACAGTCATTTGTAGATAAGAAAATCTACTATTTCATGGAAGGTAAGATTTGTAAATTAAATTGAATTTGGTTTCTATCCAAAGAGCTGTCCTTGACACTCATCCAAGAGGTTTGTCACAGAAAACATATCAATTTCTCAGCTAATGTCTTGACCACTCGGTGCTTAAATAAGAGTCCAACCTATCACTTAATTGTAGTGATGGTGAACTGAAACAATTTAAAAGCCTTTGGAAGCTCTGTTCAGAGGCCTATGGGGGAAGAATAAATATTTTGCTATTCAAACTGTTGACACTGATAACACAATGAACACTACAGTGTTTTTCTAACTAGACCCAGAATGCCCCAGAAAACAGTATTCTAGGAATCACAGTCCAATATTGCTCAGCTTACATTTTTTTGGAAATACAGACGAACCCACTTCTAGTGGCAATGAATGAAGTGAAATACCATTTACAGTGAGAATAAAGATCCTTAATTGTTTGTCAGCTACCAGGTAAAATTCTGGTTATAGCATTTTCCAGTTTCCAGGGAACCTCTAAATATAACCTTACTGCTGTGGTGTTACTTTGATAGATTGACCAGGGATAAGACTCTTTGGGTATATATAACTATGTATCTAATAAAGACTGCTGTTAAGTTACTAGCAATGAATTATTATCAAGACAAGTGGACTACTTGAATATAAAACAACATATGGCACCAGGAGTGAAGGAAGTGACAAAAAGAACTGGAAAATGTTAAAAACAAACAAACAAAAATAAATCCCTGAGGTAAAAGTTACTCAGAAGTGAAAAACATATTTGAATTAAATAAAGTGTATTAATTAGGAGTTCCCACATTTCTGAGAATGTCAAGAAATGGTGCAGAAAACTGGAAAAGATTTTTTGGAGGGCATTTGGATCTACTTATATGAAAGATGAACAAAAGAACACCGTCGTTTTGAATATTTTATGTACTGAAGCAATTTCATTATATTATTCATCTTAACTTAATGTTAGAGAATCAGCTGGCTATGAGTTTGTCTTAAAAACATTTGAGGAATACCGTTTACTCATATATGTATATTTATGAGTAAGTGTAAAACTGTTCCAAAAAAAGTGAACATTGTTCTGGGATGTATCAGTAGGAGTGTTGTAAGCAAGACATGAGAAGTAATTTTTCCACTCTATTCTGATCTGATAAGGCCTCAACTGGAATATTATGTCCAGTTCTGGATGCCACATTTCAGGAAAGATGTGGAGAAATTGGAGAGAAACAAAAATAAATGAAGTTCTAGGAAATGTGATCTATGAAGAAAGATTTTTAAAAATGGATTTGTTTAGTCTGGAGAAGAGAAGACTGTGGGGGGACATGATAACAGTTTTCAAGTACATAAAAGGTTATTATGCTGAGGAGCATTAAAAATTGTTCTCCTTAACTTCTGAGGATAGGATAAAAAATGTTGGGCTTAAAATGCAGCAATGGCAGTTTAGGTTGGACATTAGGAAAAACTTCTTAAGCATTGAGAATAAATTCCATAGGGAGGTTGTGGAATCTCCATCACTGGAGATTCTTAAAAGCCGGTTAGACAAACACCTGTCAGAATGGTCTATATAATAATTAGTCCTGACATGAGTGCAGGGGACTGGACTAGATGATCTATTAAGGTCCCTTCCAGACCTACACTTCTATGATTCTAAGAGACTTTTGAATCATTTTTAACAGATCTAAAGATAAGAAGGCAGACATGTAATTTCCTGAATCTATCTGAGTCAATGATAAGAGATCAAATTTTGATGGGTATAAAAGATACTAGTTTAAGAAAAAGATTGTTAGAAGAGACAGATCTAAATCTGGGAAAAGCTATGAGAATTTGCCAAACTGCAGAATTTAATCAACAAGGACTGCACATTTTAGAAAGAAAACAAACGTGAGTATAGACTTAATAAAGAAAAGTAAAAAACAGGTCTCTGGAGGCAGAGTGAAAGTATTACAGTTAAAACAAATAAGCATATGAAGCAGCAAAGAGTCCTGTGGCACCTTATGGACTAACAGACATATTGGAGCATGAGCTTTCGTGGGTGAATACCCATTTCGTTGGATGCAAGCTGTCTGTTGCAGCTATCCCCTATTCCATTTTGTTTCTTACAGCTGTCCCCAGACTCCATTTTGTTTTCTCTTCTCCTGTGGCCGCCCTTCCCTGGCTGTTGAGTTGTTTGCCAGGGCCACTGCCCTTCTCAAAGGGAGGGCCCCTTGAGTTGTTTAGCGAGAGCCATTGCCCTTCTCAAAGGGATGGCCACTTGTGCTGCGTGCTAGGTGGGACCACTGCCCTGTTCAAAGGGTTGGTCCTGTTGTCACCTCGTTGTGCCTGGGCTTGGTGTAGGGTAGGCAATGTCCAGAGCTGCAAGACCTAATGTGTTTTTAAGATCCTGGGCATGAGTCATAGGCCTCATGTGCTCTTGAGTCACCTATTGCACAGGACTATGTCCAGGCATGTCTCTGGGCTTACCTTCAGTTTTTTCCCTGTGCCCCCTCCCCTGTGACAGAGGGAGCCTATCAGGATTACTGGTGGGAAACTGCCCAAGTTTGCCTTTAAAATCAGACATTTTTGAAACACACCTCAGAAAGGTTCCTGCATTGCTGCCTGGTCTGATCAGCCAGGGATTCTGGGGGGTCCTTTCTCCGCTCTCGTTTTATTTTTGAGCGTACCCTCATTTTTTGACCCCCCCCATGAAGAACGAATTGCTACCTGAGAGATCTCCTGATTATTGAGACTGTACCGAGCCCTCCTTGCCTCTTCTGATGTTGCTGCTGCTTCTGCCTTTGCTGCTGCCTTGGGGACTGGTAAGAATCCCTCTGTAAAACTTTCTATACTTTTATTTTATTATTTTAGCTGCTGGCTCTGTTTCCCCAGCACACAGACTCAAGCTAAACCTTAGTCTGTGTCTTAAAACCTCTCTTAAACTCCAGGGCTTTTTGCTGCTAAAAATAAGTTTGTGCCGCTGCTAAGCTCTGCTCCTGTGGGCTTTGCCTTGGGGCTCTCTGCTTTCAGCTGTATCCACCGCTGTAGCCACCATCCCTTGGCTTCCTTGGGAGCTGGGTCCTGGACACATACCACTCTGCCCTCTGTAACCTCCCCATAGCATAAGGTGCACCATAGGTCTTGTTTTTTTTAGTTTAATAAGTCATAGTTTGTTAAGATTGTAGAGCTTGTAAGTTTCAACTGCCTTGTTATAGTTTACTGTTTTATTACTCCTTATAGTTGCTTGTTATAGCTTTGCTTAGAATTGTGATATTTGTTGTTTTGCCTAGTCGTTGGTTAAGATAGATAAGGTTTTTTGCTGCTTAAATTCACCTTCCTGCTGTCCCGATCTCTCCCTGAACTTTCCCGTGTCTGTTTTTCCCCCGCTCCAATCTCCCCCTCTGTGTGCTCCTCCGTGTCTCCCTGTTATAACCCTTTGCTGCTTTTCCCCCGTATCTGTACTCCCTCCGAACTTCCCAACTCCTTGCTGCTTCCCTCCCTGCGTCTGCATCACCCTCCGAACTTCCCAAACCCCTTGCTGCTTCTCCCCCTGTGAAACTTCCCAAACCCTTTGCTTTTTTTTTACATTTGTTTTTGGTGTCCGCTTGTTGCTTAAACCTCTCTCTAGCCCTTCTTTACACTTCTCCGCTGCCCCTCCCCTACCGAAGATCACCATCACACTACTCCGTTGTCCTTACCCTGCAGGGCTTCAGAGTCTCTCGCTGCTTCCAGCCGCTCGTCTGCATACCACTAATCACTCACTCCCCCCCTCCTGTTTCTTGACCCAGCCTTTATATTGATATTGTATTGTTGTACTGTAACTCACATTTTACTTGTAATTATAACACCCCATTGGTTGCCTCCACTTTTCTGATATACTTTGTATTTACATTGATGCCACTGTGTTACATTGTGTGTCTAGCTATTATCTCATATAGAAGCTACCATTTTATTTTGCATTTCTTTTGGGTACGCTTTGCATTTCCACACTGTATCTAGAGTTGCTTATTGACTGTACTGTATCCCATTGTGCTGAACCCCACTTGCTGTAACCCACTATTAGAACTCCCTACACTGTTCAATAAGAACCCCCCCCATCGTTGTCTATTGTAAACACCTTATACATCCCATCCCATCGTATTTCATTATTAAATTCCCACCACTTCCTTTTTTTCCTTTAATAAAGAAATTAATTGGAACCCCAGCTGTGTGGTAATTGCTCCCCAAGATCCCATATACCTGCAGGCAGGGACACAAGCATGCTCTAGATATGGAAGTAGGCACCAGCCTAGACAATGTCCAGCACATGGTCAATCCTGTCATATCTTCAAGAAACAGAATCATTTAGCAAAAGTTTGTAAACAGAGAAGTCTAGAAAAACAAGAGAGATTCTGCACTAGCCACAAATGGACAAAAAATATAAGAGGATAATATAAAAGAACGTGACATAGGCATGTACTTTAAATTCAAATATATCTAAATCTACTTTATACCAAGGTCTTCAGTTTTCTTGAATATATGGTAGAGGTTATTTAGACTGAACATTTCTATATTTTTGTTCTTAATTATTTTTCACGTTTTCCTGAAATATCTATACCAGAAAACACACTTGCCAAACAAGTCATTAATAAAATTAAATTAATTTTTGCAAGGCATGGCATTCCCAGTACAGTAATGACTGATAACAGACCTCAGTTTCACAGTCAAGAGTTTCAAAGTTTGGCCATAGCATGATTTTGAACATATTCCATCAAGTCCAGTTACCCACAATCTAATAGACTAGTAGAAAATGTGTTAAAATAGTAAAACGATTACTAACAAAAGATGAAGAAACAAATACTGATTTATATTTGCATTATTAAATTATAGAACATCACCATTACAACAAGATTTATCACTTGAACAGATGTTATTTAACAAAAGCTAAGAAACAGATTATTTATGTTTTTTTCAAGAATAATATAAGGAAAAGAATAAATATAAATATTAGTTAAGCTTGTATCAAATTAATAAATATTACAGAAGATGGCATACACTACCTTATATGAAACCGAATGATAGAGTACCTATCTGTAAAGATAGAAATTGGGCTCAGCAAGCCACTGTAACAAAAGAGGTAGCACCTCATTCTTATGATTCTTATAATGGTCAAGTGTAAAGACAAAATTGGAGACATTTGCAGTCTTTGCCTGCAAGACCAGACTCAGCTGAAAGAAGAAATGATACAGTACAGCAGGAGTCGGCAACCTCTGGCACAAGGCTTGACAGGGTAAGCACCCTGGCGGAGTAGGCCAGTTTATTTACCTGCCAAGTCAGGTTCTACTGACCACGGCTCCCGCTGGCTGCGGTTTGCTGCTCCAGGCCAATGGGAGCAGCGGGAAGCCATGGCCAGCACATCCCTCGGCCCACGCCACTTCCCGCCACCGCCATTGGCCTGGAGCGATGAACCATGGCCAGTGGGAGCCACGATCAGCCGAACCCATGGACATGGCAGGTAAACAAACTGGCCCAGCTTTTTTCTCAGTAGTAAGAATAACTTCAATAATACAGCAAATATAGAAATTATTCAGTCATTGCATCAATGGAGACCTGTTAAAAGATGTATTTATGAATAAATTTGTGACAAAAAAGAGAAAAGAACAGAAGAGAAAAGAAAAGAGATGTGGATTTATTGTGGCTTTAAGAGTGAAAAAAAATCTTCAGGGTGTAGCAGCTGACAGTGGGAAGAGGCAGCTGGTTTTAGGTTAAACTATTGGTTGACTTGAGTTAAGATGCTCTTGGTTTATGTTAATTATTTATCTATTAAAGACAGTTGTTAAGTTACTAGCAATGAATTATTACTAAGACTAGTGGATTACCTGAATATAAAACAGCACAATTGCAACACAGTTCCAGGGTATTTCTGATTTAGTACTTAAACCCTTAGATCTCCAAGGGCAAGTACAATCATCCATATGGTTCAGCTGAGGGTTGGGAGCTGAGCTCCTCCTGCTTTCCCTCGCTTGCAGTGGCACCTGTCCGCCTCCATTCCTGAACCCACCCACTACCTCCCACCAACAAGAAGCAGAAGACCATGCCTTGCTACTATGGAGTGTGGAACTTCTCACTGCTGGGCGCCATAGTTCTGGTCATCAGCATGCCTTAGCACACAGCTGCTCTGGACTCCAGGTCACAAACTCTGTGCCTCTAGCTTGCTCTCACAGTGAGTGCTGTCTGTCCCTTGCTAGTTCCTGGACTGAGGTAGTAGGTAGGCTCTCTGGAAGTGGGGCGAGGGGACATAACTCACTAACAGTAGGGACAGGCCAGAAAAGAAGCAGTATTCCCAATGAGAGGGTCAAATTGAGGCAAAAGTCCTGCCTCCAAGAAACATGAAATCCTTCCTCTTCCTGTCAGTTTCCCCTATTGATGCCCCTTTAACTCTACAAACTGACCAGTGTTAAGAATGGCAAAGTAATAACTTTTATACCTCACTCACCTTGTCATTCTAATATCCTGAACTACATCAAAACTTCATACATTACAAGGCCCTGTCTGGGCTGGGGAAGGAAATATCCACAGATAACACAAACTGATGAAGTAGCTGGTCTCTAGCTATCAACAGAAATCTTTGGTATCTATCTTCTGAACATTTATATTCATTGTCAAAGACTATTATGACCAGTGCCAGAACCTACATTAAGATGTGACACGCTGAAAGAAAGCTCTGGCTGTCTTTTTAATAATCCAGCACATTAATTTTCAACAAAATTAGAGTTAAAAATCTTTTGATGCCGAATGGCTCTTTCAAATGATTTAGATAATTTCATAAATTATACACTTATTTGAAGAATCAAAATATTCCAGGGAATTCAAGAGGCTCCCACTCTGATATCTGACTAACAGAACTGGCAATGTGAGGCTTAATGTTTACAGTGTCTATTAACTTCCATGTCAAATTTCCTCAGTTCAAAAGGGTTTTTTTCTAACTGGCCACCCTGATAACTCAGCCTGGGAACTCAAAGTCAAGCTGGATTCTTTCTTTCTTGCATAGTCTTCTACAGATTCTGCAGGGGAAATCCACCACTTAGCTACATCTGTGCATGCCCATTGCCTTTACCTAGATACTCTGGGCTCTTTGTGACTCGCTCTGTGTTTTTTGTTTTGTTTTGTTTTAATCTGTGAGATATATAAAGTGGTGTACATAATAATTTGCTTTAGAAAGTGTTCCAAGAATAAATAGATACTATGTACTGATGATAGGTAAAAATATTACACCTTTGATTTAAATGCTGCAGAACACCATGGAATTGATTCTATTTTTACAGTGAGGGATGTCAGAAGTAAATCCCTTGAAATCAGTGTGAAAGTGGGTGAATTGAGGGCAATTTAAGCCCCACATGGGGGATAATACAACAGAGTGGAATTTGCTGATACAAAATGTCAGACAGGTTGTAGCATTTTGCGGCATGTTGCAGACTTCTGTGGTGAGCCACACATCTTCTTTTCCTCTGTGCTTTGTCACAACCTAAAGCAAGTGACCTAGCTCAGAGAAATAACCAGCATGATGCACCTTTCATTGCACAGAGAGGCTTGTGGTATGCTATGAAATACTGAAGTCTCTACTAGACACTGATGTGAGGCATGATAAACTGAATTACTGAGTGAATCTTATATTTGTAACTGGTTTAGCAATTGGGGCATTAAAATATCACCCGTCATGAATGAGACTTCCTGCCCCACAGGGTGAATTCCACTGAATATCGTTGATTTCCTGTAGAAAAGACATTTCCTCCTGCAGGTGGAATTTTAAGGCTCTTTTAAGCCTGACCCACTGAGGTCAATGGCAAAATTCCCAGGATTAAATAGCCAGAGTGGGTAAGTCTATACAGAGATTGCCCAGGTCCGCTGATTCAGCCTTGGGCTATAGGGCTAAACATTGTTGTGTTGGCATTTGGGCTCAGGCTGGAGCCTGAGCTCTGGGACTCTCTCAACCCTTACAAGGTCCAAAAGCTCTGGTTCCAGCCTGAGCCCTAACATCTACACAGTGATTTTTCAGCCCTGGAGCTCGAGCCCTGTGAGCCTGACACAGCTGACCCAGGCCAGCTGTGGGTTTTGTAATCCTGTGTAGACATACCCAGTGAGGCATAAAGTGAAAGTATAAGAAACCCAGTTATGAGCTGAAAATAGTCCTACTGCAAAATACTTGAGTATGAAAACCCTTCTCATAGCCAGCTCTGCAAATAGAGATTTATCAGCAACAGGTATTATATGTTGTAAATGTAGATTTTTCATGTGCTGACACACATTGCCCTTTGGTGCTGCACTGTTTTATCACACAAAGAGGCAACTCTAAGGCCTCTATGGGCCGAATTTATAAAAGACATCCATTTTGTGTGTACACAAATGGGCATTTGCACAAGCAAACCGAATAATCTCTTTGGTACAGAGATTTGCCACTTATGTGATAATGAGCGCTTCAGTCTAGCAGGGAAAGTTATAGTGACTGGAAGTCGAAGTCTAGATTCAGACTAGAAATAAAGGATAAATATTTAACAATGAGAGTTATTAACCCTTGGAACAATTTACCAAGGGTTGTGGTGGAGTCTCCATCACTGACAATTTTAAAATCACGATTGGCTATTTTCTCTAAAAGCTCTGCTCTAGGAATTATGTTGAGGAAGTTCTATGGCCTGTGCTATGCAGGAGGGCAGATGAGATGATCACATCCCTTTGTGTGTGGGAATTCATATATCTCTGATGTAATGCATTGTTTGCTTCATACACCCAAGCAAACTAAGGCAATCCAACAAAGACAGGGATAAGTTCTTAAACTAAGCAGTACATCATCACCAGCCTTTACTTTACAATGGAGATAAGTTGTACAGTAGGTTTCAATCTGCTGCACACATTTCTTATATTCTGATTCTACCGTCCTCTCCCCTATCTTATTTATGTGAAAGACTTTCCACAATTGCCTTTTCATTTGTTACTTTAATTCCATTCTCTCTGCATCCTGCTCTTCCAACCTTAACTCCAAGAAATGTAACATTTTCATTCAGTTTTTTAGTATCATTATAAAGCCCCCTACGTCTTTTCTTGGCATGTGGCTTACAACTTAAAATGTATATGAGACTGTTTTTAAAAAAGACTGTTTTGAAAATTCAGTTTTGAACATACCTATCTCCTAGAACTGGAAGGGACCTCAAAAGGTCATCGAGTCCAGCCCCCTGCCTTCAGGACCTAGTACTGATTTTTGCCCCAGATCCCTAAGTGGCCCCCTCAAGGATTGAACTTACAAACCTGGGTTTAGCAGACCAATAGCTTCACACATTCTAGGGCATAAGCAACGGCTAGAAGAGAAAGGGATATGTGACTGAACTTATTTTAACCCCTCTTTATGTCCTTCTTTTTGTATAGATGTACATTGAGAAAAGCTTTGTGCAGTGGGTCCATTGGGTACAGCAGTGGAGTTAGAGTTCACTAGACTCATACAAAATAAGCATTTATTTGCCAGGAGAGAAGAAACCTATTCTCCATTTTCAAAGAGATTTGTATCCCTTTGGTCTGGCTTTGTCTTGGATTCAAATTAACCCCAAAATTCAAAACAAAAAGTCTAAGCTTTTCCACTGAATTTCTACTAGTTCTGCGTCAAACTGCAAGTCTTCATGGACTCTATGTGAATTGTTCAATTGACCCAGGTCATTGCAAATGTTTGGACTACCTGGGTTCACCTTTGAATTTATAATAAAACATACAACTGTTTCTCATAGCTATAGCGAGGACTATTGGGTCCCACTCCCGACTCTACCATTAACTTGCCATGCCATGGGCGTGTCAACTAACATCTCTGTGCTTCACTTTTGCTAATTGTTAAATGGGGGATAATACTTGGGGTTGTGAGTCTTAGGCTATGTCTACACTACGGACCTTACAGCAGAACAACTGTATCAAGGCAGCTGCATCACTGTAGGTGGGAGAGAGCTCTCCTGTCTGCATAATTAAACCACCCACAATGAGCAGGATCTCTCACTGCCATAGCACTGTCGACACCAGCGCTTTTTTCGGTCGGGGTTTGTTTTTGTTTGTTTTTTCACCGAAAAAAGTGCTAGTGTAGACATAGTCTTAGTAAATTTTTGTTACGTGCTTTGAGATTATAGAGTAGAAAATACATACAGAATATACAGCAAGTTCATAGATTATTAATAGAACTTCTTGAAAGAACATTTTCACTATCCCACGTGGTTAGCTCTAACAGAGCTGCTATCTAGATGGATTGTATACTTAAATGACATTAGACTCCACGTTAAACTAGGGAGATGCTTTTTATTAAAAATAAATAAATAAACCCATCTAAACTCTTTTTATTAAATTCAGTTCATGTTTCTTTCCAGCGAGCATATAATCTTAAAGGCCAGCTGAATGGAACATGGAAAAGATTTCCAGCATCCTTCCTAGATCAATTCCCCTGATTTAATGCAGAGTAGATTTCTATTCATGATATAACTGAAGGAAATAGATTTGTCCATGAAATCACATGTCAATTCTGCTCGCAGCATTGGGGGAGTGAAAAAAAATTGGGGTGGAATTCTGAGACAATTTCTTGCTTTCTTAAAAATAACTATGATCCTCAGAGTTTAAAATTACATTGCTTTCCTAGTATTTTTGCAAAAAATAATATAAAAAAAAATATTTGAACAAACAACCCAAGAGAAAGATTGAGTAACTGTACATTAAACAAGTAGACAATAGATAATAATTAACAGATGAATGTTTGTTTGCACATGTACTTTTGATTCCATAACTGTTGACTGACTCCTTTATTATTTAGAACTTGATTTCAACTTTCTGAGCTGCATGTGGTTCCAGATAGAATGTCTGCCGCCCCAGACATTGTAATAACAGCGATCATGTAATATATTGAAAAACCAGATGCACCTCAGACTGATCAAAACTGTGATGGACTGTTTGCCAGAAAGATTCCAGAAGGAATTGTTTCCCTAGTTTAGTTGATGCAGAATTCAGATTTCCTGGTCTGATGTTACTTTAGAAATGCTTCAGCTAATACACCTCTCCAGATCAGTAGATTCCATGACAGTATTGTACAGTAAATGTGGCTGGTAGATGCATGCAGCATGAGTTTCACTTTTTGCAGCAAGGCTTGCCAGATGTTATATCAACTACCGCAGGAGTGCAAATCTTCTGAGGTAGAAAAATCTGCTTTATTAGACGTGACTATTAAAGCTGGGATAGCTACCCATTGCAGAAACATTTGGGACTGGGAGCTGATGCAAGTGAGATTCCATACAGGAAAAAACTCTTGAATTGTAATGATGACGTGATAAGTTTTTTTTGTGTATATTGTTACAGAGAAATAGTTTCTAGGCCTCGTTCCGGGTGGATCCCTGTGGATCATAGTGCCAGCAGTGGGTCACTTCATTAAAAAACATCTCTGAGGCATTTAGTTAAACTTGTGTAGTACACTATGAAAACATGATTTGCATCTTTGATTTTGCAGTTCAGATCATAATGTAGGATCAAGTGTATTGGGCTGGGGAGGAGAAAAACAGCCTGGTTGGTTTGACCCTGAGAGATGTGGAGTGGCCACAACACCTGTTGAGGTCAGTGTTATGTATGGGGAGACTTTGGCAAACCAGTAAAGTGCCTGAAACCACTATGACTTATTGTTAAAGACAGCCTAGTCAGCAAGCTGTTAAAAGTAAGGCTCAGCTTGACCAAGGCAGGAGGGGAGGGGGGTTTAGGGTACCACCGAAGGGGCAGCTTGACCCCGCATCCTTCCTGATAAGAATTGTGTTAAAATTGCTGATACATGCATTTTCAAAGAGTAGGATATGCCCCAGAAATGTCTATTGAGGTCTCAAGGCTGCAAGTTCTGGAAAAGACCCACACCTGGTGAATCAATAATCAGAAGGAACCTCTTGCTTAAAACTGCTTACATAACAAGGTTTCTTTAATTACTAATGTATAAATAAGGTGAAAAAGCTTGAGACAGGTGGGACTCGTTTCCGGACTGGCCTCTCCCTCTGGATGCATCTTGTGTTCCCCAGCAGCAGACGGGCTGCTGCTGTATCACTCGAAAGCCACACTCTGCTTTGGTAATTATGAAGGGTTGGGGTTGTTTTACTAACTTGTTGCAGACGTGTGTAAGTGCTTGAGACTAAGTAAAGTTTAGCTTTAAGTGAAAGCACTTGTGTTGTCCTGTTTGTGCCAGTCATCTATCGGTTGGACGGCCATGTCTCCCTGATTTATTTCCTGACACCTCCTCGCACAGAGTAAAGTTACCAAGAGCTTTGGGTTGAAAGAACCCCGGGTAACATTAGGGTAATGAGCCTCTGTCAGAGAAGGCTTAGCACTTCTCAGCGCTGAGTCCATAGCTTTGCAGAACTTGTGCATAAATGTGAAGCTGCACTGGTGAAAACCAGAAGTTTTGTAGCATCAAGCAGAATTGGGGCAACATCTGTCATTTTCATTTCAATACAGTTTTTCTGTAAAGTGAAAAAAAACCTTTAGGTTTTGTTCCCAATTGTGCTTCTTTATGATGTTTTAAAAGGCTGTTTTGGAGGGGGGACTGGGGTTGAAAGTATGGGTTTGTTAACTTCATTTGTATAACTTAAAAATGGTTAAAAAATGTCACATCTAGTCTGCCCCGGTTTTGCTGGGAGACTCCATGGAGGTCTCAGGTGAGGCCTATGAGCTTTCCCAGCACTTCACTGAAATGGAGAGAGTTTGGAGAAAAGGTGCCTTTGTTTAAGATTCAAAGTGCCCCTTAGGTGTTTGAGTTAAACAGTTGTTAAAAAATACAAACACCCCAAAAGGGTTTTAAACAATCTGAATAAATCAGTTAATTTTCTAAAGCTAATCATGTTTTACTTACTTGGAGTCTCTGGTTTCTTAAACTGACTAGTTTTTCAATCTTCTATTTTCAGAAAAGTAGGACAGACAAGATCTGAATTTCTAATGTAAAAATAAGCACGAAATTAAAAACAAAACAAAAAACTGTCCAAGCCTTCTGTATACAATGTAAAGAGACAAGAAGGGGCAAAATCCATATTTTCCCTCTGCAGGTTACTGGTAAAGCAAAGTTCATAAAAATCTCAAACAAAAAAAATAACTTTTTCATAGTTTGCTGAATAGCACTTTCAGAAACACATGATCCAAGCATTTAATTCCTACATCCTGCCATGGGAGGATCCAGAAACTATTTCCTGCTGTGACCAAGGGGATTTCTGGGTTTTCAGATAGAGGAATGAGAAGGTTTAGATTTGTGCATAAGTCCTAATGGGACAGGATGGCTTTTCCACTATTGAACTCTATCCTATATTATTACATTAACATTACTTTGGAGTTTAAAAAGCAAAGACCAATTGCCAGAAAAAATAAACAATGTGTATTAGTGTTAATGGCTGACTGGAAAATGTCTCTGTGTTCTGCAAAGGTCTGTCCATTATAATTTGAAGGCGTATGAAAATATAATTAAGCTGAATTTCTCATGAATAATGGAATATTGGAATTGAGAGCAAATTAGGCCACCTTCAAGTTGCTAAACAGTGTGCTTCATTTGAAAATTGATGTATCTGCTCCACAAAAATGCAACAGAAATGGACAGAGAGATAGTAAGAGATCCAGAGTGAGGCAAGACTTTCATGCCGATTAAGCTGACTCCAACTGTTAGGAAAATTGGTCAGCCTCTGAGAGAGCCACATTTTTAAAATAAATTTTAGCAATAATAATATCATAAACTTTGCATTTTCACAGCACCTCTCATTCAATCATCATTATTTGTATCACAGGAGCACTTAGAGGCACCAGCTGAAATTGGGGCCCCATTAGGCATTCTATAAACACAATAAAAGATAGTCCATGCCCCTAAGGGATAACAATCCAAGTAAACAAGACAGACCAAAGGTGAAGGGGAAATAGACACATAAAGCAGTGAAGTGACATGCCCAAGATTACACAGAAGATCAGCCATTATTATAACCCACTTTTAGAACACTAGTACATTCTAGTCCTCTATTCACTGGAGCATGCTGCCTCTCAAAAGGATTCTGGCATGAAATTCACCTCAGTGCAAAGGGTTTGCCTAAGACCCTGTGCACTACCTAAAACACTAATGCAGAGCAAAAGGAGTGCATAGGGTTTTGTAGAGTGTCTGCCTTCGGATGCATTATACTGACTAATAAATTCAACTGGAGGTATCCCATAATCCTGAGCAAAGACTGCACAGAAAGCAGTGGGTCTAGGAGCAGTGCCAGGAATTGTGGGATACATACTAAGAAGATAATGTGCCAAAGTCATGGCAGCACAGTATCAGTATAAACAAGGGGCAGAATTGAATGATAGCACATTCAATGAGAGCACATGATACAACTCCAAGAATTCAAACACAATCAGAGCTGGATACCTCCAATTAACTACAGTTATGGGTATTTCACTAATGGCCTTTTCTAATATAGACAAAGCCTCACATTAGTCCTGTGAAAGAGGTAACTGTTTCATCCGTCTTCTGCAGATGGAAAAAACTGAGGTTTAGAGAGATTCCAAGCCAGATTTTGACCCCTTAGGTATGTCCTTAGTTGGGCAAGTGGATTTACTGAAATCATAGAGACTTCAGACCTAAGTGAGGATTACTCACATGAGGAAGCTTTTCAGGGTAAGTTCTGGTGTGACTTGCTCAGGGTCACACACTATAAAGTGGCAGAGATGGGGTTAGAATCCAAGTTTCCTGCCACCAGGCTCCAGCCACCTGGCCATATTGTCGCTTTCCTTTATTATTCTCATCCTAAGGGGATGTTTTGAACATTTGGTAAAGTTCCATCTAGCTTGTTGAAGTGCATAAGGAAAGAGGAGTTTTTCAGAGATTATGACACTTTTCAAACAGTTTTTGGAATTAGATGTCTCATAAGAAGTTTCTTTTTAAATAAATCAAAATTTTTCATAGATATCTGGCAATCCCTTGAGGACAAGTACCACTCACATTTGTGTGTGCATAAGAGCAGGCCATAGGGTGCAATGGGACAACATAGGCCTACCCACCTCATTTTGGTGGCAAAAATGAGAACATATTGAGTTGAGTCTCACATCTATATTTCATGTTTATATTTGGCTGATTCTTGTATCACTGGAATTACAATTTTCCTGAGTAAGTAAAACAACAAAGGAGGAAAATGAACAACATCTGTCAAGTGCCCTGACCTGGAGAAAGAAAATGATGAGGAGATAAATGTTTTTAACTTGAACTGCAAAGGAAAAGTAGATAAAACCCAAACTTCCATAGGACTCATAATACACGAAGTAAAGGACTTATCTGCATTCACGTAGGAATGATGAAGAAATTAGGTGGGGTTTTTTGTTCTATTTTTTAAAAACAGGTTTTAATGCCTGTACAGTTAGTTCATCTCTTCACTTCTGTGTTTATCCAAGTGTTGGGTTTTGTTTTCTTTCTTCAAGTTTCTCTATAGCTGCTGGGCATTTTACAAATCTCTCTATCACTTTTTCGTTATATTTTCCTTCTCTTCACTTTACTGGTGCATAAAAACTTATCTAAAATGTTTGACAAGCATTTTTCATCCTCATTTTATAGCTCGGGAACTGAAGCAGCATGTGCAGCAACTTACCCAAGGCTCCATACTGAGTAACTGCCAGAAACAAGACCAGTAGCCTACTCTCTTGACTCTCATTCCCATGCTACAGCCAATAGTTTGTGCTGCTTCCTGCCCCTTTTCAGATGTAAGTCTCATAAGGGGTTAGGGTGCTAGCCTGCAGCTTGGAAGGCCTGGGTTTAATTCCCTGTTTTACCACAGTCATCTTGTGTGATCTTGAGCAAGTTACTTAGGGCTTGTCTGCACAGTGGGGTGATGTGCTCAGTGGGTGTGATTTCTTAAGAGCACTAACATATTGCATATTAATTGGTCTGTGCAGACTCTTCTGGTGTGCTTTCACATACTGCTGTTTGAAATGATACTACATAAGTGCACTGGAGAACCTTTAGTGCACACTAGTAGGATCTACATGGCCTAATTAATGCACAACCCCATAGAGCACATTACTCCACCGAGTAGACGAGCCCTTAGTCTCTCTGGCCCAGTTTCTCCAAGGTCTAAATTAAATTTAGATTAAATCCAAATCTCCGTTGATTTCAGTGGGAGTCAGAAACCTAAATACCCTTGAGGATCTGTGCTTCAGTTCCCCATCTGTAAAATGGGGATAATAGCACTTCCCTATCTCGTAGGGGTATTCTGAGTACAAACACATTAATGATCATGGGGCATGCGCACACTATGGTCATGGGGGCCATGTAACTACCTAAGACAGACAGACATAATTTATAACAATACTGGCTACTGTGAACTATGCTATTGTTTTTCATTTATAATATTTTTCTCTTCCTTATGGTAGTGGGCTACATTTTCAATTAAGATTTCATTTATAAATAATGTATAAAGAGCTACTACATGACTAATAGATATTTTAATACATTATTACTCAACTGTTATAGATTACTATAGAGTCCAGCAGGTCAATGGTGTATAGCAATTTACAACACCTTTTACTGCTGTGCTTAAAGCCATCAATTACACATATTGCTCATGCCTGAAGCATGCTTATGGCTCATGTATTAACCCTTTATAAATGGAACTTTAATACAGAGCTGACATGATATTTTTCTTATATTTTCTTTATAAAAATAGAAAATGTGTGGATTTTGCTGTTTTCTTGTTTGATTTTCTGTAATTGCTGCTGAATAGGTGATGCAGTTTTGTGTTGTGGATTAGCAACATTCTACCTTTTCTATCCAGCAACTTTCCATGGCACTATATTCACTTGGTTTTTAAATCTATAATTTTCAGAAGTCTTGACCAGCCATCCGTCTGTCATATGTATAACTTGCCCATCACTGTGCACACAAGCACCATTGTAGTTGTAAATTGGTTATTGTAAGTGATTATAGTCAACTAAAAAAAACTTGTCCTCAATAGATATAACATGACCAAGAAGAAGTTTAATCAAATAATTACCTCACATCTACAAACAGCAGCATTTCCTCTCTCATTTTCTTGAAAAATGAATTGTAATGAGGGGCATGACGGTCAAAAATCTTCAATACCAAATGAAAAAATTATATAAGTTAAGTCAGAGCATGGAAAATTGGGCTCCCTGGAGTGTGAAAGCTGGAAGGATTCTGCAGTGGTGCAAATGTACTGTGAATTAATCAGCTGTGACACAGGGCATAGTTAGCTGCTAAGACTGAGAGGCAGGGTATTCCACACACAAAAAGCTCACAGATTTCAGAAATCCATGGAGCCTTCAGGAAAGCAGTGTAAACGTTTTCAGTCTCACTGCATCCTGTGGTTAGAATGGTGTCACAGAATGGCGACCAATGTTGTGGCGGCCAATGGTGTGTGCTTTGTGGGAGTGTTTTAAGTGGTAGGAAGGCTGCTTATGATTTTCTAGCTTACTTTTAGTTTGGATGGTAGTTAAGAGTTAAGAGCAAGGTGTTCACTGTGTTGTGAAAAGTTTTTTTGTTTTTTTTTTAATTACCCTATTCCCTGAAGCCTGGCAGATGCTTGACCGTGGTCTTGTATTCAGTGCCTGACAGTTTTCCTATAGGAGCAGTAATCACTTTGCCCCTACTTCCAGACCTGACCATGTTTGTGGTTTACACCACTCTTCTATGCCTTTCCTCCAGATGAAGGGCATTTAGGCTTCTCATGTATAACTGTGGATGTTTGGACACTGGCACTTTCCCATTTTGCTTAGTTACACCATTTGTGTATGTAAACTGCTTTTGCTTCACTGAAATATTTGGCTAAGTGCATTTATCTGCTACTATCCTTTAATTTTGTAAAGATGCTTTTTAAAGGTGTTACTTCTGTATTTTGTGTAGCATTGGGAAGAAAACATTTTTATTAATGTACTTTTGTAATGCAGTTTTTTGTTGAGGATTTTACTAAACCCAGCCTTTTGAGACATTTAAAATCATGGGCATTCTGATCACTTAACAAAAATCTTTGTACTTGTTTCTTTTACTGTAGGATATGTCTTCTGCATCAAACAGCTTTTCACCAATGACTTGCAATCTGACAGTCTAACTAAAAGTATGTTGAGCTAGTCAGACATTTGAACAACAACTATGTATAACTGGCAAACGATTACTCACCATGTCCGAGAAACACAAGACCAAAAAACCACAGGATAAGTAGCCAATGGAAATGAAAATAAAAAAAGAAACTTCAGCAAATATGACCAAAATAAATCCTTTCACAGCGTTCTGGATACAGGACTACTGTAAACTCTAACTTATATTTATCCCAGTTTGGGCTACATGAAGGCAGGCACTGTGTCTTTTTCTGAGGGGAAATCAATTTTTTTTCATACAAGGATATTTCAGGGTTGCCATTTTCTCACACTTCAAATATTAATTTTGGCTCTGAGCCTTTGCATTATTTTATTGGTGACAGATGCTGATGCAAGAGAATTCATAATATATTATTTGTATATGGTCATGTTTGTCAGGCCCAGGCAAGTTATTAAAAAATCATGTCTGACAGTTCTTAGGCATAATGATTTTAGCCTTAATATTTTTTAAGTTCCTACCATTTCCTTTTCTTCAGTGAAGAAGTCAATCTAAGAGAAAACTTCTTTCTGAACTTGAATGAATAACTTAGAGACGAGTCGGATAGTAATAAGATGGCCTTTCATCTACACCTATACACAGAGTACACTGAGAAATAGATCTTATCTTAGTCTACAGCAGAGTTAAAGAGATTGGAACAAAAGATCCATCGTAGAATAGCTACCATGGGAACAGGAGACAAATAATTGTCCGATTCATTCTGGTTGGATCTCCTCCATGTTCATGAAGTATAGAGGACTTTAACAAGCTTTAAAAGAACCTAAATATCACGCTGAGCAAAGGCTATCCCAGCCTTAGAGTAAGGCAAGTGCCTTACTTGGATTACAGAGCAAATCTAAAGTAAATTCTCCTGTAATCTAGTCTTTTGGCCATTAGATATGAAAAATCTCAGGACTGTCCATAAAAGAAACATACTCATAAAGATATTAATTATATTACCAAACAATATATTTTCATCAATTTCACCCACTATTGAAATATATCATCGTAAGAGTCCTCCAACTGCAGAATAATAGCTTAAGGCATACTAATAAGACTCAGATCTTTCCTCAGCATTTTTTTTAATATCTATTCCCCTGTCTCTTTCAATGCTTCTTGAAGAAAAACCATTTGTATATTTCTCCTCTGAAGGGCTTCCTGTTTACATCCTTTACCCATTAATGGGGGATCCCAGAAATCTTGACATTACATTTCCTTAATGGTTTATTCTCATTAAATATTAGACTATTTATACATATAAAGTAATTGTTCAAAGAATCAAGATGAAAATATTTAAATATTATATGGACGCATTTCCTATTCCCCTTTAAATCTCACAATCATGTTCAATATAGATAAAAGAAAATCAATATTCAAAACAGCTGAAAGGTTACAGAGACTAAAAACAAGAGACTAGAATCTCTACTAAAACTGATTGTACTTCACTATAACTCCATGGACTTCTGTGGAGTTTTTCCTAATTTACACCGGCTTGAGTGAGAAGAGAATCATGTTGTACACAATATAATTCAAGCCTGTGAAGTTTGAATCTTGCAACATGTATTTTCAAAAGCTCACTCTTAAATGTATCACTCAAAAATCTATCAAAAGCAGAGTAAGTAAGATTTCAATTTTTAATTTGCCAAAATCCTATTTCTTTATATTTTTATCATTACTTGAAGGAATATCCTCTGATGCATAAATTAGATTATCCCATGCTCAAAGGATATATCAGTTGTACATTATACTGAGCCTCCCTTAAAGAAATACAACTATTTATTGCATAGCCAGACCTTATATATAGTATATATGCTGCATGGACTTCTCACTGCACATTGCTACAAATATGTCATAATGAAACTTAGCATTACAGAATTTTCAAATGTATGTCTCTTAACACATTGTTCTTGCATTATTTTTTCTCAGTTAAAACAGATAATTGCAATTAATTTGAAACAAATCTCCCAAAATAATAGTACAGTGACTTTGGGAATCAAACAACAAAAGGTCAATGTTTTTTGTCATGATTTTTTACTGCAGCCTGTTTCTTGCACTGTTCCAATACCTAGCACTCTGTTTCACTCACATAAAAAGTGCTACACTGACAGTCAGCCCCATACGCTCCATGTTTGTGTGGAAAAGTATTTTATCTTTAATCACTTTAGATCCTTAAAATAATTGATTCTGTTGTACTTCAAATACTTGAGCATCAAAGCTTTTAAACAAGTGTGCCAATTTGGATATTAATCACTGCCTCTGGGCTATCATTTGTGAGACAACAGAGGAGAGTTTCCAGTGCATAGAAAATGGGGACCTGATCCCCATTAATCAGTGGTTTGCCTCCAGTCAACACCAACTGTTTAGTTTAGGAAAAGAGCCCTCTATTGGGTTCCTGTGTTTTATTAAATAGATTCTGTAAACTCTCCAGCTGCGGTGGGACTATTGGCACCATGCAGAATCAGCAGATCTGAAAGAAGTGCTTCTTCTCAGCCTGACAGAAGGTGCTTTTTATGTCTGTGCTGATTCAGCACTATGGGCTACAACCATTTCAAAAGAGTTAGGCGGAATTTGTCATTTTTTGGATATTCCAGACTCAAATTAAAGTGTTGCTTGGATTACAGGGTTGAATCAAATAATTCTAAATGCCTGATCTGGCTTGAAGGCCTTATATGTGAGATCCCTGAATGTCAAGTTTTTATTCCCATCTTGTTGAATTAGTGCTCTTTATCCTTATTTGTTCTCAGTTTTACATTTTGAGGTACAATGCTTTGCCCATGTTAACATACCTTGCATATTCATTTGAAGGGAATATTTGAGCAAATGAGATTTACTAGCAGCCAAGTCATGGAAAGGAAAGGTTACAACTGTACTCTCTAAGGTCTTGTCTACACTACAGAGTTTTGTCGACACAAGTTACTATGATAATCAAAAACAGGTATAATCACATTGCTTGTGCATGTTCACACAATGCTCCTTCTGTCAGCAGAGCATGTTTACTGCTCTCGCATTGACAGTGAGAGCAGTGCACTGTGGGTAGCTATCTCACTGTGCTACTTGCCACCTTCCACAGCTAGGAGTTGTGAAAGGAAGAATGGATTGCAGTGCAACATGAGCATGGGCTCAACATCCCATGATGCAGTTCTTTCCGTCCCAGCATTCCATGGGCTTCTGACTGCATTTCACAGTATTTTTCAACGGCCCCTGTTTCCTGCATGCCCACTATCTCTCTCTGAATGGATGGATACTGCAATGCTCTGTATTGTTGTAGTCACTGTTATGAACACATCACGGATGGTCATGCAGTATATCATGAGCGCCTCATCTGAATAGAAATCCGAGGTGCCTGATCTGCTGTGTGTCATGGAAAGAAACAATCCCAGTTTGCTTTTGGCATTCATGGAGCTGCTGTACACAGTGGATCATCACTTCTGGGTTCTGGAAGCAAAGCACTGAGTGGTGGGATCGCATAATTATGCAGATCTGGAATGACAAACAGTAGCTGCAGAACTTTTGGATGAAGAAAGCCATCTTCCTGAAACTGTGTGCAGAGCTCAGCCCAGCACTGCGGTGCAAGGACACCAAAACGAGAGCTGCCCTCTCACGGGAGAAGCATGTGGTGATCACTGTGTGGAAGCTGGCGACTTCAGACTGCTACTGGTCAGTCATAAATCAGTTTGGAGTTGGGAAGTCAACTGCTGGGGCTGCAGTAATGCAAGTGTACAGGGCGATTAATTGCATCCTGCTACAAAGGACTGTGAAACTTGGAAATGTGCATAAAATAGAGGATGGCTTTGTGGCAATGAGATTCTCTAACTGTGGAGGGGCGACAGATGGCACACATATTCCAATTTTGGCCTCAGACCTTCTTGTGATGGAGTACATCAATAACAAGGGATAATTCTCTGTGGTATTGCAGGCACTCATGGATCACCTGGCTCACCTGGCTGATATCAATGCAGCGTGGTTCAGGAAGGAGCATGATGTACACATCTTCAGGAACACAGGCCTGTACAGAAAACTCAAAGCAGGGACTTTCTTTCCAGACCAGAAGATTCCAGTGAGGGATGTTGAAATACCCATAGTCATCCTGGAAGACCCAGCGTACCCCTTACTCCCATGGCTCATGAAGCCTTACATGGGAAACCTGGACAACAGCAAGAAGTGCTTGAACAATAGGCTGAGTAAGTGCATAATGACTATAGAATGTGCCTTTGGCAGATTAGAAGTGCAATAGTGCCGCCTTTATGGCAGGTTAGAAGTAAATGAGGAAAATATTCCCATGGTCATAATAGCCTGCTGCATGCTCCATAATATTTGTGATGCTAAGGCTAAGACAGCAGCAAAGAGTCCTGTGGCACCTTATAGACTAACAGACATATTGGAGCATGAGCTTTCGTGGCTGAATATCCACTTCATCATATGCAAGTGGGTATTCACCCATGAAAGCTCAAGCTTCAATACGTCTGTAGTCTACAAGGTGCCACAGGATTCTTTGCTGCTTTTACAGATCCAGACTAACATGGCTACCCCTCTGATACATAAGGCTGAGATGTTTCCCCTGCGGTAGAGTACTGAGGCATATCACCTGGGTACTGAATTTGAGCAGCCAGATACCAGGGCTGTTAGAGGAGCACAATGGGAGACTTTTCAAATCAGGGAGAATTTAGGGCAACATTATGACAATGAACACCAGTAATATGTTTTTCTATACAGCACTCTGCCATGCTTTGTTAACTTGCCACCTTGCATGAAAATTGTGAAGATTCCTGACCAGGATTTGTAGTCAGCAAATGATTAAACTGCCAACTATGAATTACTACTAGCAGCAACCATCATTTGTAGGGGACAAATAACGGTTGGTTATCTTTCAGAGTTTTTTTTAAATTAAATGCCAATTAACAATGCACATAAAAGGCTTGGTGGGAGGGAAGTGCAGAGCAGTGTAGGCTCTCATAGCTGCATGTAAGTCCAGCTATTATTTTGGAAGCTGTCTGAGAGGTGGAGTAAACAGAGTACCGAGTTGTTCCAGGAAGTTGCAAGAAATGTGTGGGAGGATCTTGGGGAGGGCATGGAAAGCAGTTCTGTATCTGCTGCAGGGGAAGGTGAGCATGCATGTATTCTGCCAGGAGCATGGTTACGGACTTCAACATCTCTTTTTGCTCCTCCATCACTTTTATCATCTGCTCCTGGCCCTTTACAATGCACTCGTCACTCTCCTTTCTGTCCTGCCTTTCTAATTGCAAATTTTTCTTCAGGGTCTCTCTTCCTGCATTCTTTTTTTTCAGTCTCTAAGAATTGGAGCACCTGTTGGAACATGTCCTCCTTGCTCCACCTTGGTAGCTTCCTGATCTGTTGGAGGAGCTCCACTGGTGTTTAGGGAAATGCCCTGAGGGCAACATGTGCAGAAACACAAGAAACAATACACAGAAGCATGATTGTTAATTCATGCACAGCATTGAATCATTGTAGTAAAATACACATCTTTTAACATAGGAATCACTTTCTCACTGTCCCTTGGCAGGCACACATCTCAGTGAACACTCTAAACATACAGAGTAGGACCCAGGGGAAGGTGGGGCACTTCAGATGGGGCAAAGTGTCAGGGTATTTTTTTGAGGGGGTCACTGCAGGCGACTAGTGATAATATTATAAATTTTGCCACCTTTTTTCACAGGCACCATTGAAGCCAATATCTCACTCCTGAGGGTAAGCTAGGATGCAAGGGTGCATCTCCTGAATGAATGCAGCTTCAGATCCAGTCCCTATGCTGCTCAGCTGTGTGCTGCTTTGGTCCCTGTACAAATGATTGTCTCCTGGGACTGCCTCCTCTCTCCTACAACTCTCACCTCCTCTTACCTGTCACAAATGTATAAAATTCTCATCTGCTTTCCTCGTCTAACACCCAACAAACTCTCATCCCCTCCCTTACTATTCTCCTTAACCTCTCACTCTCCTCTGGCTCTTTCCCTTTATAATACAAGAATGCTTTGGTTTCTCCCATCTTAAAAACACACACCCTTTGCTTCTCCAGCTGCCACCCCATCTGCCTTCCCTTTTTTATGTCTAAGCTCAATTATTGTGCTGTCTGCAATTGATATCTGGAGTTCTTCTCCAGTTCCCTTATAGACTTCCCTCTCTGGCTTCTGCCCCTTGCATTCCACTGAAACTGCTCTCACCATTGTTTCTAGCGACCTCTTCCTAGCTAAAGCTCAGAACCAATATTCTATCCTCATCCTCCTGGACTTGTCAGCCACCTTCAACACCATTGACTCTGTTCTTCTACCTCAAGTCTTATCCGCCTTTGGCTTCTGCGACACTGTGATTTCCTGCTTCTCCTCCTCCTTTCTCTCAAATTGCTCCTTCTCTGCTCCTGTTACACCTCTGAGTAATCTCATCCATAACAACAAATTGATCTATCATCTCTATGTTTATGACTCAGATGTCTATATCTTTATTCCAGACCTGTCTCTTTCTATCCAAATTAACACCTTGGCCCATTTCTCTGATATCTCCTTGTGGATATGTAGCCATCAGCTCAAGGATGACATGGATAAAGTAGAGCTCTTACTCTTCCCCCTAAAGGCCCTCCCCATTACCTCCTTTCTCAATTACCACGACCCCATCTGTCACTTGGACCTGAACCTGGTTGTCACCTTTGACTCAAACTGCTCTCTTGGTCCTCACATCCAGGCTATGTCTAAATCTTGCAGCTTATTTCTACATAACATCTCCAAGATATGGCCTTTCCTATCTATCCAAACAGCTGAAATACTCATCCAGGCGGCAACATCTTGTGTCTCAATTAATACAACATCCTTCTCTCTGGCCTTGACAAATGCCATCTTGCCACACTCATAGCCATTCACTGTGCTTCGGCAAAGATCATCTTCGGCCATCACTTAAACCACGTCACCCCTCTCTTTACATTCCTCCACTGGGTGACCCTAGCATCAAATATTTGTATTCACTTTCACAGCTCTTCACAGCTTATCCCTGCCCTACCTATCATCTCCCATTCATTCTCAACTTTTAGACCCTTGCCTGTGATTGGCCCATGATGCCGACCTCCACTGGCCTCTTGTTAAATTTTTTAAGAAGCACTGTTATGCTTTCTCCCAAGCTGTCTCTCATGCTGAGAAAGCACTTCTTGTAAACATCCTCAAAGCAAACTCAGCAAAGAATCCTGTGGCACCTTATAGACTAACAGACGTTTTGGAGCATGCGCTTTCGTGGGTGAATACCCACTTCCTCAGATGCATCTGAGGAAGTGGGTATTCACCCACGAAAGCTCATGCTCCAAAACGTCTGTTAGTCTATAAGGTGCCACAGGATTCTTTGCTGCTTTTACAGATCCAGACTAACACGGCTACCCCTCTGATACTCAAAGCAAACTCATTCTCTACCTTCAAAATCCTTCTTAAAACTCTCCTTTTCTCATACAACAAAAACTTGACAATTGTCATGCTGCTGGTGTGCTGAGACCACTGCCTATCATGCTGATCAGTATAGTCTCATTGTTTCCTCGTATCTGTCCATCTGTTGTCTTTTGTTTTATATTTAAATTGTAAGTTCTTTGGGGCAGGGATTTTCTTATTCTCTGCTGTATAGCACCTAACACAATGGAGTCCTGTTCCATGACTGAGGCTCCTAAGCACTACAATAATACAAATAAAAATCTGTGAATCCAGGATATTAATTCCTTTGTTTATGTGTATGTGATTTACTGGTTTTGCTGTATTCCAGTGGCAAGATATCTCTTTAGCTTCTTGCATGTACTACTGGGCCTGAGAGATGATTTTTCAAATACACAGTTGTATACTATCACCCAGATAATGCCAGCATCATTACCACAGTTTATCATGTTATTACGTTATAAACGTTTTTTATTTGTTTTCCTTCTAGAAAAGGAGAGATTGTGCTTGATTTTATGCTAGACCTCCAAGTCACATCTTTGTCTACTATGAAAGACTGCATGGATGACTGTAAATCTAGTAGCTTTTCAATATCAGAGATACCAAAAAAGTGAAAGATGCTTCATTGAGAGGATGAGTGATTTATTTTTATTCAAACTGTTTAAAATTCTGGGTTTGGGCTTGTTTTTTTTAGCATCTATTTAACTAAAACCCTTAAGAGAATAATACTCTTTATTATGGATTCAACATCTCCTCTCCTTCAATGAAGGCTTTAGAAAGCTCCCATTCTACATTTCCGAGTCATGCTTGAAAACCTCCACTAAAAAAGACTTTCCATTCAAGATATTTCTTTTAAAATAAAGGCAGAACAATCTTTTTGCTAGGAAAGAAAACATCTCCCACCTCCCGCCACTTTCCAGTCTTTTGTCATATATAATAGAAAAATGAAAAAGCAGTCAACATTCTGCAACAGTTAAATGCAGTAAAAGATGCAAAGGCAGGAAAAAAAATCTTGAATTCACAGGCAATATCTGAGATGATCTCATTTATGTTCGAGAAAACTTAAAGTAATTGCAGGCCAACCAATGTCTTGCCAGGGTTACTGAATAAAGTTAAGTGATTTCAAGATAATTCTTGTTCCATTGTCTCACCTATTATCACAAATACAGGAGTTACTTTAAAAAATATATTACTTAAGTAGTCCCTTTTGTCCAACTGAACAAGCCAGATGAATTTGCAATGGCTTATGGAAGTTAGGGCAATATTTTGATTGATATGGCTGGGGGCAAGTGTTGGTGACTTTGAGTGACAGCTAGTCAAGTGATCTAAACAAAAGAGCTGGTTAATGTATTTTGCAAAACTTTATTTTCTTTTTTTTTTAAAGGAAAAATAGCTTTTCAGCTGAAATAAACATTTTTTGCTCTACTCAAAATTTTCAGTTTTCTCGTCCTGAAGATGGTGTGGGGGAAACAAAAACCTAAGTGGTTTTGTTTAGTTGAAATCCCTCCCCAAAAAGCAGAATTTAGCTGTTATTTTATTTATTTGTAGAGACGAAACACATTTGAAGCATATAAACAGTAGTGTATTAGGAACAGCATTTCATGTGAGAGGAGGAAAGGGTGTTATGAGGCTAGAATCCATTTGCTATTAGAAATAATTACTCAGCTTTCATAGTGGAAATGTTATTTAGTTATTTCTAAAGTCATTTCTATCCAAACAATGACATTCCAGCCAATAAAATATTTTTGTTTGGATTACAATTCCTTGGCTCCTCTGTGATCTGTAGGATTTCAAAAAATGCCCATCCCCAGGATAAATGAAATTTAGCTTGGAGCACTAGGCTAAATGTAATGTTATATCAATATATGTCCTGTTTGGTATTTGAATTACAAATGTCAATTTTGTAAATCCAGATTGTTTGTTTGAAGCAAGTAGATTGTTCAATGATTCTCATTTATCTCCTGTTGTCTCTCCATGAAGATTTTCAAAGACAGTATCAAATGCAATTCATTTCTCAGCATGTTGAAATCTCTACCAGAATGTAGACTATATAAGAAGAACCCTAAAGGCCAAATTCTGACATAAGCTACATCTTGTGCAACCCTTTGAAGTCACTGATGCTGCATGGGATGAAAGCCAAGGAAGAGTTTGAACCTACAGTGGTCACCGTTAAAAACTTGCCAATTGTCTTAAATACCTAATATAGTTCCCTGAGAAGCTGCAGTATTCTAGCCATTCTGTTTAGTATAATGTAGTGCAGTACAGAATAGCATAGCTGGGGTTCCAAAAATTTTAAAAAACAAGATAGACCATATTGTAATAGATTAACTCATCTACTGCTTCCCTTCCCATTCACAATCATAGACATCCCTATGACTACATTTCCAATTGTAAGCAATTAGAATCACATGGAAAAAATAATATCTGGAAATCTATTAGAGTATTTGTATTTACTTTTGACATCTAAACCTGATGTCTTAAAACTTTCAGGGACAAAAACTTTGACTAGTTGGACCTACACTCGGAACAGCCACTGACTGAATGGGCATGAGAACTGAACTATTCTCACACTGGCAGAGATGGTCCCTCCAGCATGGGCCTGAGGTCTGTTGATGGGGCCATGTGGACAAGTTAGATCTGTATCCGTTCTGTGTATAAATTAGAGTTTGAGTTTGGACACAATGGTCAGAATTTTCATGGGATAGCTCAGTGGTTTGAGCATTGGCCTGCTAAACCCAGTGAGTTCAATCCTTGAGGGGGCCATTTAGGGATTTGGGGCAAAAATTGCTCCTGCTAGTGAAGGCAGGGAGCTGGACTCAATGACCTTTCAAGGTCCCTTCCAGTTCTAGGAGATTGGTCTGTCTCCAATTATTATTATTTTGGGTGTTTGAAGTTTTCGGTACTGGCTTACGAGACCTTACAGCTGCTGAGCACTTTCTGGCAATGAGACAATTTAAGGGTGTCTCTTGTTGGGAACCAAAAATGGATCACCCAAAATCACTAGTCACTTCTGAAAATCTTGACTTCATTGTCCAAAGCCATAGTCTGATTGTCTGGTTAGGCCTTTTGGATGATGCCACACCTCTCTGCCTATTCACATTGGGGCACAGTACATATCCCATCGCTGACAAAAAAAAAAACTTCTAAAAATTTCTTACACTCAATATCAGAAATGGATGGGCAAAAAAAAATGGCTAGACCAACATAACTCAGGTTATCTCAGGGGGAAGGTGAAGGGTTGCAAGAGCAGCAGCTGGTGGAGGAAAAAGGTAGGGATAGAAGAGAAATGGCAATAGTTTTAAACTGTCTGCTCTACCCAAAGTATTAAGTCTTCCTTACAGCATGCACCTGGAAACTCCTTCCACTTTTAAGTCAATTTGGAGCATAATATATGTAACTGCATTCAGTTTTTATTGTAGAAAATGGCTGTTGGGTCATAACTGCTGTTGAAAGGGCAGCCTAGATCACTAGGGAGAAGAAGAAGGAGAGGAAGATGAGGTCTGCAACATACAGCCCATGGAACCTTCAAACAAAGAAGAGAAAGATTAGACCACATTAATGAGCTATAGATCTATTCAAAATGGTAGTGGGAAACCGTCCTATTTTTTCTCTCTTGTTTCTAGTAATAAATAGAGAATGAGGGACAGTCTTGTGCTCAACTCAGCGGCCCACAGTCAAAAGTTTGGGGTTCAGTTTCCAACTCCTTATAGACTATCTCTCTGTCCTTGAGCAAGTCATTTGGTCCCTGAGTCAGGAAAACACTCAAAATACATGATTGACTTTAAGCACATGCTTAAGTCCATCCTTATTCAGCAAAACACAAAAGCACATGCCATTCAGGAAAGGACTATGTCTATTTTTTCTATAGCCTGCTCTGTAAGATGACATTTATATTACTTTGATAGTCCTCACAGCTTCTGGACTGCTTTTCTCAGGTATTTATCAATAACTATAGGCAGATTGGCTTCCAAATCCACTGGCAATTTGCCTATGAACACACAAGTCCTTATACCCTTTGATTCTCATTTCCTAGTGAAAAAGAACTCCTTTCAAACACAAATAGGTTATTTATTATGTTTTTAAAACTTGTCTAAAATGACATTGTACCCAGACAAGGGATTCACAATGTCTTGCACCTGTACTCAAATACCTGGTCTTCCTGCCTGAGATTGATTCTACAGTAACTCCTCACTTAACGTTGTACTTATGTTCCTGAAAAATGTGACTTTAAGCAAAACAATGTTAAGCAAATCCAATTTCCCCATAAGAATTAATGTAAATGAGGGGGTTAGGTTCCAGGGAAATTTTTTTGACCAGACAAAAGAGTGTATTATATATATACACACACACACACAGTATAAGTTTTAAACAAACAATTTAATACTGGTACAGTGATTATGATTGTGAAGCTTGGTTGAGGTAGAGGAGTCAGAGGATGAGATATTTCCCTTACTGCTAAATGATGAATTAGCAATTGGCTGAGCCCTCAAGGGTTAACTCTCTCACTCTGCAAGGCAGCAGGAATGGAGGGAGATATGCCCATTTCCCTTAAGTACACTGCCTTGTTAATTAGATCAGCTTGCTGAGACTGCAGCTGCTACAAGCTCCCTCCATCCTGAACCTTGCTCTATGGAAGATGGGGTAAGTGGGGTGCAGGAGCAGGGGGAGGGGGACACCCTGACACTAGTTCCCCTCTTCCTTCCCTCCCCTCCCGCACAGCAAGCAGGAGTCTTGGGGAGCAGCTCCAAGGCAGAGGGCAGGAGCAGCACATGGCAGTGTGGGGAGGGACACAGCTGAACTGCAGGCAGCTGCTGCACAGGGAATTTAGGAAAGCAGGGAGCTGATAGGGGGAGCTGATAGGGGGCTACCATCCACCCTGGTTCCAAGCCCCCACCAGCTAGCTGCAACGGGATGCTCTTCCTGCAAGCAGTAGACAAAGCAGGCGGCTGCCAAACAATGTTAGAAGGGAGTATTACACAACTTTAAAAGATCATGTTCCCTAACTGATCAGCAATGTAACAATGAAACAACGTTACCTGGGACAACTTTAAGTGAGGAGTTACTGTATTTTAATATCCCTTGTATTTAAACTCTACTGCACCCTAGCAAGTTTTTAATGGATTAACTCCAAGCTTTGGGTTAGACCTGTCTTAATTTCTTCAGTGATAGCCTTCTACTCATAATTTTTCAAATGAGTTCAGAAACCAGTAGTCTGCAGGGAAGAAAGGAGAATCTTTGTATAGGTTCAGCTGCAGTTATGGCAGTTGAATAGGAACAGCTATTCTCAACCAACTTAGCAGAATCCTATGTTTTCTCTAGCATGCAGAGAGGGCCTATCTTGCCAGATGTTGAACATCTCCATTGAGGTATTGAGCACCCTTAATATCCATTGACCTCATGAGAGGTTCTCAGTACTTTCCAGGATCAAGACTAAAACAATGATGATAATACTTTGCACTTATGCAAAATTCATAGACATGTAAATCAAAGATATAAACAGGCATACTTTTTTTTTAATCAGCCCCCCCCCCGGAAGAGCAGGGCATTAACTTGATCCAGCTCACTAGCAACCTGAGGCAATACCTATTCCCAATTATAATGTCATTTGATGTAAACTGTGTTTACAAAGAACAGATGTTTCTAATACCTGTCATCTCTGTAATCCTCTATTTTGTTATTTTGCGCTGAAACAATAAAATTATACATACATTGTTCAAGCGTGGCCAAATCACCTCCCTTCCCCCACCCTAAATGCCTCTGTTTCAATTCATGATTATCACAGAAGTGAGGAGTCACCACAAATTATATTATATCACACTGAGCTTGAAGAATATGGCTACATATAAAAATCGTCACTACTAATGGCAGAGCCATAATGGATTATGGCCTTAAGGCACTTGAACAGAAGGTCTAATGAACTTCCAATCCCATAAACTGGCAACAACTTTGCAGTTTGTAAGATAAGGAGAGAGAATGGACAGGCTGTCACCAATGAGCCACACCAGCAATTGGATTATGGTGGCATGGGGCTTTGCTGACTATATATGGCACTTCATATAATTGTCCCAGTGAATTTAGCTGCTGTTCTTATTATTCATACATTTAAACTAAGCTTCAGATATTTATGACAACTCAGACCACTATAGGTAAACATATGTGACAGGCAACATCTGCATTTTAGTTTCTCATCACAGTCACAGCCCACGACTGTTAAAGAAGTTGGAGTCAATGTTTGTGTTCATACTGTATAAGAAAATTGGTTTTGGACATGGTAGCAAACCATGTGAAATTCCCTCATTATTTAACTAGATTAAGCACCATGCAAAACAACATTTACTGTCAGAGCAAAATAACACATTCTAGGAAATTTATGAAGGATTTCAGTTTCAGTAGGCTCAGGGGCCTCTGAATCCATAGAGAAGCTCTACATACGTTTGCTTTCTATGAGCTTTTTGGTAAGACGTCTCAAGCTTTTAAAGAGAGCCATAGGTTTTTTTGCAGGTGCATCTTTTTCCTTAGAGGTGGTTGAAAGGCCCTTTGACAATTTCACCTCTGTCCTTCTTACTGACGTGCTGAAAAGAGACTCCCTGAAAAAATATTGTTTTCTGGGTAGGAACAGAAGAAGCAGAAATAAATAAGTCTGCAACTTTTTTCACTATGGAGATTTGCAAAGTTATTTAAAGTCCACAAAGCTAATGATCAGTGACTGTAACCCATTTTTTTCAAATAAACAAGCAAATAAATGAACAAATCAAGCCAATTCGATAAATAGTGGGGGTTGTTAGAGGAAAATTGTAGACTATAGATCCATAATTCAAAGGTAATCTACAACAGATTTTTAGAAAAAAAATGGGGTGTGCTCTTTGTTTGTATCTTGGTGAGCTATATAAAAGGCCAGAGCGGCTTTTTTGTTTAGTTTATTTTTTTCCTGCTGTTTTACATTAGAAATAGTAGGACTGTGAAGTCTGTTCTTTCCTGTTTTTGCTGGAGGATCTCCTTGAGGGGCCACCTCAGAGCATGCTTGGTGTGAATATTAACAAGTTTATTGAAAGGGGAAGGGGAGAAATTGTTAAAAAAAAATCTTTATCCACAATATTAAAGAGTCATTGAAGTGAAATAGGTGTGAACAAAAATTAACAACAGACCAAAATTTTAAACATCCTGACTAAAAATCCCTTAACCGCTCACTCATTCAAACTTCATCCTCTTGATCCTTGTGATGCCATTATTGCACTAGTTCTTGAGACTCAAGTCACAGAGAGTCTTCTTGCAGAGCAGATAACACCTGAAACAAACTAAAGGTATGTCTACACGGGATAAATCGACCCCCAAGCTCTCTCCCATCGACTCCTGTACTCTAGCGCCACAAGAGGCACAGGCAGAATCAACGAGGGAGCGGCAGCAGTTGACTCTCTGTGGTGAAGACACCACGGTTGGTCGATCTAAGTATGTCGACTTCAGCTACATTATTCACATAGGTGAAGTTGTGTAACTTAGAGTGATTCCCACCCCCAGTGTAGACCAGGGCTAAAATTCACCCTCCCTTCCCACCACTCTCACTGTCTGGCTTCTCTCATACCCCTTTAAAAACAAAACACAGACCTATCATAAAGAAGCCAAAAAGTGTTAAATTCATTTTTACTCCTTTTAAGGTCACCTTTAAAAGTTCTGCTGCTTAACAAATGATGCTTCCAGGAAACAGTTATCACGGCATACAATCTGGTTTGAAGTTTATTTAAAAAGTTCAGCTCATGATGGTAACATGATTATGTTTCGTGTCGGTGTTAGGATTAGATATATTGCCTATAAAAGTTTCAGTAGGTTTGGATGAAAGAACAGTAGAAAAAGATGTTTTTCAAATTAAATATTGTAGATGAATAAGGATGGGATAGAAGCTCTATGGGCCAGTTTCTGATATCCTCACTCACCTTTAACACTGCTTGATTTCAGTGGGACCATGCATATGCTTAAAATTAAGTACATGCTAATGTACTTTACTTGATAGGGATGACAGTGCTCAGCACTTTGCCAGACTGAACCCTGCCTTACTATTCAGGGCAAGTCGGAGTATCAGACTCTAGCTTATGCACTATTCATTTCAGAAGCATTATAACATTAATTTTTTGTCATCAGTGACTAGCACTGGGCACCATTTTCTGTCTAGAAAATGGAAAAGGAAATATTCTTCCCACTTAGCTGAAATAAAACTTTCTGAACAAAGAAATTCCAAAGCCTTTACAAAATCAACACTCTAGTGGGATATCCATGTCACACTCACTTCCAATTCACATCACACCTTTTCAAGGATTGCTTCCATCCATATTCGAACTCAGCATGAATTATACAATGTGAAGGTCCGCAGTGAAGCACTTTCAGAGTTAAGGCATGTGCATTCATCTTTAGTTTCACAACTTTACCTCTGTTCTATTTTGTCTATAATGATGCTACAGTCTTTAATTATATCTCAAATAATATAATGTAACACAATACCAGTGTTTTCTGCAACCTCAAATATGTACGTGTATCCAATATAAAGTGTGATCCTATAAGTAAAGATTGTTCTCACCTGCCTCACTCAGGATCAGTTAACGTAGTCTCAGAGGTGAAAATAAGAAACAAATACTTTGGCACCAGGGAAAATAATCTAATAAATTAATTAGCAACATTGGAGTTGTTATTAGAAGGGGTATGAGACCACTAAAGCTTATAAGGGCAAACTTTAAGGAAACAGAGACACTAATGTTAGTGGACTAGTGAAAAGATTGGTACATTTTAGCAGTAAGATTAAATGTTTTCTTTAAAAAAAAAGTGTCTTTCAACAGTTAGTATAGTACCACAAGGAGAGTTATTGAGTCTTATGCATTCACTGTGTACTTAAATGATGTAGAGGAAGATAAAACTATCATTAATATGGTCTCCATGTCTCCAGGTGAGATTAAAATAGTTTGACCAGCAAATTGTGTAGAAAAAAAGGGATGGAATCCAAAGAGATTTAAATAGATTAGGCATATGACCAGACCTATAGCTCATGACTTTCAATTTATGCAAGTTAAGAAATAGAGAGAATATATTTGATGGGTGTATGCTATTGAACAGAAAATGGGAGAGAAACTGTAGAGAGAACTAACTGAACCATGAAATTATCAGCATAAAGTATGGCTCTGATAAAAAGACAAAAAGAATACTGGGCAGTACAATACAATAAATAGGTAACAAAAGATATAATTTTAACTTTCTCTAAGGGACTTGGAGAGTTGAGGTAAATTTTTCAATTATGCCTAAGTTACTTAGGTGCCTAAATGTCATTGAATGTAAATGAGCTATAAGACTATGTCTTTAAGGTACAAGACTATGGAAAACACATAGTGGATAGAGAAAAGGTCAAGAGGGAAGGAAGAGAAAGTAAGACAGCTTAGAGAAAGCTTTTAAAATCAATTTCTCACACCAAAGGGTCACAACCCCTATGTGGTTCATCAATCACTTTTTTTATTTTTTGGAAGGGTAGATCTTGTGGGAAAAAGGTGTCTGAAAACAAAACACATACAGTGGTGATAGAGAAATCTGACTAGGGATTCACTCACTCAGCCAAGTTCAGCTATCACGTGGTTGAAATATATAGTGATGACTGACTGTGCAGCTATCAAAGTGCTTTTATGTGCCTGCATTGCAAGGGTCCTGTTGCTGTGCAATGGAGGGGGGGATAGATATCTATGAGACTGCTGCACACCCAATCTTCACTATTTTCTTGACTGATGGATTGACTGACTGACTAGCTACTGTGTTTTGCCTCTTACCACTTAAAACACTCTCTGCAGTATGATTGTCAGTGAAAGAGGAATTATTTTTTTAGCAAAAGCAGTAATTTGCAGCAATCAGGGAAAGAAAAGCAGTTCCTGTAAACAGAGATTGGAGATATAACCTTAAATATCTTGTTAGCTCTCACAAGTACTGGGCTGGAACACAACCAGCAGCTGCACTGTGCAGTGTCTGCAGTGAACAAGAGCAGAACAAATCCCCACAGCTGGAGCAAAGTGCTGAAAGGAAGTACTTTTCCTTCTATATTGCAAAACTGAATTTTCAGCACAGGCTTTCTTGAAGAATAAAAGCCACTGACATCTTGATGGTGAAAATTCTCTCTGCTGGTCATCAGCTGCATTGAGTTGCATGTAACCATAAGAACATAAGAATGGCCTGAGTCGGACCAAAGGTCCATCTAGCCTAGTATCCTGTCTTACGGCAGTGGCCAGTGCCAGGTACCCCAGAGGGAATGAACAGAACAGGTAATCATCAAGTGATCCATCCCCTGTCACTCATTCCCAGCTTCTGACAAACAGAGGCTAGAGACACCATTCCTGCCCATCCTGGCATATAGCCATGTCTCTGGTAAAATTTATGTTTAGTAAATAAATAGCCACTTGAAATCCCACAGTTTGGCGGCACCTGTAGGGATGTGCAAGCTCTGCTCTCTATCTTCCTTTGCCAGCAGTACTGGAAGGGAAAATTTCCCTCCCTTTTAGCAGTAGGATTTGTGGTGATGGAGGAAAATTATAACTTGGACCCTCTTTTTCCCTGTGACAACGTGAAGTCTCATAAATTGTGAAGGTCAGCCAAGAACTATACTCTTCTAAGTATGCATAACAGTCCTACTGATACACTTACATGGGGTTTGAAATGCACTGATGTAGACCAGTATAACTTTCATTAGGTGGATCATCGGGTTGGGTGATGGGGATAGGGAGAGTTGATTAGTTTGAATAGTCGAGGTTTTTAAGTCACTGAGGAATTTTCAGATAGTGCTGGAACCCATGGCAACAGCATGACAGAGACCCTGAATACATCTCAGACTTTGGAAGAGAAGGTAGGTGTGTCTGTGTGTGAGTGTATTAGCCCTGTTCTACACTGAGGGGAGGGATCAATGTAAGTTACGCAACTTAAGCTAAATGAATAATGTAGCTGAAGTCGATGTACTTAGATTGATTTACTGTGGTGTCTTCACCGTGGTGAGTCAACTGCTGCCACTCCTCCGTCGACTCTGCTTGTGCCTCTGGTGGCACTGAAGTACAGGAGTTGATGAGAGAGGGCTCGGGTCAATTTATCCCATCTAGACTAGACAGGATAAATCGATCCCCACTGGATCAATCGCTGTCCGCCGATCTGGTGGGTAGTGTAGACATACCCTAAGAGAAAAAGACTCCTCCTGAGCTAGAAACAGACAGGCTAACCAACTGGACAATCCACCTGAAAAACCAGATCAACCTGATAGCTGTGTGCTTATGATATTACTGGTATTTAAGTCAAAATGGTATTTCCAGTCATTTTCAATGCTATGTTGGCTCTTCAGACCTTCATTACACCCTCTACAACCAAACTCCTCTCTCTGATGTCTCCCACAAGCTCCTGTTTCATCTGCAGCCTCTGCCCCCTTTCCAGTGACTTGCAGCATCCTTCTCTTTTCAGGCTCCTGCTGATGCTCTCACATCTCCTTTAACCTCAGTTCACTTCCCAGACTGACAGCTTATCCTCCCTGTTCCCTCTCTCTAGTCCTCTTTCCGTAATGACTCCATGCTCCCTCTTCACTCCCCCTACAGCCTCCCTTTCAGAGCACCGTATTTTGGACTGTCATTGCCCCCACCCCATCTTGCCCTTTCCCCTCTTTTTCAATGTAGTATTATCTGTTTTTTTTTTGTTTCCCCTCTTATTGTAGGTCCCCACTCCCTTTTCCCAACCCCATACATTTCCCTGTCTTTCTTCCCTCCCTACCCACTATTCCCAGAGCAGCAGAAGCATGGTTACAGTAGACAATGGGATGAGTTATATAGTTATCCCCTCCTATGCTACCTTGCACCCTCTTTGTCTGTTCACATTCAGGTTGGGAAACACTGAATTAAAGGGTATATCATCTAGGGATGGCTGAAAGGTGTGGTCCACAAAGGGCTTAATAAACAGATTCCGATATAATGAAAGCAAGTTTTAATTTTCATTGTATCTATCATGGAATGCAGCTTTCCTCACAATGGTGATGAAACTCAGTCTTCTGAGCAAATGCTTCCATTTTCCTGGCTTGAATTTGCCATTATTTCAGCATTCACAGTAAAGACTCCTTTTGTGTGTGTGTGTCAAGAAAGAGCAGTCTGCTAATTATAGAAAGTTCCTCTCATTTTCATGAAAGGGTTGAGGCAAAAACAAAAATTGATGTTGCTTGTTGGTAAGGCTGCAAACTTGTGTATGTTCTTGTCAGTTCATTTCTAATTGTAGCACATTGTATTACTACAATGAAATAAGTAGCTTAGTCAATGTTTAATTACAGTGGCCTGGCAATGTTAAGGTTCCATCATGACTTCTATTTAAAGGTTCATAGACTCATAGACTTCAAGGTCGGAAGGGACCAATGTGATCATCTAGTCTGACCTCCTGCACAAAGCAGGCCACAGAACCCTACCCATCCACTTCTATAAAAACCCCCTAACCTATGTCCGAGTTATTGAAGTCCTCAAATTGTGGTTTGAAGACTTCAAGCTGAAGAGAATCCACCAGCAAGTGACCCATGCCCCACGCTGGAGGGGAAGGCAAAAAACCTCCAGGGCCTCTGCCAATCTGCCCTGGAGGAAAATTCCTTCCCGACCCCAAATATGGCGATCAGCTAAACCCTGAGCATGTGGGCAAGACTCACCAGCCAGCAGGAAAGAATTCTCTGCAGTAACTCAGATCCCATCCCATCCAACATCCCATTACCGCCCACATGGCATACTTAGGTTAATCTTTCTAAGTTCTTTAATTCAACCTGCTTAGTCAGATTCCTTTCAAATGTCATGTGACTGAGGAGGGTGCAGGGTGGAGTTAGTGATCCAAGTTTGGCATAATTTTATCATGGGGTAGCAAAGATATAATCCCAAAACAAAACTGACATTTTCAATAAATTTATAGGATTAATTATATTATTTTATTATTATTATTTATTATTGAAGAGGTAGGGATCAAACTATTGATGAGCAATAGGTCAAAATGGTCTCAATTGATTTAGTTTAACCCATGGTAGTGCATGATACCCATTAAATCTTTGGAAGACCCAGACTGAGAATGGCATTTAAGAAAGTGTACATTTTACAGATGTGCCACTAGAGAAAAACAGCTAGATGGTTTTCATTCATACCCTGTTATATTCTTTAAAGCTCCATACTTGCAGGTGCTCTAAAACCCAAAGGTTTAATCTGACTGCTTTGAAATCTGGTATGCTTCATGGGGGGCACAGAGTAGTGGTATTGATCCAACATTGAGTTCATTTGGCTAAGTTAAAGCTTCTGCAAAAACTGTTTCCTTCTGTCGCCTTCCAGTCCTAGAGTCTATGAGTCTATGAGTCTATATATTTCTTCTCCAAATGTCTGTATATCTGTGCAATAAAGATTTAGTAACATGTCGCTTGCTACAAGTTGTCTCTGTTATAATATGTATTTTTATTTTATGGAGCTGTTTATTGTGAACACAGCAGAATAGCCTGCAGCTGGTCTAAGCAACATTTTGTTATAGTGGGTGTGGAGGAGCTGGGAAGAAGGATTTTGGTGGAGAGGGTGAGGGCAGGGACAGGGCCTGTGGCTCTGGAGGGGGCAGGAAATGAGGACAGGTGATAGGCAAGCCTTGGATTGGTTGTTTGAGGAAATCTGTGTTTTACTAGCCCCAGTGGTGCAGGGGTGGGGGAAAATGGCTACTTCCTGATCTCTGGGCAGATAATGTGGTGTCTCCAAAGACACATGGCAAGGAAGTTTGGAACTAACCATGCAGGCACCTTGATGGCTGAGGGAAAATAAATATGTGCATTGCCAGAGTTGCCAATGTGTGGATTCTGGACAATTCCTGGATCATGAAGTTGTAGAAGTTTGAAGGAGTACCAGGAGTACATCATCACATGAGTATTGCTGACTACAGCTGGGCGGAGAGAGGTAGGTTCTGTTTGCGTCATGTTTGGCCCACACGACTACATCTAACCTGTGACTGAGGAGGTTGTGATCTACCAGACATTGTGGTGATCACTTGGGCAGAAATGATCCAGACCTTATTCCAGATGTACACCTCATACCGTGTATGAGAGCTCATTTGGACCACATCAGAGATTTTTGTCCAGGAGCTGAGATGGTTTTCTCTGATTTGGCTGAGAGTCTGAGTAATTACTACAGTGACACTATTAACAAGTGTTGGAAGGACATTAATCGGGAAATTGGAGTGTTCATGGCTGACTAGAAAATGCCTCTACTCTAAGGCATAGAAACATTGCAAGCTCTGACACCTCACTGTTGGAGATGGGGTATATCTATGGGACAGAGGTCAGAGGAGCTTTCTTTCAAGTATAAACTATCAATATTTTGGATACAAAACCCTGTTGATGATTTCCTTCACCAACCCTGCCACAAATGTCAGCATCCTACCATTGTGACACACAACCAGGAACAACTTTCCTTTGTAACATAGTTGTTAGTCACTCCAGGCATTGCATGTGAGATGGGCTATAGGAGGGGGAGAAGTAACAGTAATAGAACTATTTATATATCATAGAGTAAGACTTCAGGGAGCTGCATTCCGTACTTGCAGTGAGAAGGGGGGGAATGGGTCCAGTAGTGGGAGGGGGCCAAGTTGGATGGATGAATGAAATGAATGGGTCAGAGGCCTGGCTAGGGAGGTGTGCTGAAGCAGGGCTGATGTCCCAGGCTGACATGGGGATGGTGGGTTGGCTGGGTCAGGATATGTAAAACTGTCTAAATAGCTGCTAATTCCTATCAACAACCTATCTTTTCTGGTTCAAAAAACTGGATGTTCAATGCAGATTAGTTGCTTGGTGGTAGGTCGTTCCCTTGCTGAACTTTGGGTTGAGCAAAATCAGCAAATGCACAGTTAAGATTGCTCATGCAGAGTTAACTCAGCTGTCTTTCAGCAATGCCTCAATATGCCCCATTAGCATAGTCTGCCAACCCCCAACTGCTAGAATGTACAAGTGTTTCACCTTCTTTAACAACCAGTTCACGCTCACCCACTGGATTCCATGATTAACTCACTGTCAATGTAGTTTTTGCCTCTCTGTGTGTGTGTGTGTGTGTGTGTGTGTGTGTGTGTGTGTGTGTGTGTGTGTGTGTGTGTGTGTGTGTGTGTGTGTGTGTACTTGTGGACATTACTGAACCAGACAAAAACACGTTGCAATTCTACAGTGTTTCTGTGACACAAATTTTTTTTCTTCTCCTTTTACTTCTTTTTTTTGTTTATTTCCTTCAGGAGGAAGAAACCCCTAAGTGACAATGTTCAGGAGGATGAGTCTGCAGCTCACAGAGGCTTGTAGCATCACATCAAGTCATTGTCACTGGCCAAATAGAATACTACTAGGTAAATTTAGTTCAGCTAACATTTCTCTGCTTAAAAGGTAAATTCAAAGTTGTTTTGCACTGTGGCAATTTGGTTATGGAGCAGAACAACCAAAGTGCTCCTGGGAGAACTAAAGATCTTTTAAACATGTCTCAATGCCCTTGGGTAGTGAGGATTGAATCTGGGACCTTTGGATCTACAAATATTAAACTCTACTGCCTGAGAAAATATATGAAACTCTGTTAGCTCAAAGCTAGTAGCAGACCCATTAACCTCTCTGTGGGTTCATAGATTCCAAGAGCAGAAGGGACCATTGTGATCATCTAATGTGACCTTCCAATAGAACTACCTCACAATAATTCCCAGTGGCCAAGCTTTTAGAGGGGGCTAGAGAGCCCCACTAGATGGGTTACAAAAGGAAGGGCGGAAACACAGGTGCATGAGAAATTGCAGCAAATGGCAGCCAATTCTATTGTTCAGGTTTTCAGGAAAATTCAGGACTGATGAGTTCAGGAGTTGTTCTCTACAGACCAAATCCTGATCCATATTCACACAAAGTTCCTAAGGAAATCATTTTACAAATAATATTAGTGCATCATCTCTCACAATGCACTTAGAAAGCTCATTTTAAAGGTCCAGTCCTGCTCAGTTGATGATTGGCCATTAACTTCAAAAGCAGCCAGATCTGGACCTAAACTAGCAGAGGTGTAAGATCACCACTAGCATGATAGCCTCCAGGAATGCCTAGGGGGTGCTCCATCTAAGACTAAGGATACTGATGGAGATTTGGTCCCAGTAATGGCAATCACATCCTGACTCCTAAGTGTATTGAGAATTGAAATGACTGATAATAGGACATTGTAAAACTATACTTTTTGAGAGTTGTATATGTACATATAAACACACACATAAAGTACATGGATAATAATAATGCGGCCAAAAAATAGTGGAAAAAATCCACTCAGATCAAAGAAACCCCTTGAAGTTGAAAGGACTGAAAAAAAAGAAAGACAGAATGAATTTAGAAAAAGAAGCAGAATGTTTTTATACTAACAGACTTGGGGCAAAATGCAGCTTTGGATCAAGTGACCAATTTCACTTTGAACACTAATATTTCCCATGTGATTTGCAGAGTTCTTATCTAAAAACACACGTGTAAATAAAGAATGAGATGTAGTAATCAAATCCTGCTGTCCTTGTGGTTTATGATGCTCTGACTTCAGTGAAAGTTTGTCTTGGGAGAAAGTTTCAGGCTTGACTCTAATCTTTTATACTTTCACAAGTTTTACATTGATATAACTTGGACTAAAGGGACAGATTCTAACTCTCCATTGCCCCTGCTTTGTCACCAGCCTTCCTCTCTTTCAATACTCACAGCCTGAACATCCGAACAAGTCCCAAGCTTAACCGACCTGTTTAAACCCCTGGTGAAGCCAAGGGCTGTCAAGTCTCATCTTTGGCCTTATCCCAAGGACACTAGTCTCATTGTGAATCCAGTTTCTGTGGTATGGAAGGTGAGTTGAAGCCTAATTTGCATTAGATGGTTATTAAAGGCACCAGGATTGATCAATAGCAGCTTGGTAAGTGTGGGGCTGCCTCAGAGCAGGCATTGAGACATCACTCTGGAGGCAGGGTCTGTCATCCCAGCCCCTGTACTACAATTGAGCACCAATGGAGGTGGCTGCTGTCCCTTTATTTTCCCTTGGTGCTTCTGCTAGGAATTATTTTGAGTAAGTTCTATTGTGTAGTGTGTTATACGGGAGGTCAGATTATATATCACAATATGCCTTTCTGGCCTTGCAAGCTGTGAATCTAGGAATCTCTAGTTGAACTAGTTTTCAGTCTGTGACAGGAGTTAGCCTGTCATACCAAGGTTACTGGGTCTCCTTTCTGAGACAACTACTGCTCACTGTTTCTATAAAGTTCTGACTTATATTTTCAAGATGTCCCAGAGCTTCAGCTTCTCAAAGAATCCTAGGTTTGACAGGCACATGTAAGTTTGCCCCTATTACTTTATTTATTCACGTGGGTTGAGATTCTGTGTTGCATCTTTGCCAGGTGCAATATAAAAAAAGCCCCAGCCCAGGGGATTAGGATGATAAAGGTAGCTGCACTCCCTATTCTGGGCTGGTCTGGGGACCAGTACAGGCCCTTATAAATTATAGCAGCCAGGACCTACTCTGTTACAGGCCCTCCTCTGCAAGGGCTGCCTGGGTTGGGGAGGAGCGCTCTGAAGACCCTGGCAGCTCAGAATCTCCTGTAGCAACATAAATTCTGAGGACTCCCTTCCTGCTCTCAACATGCCCCAGCCCTGGCAAACCACTGACACTAGTGCCTACAAGGGTGTCTGTGCAGGACAGATTACAGCTATCCTAGGCAGTGCCTGTGCTTGGGCTCCCATAGCCAGATATGGGCATTTATTGTTTCTATAAACTGCTGTAGCAGTGTTCAAGGACCTTGCCAACAGGTAGAACCCCTCCCTGGCTTTTAATCATACTCTCAACTAGCTTCTTGGTATGTATGTGAAAGTCCTTGGCCTATAAACTGAGAAACACCTTTAATTCTTTTAAAAGAATAAGCATAGCACTGGCCAACTTCCAGTCCTTAGGAACTCTTGCTGAATTTATTATTTTCATTAACTACTTTGCTTTTTAGTACCTTCAGAGCTCTTGGTGGATGAATATCATTCAGCCCTGATGATTTACTGCTATCATGCTTCTTGTATTCTGCTAACAACACTTCTTAGATACCTCTCTCTTTGTCAGTGCTTCTCCTTGATTGCCCATGAAAAATAACCTCTGAATAAGAATCTCTTTATCCCTAGGAGTCAAGGCTAACATAAAGTTTCTCTAGAGTTTATCTTCTTTAATTTCCCCTTTAGCGGCTTGGTGAGCAAATAGACCCTCACGCTCATATCTGACTTATGTCTGCTGTACTTAATGAATGTCGGGGTGTCTTAATATCTTTAGTTGTTCTTTTTCATATTTCCTCTTTGGCCTCTTTGCCTCCATCTTCATTGTTGGATAAGGTTTGTGGTTTTATACTTTTTAATATGAATAATGTCAAATTTTAACTGATGATATATAAAAATGAAATTTAAGCCTTGAGTCTGTTGAAATGAATATAAACGATTTCATCTCCACTGAAGAGAAAGATAAAATTGGATATTTTTGAGGCAACAAAATCTTAAGTCACAAAGGTTAACAGAGTAGAGAACTTTTAATCTAGAGGTGGAAAGGGAATATCAGGATTATAAGTATTAAGTCCCAAGGGCTGAAATGTTCTGAAATGTATTGCTTCCGAACTGATTCTACGAGGTGCTGTATGCTTCCTGAAATCAGCAGGAGTTGGATGTATAACACTTGGGAGGACTGGATCAATGATGCTTACCTGTGCTCAGTATGCTTTGGAACCATCAAATAATTTATCTTGACAACATCTTCTTAAGGCAGGTAATTAGGATCCCCATTTTACAGATAAAGAAGCTGAGGCATAGATACGTGAAGTGATTTGTCCAAAGTCACTCAGTAAATCAGTGGCACAAGAATAAAGCGCAGTCTTCCTAACTTCCCTCTTGGCCTCTAAACATCAGATCATCTTTACTCTAATGACTAGAGAAAGCAGGTAGTAATTCCTGTCAAAAGTGAACTTCAGTTTGTTTCAAAAGCCCAATTTTGCTCCATTTACCATAGGAAAAATCATCCCATTTAGTTCAGAGCATTATCTGCTTACCTTGGGCATGGCAGATGGCATTGCTGCAATTGATGCAGCGGGTGTCAATTTAGCAGGTCTGGTGGAGACCTGCTAAGTCGATGGCAGAGTTCTCTCCTATCGACTCCGATACCCTACTTCCTGAGAAGAGTAAGGTAAGTCAGAGGGAGAGTGTCTCCCATCGACACAGCATGGTGTAGACACCGCAGTAAATTGACCTAAGCTACATTTACTTTAGTTATGTTATTCATGTAACTGAAGTAGCATAACTTAAGTTAACTTACTGCAGTAGTATAGATAAGGCCTTATTAAAGTGCATTCCATTTAAGAATTGCTTTTCTCTTTAAGGAATTTGTTCACTCCAGTATGGATTGTAGTTTACACGTGCAAACTGATAAATTTCTTTAGTTTGATTTTGTTTAGAACAAAAACAAGGATATCAGACCCTTAAAAGGCTATTTGATGTCAAGGAAATTAATAGTAAAAGGAGACCTTTTAGAAGAAGGTATGATTCATTGACTAAAAGTGGTTCTTCAGTTAGCTGAGGCTTTATTTCTACTTGCTTCACCATATACAAAGAGAATATTGCGGATAAACAGTGTGGTGATGTAAACGGAAACCATTGGTTTCTAAGGAATAAAAAAGATAAATTCAGTCATAACTACAGCACCAACACTGTATATGCCTGGAGAGCTATAGGTTTTTTCTTTTTTATATTGAGGATGTATGTGCTGTTCTTACACTGTTCAGACAAATAAACTCCTGAATCTGTAAATTACAAATACCATTATCCATGTTTACTGAGATCTTTAACAAAGTGAAATTTGTAAAGTGTTGGAGAACTGTTGCCTCCAGATTTTTTTAAACAAGCAGATTTTAAAATTTGAAGGAATTTCTTCAGGACCGGGAGCTGAACCCTCATTTCTCAGGTTTGGGGGTCCTTTGCCACCTTGTACACCCTCTTCTCTCTCAGTTCAAACTGGGGCCACTGCTTCATCAGTTGTTTATCGAGTATTTTGCCTGCCACATAGATGAGTTATTCACACCCCTACTCAGGGCTGTATCATCCTTCTGTTCGCATACAAAGTCTATGCCTGGTGCTAGCTGGTCTATATCCAGGGGGTACAAGGCCCCTAGTTTTCCTGATTACAGGGAGGTCAGTGGAGAGGTTCAGTCCTGCTGAGAGGTTTCTTCACTGGCATATTCTTTCTCCCCAACTCCTGCTAACTCTTACGATTCTTGTGACTCGCGGGCTTCCACATGAGGGTCAGTACTTTCAAGGGCTCATTGCCCCATAATTTTAAAACCTGTGAAAGACTTTCAGTCATGGCCCAGAATCACTGGGTAAGCTAGTGTGGGAGCCCATAGTGCAACCTCCTCTGTATTAGTCATGTATGATTTCCCATGGTTAACTGCATCTTGTTTGTGGGCTATAAGTGTACAGCCCTTCATATATACTGGAGGTAGATAGTGATCTCCAAGGATGCCTCTGATGTCTGCTATCTGCTTCCTAATTAATGTTTGGCTGCAACCTGAATCTGTTAGTTCTGGCACTTCTACCCCATTGACCTGCAGTGGGATTAACATCTCGGCCGAAACTCTTTTCTGAGCTCTGGTATCAGCTGTCCATGCTTGCTCATACTTGCAGCCTATAAAGGGGCAGGTGCAGTTGAAGTGACCCCGTACCTTGACTGTTTTAGGGGGCGTTGGGTGCCTGAGGAGGACTCTTCCTCGGGATCAAGCTTTTCCCCAGCCCTTTGGTCCATATGGGGCCAGAGCTCTGTGGCTTTGTCATAGCTGCTGATTTTGAAATGGGGCTAGATATATAGTTTCCCAGGGGCCACCCTCCTTGCATATCCAAAAAATCTACAGGCAATGATCCCCTGGAACAAGCAGCTTCTGGTTTTGGAGTTTCAATGGTCGGCTCTGTGGCTGACATATAATTTTTCTGTCAGCCTCACTGTTTCAGTCAATGTCTTGGGCCAATGCAGCAACACTTACTCTCATCCCCCAGGCAGGAGGATTTTGTAAATTATTCTAGTACAAACGGCTCGACCACCTGCTCTCCAGCGTGCTTTTCAGGTTGGAACCATTGCCTACAATGTTCTTTAAGGCTCTAGGCTGCTGCTTGAGGCCAGGCTCCTGTAGGTATTGTGACAAAGTTCCTTCTCTACTTTGGTGGGTCCTGCGCTTATTGGTGGATTTGCTCACCTCAGTGATCTTCTCCTCTGGTGGAATCCACAGTCTGGGTCAACTCCTCCTGTGTCTGATCAGGAGTTGGGAGGTTTGCGGGGAACCCGGGCCCACCCTCTACTCTGGGTTCCAGCCCAGGGCCCTGTGGATTGCAGCTGTCTATAGTGCCTCTTGTAACAGCTGCATGACAGCTACAACTCCTTGGGCTACTTCCCCATGGCCTCCTCCAAACACCTTCTTTATCCTCACCACAGGACCTTCCTCCTGGTGTCTAATAATGCTTGATTGTCTGATAATTCCTCAATCCTCCAGTAGCACACCCTCTCAGTCTCAGCTCCTTGTGCCTCTTGCTCCCAGCTCCTCACACGCGCTCCTTCTCCTCTGGTTCCTCCCTCCCTGACTGGAGTGAGCTCCTTTTTAAACCCAGGTGCCCTGACTAGCCTGCCATGATTGGCTGCAGGTGTTCTAATCAAAGTAGCTATCTCCATTGCCTTCTAGGAAGATCTTAATTGGCCCCAGGTGCCTTGATTAACCTGGAGCAACTGTCATTTGGTTACCACGGTACTAGGGACCTGTTTAGCCTGGGACTAACATACCTGTTCCTCAGTACTTTACTGTAGCCATCTGGCCTTGCCCCATCACAGTATCTTCCCAGGTGAAAGTGCTGTTGGTGGGTCTTGGCCATGATATCAGAGATGTCTAAGATGGTCATGTGAACCTGTGCATAGTCTTATGCAGCCACAGTATAGCAGTGCTGACATGCAGCTTGGGCTGGCCCTGTCAGGTAAGGTGTCCACACAATAGCCCAGGGAAGGTGTCACCACTATGCCACCGTGGTGACCTGCTTAAAGGTGACAAGGAAGACATCCGTATCGTCTCTAAGCCTCCTCTTTGTACATTGCATCATAGAATATCAGGGTTGGAAGAGACCTCAGGAGGTCATCTAGTCCAACCCCCTGCTCAAAGCAGGACCAATTCCCAACTAAATCATCCCAGCCAGGGCTTTGTCAAGCCAGACCTTAAAAACCTCTAAGGATGGAGATTCCACCACCTCCCTAGGTAACCCATTCCAGTGCTTCACCACCCTCCTAGTGAAAAAGTTTTTCCTAATATCCAACCTAGACGAATGTTTGAGTCTGCAGTAAGGTTCAGGAGCCCTGCTGCAAGGTCCATGTTTGCCTCCTGTGGTTGTCGAAGGGTGACCATTTGCTGGACCAGGCACTATTGCTGCTCTTGCTGTTGCATAGCTAATCCACAAAAGTGAGCTGCTGCTCTTGCTGTTGTTGTGCTGCTCGCTGTTGTTACTGTGCGGCCATTTCCTAGAATAGCTGGTTCTGTTGCTCCTGCTGCTGGCCCACCTGTTGTTGTTGGCTGTCTCATCAGCCACTTCAGCAATTTGTCTATATCCATCTCCTTTTCTTTATCTCCTTTCCCCTTGTGATTTTTTTCTAAGCCTTACAGTGGCCCTGGGATGCTGCCTGCATTCTCCAACAAGATGTGACGGGAGCTAGGCTTAGCAGTGGTGTTGCCTACAGATTAGTCTTCTGGGCTGCCACTTTCCCCATCTCCAGTGCCTTAGGCAGCAATCATTCCAAAACTGTGATGGCCTGTCTCTTGCTAGGTGATGCCTCGTCCCTGCAGCTGGGTCTCCTGTTCAGTTTGCCCCCTTCATGTGGTAACAAAGCTCACATGCTTCTATTTATCCTAAATCCTATTAGTCGAACCACTGCTTTATCCAAATCCCTTCCTTGTCCTCCATGTACCGCATGCTAGGGACAAGGAAGGGATTCAGACAATACAAAGATCAGATAACATAGCAGAAGCCTCCAGCCAGGACTGAAAGGTGGATGAGGAAAAGTCCCTGGCTGTGGGGGAGGCTGTACGAATGGCTCATGAAGCTGCACAGGAAGCACTATGTAGCCCTGCTGTCTTGGTTGTGATTGAGTGGGGCCATGACAGAAGAGCTGCAGCGGGGTCCTTGCACTGCCACCGGGCTGGTGACCCCCAGTCCCTCCAGGTACAAGGTGCACAACAAAATTTAATAGTGTAATTTGCCAAATACCATTCAAGCAATCTTAGGTAAGACGCCCCTTGGCCCAAACAGTTAGCCAATATATGGGGCCTTGCCAGCTTGTTTCTGTTAGAAGGAGAAAAGGATGACATAAGTCAGATATTGCTTAGGTACAATCCTGTTTATTTTAAGAGAATGTTCACAAAGTCCTGTTTCTCCAAACATAGTAGTAACAAACAACAGCAGGTAGTTTCCTTGCTAACAATTTCCAAGTCTGCCCCCTCCAGCCAGTCCTGTGCTCCAAGGAGTTCTGCTTCTGCTCCTGCTCAATGCCACGCTGATGAATGCTTTTCTTGCTGTCTGGTGGGTTTCTTGTGGCTTTCTGACACACATAGCTCCAACCAATCAAGGTATCAGGCTAATCTGGAGTAACATTAACATAGAACAAGAAAACTGGATGATATGAACAGCATTAGCCAGTTCCTACCTGTTTAAAAAATGCCCCTAATTCTTCTTGCACTAATGATTGTTCACTGTGTGCTGTACCTCTGCCTGGCTGTTCTCAGGCAGTGCTGGGAGTCAATCCAAGATCGCTATTTTAGAGGGATTGTGATTGCTCTCACTCTCCTTTTTTTAAAAAAAATATAGACACATATTTGTTCCTTGTTGGCTTCCTTAACTTGCAATGAAAGTCATGCAGACTAAAAGCTCATGTTTTGATCTTTGTGTATGGAAACATAATAAGAAAAATTATTAGCAAAAAAGCGTCTCTAAGCCTGGAGGTAGATTTAGTTTCATCTGTCAAGCTTTATACTCTGTCCATCTAGAACTGAATCCTTTCCCCATTTGGTGTTTTTATTGGCTTGTTCAATCTCATCTTGCTCTAGTAGGGTTCCAAGCGTTCTGCAGGTTTTTGAAAGTTAACCAGTGGCAAACATTTGGCCCTGGTGTCTGATTGGCTGTAATCAGTTGCATTGGGTTGCTCATAGAAACTGCAGCGCTCTTTCACTATTTGCTGAGATTTAGTAATTGTGGTTGCACCACTTGTGTTTCAAGGCACATTACAATACTCACGCTAAGGAATCTTTATGAATCAAGTTACCAAGCATTGTCCCTCATTTATTCCCCATACTCAATTTAAAAAAAAAAGTTTTGTTTTGGATATAAAAATGGTTGGATTGTTTTCTGTGTTCATTGAACAACAAATGTGGCATTACGCTGTTTTCTACCTCTGCCTATTTTTTCTGGAAGGGTTTGTAAAGCACGTCTGTGTTATTTTAGTTTCTTTTCTTATTTACTTTGCTGCAACATTTTCTTTCTTCTTGTCATTTGAATGCAGTGTTATATAGCTTCTCAGTCTGGTTTCATAGTTTCTCATAGCAAGAGAGAGAAATTTCCTCTATGTTGTTTGCTTCCAGATACATTTTGCCTTTTTATTTTGTATGATGTTCTTGCAGAAGCAGGTTATTAAAGCTCCATTGGGAGTAATATAGGTGATAAGTTTCTAGTCTTTTTTCATGAATACAGAGATGATTTTTATCACCGTATTACCTACACTTGAAGAACGTGTATTATTTAACAAATGTTTGGGACCAAAAAATAATCCATTTTTCTACTTTTTCTTGCTACACGAGAATAAAAATAAAATTATTTGGGGCTTTGTCTCTTCTCACTTACACTCACTTCTCACTAGTTTTACACCAGTATTACTCCTGATTTACACCAAGGTAAGTGTGGAGAATCAAGCCCTTTGTCTAATGATTGATGATGACAGATGGCTTCCACTTTATCTCCAAAAGCAAGTGGGTGAAGTCTTTAGCTTTATTGTATGGGTAGATGGATTGAGAGCTTGTTTAATTATTAGATTAAATTACTAGATTATGATGTTAGGCACAGAGTGGTGAGTAAAGGGTGATGCATAAACTGTAACAGCCCAGGGTAGCACCAGAAGCAATTCAGACAACACACAACTTGGAGTCAGAGTCCTTCCGAACCTACTCCTTGCTCCAGTTAGAGTAGAGTATAATGTACTGCTAGCCTACGTCAGCAGTAAATTACTGTCCATCCTGTGCATGTGCATTTGTATGGCTAGTTATGGGTCTTTTTGGAGATAAAAAGTATACTTCATCCCATTATATAAGATGATGTAATCTCATCACATGAATCAACACCTACGTAGAATATACATGTACTAGAGATGGTGAGCTTCCCGCTCCTGTTTTACCTTTTAAAATCGCTGTCTGTCACTTATTGCCTCTATCATCCTAACAATCGTCAAGTACTAAAACTCTGTGTCTTTCATTTTGTGAGGTATGGAGGACAATTTGGCATATGCCAATCTTAACTTAGATCTGTAAGCTCTTTGGGGCAGGGACCATTCTTTTATTATGAGGATGTGCAGCATCTAGTCTTGCACAATATTCGTCCTGAGTCATTACTACAATATTAAAAAAACTTATATTTTATCAATTTTAACCCACAGTTTACCTAATTTGGCATCCAAACATGTTTTGAAGTCAGAGGAAATCTCTGGCACAGTCTTTAAGGCATAAGAATTGGCCTTGTTAGTTTCTTTTAGTGGGGCAGGTTCTGATTAGTTGGATCCTTATTTCTTTGTGTTTACCTTCTTCTAGTCTCTCCCTGTGTGGAGTTTCATGCAATTATTTGTCTCAGTAGACCTGGGCAGGTGGGAGCTTAGAACCAATGCCACTCACACCATTTGGGCATTCCAGTTGACTCCCTGGCAAGATTATTGATCATACAGCACAAATCGTTCAGGGATAATAAGGAACTGAGGCAAAGAAAAAAGTGTTGTCAGACAGACATCACAAACATAATTTGGACATTGCAAACCAGGAAATCATTGCTGACGACTTTACAAAAGATTTTGATGGGACAAGACAGGAATTATCAGTTAGGCCAAAAGGATGGGGGGAAACTTTCCTGTTATTAGCAGCATCAGCAGAAATGATTGCAAAGGGCTATTATTAGTAAAGGAGTGCATACAGCAAGCTATGATAAATCATATGCAGCTGAACCAAGTTTTAAGAGGTACCCTCTTTGATGGCATCTTTTCAATCAACTCTATCTGAGAAAGAGGTTGCAAAATCCTCCATCTTTTCCCTAGTTAATGAGGACCATGAGAGAGAAGGAAGAAAAGCAGGTTATTAAAGAACAGAAGAATCCGCCTATAATAAACAAAGCAAAACAAAAACCTCCATCCAGAACACATGATAGGATGATGGAGGCTGCAAAGGAAAGGATGGTACTAATGAGATGCCCACATTGCAGAAACAGATAAGCAAGCTCTGTTGTTACCCAGTGGAGCTTTGACTTTGGATATTTCTCTAAAAAACTTCAGATGCTATGCTGAAAATAACCTTAGAAAAATAGTTGATGTTTTCAGTAAATCTTGTCCAAGTCAATAAAGATAATGGCCAGGCAAGTACATCTTTTGCTGGAAGAGCTGCAGGCTGCTTCTGCAGCCATTGTGGTGAAAATGTACATACTGCTGAAATATACAAACAGCTTGAATATTTGGGGGTGATGGAGACAAAGTTAATAAAGACAATACAAAATGGATAAACTGCCAGGGAAGCTAGCAAAGAGGCAGCCTAGGTTATTTATATGGGAAGCAGCCTATCTTTGGTTTCTGTGGCTTGGTAGGGCAGAAGGAATAGTGGGGATGGTGGTTAATTGCACACACTTACATTTTCTGTTTGTGTGTTTGTTCGTTTTAATAAGCAGTGGTTAAAGCAGGCGGAATAAAGAGAGCTGTGGGGGAGCCAGGAAGAGGAGGTGCAGCTCTCACTGCTTATAGCAGAGTATGGAGAGCCGCCTTTCCATCCTACTTTCCCCTATTTGAATCCAGGTTTAAAAGGGTGTATGATAGTGACAGGAGACATCCACTAAAGGAAGACCACTATAAAACAAGGATCAGCATAATTGTCTATTTCACTGTTGTTATACGGATACATAATTAGGGACAAATTCTGCTCCCTTTAGTCACACAATGTACTACCACTCCACTGGAAGAAGGATCATAAAAACCAGGCCTTTTATGCTGTAAAGCACATTGGGCCAAATTTTGAAAGGTATTTAGGTGCCTAAGGCTTATTGATTTCAATAGGTGTCAGGCACCAAAATATCTTTAAAAATCTGCCCTTTCAAAACCATAAAGCACCATGCAAGTGCTAATTTGTATTGTCAGTCTTACTGTATTCACATTAAAGGAGCCTTGGAAGAGGCTTGGTTGTGCACCACTGAAGTCAATGGGAGTTAAGCCATTGACTTCAATGGAAACAGGCTCATATCCCAAGTTATTTGTGGTACAAATTCACAGTTTTGTTATTTATTTGTAGAGGTTTAGTACTTTAGTGTGATGAGAGATATCTGTAAAGGTGTCCAAATTTTGCCTTCTGTGTGTTCATGTCCAGCAGTCCCAGGAGCTGGAAAATGTAACCCAGACAGAGTAGAAAGTGTGAGAAATATTTTATTTTCCCCAGGCATTTGAGGCAGGGTCAGACTGAGGTTTGGAAAGGTTTTGTTGTGGGCCTTGTTTTAGCGGTTTGTATATATTTATTTTACACTGGGTAGAGCAGGCTACTACATATTTGATAATAAAGACTTTATGTGCCTGTCTGTTAATATATTCTGATGGCAAAGAAGGAAAGCGGTGCAGGAAAAGCCTTGCATTTTAATCATCTCTTGCTGGTATTTTGCAAAAGAAAACACTGGAGAAACAGAAAGAATGGTAGTGCTGAGAGCCTGTTACAGTAAAACCTTCAGCTGAATATCAGCAAATGGAAGACTTCCCTATTTGGTGGAGTAACTAAAAAATAGATTAAAGACAGAAGCAGATGGAAGAGCGAAATTATTATTGGATTGTAGTCAGTCAAAGAGTGTTATGGTTGGCTATTGGCCTGTCCCTGAGTAGATTCTAATGCTGGGATGCATTCTTCTTGCCCAAAAGGTAACGTTAAACAGATGTTCCTATTGCTGCTGTGTGGTTTCTGACAGTCACAAAAGTCCTATAACTGAGCAGCAATGCTACCACGGATACTGAAGGACAGGAATTGATTCAGCCACACTGAATAAAACTTTGAAGCAGAGTAATTTGTTTTAATCGCAAAAAGGAACACTTCTTGATAGTTGATTTGAGGATGCCATATAGCCTTACAAAACAATTATTGTTTCTTGTTCCTCTAGCCCAAATTTTAAAATGCGCTGAGCATCGGCAGCTCCTAGTGACATCAGCTAGAACTGTAAGGAGCTCAGCATCTCTCAGGACTTGGTCCCCTATTTTAGGTGACAGTACTGGATCCTATCCAGGTTATAGCTAAACCTCTGAATTGCAGTTACAATTGCTTAACGTTAGCTAACAGTCTCATGTCATCATCATAACAGAAAACATTTAATTGCTTTTTTTCCCCAAAGAATTTCAGGTAGCATGTTATTTCATTTTCTTTTCACCTACACGCATGCTGACATTAAGAGTATGCCATGGGTTACAAGAAGAATTGCCAAGCTGTGAAAAATGTCTACAGAAACATGCATTTTGTTATCTCAGTGGATGAGTATGTCATGATGAGGTTGTAATTTTTAATTGCTTATCATGGTAGAGCAGTCAAGTAAATGATATATACATATCTCTGTATATTTAGTGTTTTTCTTGACATCCCAGCTCCTGTGATTACATGAGAATCTCAGCTTTTATTTTATTTTTAAAACACTTCTTGCTTTCATGATTGGTCAGAAAAGCTTTAAAATATGACTCAGTGTGACCTAGTGGCTCATAAATCAAAAGGTAAATAAACAGGACCCCAAATGTATTTTTTAAATCTCATGATTTGTGGGGGCTTGATTTATGAATTTGAACACTTGGGATTAGAAATACTGAATTCAGCATAATCGCAGAGCAGCATGTTTTAGAAGGGCTCAAAGAAATCAGAGTTACCAACTATTTTTTCCTTCCAAATTCAAGCCCATTGCTCCTGAAGAGAGATGCACAAGAGCATCTAGCACTCCTCCTGACAGAGTTTGTCAATATAATTTCTGAAGAGAGATATTTATCCTAAAGGATGCCACAGATTGGTCACTTCTCAGGCAGCTATCTTTGGGCACAGCAGGCCTTGCAAACTACCATAATGTGTAAAAACTCTCATTTTCTGGGTGTCCCACCAAAAATAGGCTAAAAGGCTACTGCAGGAGTTAGAAAGATGGATATGCCTCCTGAGCGAGACTGGAAATATATATATATATTCAAATTCACAAATTAAACAAATTATCTAAAGATAGTGGCTCAGAGTCCATCTCCCAAATCAACTAGCTTATAGTTAGGTCTTCCCTTTCCTTTGAGAGCAATGGTCAGCCTCCACCAGCTCACCCAGCTTTCAAATAATCTGTAGACTAATTGGAGATACAAAACCCAATTTGCAATATGTCCCCAAGTCTTCCCCTTCCCTAAGGGAAAATTGGTCAACTTTCACATGCCAAGTGTTTGAATTCAAAAGGTTAAATTCAGAGTCATGGAGTTAACCTCCAAAAAGATCCATGGGATTGACCTATGACCCTTCAGAAAGCACCTCTTTCTTCATAACTGCCTCCCTCATCAGCTACTTACCTCAAGAACTCTTCAGTTGCCAGCATTAGAGCTGAAGTCTGTAGGAGGCAGGACTTTCTTACTTATAGACTAAGGGCTTTAGAACTCATTGCTAAGGAGATAACTATGTTCATAAATCTTACTGCCCTTAGAATGGCAGTGAGATTTGTGAACATCACAAACAAATGAGTGTGTGAGAGAGAGAAGGGAGAAGAGGAGGAAAATAAGTTAAAAGCAAGAAGGAAAAATAAGAGAAAGAATAGTAGGAAAAAAAGGGAAGAGAGACACAATTACATAAATTATGCAGAACAAACAACCGCCCTTCCAACTGCCTTCTCAGAAGCAAGCAAGTGATTTTGTTTATCTCTTATTATTTCTAAGAGATGAACACTGCTGTAAGAACCTAGATAGACTGATTGCTAGGATACATGTGAGCAGCTTCTATGAACCTAGTCACTAGGAGCTGCCCACATGCAGCCTCTGTTGACTGACGTTTCCCCTGTGTCTAGTATGTAAATGAAATACTGATCAATGCTTGTTGCAGAGAGCGTTCATCAAGATGATAGCTGCACAAGATACGTTTCAAATATTTTCTCTTTTTTTCTTTCTTTCTTTCTTAAATGCCATATTGAACTTTTTTCTTTTTTTCTGTCTGACATGCAGATCGCTTTCTACTGCAACTGACATTAATTAAGACATGTCGTCCCCATCCTTGTTCTTGGGGAAAACAGAATAGTTCCCCTGAAGTACATTGGCATGAGGAATAAAAGGAAAAATATAGTATCTTGCAATGAGTTCAGATCTTTGGCTTCACATGTTGTATTTACATTAATTCAATCCAAAAGGGAAGATAATCAACAGTATGCTTATTATCATCCAACATTAATATAAGATGTGTTAGTCCAGAAGAGATAATTCATAACCACTGAATGGATCTGTTGTGCTTTCAGCTTTGTTAATTTAAGATCCTTCTATCAAGTGTGTTGTTAATTTTTAAAAGAAAAACAAAAGGAGAGAGAGAGAGATTGATTTCAGATTCAGAATGTTGCTATTACAAATTTTCAGAGCCATGTGAAAATAATGTAATTCTTGGAATTGATGCTGTTAATTCAGATGAGATTGTGTAAATTTAGATATCCTTTTCACTTTGGAAATACAAGCCAAGTAAAACAGATTACACATGCTACATGAAGTGGACAGGATTTGACCTTGCTGAGCTGGAGCCCAGTCTTTGTGTATTGTAGAGATGGAAAGGGTAACTGAGGATCACTTTTATCTATTGGTCTAGAAGTCTCACCCTAATTTCCAAGCAAATCAATTGAGTTTGATTCACAATGTTGCTTGGAGGCTCCAAGGAAAAGCTTTTGATGAAATTTGTAGACTTCTATGAAAGAACTAAAACACAGGTAGAACAGAAAAATAGAAAAAGAACCTTAATAAAATTAGGTGGCTCTGAATAAAGGGTAATAATTGGAAAGGATGATGCAAGATCAAGAAAAGTAATAAGTAAGGATTGATGATCTCAGATTTTGGAATTTATTTTTAAGTGTGGGAGAAAAAATTATAGTTCATTCTTTTCTGCTGTCCTTTGTCTGGCCACTGACTATTTATACTGTAAGAGTTTTGACATAGGAACCTGTCTTATTATGTGACTAATGTGCTTCACACTCCATCCATCCTAAGTTTTTGTATACCACCCATCACCATAGTATCTAACATCATACCTATCTTTAAAACAAGGAACAAAGAGGACCCAGAGACCAGTCAGCCTAACTTTGATGCCTGGAAAGGTATTGGAACAAATGATTAAATGATCAATTTGTAAGCACACAGAGGATAATAGTGTTATAAGGAATAGTATCCATGGATTTGTCAAGAACAAACCAGCCCTCTAAAACAAACCTAATTTCCTTCTTTGACAAAGTTACTGGATGGGGCAAACAATATATATGATATATCTTGATTTTAATATTGCTTTTCACACAGTTCCAGATGACAGTTTCATAAGGAAACTAGGGAAATGTGGTCTAAATGGAATTACTATAAGATGGGTGCACAACTAGTTGAAAGGCTGGCTCAGAAAGTAGTTATCAGTGGTTTGCTGTCAAACAGTGAGGGTGTATCTAATGGGATCCCAAGGGGGTCAGTCCTGGGTCCAGTACTATTCAATATTATCATTCTGATTTGGCTAATGGAGTGGAGCTTATGCTTATAAAATCTGCAGATGACACCAAGCTGTGTGGGTTTGCAAGCACGTTGGAAGACAGGATTAAAATTTAAAATTACCTTGCCAAATTTGAGAATCGGTCTGAAATTAACAACATTAAATTTAATAAAGACAAAAGTAGAGTACGTCACTTAGGAAGGAAAAATTAAATGCACAGCTACAAAATAGGGAATAACTGGCTAGGTGGCAGTACTAGAGAAAAGGATCTGGAGAGTATAGTGGATCACAAATTGAATGTGAGTCAACAATGTGATGCAGTTGCAAAAAAGGCTAATATTATTGTGAGGTGTAATAACTGGAGTCTCAGATGTAAGACATGGGAGATAATGGGAGATAACTCGGCACCGGGGAAGTCTCAAATGGAGTACTGTGTCTAGTTCTGGATACCACACTTTGGGAATGATGTGGACAAATTGAGGAGAATCATGAAGAGAGCAACAAAAGTGATCAAAGGTTTAGAAATCCTGACCTGTGAGGAGAGGTTAAAAAATTGAGCATGTTTAGTCCTGAGAAAAGAAGGCTGAAGGGGATACAAAGGAAGGTGATCAATTGTTCTCCATATTCATTGAAGGCAAGACAAGTAGCAATGAGCTTAATCTGTAGCAAGGGAGATTTGGGTTAGATATTTGGAAAAACTTTCTAACTTTAAGGGTAGTTGAATTCTGGAAAGGGTTCCAAAGGAGGTTGTGCAGTCCCCATCACTGGAGGATTTTAAGAACAGATTGGGCAAACACCTGTCAGAGACAGACTAGGTTTATTTGGTCATGCCTCAGTGCAGGCTGCTCAAGGTCAATTTCAGCCCTACTTTTATGTGATTCTATCTCAGGCTCTTCCCAGGTACATTAGATCTTCATGGGGACTATATAAAAATCACATTGTATTAATATGCCACCTGTTACTATGATAAGCATTACTAACAGGCTTCACTGTGTAGTTATTGTTAAAGTGTTAAAGAGTCTTCCAGTCTCTCAAATTTGGTATTAACAGCAGTGAATGGGAGCGAAACTTGTGAGCGTCCACTCAACTTTAAGTAACTATGAATGAGAGAATACCCCAGGGCTGGAAGGAAGGACAAGGGAGGAAAAAAAGAGAAAGTTGTGGGAAGATGGCAGAGGGGGAAGAAGGAGAGGTGAGTGCGATGAGAAGCAGAATGGGGAGGAGGGGGAAGATTTAAGATAATGGTAATGTACAAAATATTATTTATTGTGGGAATAGGGAGTGTGATGGGATGTCTGCCCCACAAAAGGTCTAAGCAGGTTTAAAAGGGCCAATTAACCTAGGGAGCTAGTAGGAAGATCCCTTGGGAAGTTAGTCTAAGGGGAAAAACATCACAAGATAGTTGGCAGTTTTTCAAAGAGTTACTAAGGGCAAAAGAGCAAATTATCTCACTGCTTAACCAGGAGATCTTCAATTATCTAAAACTCATAAAAGAATCCTACAGAAAGTGGAAACTAAGTGAAATTACAAAGGATGAATATAAACAAATAACACAAGTATGTAGGGACAAAATTAGAAAGGCCAAGGCACAAAACAAGATTAAACTAGCTAGAGACATAAAGGATAACAAGAAACCATTCTACAAATACATTAGCAGCAAGAGAGATCAAGGACAGGGTAGGCCTGTTAGTCAATGAGTGAGGGGGGCGATAGCAGAAAATGTGGAAATGGCAGAAGTTCTAAATGACTTTTTTTGTTTCAGTTTTCACCAAAAAGTTTAGTAGCAATTGGACATCGCACTTTATGAATGCCAATGAAAATGAGGTAGGGTCAGAGGCTAAAATAGGGAAACAAGAAGTTAAAAATTATTTATACAAGTTATATGTTTTCAAGTCACCAGGGCCTGATTAAATACATCCTAGAATACTCAAGGAAATGACTGAGGAGATATGTGAGACATTAGTGATTATCTTCAAAAAGTCGTGGAAGACAAGTGAGACTACAGAGGACTGGAAAATATAGTGCCAATCTATAAAAAGGAGAATAAGGACAACCTTGGGAATTACAAACCAGTCAGCTTCATTTCAGTACCCAGAAAGATAATGGAGCAAATAATTAAGCAATGAATTTGCAGGCACCTAGAAGACAACAAGATGATAAGTAACAGTCAGCATGATTTGTCAAGACCAAATTGTGTCAAACCAACCTAATAGCTTTCTTTAACAGGGTAACAAGCCTTGTGGATAGGTGGGAAGTGGTAGATATGGTATATTTTGACTTCAGTGAGGCTTTTGATACTGTCTTGCATGACCCTGTCATAAACAAACTAGGGAAATGCAACCTAGATGGAGCTGCTATAAGGTGGGTGCATAACTGGTTGGAAAACCAATTCCAGAGAGTAGTTATCAGTGGTTCTCAGTCAAGCTGGAAGGACATATCAATTGGGGTCTGGCAGGGATTAGTTCTGGGTCTGGTTCTGTTCAATACCTTCATCAATGATTAAATAATGACATAGAAAGTACACATATAAAGTTTGTGGATGATACCAAGCTGGGAGGGGTTGCAAATGCTTTGGAGGATAGGATTAAAATTCAAAATGATCTCGACAAACTGGAGAAATGATCTGAAGTAAATATGATTCAAAAATTCAATAAGGACAAATGCAAAGTACTCAACTTAGGAAGGAACAATCAATTACACACATACAAAATGTGAAATGACTGTCTAAGATGGAGTACTGCAGAAAGGGATCATAATCTAAATATGAATCGCTATAACACTATTGCAAAAAAAGCAAACATCATTCTGGGATATGTTAGCAGGATTATTGTAAGCAAGACATGAGAAGTAATTCTTTCACTCTAGTCAGTGCTGATTAGGCCTCAACTGGAGTATTGTGTCCAGTTCTGGGTGCCACATTTCAGGAAAGAAGTGGACAAATTGAAAAAAGTCCAGAGAAGAGCAACAAAAATGATTAAAGGTCTAGAAAGCATGATCTATGAGGGAAGATTGAAAAAACTGGGTTGGTTTAGTCAGGAGAAGAGAAGACCAAAGGGGAGCATGATAACAGTTTTCAAGCACATAAAAGTTGTTACAAGGAGATGAGAGAAAAAATGTTCCTAACCCTTGAGGATAGGACTAGAAGCAATGGGCTGAAATTGCAGCAAGGGCAGTTTACACTGAACATTAGGAAAAACTTCCTAACTGTCAGAGTGGTTAAGTTCCCTAGGAAGGTGGTGGAATCTCCATCGGGAATTTTTAAGAGCAGGTTAGACAAACACCTGTCAGGGATGGTCTAGATAATGCTTAGTCCTGCCTTGAGTGCAGCGAACTGGACTAGAAGACCTCTCAAGGTCCCTTCCAGTCCTACGATTCTATAGGCTGCACCAGAAAGAGAGCCAGGGACTGATAAATTTGATTTAACTTTAAATTTAACTGATAAAATAATTGATGATGAAGCACAGCTGGGCAGGGGCAGGCTGAGCTTTTATAAAGTCAGGAAGGAGAGCAGAAGGGGGGTGCACGGAGCTCTGCTGTCATTTCTTAGAACAAGAGGGTTTGGCTAGGGACAAGGAGGACTTCCGGGGGAAAAATAAGCCCTGGTACCCTGTCTTGAACTACAGAGTCTTGCAAGAAGCTGAGAGGGGTGAAGTAGCCACTGAGTATGGAGGAAGTTTGGACTGGTAAACCCGAGGTGGACCAGAAGCTAGATAAGTGAAGTAGGAAGGAGCCCAAGAAGTCAGCAAGAGGGTCTGAGATTGAGTAGACTGTGATTGCTAGGCAGAGAGTCCCTGGGCTGGAATTCAGAGTAGTGGGCAGGCCTGGGTTTCCCTACCAGTCACTGGGAAAGTGGCCCTGGACCTGGTCAGAAGACTGCTTGATATGGCATAAACAGCTTGTACAATAGGACTCTGAGACCCTGGAAGAGGAGGACTGAGTAGTGATATGGCTGGTGGGCTGAGTCATGAAGAGGGAGCACCTGGAGTCCCAGAGAGAATGAGGCCGTGGTGCAAACAACCAATGGAAAGAGTGACAGATGGTGTGAGTGTTAAGCTTGAGACCCAGTCAAAAGGAGGCACCCAGCAAGGAGTGAGACCTCTTACAGGGAGCTAATCTTGTTTAAGATGTCCAAGAATTGAAAGGGGGCAGGCTATAAAGGAGGTATAGAAAGAAAAGTATATTTCAGTAGTGAATCAGAGTGGAGCAATTTATAGTAGCCAGTCAGATTAGGTAAATAGTGATTAGCATATTAATATATGTTTACTGAAAATAACCATGCAATCTCTATGCAAATCAGACCCTCTGAGATGAAGTGATGGGAATTGCAGTGCTGAGAAATAAATGTATGAATATAGGTCAGTGAGTGGATAGCTCTCTGCACTCTGATTGGTTGAGACAATTCCTGTGCAGTAATAATGCCTGAGAAACAGGGACGATTCCCACATTACCTGACTTGACTGCAATGGAATTGTCTCAGCCAATCAGAATGTAGAGATACCCACTGTCACTGATGCATGACTATACAGTTTTTCTGACATACTTTCTGCCAGTAAATAACAACTCCAGTATTCAACCTTCTTAGCAGAGGAGACTCCAAGGGGCATATAGCAGGTAAGTAATACCTTCCAGGGGCCTTACACACCAACAATCTAAACATGAAAGAAGAAAGAGGAAATGTATGTCGGAAATTATTATGTCTTTTTCAGAAATAGGTGACCTTTTGATTAAGCTAGCCCTAGAACTAGATTATTTAGAGGGCTCATCTAGAAAATGCCAAGTAAACATTATATAAAGGCATATTCTGAACAAAATGATTTTGTATTTAGACTGAACTTTTTATAAGCAGCTTAGCTGTTAATTATACATGGAAAAATAGGCCTAACACCATGCCTAATTCCAAGAACAATGTGTTCAGAACTGACTAAATACAGAGCACTAAAGAGTTACTTTAGATTTCCAATTGACATCTAGTGTGATTTAATAGGGTGGAGGGGGTCTTGCCACTCTTTAACACACACAGAAAGAGAGAGAGAGAGAGATTTCTCTAACCTTTTTGTAGGAAGTCTGTCACACACCAAAGGATAGTGACTCAGCACAGGCTACTCTATCTGCATGAGAAACTATCTGTCTTCTGTCATCCCTTTGCCGCATAAACAGGAAATTAAGTGTCTTACATTTCACTGAAAATAGACTCTTCTTTAGAATGTGAGTATGATCCCATCATCGGTGAGATGCTGGCCAGGAAGTTATAAAATACAGGAAAAGCATAGAGGGAAGTTCGTAACTAACAGCCACTAACACAATACATTAACAATCTCAAAGGTCTAGAAAGTCAGAACTTAGACTTCCAAAAGAGGAAAAGGCATACAGAGCACTCACTGTGAATTTTGAAGGATTATGGGATTCAGCGTACTGTAATATGTAATGAGTTGCGCCACCCACCCAAACTCTTTGCTTAGAACAAGAATAATCCATGACTCTTTGAGTCACTCATTTATCCAGTTTGGCTCTTTGAACCGATCATGAATAGATAATCAGCCAAACAGTGGGTCTCTGCTCAAAGTGCCTCTTCAAAAGGATGGATTTGAGGTAGGTCATCTGCATTTCTTTCCCCTTCAAGTATTTTCTGTGAGATCCACTTCACATATATTATCCCAAAAATTCCTTTGTAGTTGAATGCAATAATCATCTCTTGAAGTTCCATGCCATCCCAGTACATAGATATTTGCATTTTCAATACAATGGACTGCCAAAATACTTAACTCAAGAAGGTTTAACTTAATTAAATAAGGTCTGTCCAGGATATTATTATATCTGTTACACAAACACTTTATATTTAGTGACAGTAAAGTAACATTATATTTCTACAGAGTTCTTCCTCCTATCTAGCCACTCAGCAACACATTGTTTTTGCTTTCAGGTGTCTTGCATGTCATTTCCCTCTTCAAACCCTGTAAAATATTTGGGTCCTGTCTGGTCTAGGAAAATAAGTCATGTTCCAAAATATGTTAGCTAATATATTTTAAACATGTATTAAAATATTTTAGCTAACACATTTTTAAACATCAGCAAAGAGAAGAGTTGGATGCAAGTATGGTATTCAGTAATCACTTGGAGCCCAAGGTGGTTGAAAGAGCTCCTCTATTAAAAAACAGAATTATTAGACACATAGATGAACATGATTTGTTGGGGAAGAGCCAACATGTTTTTCGTAAAGGGAAATCATGCACCACCAATCTACTAGAATTCTTTGTGGGGGTCAACAAGCATGTGTACAAGGGTGATCTAGTGGATTTAGTGTACTTAGATTTTCAGAAAACCTTTGACAAGTTCCCTCACCAAAGGCTCTTAAGCAAAGTAAGCTGTCATGGGAAAAGAGGGAAGGTCCTCTCATGGATCAGGAAACAAAGGGTTGGAATAAACGATCAGTTTTCACAATGGAGAAAGGTAAGTAGTCGTGTCTCCCAAGGGGCTGTACTGGGACCAATACTGTTCAACATACTCATAAATGATTTGGAAAAAGGGGTAAACAGTGAGATGGCAAAATGTGCAGATGATACTGGTAAGTCCAAAGAAGACTGCAAAGAGTTACAAAGGGACGTCTGCAAACTTGGTGATTGGGCAACAAAATGGCAGATGAAATTCAATGTTGATAAATGCAAAGTAAGGCACACTGAAAAACATAATCCCAACTATACATATAAAATGATGAGGTGTAACTTAGCTGTAACCACGCAAGAAAGAGATCTTGGACTCATTATGGATAGTTCTTTGAAAAATCCACTCAATGGGCAGTGGCAGTCAAAAAAACTAACAGAATGTTGGAAATCATTAGGAAAGGGATAGCTAATAAGACAGAGAATATCATATTGCCGCCATATAAATCCATGGTACACCCACATCTTGAATACTGTGTGCAGATCTGGATTTCTCATCTCAAAAAAGATATACTGGAATTGGAAAAGATACAGAAAAGAGCAACAAAAATGATTAGGGGTATGGAACAGCTTCCATATGAGGAGAGATTAATAAATCTGGGACTTTTCAGCTTGGAAAAGAGATGGCAAAGGGGGGATATGATAAAGGTCTGTAAAATCATGACTGGTGTGGAGAAAGTAAATAAGGAAATAACACAAGAACTAGAAATCACCAAACGAAATTAATAGGCAGTAGCTTTAAAGCAAACAAAAGGAAGTATTTCTTCACACAATTCACAGCTGACCTGTCGAACTCTTTGCCAGAGGATGTTGTGAAATCCAGGACTATTACAAGGTTCAAAAAAGAACAAGATAAATTCATGGAGGATAGGTCCATCAATGGCTATTAGCCAGGTTGGGCAGGGATGGTGTCCCTAGCCTGCGTTTGCCAGAACCTGGGAGTAGGAGATAGAGGATGGATCACTTGATGATTAACTATTCTATTCACTGCCTCTGAAGCACCTGGCATTACATTGTCGAAGATAGGATACTGGGCTAGATGGACCTTTGATCTGACCCATTATGGCCCTTCTTAAGTTCTTTATTCAGTCATGAAGCTCCTAATTGCCTCTACATAACAGAAAATAAGCTTCTGCAGTTCTCTTCTCCTAGACTTCCTGTCTGGAAACCACTTAAATGTACAGTTCCCAATACCACAGTAACCAGTTAACAAGTTTTAAAGGTGTCCTGTCTATACTATAACTTAAAAAAAATGTTTTTTAAAATATATGCTACCACATTTTTAAACATGATCTGATATCCTAGTCTAGCTGGGGCCTGGGTATTTTCAAGGGTTTGTAATGCCTTGTCTATTGTTTGTTCTCGGGTTTGTATTCACTGCTGTCAATAAGCAGTTTCAGTACCAGCTTTCTTTTTTCAAATTCAGATCTTATCAAGCAAGCATCTCCCACTCCAATACCATCTGCCCTTTGTGCTGGCCTTAATGACCATGCTTTTGAATGCTGATTGTCTTGCTTAGTCTGCTTTTAAAGATGCAAGGCTTATATAATTATTATAATTTATTCTTAGCATTAATTGTGGTCTATCACATATGACTCGTGCATAGATTAACTATTCTGTCACATTCCTTCCTTTTCTGTCAAAGGGAGTCACAGACAAGGACACAGCATGAAACGCTTGAGCTAGGTAATGGGAGAGGTTGTTGCATAAATGCTGACATTCTACAGGAGAGATCCAGGAGACTGTCAATATAGCCAGATTTCAGCTTGCGGTCAATCAGAACTTTCCCAGACCCCTAAAAAATCTTTAAAAATTCATCTTATCACCGCCCTGAACATGAGAGATGTTGTTAGTTTAATGCTCTACTGTTTTATGTCAGCATATAAATACATTTATTTAGTTTGGGAAAACATGTCTGGTTTTTGATGATTATATTTTTCCTGACATGCATTTTAGGAAAACTTATGCAGACTTCAAAAAGTTCTGAAGTTTTTTGAGATTCATTAAATGGATCTACTTCTTCCCATCTCTTTGTTATGTAGTTTTAATTGCTTGCTTTGTGGAAGTGGCTCTCTGCAGTTCAAGGTTATGTAATATCCTTATTTAGAGAGCTTCATTTCTCATAACTCCTGTCTAGTTAATGAGGACAGGGGAAACATAAACAATAACATAATATACCATTGTTATATTATCTTAGACTTGCTTTCTGACAAGGGGTATTCAGTTACTACGTTCCTCATTTATGTCCCAATCCTGCAAAGCTGGACTCGGAAGGGACTGCTTGTATGGATCACTTTGCTGGATCAGACATATCTACATAATAAGGGTGCGCCTATACTACCCGCCGGATCGGTGAGTAGTAATCGATCTATCGGGGATTGATTTATCGTGTCTCATCTAGATGCGATAAATCAATCCGCGAATCAACGCCCGTACTCCACCTCAGCAGGAGGAGTAAGCAGCGTCAACAAGGAAGCCGCAACAGTTGACTCGCTGCCATGAGAACAGCCGAGTAAGTTGAACTAAGATACTTCAACTTCAGCTACTTGAATAGCGTAGCTGAAGTTGTGTATCTTAGATCAATCCTGCCCCCCCAGTGTAGACCAGCCCTAAGATGCCAGGATTGTCACGCTGTCTGTGCGTCACTCTGAAGCCTAGCATGTCTGTTGAGTCAGTATGAAACAATGGAAAGAGCCACAAGCATGGCTGAGGGCTCTTTTTGTTTAAAAGAAGTTTAGAATCACTGGGATTCACAGTATGTTATCATCCAACTTTTATGTTTTCAGCCATTTTGACTTTACAAATTACACTCATGTAATGTACAGTTACAGTAAGGCATGCATCCATGCCATGCCACGCACCCTAGACCATTGTGAAATCAGAGGTAACTGAAACAATCACTATCTTACTATGCAGCTAATTTTCATGGAACAATTTCATTGGTTGCATGAGGGAGACTGCGTAGATTGTGGATTACTTGGCCTAACTGCCACACCAATGTAAAAGCAAAGGTTTTCAGCTTCTAGTAGGTATTTAAGTTAACTGAGCTCAGATCATAGAATCATAGAATATCAAGGTTGGAAGGGACCTCAGGAGGTCATCTAGTCCAACCCCCTGCTCAAAGCAGGACTAATTCCCAACTAAATCATCCCAGCCAGGGCTTTGTCAAGCCTGACCTTAAAATCCTCTAAGGAAGGCGATTCCATCACCTACCTAGGTAACCCATTCCAGTGCTTCACCACTCTCTGAGTGAAAAAGTTTTTCCTAATATCCAACTTAAACCTCCCCCACTGCAACTTGAGACCATTACTCCTTGTTCTGTCATCTGCTACCACTGAGAACAGTCTAGATCCATCCTCTTTGGAACCCCCTTTCAGGTAGTTGAAAGCAGCTATCAAATCCCCCATCATTCTTCTCTTCCGCAGACTAAACAATCCCAGTTCTGTCAGCCTCTCCTCATAAATCGTGTACTCCAGCCCCCTAATCATTTTTGTTGCCCTCCGCTGGACTCTTTCCAATTTTTCCACATCCTTCTTGTAGTGTGGGGCCCAAAACTGGACACATTACTTCAGATGAGGCCTCACCAATGTCGAATAGAGGGGAATGATCACATCCCTTGATCTGCTTGCGATGCCCCTACTTATACAGTCCAAAATGCTGTTAGCCTTCTTGGCAACAGGGGCACGTTTACTCATATCCAGCTTCTCGTCCACTGTAACCCCTAGGTCCTTTTCTGCAGAACTGCTTCCTAGCCATTCGGTCCCTAGTCTGTAACAGTGAATGGGATTCTTCCGTCCTAAGTGCAGGACTCTGCACTTGTCCTTGTTGAACCTCATCAGGTTCTTTTGGCCCAGTCCTCTAATTTGTCTGGGTCCCTCTGTATCCTATCCCTACCCTCCAGCATATCTACCACTCCTCTCAGTTTAGTGTCATCTGCAAATTTGCTGAGAGTGCAGTTCACACCATCCTCCAGATCATTAATGAAGATATTGAACAAAACCAGCCCCAGGACTGACCCTTGGGGCACTCCTCTTGAAACCGGCTGCCAACTAGACATGGAGCCATTGATCACTACTCGCTGAGCCTGACAATCTAGTCAGCTTTCTATCCATCTTATAGTCCAATCATCTAGCCCATAATTCCTTAACTTGCTGGCAAGAATACTGTGGGAGACTGTATCAAAAGCTTTGCTAAAGTCAAGGAATAACACATCCACTGCTTTCCCCTCGTCCACAGACCCACTTATCTCCTCATAGAAGGCAATTAGTTTAGTCAGCCATGACTTGCCCTTGGTGAATCCATGCTGACTGTTCCTGATCACTTTCCTCTCCTCTAAGTGCTTCAGAATTGATTCCTTGAGGATCTGCTCCATGATTTTTCCAGGGACTGAGGTGAGGCTGACTGGCCTGTAGTTCCCCGGATCCTTCTTCTTCCCTTTTTTAAAGATGGGCACTACTGTAGCCTTTTTCCAGTCATCCAGGACCTCCTCCGTTTGCCATGAGTTTTCAAAGATAATGGCCAACGGCTCTGCAATCACTTCCGCCAACTCCTTTAGCACCCTCGGATGCAGCACATCCGGCCCCATGGACTTGTGCTCGTCCAGTTTGTCTAAATAGTCCCGAACCACTTCTTTCTCCACAGAGGGCTGGTCACCTTCTCCCCATACTGTGCTGTCCAGTGCAGCAGTCTGGGAGCTGACCTTGTTTGTGAAGACAGAGGCAAAAAAATCATTGAGTACATTAGCTTTTTCTACATTCTCTGTCACTAGGTTGCATCCCTCATTCAGTAAGAGGCCCACTTTCCTTGACTTTCTTCTTGTTGCTAACGTATCTGAAGAAACCCTTCTTGTTACTCTTAACATCTCTTGCTAGCTGCAACTCCAAGTGTGATTTGGCCTTCCTGATTTCACTCCTGCATACCTGAGCAATATTTTTATACTCCTCCCTGGTCATTTGTCCAATCTTCCACTTCTTGTAAGCTTCTTTTTTGCTTTTAAGATCAGCAAGGATTTCACTGTTAAGCCAACCTGGTCGCCTGCCATATTTACTATTCTTTCTACACGTCGGGATGGTTTGTTCCTGCAACCTCAATAAAGATTCTTTAAAATACAGGCAGGTCTCCCGGACTCCTTTCCCCCTCATGTTATTTTCCCAGGGGATCCTGCCCATCAGTTCCTCGTGGGAGTCAAAGTCTGCTTTTCTGAAGTCCAGGGTTTGTATTCTGCTGCTCTCCTTTTTTCCTTGTGTCAGGATCCTGAACTCGACTATCTCATGGTCACTGCCTCCCAGGTTCCCATCCACTTTTGCTTCCCCTACTAACTTTTCTCTGTTTGTGAGCAGCAGGTCAAGAAGAGCTCTGCCTCTAGTTGGTTCCTCCAGCACTTGCACCAGGAAATTGTCCCCTACACTTTCCAAAAACTTCCTAGATTGTCTGTGCACCGCTGTATTGCTCTCCCAGCAGATATCAGGGAGATTAAAATCTCCCATGAGAACCAGGGCCTGCGATCTAGTAACTTCTGCTAGTTGCCAGAAGAAAGCCTCGTCCACCTCATCCCCCTGGTCTGGTGGCCTATAGTAGATTCCCACCACGACATCACTCTTGTTGCTCACACTTCTAAACACAATCCAGAGACTCTCAGGTTTTTCTGCAGTTTCATACCAGAGCTCTGAGCAGTCATATTGCTCTCTTACATACAATGCAACTCCCCCACCTTTTTGGCCCTGCCTGTCCTTCCTGAACAGTTTATATCCATCCATGACAGTACTCCAGTCATGTGAGTTATCCCATCAAGTTTCCGTTATTCCAATCACATCATAGTTCCTTGACATTGCCAGGACTTCCAGTTCACCCTGCTTGTTTCCCATGCTTCTTACATTTGGGTATAGGCACTTAAGATAACTCGCTGATTGTCCCGCTTTCTCGGTCTGACACAGGAGTCCTCTGCTCTTGCGCTCTCCTGCTCGTGCTTCCTCCAGGTATCGCATTTCCCCACTTACCTCAGGGCTTTGGTCTCCTTCTCCCGGTGAACCTAGTTTAAAGCCCTCCTCACTAGGTTAGCCAGCCTGCTTGCGAAGATGCTCTTCCCTCTCTTCATTAGGTGGAGCCCGTCTCTGCCTAGCACGCCTCCTTCTTGGAACACCATCCCATGGTCAAAGAATCCAAAGCCTTCTCTCCAACACCACCTGCGTAGCCATTCAATGACTTCCATAATTCGACGAACCCTACCAAGGCCTTTTCTCTGCACGGGGAGGATCGACGAGAACACCACTTGCGCCTCAAACTCCTTTATCCTTCTTCCCAGAGCCACGTAGTCTGCAGTGATACACTCAAGCTCATTCTTGGCAGTATCATTGGTGCCCACGTGGAGAAGCAGGAAGGGGTAGTGATCTGAGGGCTTGATGAGTCTCGGCAGTCTCTCCTTCACATCATGAATCCTAGCTCCTGGTAAGCAGCAGACCTCTCGGTTTTCTCGGTCAGGGCGGCAGATAGATGACTCAGTCCCCCTGAGGAGGGAGTCCCCAACCACCACTACCCTCCTCCTCCTCTTGGGAGTGGTGGTTGTGGAACCCTCATCCCTAGGATAGTGCATCTCATGCCTTCCAATCGGTGGAGTCTCCTTCTGCTGCCTTCTCTCAGATGTATCATCTAGTCCACTCTCCGCATTAGTACCTGCGGAAAGAACATGAAAACGGTTGCTCACCTGTATCTCAATTGCTGGTACATAGACGCTCATCTTTCTTCTTCTGGAGGTCACATGCTGCCAAATTTCTTCACCAAACCTCTCTCCCCTCTGCACAGCCTGCTCCAATTCCTCAGGACGTTGTGCCCATAGAAGCATATCCTGACATCTGTCCAGGAAATCTTCATTTTCTCTTATGCAATGCAGGGTTGATACTTGTTGCTCCAGACCTTGAAACTTCTCTTCCAATATGGAGACCAGCTTGCACTTTATACACACAAAGTCACTTCTGTCCTGTGGAAGAAAGACAAACATGGGATAACCTGTGCAGGTTACAGCAGCTGAACGCTCACCTTCCATAATTAGAATTTCCCTTGTGGTCACATTTTTCTATGATGCATAGTGTAAACAAAAGTAGCTAGTCTCTTCTGTAATATTTGAAGGTAAAACAAAAGTAAAGGGAAGTAATGTATTTCTAATTGGTTCAATTAGCAATTCATGGAAAAACATATTATAGAATAAACATATTCTGTGAAGTAGCTCTCCATTGGAAACAAAGCCATTTGTAAAACAGATCTATGTAGGTAACAAAAATACCTCAAAGCCCATACTTCCCTGGTGGAGATTTTGACATTCCACGTTTTAATGGTGTTCAAACACCCCTTCCCACCCCACCACAGCATATCAGTATTCACATGTAGGACAAAGTCAGAGATCAAATAAGGAAAGCAGACAAAAAATATCAGTGTAGGAAACTCAGAATTGTTACATGATCCTGCAATTACAATTTAAATAGATGAGATATGTATTTAGCCATACTTGTATAGTTACCATTGTAGATATTGTATATAGCATATAGCAAGGAAACACCTTCATTAACAGGAATTTGTAAAAGTAGTGGTGGAGTATCTGGATAAATTAAACACTGAAAATGAACCTGCTTTGAGGTTTACAAATGTGAGTTAACTTTTCTGAACTGAGGGCTTGTCGGAGGATCAACTCTGCGGCGATCAATGCATTGGTGGTTGATTTAGTGGGTTTAGTGAAGACCTGCTAAATGGACCACCGATCGCTCTCCCATCAACTCCTGTAATCCACCTGATCGAGAAGAGTAAGGGGAGTTGTTGGGAGAGTGTCTCTCGTTGATGTCACGTAGTATAGATCCTGTGTTAAGTAGATCTAAGCTATGTTGATTTGAGTTATGCTATTGACTAACTCAAATTGCGTAGCTGAGCCCTCGTCCAGACTAACCCGCGGCATCGGCGGGTTAAAATCGATTGCTCGGGGATCGATATATCGCGTCTAGTCTGGACGCGGTGTATCGATCCCCGAGCGCGCTTACATCGATTCCGGAACTCCATCAATCCGAACGGAGTTCCGGAATCGACGCGGAGAGCCGCGGACATCGATGCCGCGCCGTCCAGACTGGTGAGTACCTCGATTTTAGAAATTCGACTTCAGCTACGTTATTCACGTAGCTGAAGTTGCGTATCTAAAATCGATTTTAATTCCTAGTCTGGACGTGGCCTTAGATTGACTTTTCTCTTTAGTGTAGACAAGGCCTTACTGTGTTGAAATATGATACCATGACAGTCTGTACTTGGGCTTTACAGTTTAACTCTGAACAGGAAGTACCAGAAAACTACTAGCCACCTTTGCAAAGAAAGAAATAGGTGTATACTGAGAATTTGTAAAGCGGCCAAGCACCTCTTTTGCAGTCCTCTTTCTAAGAGGCTTAATAATTAAAGTAATATACAGTTTCTTGCACCCTATTACTAATTATTTCAATAGCGCTACAGTGACACATGGCACTTTTACAAAACAGATTAACACATGTGCCTTTTATTGAACAGCTTAAGTCACAGATCACCCTGTAGGATGTGTTGGAAAATAAGCTTTGCACAAGGAAGTTAATAGATGGAAACCTCTCCCAGGCTGTAAAACACCAACACTGCTACTCCTCAGCCAATACTACAGCCCACAAATCCACATGCCACTCTATAGCCCTTCTCCAAGCATTCCCTGATCTGTTTCCAATATGTCATTGCACGGATGCCAGATATTTTGCCTCTACAGGGGTGCAAAACCCCCTTGTGTAAGTTTTCCACAGAACCTGCTCTTCAAGACTTGTCCTATGAACTTTGGTAAAGTCAGGGAGTTTCCTCCAAGAGAGACAAAACACATACACAAACAGTCAACCTGTGGAATTCCTTGCCAGAGGATGTTGTGAAGCCCACCCCCCCCCTCCCATCTTTATAACATCTTTTCCTTCACCAGCAGCACTGAAAAAAGGCACCTAAACTAATTCAGTCACTTAAATGTAGGACCCGAAGTTATCTAAAAAGGTCAACTAGTCCATTCACCCTTGCTGATGCAGGACCAACCATACCAAGACCCAGGCCTCTTAAGATAACTTTGGGGCCCTGGTGCATAACATTCCCTGAGGCCCCATCCTCTCCCATTTCACCCCAGTTTAAGACATTTGGGGGTTATCTGATCTCAGGATGCCAGTCCAATTGTCCCCCCTATCTTCCACTCTCATCAGCTATGCCTAGACCATCCCTGTCTAAAATGGTCTTAAAAACCTCCAGTGATGGGGATTGCACAACCTCCCGTGACAACCTATTCTAGTATATAACTATTCTTATAGTTAGAGTGTTTTTCTTAATTTATATCTATATTTATAATATAGGTGCTGACTCCATGGGTGCTCTGGGGCTGCACCCACAGGAAAAAATTGTGGGTGCTCAGCACCCACCAGCAGCCCCCAGGATCAGCTTATACCCCTTCTCCCCAGCCTTCCAGCCCATTGGCAGGCCTGCCAATTAGCTCCTCCCCTTCACTCCCAGCATCTCCTGCCTGCCACGATCAGCTGTTCAGCAGTGTGCAGGAGGTGCTGGGGAGGAGAGGGAGGAGCAGGGGGCAGGAAAAGGTGGGAGAGGGGAGGAACAGGGCGGAAAGGAGGCAGAGGTGGGATGGGGGCAGAAAGGGGACAGAAAGAGGTGAGTCGGGGTGGGAGTTTCCAGGAAGGGATGGAGTGGGAACAGGGCTTGGGGGTGGAGCAAGGGTCAAATACGTCCTGGGCATGTGTGCCTCTGTACATATATATATGTATGTGTTTGTGTATTAGATATATATATTTTCACCCAGATAGTTTTATGAAAAATCTATAGTATTATAGACCAGAGGAAAACTGTTAAGATTTAATAAATGTCATGCAGTGATAACTATTGCAGTTGTATATTAAAAGGAAAACAACTATTAACTAGTTCTCCTTAGAATGGTACCTATAAAATGTATCATTTGAAACAAGCCAGTGACTAAACAGCTTGTGAAAGATACCATTTTTCTTCAGTCGTCATCACACTGCTCCTGTGCATTAGACTTTCAAAATCATCTGGTGGAACTCCAGAATAAGGTGTTTTTATATTTTGATTTAAGACTTGCCCTTTACAGATAATTGCTGCTATATTTTATGGTGTAAGATCTAAAAGTCACATACTGGGATGAGGAGAGGTAGGAAGGGTGGTGCAGGTGGGGCTGGGGAGACATGGGGCTGGAACATACATTGCTGCTGCTATAGATCCTGACAGTACACCCGCTGAAGTCAGTGAAAAAAACTTCAGCTGATTTAATGCGAACAGAATCTGGCCCTCACAGTGCAGTTCTAATCTGGAAAGCAATTATATTAAAAATTATTTGATAGACGTGATTCCTGGAGAAAAATCTCCCCTGCACAGAGAGTGAGCACCAGGGTTATGCACCACTGAAGTCCCACTGAAGCTCCTTGAGGCATTGCGCTGGGTTTCTATGGTGGGATGTTTTCATCTACTGTATTTCAGCCTTCTGAATTAAGTCTGCTGATTTTACTGCCAATGGGCCAGATTCCAATCTTATTTGTATCCAGAGTAACTCAACTGACTTAAGTGAAACTATGATCTGAATCATGACTTATGGATTCTTACTTTATGGACAACAACAGCGGAGACTTGGAAATGGATTCTGTTCCACTTTGTGCATGATTAATAGCTTGCATACTGAAGTTCTAAACAATCACACCTGTGTAAACCCAATGAAGACAATAGGATTTGTCCATATGTTAGTGAAGACATCATTTGAAGGAAATGACATTGGTTCTAGTGTAAATTAGGACATCATTCTGCTTGCCCAATTTTCAGTGGGATATCACTAAAATTAACCATTCACTACCTCTGATACCTAAAATAACTAGAACAGGGTTTCTCAGAATGGGATCACCGCTTGTATAGGGAAAACCCCATGCTGGTCGGGCCGGTTTGTTTACCTGCCCCATCCGCAGGTCCAGCAGATCGAGGATCCCGCTGGCCGCAGTTCACCACTGCAGGCCAATGGGAGCTGCTGGAAGTGGCGGCCAGTATGTCCCTCAGCCCACGCCACTTCCAGCAGCTCCCATTGGCCCGGAGCAGCAAACCACGGCCAGTGGGAGTCGCGATCTGCCTGACCTGTGGACAGGGTGGGTAAACAAACTGGCCCGGCCCACCAGGGGCTTTCCCTACTGTAAGGAACTGCGGAAGACTGTGTTATGGCCTAGCTAGGGTAGTTCTGCTTTCTTGGCGGCCGGTCACTGTAGGACACGGCACGCCAGTTATAACTTGCTTTTAACTGGTTAGGACCAGTTTGAATGGCCCTCGGCCAAAGGGCGAACGCCGCCTGTGGAAAGTCCCTGGCCTTTGGCCAAGGGGCAGACACAGCCTGTGGAAAGCCCCTATTTGCTTATGCATGAGCTGTGTTTGTATTTTGTATATATAGCTGCATGGTCCCGGTCCTGCCCTTGGACTCCATACCAGGCCAAGCTTCGGTGCGCTGGGTTCCCCGCCTCCTTGACAGCAACGCCAGGAGTCCCCGTTGCGGGTGTGTCACTTTACCTTCATTAAAGCCAATAACTCACAGTGTGTGTGGGCCTCGTTCTTGCAGAGCACCCTGGGTAGGCCTGTAGCCTCCCAAGAACCTTACACCTACATAAGCGGCGACCCCAGTATGAGAAACACTGAACTAGAAATACCACTTTACAAAAACTACGTGGTGTTGGCTGTAAGTGTTATGTTTTTAATTTAACCTATACTACAAACACAAATTTGTTGTCTAATATTGTTATATACAGCTTACTATTTAATGGTACCCTGTCAATAAAAATATGCCAAAAATATATATAGAGTATGGAGTATTCACAGCCACCATGTATTAAAATCAATGAGTCAATCATTGTTTCACTACTGTAGTGTCAATACATGGTTGGAATATTACTTTCACACCTCTGGAGCTGGGTGAGGGGTTTAATAGCTTTTAATTTAAAGAGTTTGTTTGGAACTTTGCAACTTCCCAATTAAACTTGCATGGGAAAATATATATAGAAGTCTCTCTGTTGCTTGTTTCTTTGGGCTGGAGGGATGGACCTTTTTTTAATATATATTTTTTAAACACATCTAATCTTTTTACTCCTCTTTTCCACTTCTTTATTCAAATTTTTGTTGTTGTTCTGAAGATGCATATTGACAAATTTTAACCAGCATAGTGGAGCAAAGCAGCCATAGAAACAGTGATGGTTAGTTGTATGGCTATGCCTTGGATTCTGTAGAACAGGGCTGCCTGGGAGGTGAGGGTGCAAGTGGGGCATTTTGCCCTAGGCCCTAGGCTCCGCAGGGGCCCCCAAGAGAATGGGTGAGGCTCCCGCCCCAGCCTGACCGCGCCTCTGCCTTCGCCCTCGCCCCCTCACCCGGAGCCTCACTGCATCCAGGAGCTTCCCTGAACAGCCGTGCAGCCTCGTACCTCTGGCGGTGCCCCTGAGCTCTGCCCCGCTCAGAGCTGCGTGGTAAGGGGGTGGGGCTGGGAGCTCAGGCCCCACTGGAGCTCACAGCCCCACCCCTTTCCACGAGGCTTTGAGCGGGAAGGAGCTAAGGAGCCCCACTGGAGCCACACTGCACTGCGGTTCAGGGAAGCTCCTGGATACGATGCACTGAGGCGCTGGGTGAGGGGGGAGCCAGGGGTAAGAGGCTGGGGCCGGGGGGGGAGGGTTGGATAAGGGACAGGGAGTCCCGGGACAGTTAGGGGGCAGAGTTGGGGGGGCAGTCAGGGGACAGGGAATGGGGGGGTGTTGGATCATGGGTGTTCCGGGATCTGTCAGGACTCAGTGTGTGTGGGGGTAGATAGGGGTTGGGGCAGTCAGGGGACAGGGAGCAGGGGTGGGGGTCCCGGGGTGGTGGTGATGGGGGTTTCTAGGGGACGGTGAGGGGGCAAGGAGCAGGATGGGTCGGGGATTCTGAGGGGGGTGGGCAGTTGGGGGGCAGGAAGTGGGTGGGGGTTAGATGGGGGCAGGGCTAGGCTGTTTGGGAGGCACAGCCTTCCCTACCCTAAAACTCGTTCAGCAGTTTGAGGCTTGCAGAAGAGCCAAGCTGTTAGCTTTTCCATTAGGGCTACCATCCCTTTCATTTCTCAAATGCCAAATTATAGTCTATATTTAATTTCAGTGCCATAGGGTTATTCATGTCAAGAGAGGGTAGCTTCATTTAAAATTAGTCACTGGGGGAGGGATCACATGACAAGAGCAATATCCTACACCACCTACCTCCTTCCCAACCCTACCAAGGGAGACCCCTGCCCCCTGCATTTACTGAGGCTTCAGAGGGGTTAATTCAGTGGTTCTCAAACATTTGTCCTGGTGACCCCTTTCACATAACAAACCTCTGCGTGTGACCCCCCCTATAAATTGAAAACACTTTTTAATATATGTAACACTATTATAAATGCTGGAGGCAAAGCAGGGTTTGAGGTGGAGGCTGACAGCTTGTGACCCCCAGTAATAACCTTGTGACCCCCCTGAGGGGTCCTGACCCTCAGTTTGAGATCCCCTGGGTTAATTTAATTTTAGCACCCTGTGTCCATTCACATGCATGTGCTATTTTGAGCATGTCAGTTTTCACATGCTCCTCCCAGATTCTAGAACAAGCTCAAATGCTCAGTTTGCGGAGTATGTACATAAGTTATACTAAAGACAAACCCACAGTAACCATCTCCAGTTTGTGAGGGATCCCAAGGAGTCAGTCTCTAGGAAACAGATAAATGCATGGAGGTTAAGTCCATGAATGGCTATTAGCCAGGATGGGTAACGTATGGTGTCCCTAGCCTCTGTTTGTCAGAGGGTGGAGATGGATGGAAGGGGAGAGATCACTTGATCATTACCTGTTAGGTTCACTCCCTCTGGGGCACTTGGCATTGGCCATTTTTCGTAGACAGGATACTGGGCTGGATGGACCTTTGGTTTGACCCAGTATGGCTGTTCTTATGTTCTAACCTAAATGAACCTAAAGTTATGGAGACAGGCATGAGTCAAGGAAGCCAGCAGAGTATCAGAAACCTGGAAAAATCTCTGACTGGACGGGCTCAGGCGTTTGGTCACAAGCTGAGGTGGTTCAAAAGTTTTGGATTTTTTTTAAGCCGAATTTATTATTGTTTCTTTAAACAATCAAACACAGCAAGCAGCAAATATCTGACCACACACTTCTGAAACACCAAACCATATTCAGGTTTTGGCAGACTAATTTCAGCTTTTCAATTAAAAAAACCACAACAAATTTTGTAGGAAAGCAGAGATTGTCTGTGATTTTTTTTCTGCTTTTTAAAAAACCCTAGTTTTCAATCCAAAAAAAGTTTTCATGGAAAATATTTGCCCAACTCTTTTAATGAGCTTTAGTGCCTTTTAGCACTAGCTGATTCTGAGAACCAGTGATACCTTGTAAAGAAGTTTTCTCAAAACTGGGTTTGTGCCGAGATGCAGAAGGTTTATTTTTCCCAGGGCCGCCTGTGGAGGGGAACAAGTGGGGCAATTTGCCCAGGCCCCGTAGGGGCCCCAACGAGAATATAGTATTGTAATTTTTTTATGGAAGGGGCCCCTGAAATTGCTTTGCCTCAGGCCCCCTGAATCCACTGGGCGGCCCTGCTGTAGAATTTGTTGTAATATCACAGTTAATTAAGAGCCTTTGTTATAACTAGTAAAACTGTCTTCCATTTTTTGTCATTGCCCTCTGAAAACAATCAGAGCTGCCCATAGAATAATGGTACCTATAAAAATGAAAGAGATCGCTATGTTTTAGTGGGGGGTTGTTTTGCGATGCTGCTATTTTACTTAATGTCACTCAGAGAATGATTAAAATTAGAGACAATGTATCAGAGAGAAATCAGTGCAAAAGAAGCTGAGAGGAACAGTTACTGAAGTTTCTGTAATGAGGAAAAGGAGCCTGGAGGAGAAGATTTGGTCCGAACAACAACAAGTTTTAAATTGTAGATAGCTGGTTACAGAGCAAAATTAAAACAGCAGGATGGAGAGGAACCAAGAAGGCAAAGACTTCCCTGAAGCACTAGAGTGTCTGCTCACGTAATGGATTACATTTGCCTAATGGCTTGGCTTGAGCTTCTTTGTTCCGCTTCAGACATTACAGCATTGATCAGTCTTTTAGTGGAATTTCAGCATCACTTGATTCAGATTCCAGCTGGACCCTCACCTTTTACCGAACACATTTCCTTATCTGATTGAACTATATCCTGTTCTCTTACTAACTGAAATAAACTTAAAGTGGTAGGGAGGAGTGGGGAAAGAAAGATTAAAAAATGGGATATGCCAGTAGGACTTTTACAGTTTAATGGACTTTCCCCTTTGCTGTTTAATTCTGTTGCCGAGCAGATCAATCACCAGTGGGACAATTGTGTTGTCAGTTGTGGGCTTAGGCTTTAAGAAGTGAAGCTGAGAGCCAAGAGACCTGAAATCTAATCCCTATTCCGCCACGAACTCATTGTGACCTCAAACAAGTTCCTTAAATCAGCTTATTCAAACCCAAGTGCCTAAAACTGTGAATTATGGAAAACTGAATTCAAGCCACTTTAGTTCAGAATGAGAGTGTTCACACGGGAGTTAAATGCAATTTAACAATCCACTTCAGATTCACAACTTTAGTTAATTTAGATTAATTTTCCTGGGATGTACCCATGAATGTAAAACCTAAATGAAAAACCTGAATTTCATCATGCCAATAGGAGCTTCAGGTACTCAGAAGAGTAGGCCAATTTTTTAGGTGCTAAATATGAATTTGATTGCCATACTTTAGGCATCCATGTTCAAAAATTTTGGCCTTATCTTCTACATGCCACAGTTATCACATCTGTATAATGAGGGTATTAATTAACTCACCTTATTAGTGAAGCACATGGAGCTCTATAGGCGAATAGTGCTTTTACCTGAAAAGGATGCCACTTAAAAACAAAAGCAATCCCTTTGTAATCAAATCATATAGGTTCAAACCCCACCTTCCTTGCTCAGGTAAAACGCTGAACTAGGATGAAATCTCACCTATGTAAGGAGTGAATAAGGCCTGCAGGATTTGACTCACTCAGTTTAGCTACAATAAAGTATGGGTCAAGTTAATAGGAGATGGAGCCTTTCACCTTTCATTCACTGCTTCCAGTTTAACTCAGAGCACCCACAGCAGACAATTGTTATCATCTAGCACTCAGTTCGGACAGGTGCTCAGTGGTTTATGTAAGGTGCACACCATGGGTGGGTGGTCTACAGCTCTGACTGAACATGTGCCTACATCATTGTCACCAATTAGTACCCTTTCTGGCTGTCTCTGGCCAAGGACTGAATTGTCAGGGAGAAATGAAATACCCTCTAGCCCTATGTTACAACTGAAACACATACACTGAGGTTGTATGTGTAGGGTTGGCAGACATCCGGTTTTCAACCTGAACACCCGCTCAAAAAGGGACCCTGGTGGTGCTGACCACATGGTTAAAAGTCTGGTTGGCAGCGCTGTGGGTCCCAGGGAGCTCCCTATCTGCCCTAGTTCCACACAGCTCCCGGAAGTGGCTGCCAGGTCCCTGTGGCCCCTAAGTGTATGGGTGGCCATAGCATGCTGCCCTGGCCCGAGTGCCGGTTCTGCAGCTCCCATTGGCCGGGAACCGTGACCATGGGAGCTGTGGGTGTGGGTGCCTGCAGGCGAGAGGGCAGTGCATGGAGCCTTCCTGGCTGTCCATGTGCCTAGGGGCTTCCGGGACCTGGAAGCCACTTCCTGGGAGCCATGGTAAGCGCCGCTGGAACCCTGCACCCTCTCCTACATTTCAACCCCCTGCCCCAGCCTGGAGTCCCCTCCTGCACCCAAACTCCCTCCCAGAGACCACATCCCACAACTCCCCCACCCCTAACTCTCTGCCCTAGCCCTGATCCTGATCTGCACCGCAAACCCCTCATCCCTGGCCTCACTCCAGAGCCCACACCCCCAGCCTGATCCCAAACCCCTGCACACACTGAGATCCCCTGGGCTCCATCCCGGAGCCCCCTCCTGCACCCCAAACCCATCTTCCCCAGCTGCACCCCAGAGCCCACACCCCCAGCCAGAGTCTTCAACCCCCCTCCCACACCCCAACCACCTGCCCCAGCCTGGACCTCCCTCTTGCACCCCAAGCCCCTGATCCCCAGCCCCACCCCAAAGCCCTCACTCCCAGCCAGAGCCCTCACCCTGCTCCCACACCCCGGCTGGGTGAAAGTGACTGAGGGTAGGGGAGAGCAAACAACAGAAGGAGGGGGAACAGAGCAGGCAGGGGGACAGGGCCTTGGAGAAGGGGCAGGGTAAGGGTGTTTCTTTTTGTCTGACTAGAAATTTGGCAATCCTATTGCACGGGAAAGCTTTCATTTCCACTGTCTGTGTTATACTTATTTTGTGGGTGGAGTAAAATTCCCTCCCTGTGCAGAGGGGCCAGCACAAGGCTCATGCACCACTTAATTTCCACTTGAATCCTCCAAACAAGACTTAAGTGGTGTATAGGTGTGTGTTGGGCCTGTAGATGCAGAGAGTATTAGTTTTCAGGTCTGTCAGTTTGGCATTTTTTTCCCAACACTGCTAAGAAAATAGTTTACTTATTCCTGTTGTAGCAATTCCAAACTTTCCTTCTAATCTTTCGTCTTTTTTATGTCCAGACTAGCAAGTGGCTGCCCTTTACTCTGAGCTTTACCTGGTCTCCTCCCCACTCAGAGCCTCAGTTTCTCTTGCTACAGGTAGCTTGCTTCTTTCCTTAGGCCTGACCCTTAGACGTGTGGAGCTACTACAACTCACTGAAGTCCTGTATCAGCTGCAGTTGGTGGATTGTGGAGCATTTGAAAGGTCTAATAAAACCGTATACCGTCTCATTTAGCATCTTATTAGGACAATGGTAATAAACACAAAGGAATAGACAAGGTGGAGCCTAAGAGTTTAAGGGAGTAGGGAAAATACAGTGAAATCTACTTATATTAAACCTGGATACAGCAAAGCTCCCTTTATAGTAAACTGTAGTAGAAATCACAAATTGCTTCAATGTATTTTATTAGATCTTCACCCTGAAAAGAGTTAGGTTTCAATCTGGTGTGCTAATCTCCTTGAAATGTATGACTTCACAACAGCCTGGCAGATTGCCTTTTCTGCATTCTAGAAATTCTCTCACCTCCTTTTCCTCTTTCAGCTGAAGCAGATACTATGGAAGAGGTGGCTGGAGAAGGGTGACTCCAAAATAAAATTGGCCTAAATTTCAGACATACTGAGTACCCGTAATTATCAGGAACTGTTCCCTTGTGCTATTGGTTTTTTGCACTGTGAAATCTATCACCTTAAAGATGCAGTTAGGCATGTAGTGGGACTTTCAAAAAAAGCAATGGGTGTTAGGCACTTTTGAACTTTCTGGGAGGCACTCACTTCAGGGGCTTAAATATCTTTAAACATATAATCATAGATTATTAGAGTTGGAAGGGACCTCAGGAGATCATCTAGGCCCAACCCCTTGCTCAAAGCAGGACCAATCCCCCAATGGTCTCCTCAAGGATTGAGCTCACAACCCCAGGTTTAGCAGGCCAATGCTCAAACCACTGAGCTATCCCTTCCCCACATCTAGTGCATGGTATTATTTATGCTCCATGGTTGGATAACTGAGACTTTTAAAACAAAAGAATAGAGAACAATACACTTCCAATATGAATTTTCAAAAGAACACATTTTTTCATCTTAAATTCACAAAACTTTCAGGATTTGCAAACCTTTTCACAAATACCAGTGGTTTTCCAAATGCTTATGAATAGCAATGAATGTGAATCCACGACCAAACTAGTGCTTTTATTCATGAAAATATTAGCAAACCAGTTGTTTTACTGTTCATCCAGCTCTGCTGTTTACTAAGGCTTGACTACTACATTGATACTGAGGAGAAAGAAAGAAGCGTGGGATGGACTGAGCTCTTAAAGAATATTTCAACTGGTTTCTAGCCCTGAGAGTTTTAAGAGAATATGAGAAAAGAGAAACAGTGTAGACTGACCATTCATAAAACCCTTTTTAATTGGCCATCATTAAGAGGACGAAAAAGACAGGGATGGTAGCATGAGCCCCTAAAGAGCACTTTTTGGGGGGGTTCATTCTTGAAGAATTTATATTTAGACTTGAATGTTTGCCAAGGCTGTTCCATCCCACATCTAGTTAGGTTTTTTTCTGATTTGGAACTTGACAGTTTAAAATGCGGGTTTTTGCCTTTTTCCTTTTACAATTGGCAGAGAAGAATTCTGTTTGTGCAGAATGTATGTTTTCAGTCTTCAGCTTTCCCCCAGCATCAAGGGAGACAGAATACACATAAACTATACCTGAACCTCTGTGAGTCCTATAGTACCAAATCTGGGATTGGCAGCTAATATCCTAAAATTGATGCATAAAATGGATTCCAGGCATTCATGTTTTTCCAGGGTCTTATCATACAACAATATTTTAGTGATGTCAAAAGATGCTTACTCCTACAGCCAGAGAACCATTTGATGAAATTTGTTCCTGTTTCATTTTAATGTTAAAATGCTTTGTGTTTATCGAATTAATAGTTAAAATGTAATATCTCACACAGTCCTAAAGAACAACATGAAGATATAAACCTTCCTGACAAGTGCAAATACTGGGACCAATCTTGCAAACCTCTTTCAAGCCATTAGTCCTTACAAAAGTGATTTGCAACATTCAAGTATCAGAGGGATAGCCATGTTAGTCTGGATCTGTAAAAGCAGAAAAGAGTCCTGTGGCACCTTATAGACTAACAGACGTATTGGAGTGTGAGCTTTTGTGGGTGAACAGCCACTTCGTCGGATGTATGTAGTGGAAATTTCCAGGGGCAGGTATAAATATGCGGGCAAGAAGCAGGATAGAGATAACGATGTTAGTTCAATCAGGGAGGATGAACTGAAGTTTTTTTTTTTTAAGGTAGCCATCCAAAAAAACTTCGGGACCAGACTTCAAAGAGAAACCGCTGAGGTTTAGTTCATCTGCAAATTTGACACCATCAGCTCAGGATTAAACAAAGACTGTGAATGGCTAGCCAACTACAAAAGCAGTTTCTCCTCCCTTAGTGTTCACACCTCAACTGCTAGAAGAGGGCCTTATTCTCCCTGATTGAACTAACATCATTATCTCTAGCCTGATTCTTGCTTGCATATATATACCTGCCCCTGGAAATTTCCACTACATGCATCTGACAAAGTGGGTATTCACCCACGAAAGCTCATGCTCCAATACATCTATTAGTCTATAAGGTGCCACAGGACTCTTTGCTGCTTTAGCAACATTCAGTTCAACAAAGTGACTACTCTGCTAATGTCATAAACAGATAGCTAAGGGTTAATGTCTCTTTCACCTGGAAAGGAGTAACCTGAAACACCTGACCAATCTGAAAACAAGACTTTTTCAAATCTGGGTGGAGGAAAGTTTTGGGGTGTGAGTTCTTTGTTCTTTGTCTTGTGTCTGACCCTCTCGGCTCTGAGAGTGATTTTCCTACCTCCAGGCTTTCTAATCTTCTGTTTCCAAGTTGTAAGCACAAAGATAGTAAGACAATAGGTTTATATTGTTTTTTTGTATTTACATGTGTGTAGTTGCTGGAGTGTTTTGAATTGTATTCTTTTTGGATAAGGCTATTTATTCACTTTTTTTCTTAAGCAATTGACCCTGTATATTTTCATCTTATACAGAGACTATTTTTAATGTATTTTTCTTTCTTTTTATAAAGCTTTCTTTTTAAGATGTGTTGGAGTTTTTCTTTAGTGGGGACTCCAGGGAATTGAGTCTGCAGCTCACCAGGGAATTGGTGGGAGGAAGAAGTCAGGGGGAAAATCTCATAGACTCATAGACTCTAGGACTGGAAGGGACCTCGAGAGGTCATCGAGTCCAGTCCCCTGCCCTCATGGCAGGACCAAATACTGTCTAGACCATCCCTGATAGACATTTATCTAACCTACTCTTAAATATCTCCAGAGATGGAGATTCCACAACTTCCCTAGGCAATCTATTCCAGTGTTTAACTACCCTGACAGTTAGGAACTTTTTCCTAATGTCCAACCTAAATCTCCCTTGCTGCAGTTTAAGCCCATTGCTTCTTGTTCTATCATTGGAGGCTAAGGTGAACAAGTTTTCTCCCTCCTCCTGATGACACCCTTTTAGATACCTGAAAACTGCTATCATGTCCCCTCTCAGTCTTCTCTTTTCCAAACTAAACAAACCCAATTCCTTCAGCCTTCCTTCATAGGTCATGTTCTCAAGACCTTTAATCATTCTTGTTGCTCTTCTCTGGACCCTCTCCAAATTCTCCACATCTTTCTTGAAATGCGGTGCCCAGAACTGGACACAATACTCCAGTTGGGGCCTAACCAGCGCAGAGTAAAGCGGAAGAATGACTTCTCGTGTCTTGTTTACAACACACCTGTTAATGCATCCCAGAATCACGTTTGCTTTTTTTGCAACAGTATCACACTGTTGACTCATATTAAGCTTGTGGTCCACTATGACCCCTAGATCTCTTTCTGCCATACTCCTTCCTAGACAGTCTCCTCCCATTCTGTATGTGTGAAACTGATTGTTCCTTCCTAAGTGGAGCACTTTGCATTTATCTTTATTTAACTTCATCCTGTTTACCTCAGACCATTTCTCCAACTTGTCCAGATCATTTTGAATTTTGACCCTGTCCTCCAAAGCAGTTGCAATCCCTCCCAGTTTGGTATCATCTGCAAACTTAATAAGCGTACTTTCTATGCCAACATCTAAATCGTTGATGAAGATATTGAACAGAACCGGTCCCAAAACAGAACCCTGTGGAACCCCACTTGTTATACCTTTCCAGCAGGATTGGGAGCCATTAACAACTACTCTCTGAGTACGGTTATCCAGCCAGTTATGCACCCACCTTATAGTAGCCCCATCTAAATTGTACTTTCCTAGCTTATCTATAAGAATATCATGCGAGACTGTATCAAATGCCTTACTGAAGTCTAGATATATCACATCCACCGCTTCTCCCTTATCCACAAGGCTCGTTATCCTATCAAAGAATGTTATCAGATTAGTTTGACATGATTTGTTCTTTACAAATCCATGCTGGCTATTCCCTATCACCTTACCACCTTCCAAGTGTTTGCAGATGATTTCTTTGATTACCTGCTCCATTATCTTCCCTGGCACAGAAGTTAAACTAACTGGTCTGTAGTTTCCTGGGTTGTTTTTATTTCCCTTTTTATAGATGGGCACTATATTTGCCCCCTTCCAGTCTTCTGGAATCTCCCCCGTCTCCCATGATTTCCCAAAGATAATAGCTAGAGGCTCAGATACCTCTTCTATTAACTCCTTCAGTATTCTAGGATGCATTTCATCAGGCCCTGGTGACTTGCAGGCATCTAACTTTTCTAAGTGATTTTTTACTTGCTCTTTGCTTATTTTCTCTTCTAAATCTACCCTCTTCCCGTAAGCATTCACTATACTAGACATTCCTTCAGACTTCTCAGTGAAGACCGAAACAAAGAAGTCATTAAGCATCTCTGCCATTTCCAAGTCTCCCGTTACTGTTACCCCCTCCTCATTGAGCAGTGGGCCTACCCTGTCCTTAGTCTTCCTCTTGCTTCGAATGTATTGATAAAAAGTCTTCTTGTTTCCCTTTATTCCCATAGCTAGTTTGAGTTCATTTTGTGCCTTTGCTTTTCTAATCTTGCCTCTGCATTCCTGTGTTATTTGCCTATATTCATCCTTCGTGATCTGCCCTAGTTTCCATTTTTTATATGACGCCTTTTTATTTTGTAGGTCACGCAAGATCTCAAGGGTAAGCCAAGGTGGTCTTTTGCCACATTTTCTATCTTTCCTAACCATTGGAATAACTTGGTTTTGGGCCCTTAATAGCGTCCCTTTGAAAAACTGCCAACTTTCCTCAGTTGTTTTTCCCCTCAGTCTTAATTCCCATGGGACCTTGCCTATCAGCTCTCTGAGCTTACCAAAATCCGCCTTCCTGAAATCCATTGTCTCTATTCTGCTGTACTCCCTTCTACCCTTACTTAGAATTGCAAATTCTATGATTTCATGATCACTTTCACCCAAGCTTCCTTCTACTTTCAAATTCTCAACAAGTTCCTCCCTATTTGTTAAAATCAAGTCTAGAACAACTTCCCCCCTAGTAGCTTTTTCAACTTTCTGAAATAAAAAGTTGTCTGCAATGCAGTCCAGGAACTTATTGGATAGTCTGTGCCCCGCGGTGTTATTGTCCCAACATATATCTGGATAGTTGAAGTCCCCCATCACCACCAAATCTTGGGCTTTGGATGATTTTGTTAGTTGTTTGAAAAAAGCCTCATCCACCTCTTCCGCCTGATTAGGTGGCCTGTAGTAGACTCCCAGCACGACATCACCTGTGTTTTTTACCCCTTTTAGCCTAACCCAGAGACTCTCCACCCTTCCGTCTCCTATGTCCATCTCCACCTCAGTCCAAGTGTGTACATTTTTAATATATAAGGCAACACCTCCTCCCTTTTTCCCCTGTCTATCCTTCCTGAGCAAACTATACCCATCCACACCAACATTCCAGTCGTGTGTATTATCCCACCAAGTTTCAGTAATGCCAATAATGTCATAGTTGTATTTGTTTATTAGCACTTCCAGTTCTTCCTGCTTATTACCCATACTTCTTGCATTTGTATAAAGGCATCTAAGATACTGGTTTGATTTTGCCTCCCAGCTTTGCCCTGACCCTCCTTCCTCTCTGCCATTATAGCCTGTGCTCCCTCCTGCTTCCAACCCATCTCCCAGGTCTTGTTCCCCACTTTCCTGTGGGCTTTGCTCACCTGTCCCCGTCGAACCTAGTTTAAAGCCCTCCTTACCAGGTTAGCCAGTCTGTGCGCGAATAAGGCCTTTCCTCTCTTCGAAAGGTGAACGCCATCTGTTCCTAGCAGTCCTTCCTCAAGTAGCATCCCGTGGTCGAGGAAGCCAAAGCCCTCCTGGCGACACCATCTTCGCAGCCAGGCATTCACCTCCACAATGCATCTGTCTCTGCCCGGACCCCTACCTTCAACAGGAAGAATCGAAGAGAATACCACCTGCGCTCCAAACTCCTTGACCCGTACTCCCAGAGCCCTGTAGTCACTCTTGATCTGCTCAGCATCACACCTCGCAGTATCATTTGTGCCCACATGGATGAGTAGCATGGGATAGTAGTCAGAAGGCCGGATAATCCTCGACAAAGCCTCTGTAACGTCTCGGATACGGGCCCCTGGCAGGCAGCATACCTCCCGGGATGAACGGTCAGGGCGACAGATGGGTGTCTCCGTCCCCCTCAGCAGAGAGTCTCCAACCACCACTACCCTACGTTTCTTATCAGTGGTGGCAGCAGACCTCCCAGCCTTAGGGGTACGAGGCTTCACCCCCTTAACTGTTGGGGGTGATTTCTTCTCTCCTGTATCTTTTACCACAACAGGAGGGTTCGCAGCAGTGGTGGAGCACTGCCCGCTGCTAGAAGTAATCAGCTGGCTGTGTCCACCCTGAGCCTCCTCCTCCACTGGTGTGTCAGGTACACCCTGAGGCATCTCCTCTTCCACTGCAGTGTCAGTAGTCCCGTCAACTGGGACAGCACCATCAGCTGTCTCCACATGGATACTGTCCAGGAATTGCTCATGGACATAGATGTTCCTCAGCCAGGCCACCTCCTCCTGTAGCTCTCCCACCTGCTGCCTGAGAGATTCCACCAGTAGGCACCTTTCACATTGGATGCCACCCCCAGCCTGGATATCAGTAAGTGGAAATTGCAAATTACAGTCTTTGCAAGCCCACACCAGAATCTGGGTAAAAGCATCCATGCTTTGGTGCTCTGTCTGGCTACAGGCGCAGGTGGAGGTGGAGGAGACAGAAGCAGTGCTGGCACAGGTGTTACGGGTCCTCCTCACCATTTTTAGCCTCCCTCTGTCAAAGTCTCAAATTCCTGTCTACAGCTCTCTGTCCGCTCCTCTTTGCTGTGAACAGAAAGGTTTTCGATGTGGCTCAGGTTATGGGTTCAAGGGACCAATGGGTCACAGATGAGACCGACAAGGGACCCCCCTCCCTTCCTACTCCCCTTCCAAACTCCCTTGCAAAACTCCCTGTTAGCAGCTCCCTGGTCACTTGTGCGCAGCTTTATAAAGCCCTGGCCTGAGTGAATGCCCCGCCCACTGGTTAAGGCTCAGCCAATTACCAGAGGCTTCTAGCTTTCAAACCTTCCTAGTAGCTCCACCTCCAACTGCCAGCTACAGCACACGGTCCTTCCAACAAACAAACCAAACAGACTGACAAACACAAGCTCAGCACACAGCAAGTAACCCCCAAACACACACACAAACCCAAACACTGCAGACAGTCACTTACCCCACAGATGCTGTCTGTGCTCCTCCTTCACCTGGAGAACTCCCTTGCAAAACTCCCTGTTAGCAGCTCCTGTTCGCTTAAAAATCTCTTTGTGTTAGATTTACTAAGCCTGACTTTGCATACCCTCTGGGTAAGGGGGAAGAGAGATTAGCTCTCTCGGTACTTGTGTTTCCAGGACTGGAAGCAGGGAATCTCCTAGGGTCATCCAGGGAGGGGAGCCTGGGAGGAAGTAACCAGGAAACAAGGGGAGGGGGTTATTTCCCTTTGTTGTAAGACTCAAGGCATCTGAGTCTGGGGGTCCCCCAGGGAAGGTTTTGAGGAGACCACAGTGAGCTAGGCACTGTATAAATCCCTGGCTGGTGGCAGCGTTATCAGGTCCAAGCTGGTAACTAAGCTTGGAGGTTTTCATTCAACACCCATATTTTGGACGCTAAGGTCCAGATCTGGGAAAAAATGTTATGACAGCTAAAGATTAGTAATAATAATCATTAGTAATTATTGCAGGGTCAGGTTTATTGCAATAAGATGGTTCCAAAGTGGTTCTCTTAGATTAGTCAAAATATCTTAGATTGAAAAATCCCCTTTCAAACTTACTGAATGGTTTGATGTTTTTTATTATTATTATTTTTGGATGATAACATACTGATCTAAAAATTAAAATGAAATATAAAGAAAATGGTATACAATAAATTATTCATATATGGTGACGCACCCCTGTGTAAAGAGCCAGCACAAGTCCCATGCACTATATAAGTTTAATTTAATCAGTATTTTGAGAATTTATGTGGGAGATAGGTCTTGTGATGGCCCTCCTCACCAGGTGAATATCAGTCAAACAATTAGAAATGCTGTTTATTCTTAATAGGGATCAAAAGATTATAAACTTTCTACTTCTGAGGTATATATATTCGACTCTGTAAAAGTAATGAACGCCACCTAACTAGCAATATAGTATGGATATTCTCCATTAAAAGAATATCTTGTATTTTATTTAACCAGATGGTCTTCATTTCCATTTGGTGGTATTTCCAGAGCTATTTTTGGTACAGTAATGTGTCATTGCCCAGGTCCTTTACTTATAGTTATGTGAAGCAGTTATGGAAAGAATATAGGGTGGTATTTTCAAAGGAGCCTAAGGACATTAGTTGCCAGACTTCCACTGAACTTCAGTGGGAGTCTTGGACCCAACTCACTTACATGCCTTTGAAAATCCCAGTTGAACCAGTTGTATTTAAAATACAGATACTAACTAGAAGCAGCAGAGAGTCTTGTGGCACCTTATAGACTAACCGATGTATTGGAGCATGAGCTTTCATGGGTGAATACTCACTGCATCGGATGCATGTCTGTTAGTCTATAAGGTGCCACAGGACTCTTTGCTGCTTTTACAGATCCAGACTAACACGGCTACCCCTCTGATACTAACTAGAATTACTATCCATTGTGTTGATAAATTTATTCCCAAAGAGCTGTAGCAGCAGCCTATTTTCATATGTGACAAAAATATTTCTTCCTCTTCCAGGCAAGAGTCTGCTCCTATTAAGTTAATTGCAAAACTCCCTGGGCCTGCAGTGGATGGAGAATCAGATCCAAATATTCTAACTTCTAGCTTCCTTTCTTCTCACCTTCCCTTCCACACTCTTGTTTATTGTGGGGATCTTTGCTTATGAATATTGCCCCATATCTTTAGCTGCTATACTGCATGACCTCACATGGCTTAGCCTAATAAAGTATATGAAATATCTTTTCAGCTTAACAAATATTCCTGTTATCAACACCTTGATCATTCCTCCTGTATGATAGGGACAAACTCACTTCACAGATCTCTTTGAAGTTGTTAGCTAGTTGAGACAACCATGAGTGATCTGTCTGAACACAAAGGTGAAAGGTCAATCTATTCCTTTTTTAATTCAATAGTGATAGCTAACTCCTTTCAACTTTTAATTGCCTAGACATGGGCACTCACATTTCCTGACAAAAAAGGTATTTGCAAATCAAAAGCAACTTTTAAAACTATACTCATTTGCATTAACAAATTTATATTATTATTATCAGACAAAAATACTTTCTTAAGCTAAAATTAATAGGATAAATTGATTGTTAGTTTAGGAGATGATGTACCTTTACGTTTCCTTGTAAATATGAATGTAGGTATGAATATCTATTTGCATATAAAAATAAACTATGGAAATCAGAACCTGAAATTACAGAACTATTTCTGAACCTATTTTAATGCCCAATTAATTCATAAAGACTATTAAGAAGAATTCTCATTGACCAGCACTCAGACAAAATTAACTGTCTCTCAATAACAAAATACTCACAATAACAGCAAAGTTTAAATGATCCTTATCCATTCATTATAGAGCTTTATCTTGGAAATTTAATGTTTTAATTACTATGATAATTATTATGAATTGTTCTTCTGTAAAGGGTCATAAAGAGTCTGGCCTTTCAAACAGCTTATTAGCACACATGTGGCATTCAAGAGGTAAAGCAGAGTTGGGTTAAGAAATATATTTCAGCACAGAATAGATAGCCCTGCTTTGTGATTTTCAATTCGATAATTACGGTTTATAGGATATACTGAATTATGTGGCTTTTGTGGTTACACACTTTTACCACAGACACCTTACATATTCTTTACAGTTATCAAAACATTAATGTCTGTTTGAAAATGAATTTAACATAGTGATAATTCCTTCACTTTATAATTTGCTTCAGTTTGCCAGCACTAAATTTTGTAAAGTCAAATAAGCTAATATCCCCGGTTTAGATCTGCTAATGACCTCTTGTAAAACTAAGTACGCCTTGGTGTTCACGGCTCAGTGAGAAGATTCATTTTGCTCAGCTGCAGTAAAAACAAAGTATCTGCATCAAACTGATGAAAAGTTCACCAAGCTTTCAAGAAAGCAATAAACCCCATAAAATTAATGATAACTCATGATGTTCAAGAACTATGTGAACAATAGTTCAACTCACTTCACTCTCTACTGGACCATGTAATGACCTAGATGGGAATTGTTTGGCCCCAAACTGAAGGTGAGGGTACTTATTGACTGCCAATATTTAGCGAGGTCAGTATAGCCTGCAGCTAGTGAAGACCATTGCTATGAGAAAATGTCTTCTTATATGAGATATTTTGTATTTGAAGTATAGGGTATGGGCATAATTTCCAAGATAATCATTGCAAAAGGCAAATAATTTATTCTGAATGAGAAATTGCTGTGCTATTTGAATCTAAAAGTTCCAGTGCAACTTCTTCCAATAGGCTTCTAGTTCAAAGGGACTTATCTGACCATAGGGAAGCAGGGAATAAGTTTGTTTATAGAAACTAGACTACACTGACTGTTTATTTTAAAAAATTACAAGGGTAAGAATTTGTGAGGACAGTTAAGTCTCTATGAACCACTGATTGGAGATGGAACCATAAGATCACATTCCAAAAGGGCTGAATTTTAACAGATAGGAAAGATTCTACTTGACTTTCAGTCGCAAAACTTTTTTAAATGGTTCATATGTGTGATCTATCCTGTTTCATGGACCTCATCTCTATGTTTCCTTTCCTTTCTCTTCTCATCGAGAACTTTTAGTGGGTCTAATTCTGCTATCAGTTACATCAGTGTAAATCATAAATGGCTACTAGGGATGAATATAGCTCACAATTGTATATTCATTTAAACCTTGAGCAAAACATATTCACACTGGCGTTTAGTATTCAGAGATAATTACATTTTATTGGCAATGCAAAGTGTTGTGAAACCTGGATTTAATTTCAGGCTCCAAACAAGAATAATGTGGTGACTTTGAAAGTTTAGAAATAAAGAGATGAAACTTATCCAAAATCCTGGATCCAAACTTGGTAATTGGCATCTTTTGTAGATGGGGATAGTGGGAGAGAGACGGCTGCTGGGTCACAGAAAATCTCAAACCTTAGAAACATTTTGAATTTGGTGGATCAGGCCCATGTCTATCACAGTAAATACATTTGGAAAACAGGAACTGAAAAGCAATGTTATAAACAAGGTATATTTCAGTGTTAAAGTTTCCTTCATTTGGCTAGGCTTAGTTGAGATTTAGATTCCAACCTAAACCATGGTTTTTTTTGTCTGTATTCTAGCATCCCAGTGACAGTTCTGTAACAGTTACAGATCTAATCCTCAAACAGTAAAAGTAATGAGCAAAGATAAAGTGCCAGTGCTTGCTGGCATAGTTCCTCAGCTCATTGGAAAGAAGAATCACCTTATTCTTTTCTTCACCTCGAAGGCTGTCAAGAATGCACATTGATCCTCTTAGATGGATGCTAGGTCACTAATGACTTCACAGCAGCAGGCTCTTTTTAATAGGCCATGGGGGCATTGTCACCTTGCAAGAAGAAGGGACTGGGCAGCAAGGGTGTTCAAAACAAAACAGGGTTGACTCATTCGTTAATGGAAAACCTGTGGGAATCTTGCAATAAGTAAACAGCCCTTGCCACATAAAATGATTTAACTAATTGCAGTACACAACACCCCTTTGTAGGAAGCTCTTTGTTCTAACCCAGTCTATGTCTGGCACCTTTAGATATCTTTAGACAATCACAGCAGCCATAATATTTCATTTTAATTTATTTAAGAGTTTGGACAATGATGTTTTCCTTTCAGATGACAACATTTGAAGTCTTAGCTGCCTGCAAACATGTGATTCCTTCCCCCTACTTCATCCCTCACCCTCATCCTGATGGCTTGTAGAAAAGTTCAGGAAGCAAGGAAAACCTCTTGACCAACCTAGAGAAGTTTAGAATTTCCAAAGAAACCTGAAACAAAGCAAAAAAGTTTCACCTGGCTTTTTTGCTAAACATTAGATTCTAATCTCACTTACACTGGTGAAAAGAAATAGTAACTTCAGTGGAATTAGACAATTGTGAAATCAATATGAGACCAGAATCAGGCCCACACATTGTGAGCCTATACTGACATACTATTTTTTTTTTTTACTGGCAGTTAATTTTTAAAATTTTCTCTCTGTCAGTAAATTTGCTGACAGCTGACAAACTTGATTGAGTCATGGTCAACCAAGACATTTTGCTGACACTATTTCAAGTGTCAGAATAACATAGTGGCTATATAAAAGGGAAGTGTTTTGCATAAGTATCCTTTATGAAGGAAGGTGAAGACAAACAGGAAGTAGGGGATTAACTACAAGAGAATTACCTGGACAAAACCGAGGTAGGGGGGAAGCTGTAGAAAGATCATACCTCCAACTGGTTAGTAACAGTAACTAATCCCCCATCACACAAAGAACAGAGAGTCTGAGCAGATAGAACCAAACAAAGTAAAAATGGCAATAAAAATATGGACCAGATTATTTTTTAAACTTAATATCACACTCAGCTGAGATTTTAGCAGGAAGTTCAGTTCATAATGTGAAAAAAAAGCTGGGTGGAGATTTACAGTATGGAGAAATAAAGAAATTTCATGTTTATATGGGTCACCTAAGCTGATATGTTGAACCCTATTCAGTATTTACTACACTAACCCAATGTGACACCACAAACCTACCTAGGCCTAACCCTGCCTCCCACCAGCTGGTAACTGCTTTCACTCTCTGCATGCATCATGCTTTATTACATTTATTTTTCAGAGTAGCAGCTGTGTTAATCTGTATCCGCAAAAGAACAGGAGTAAGATGCCACAAGTACTCCTGTTCTTTTTACATTTACTTTGTGCATCTATTTCACCTCTCACTCAGACTGGTTTGACCTAGGTTTAACTCCACTGTCTTCAGTAGAAATGTTCCTGATTAACATGAGTGAAAGAGAAGACTCAGAACCTGTGCTTCATTCGGTGAGAGAAATTCTAACTATTCAATGTAGAGTCAATTTTAAGAATTTCCCTTGTTTGGAATCTAGGTCTGCAAACTGTAGGGAGATAAAATTACTCACATTAGGGCAAACTGATTATTTCAGTATTGTGAACCCCAGGCATTGAGAAATCATGAATCAGCCCATCCACTCAAAATTACGAGATTTTAAACAATACATTTGTAGTCCTTTCCCTTTCTCTTCTGGTTTTTGAGCCTTTAAGGCAGTGGTGCGCAACCATTCCCGGCCAATGGGAGCTACGGAAAGTGGCACAGGCCACAGGGACTTGCTGGCCACCACTTCCCACAGTTCCAATTGGCCAGAAATTGCTAACTGTGGCTGCTGGGAGCTGCTGGTGACCCTGCAAATGTAAACAGACCGTCTGGTGGCCCACCAGCAGATTACCCTGATGGGCCGTGTGCAGCCCGCGGGCTGCAGGTTGCCAGCCACTACTTTGGGGTATACTTGTGCCATGCATTCAAGCTTTTATCTGCAATCATGAGGGCTAGAAACTTTCTTTTTTTCTTAAAGCTGAAAAACAAATTATTGTAACACATGGGGTAAAATCACAAAAGTTCCCACCACTGTTATTGTCTTTAGTTCGCCATTAACTGATTCATTATATAGAAAATATTTTCCCAAGTGTATAGTGATAAATCCTGTCCCTGGCTCTCTATCTGTGGAGGGACTGCTGCACAGGAAAATCTAACTCTGCAGAGGGGAGGGGGCATGATTTGGGGGTCTTGCAAGAGTTGATGTGTAGCTGTGGAGGGGTAGGGTCAAGGGATCTGCTGCTGTGCACATCATTCTGTTCTCACCTACCCTCTCTTTTTTTGGAGTGGATGCATTGTGGTGTGAGGGGATGAGAGTTGCATAAGCACCCAGGCACTGGACTACACTAATTCTATGAAACAGCCATAGAGCATTAGTAGAGAAGAATTTTCTCATCTCTTTGAAGAGTTCTGCTCCACCTAGTCTAGCTACTTGAGCCGGTACTGGGCTCTGGGTTAGCCCTTATTATGCATTACTCTTCAGCACTGGCAAGTTAATACAGAGGTAAGTACTATTTTCAAATGGGATTGACTAAAGATTGCCCTAAAACAAGAATCCAGATCTGTATATGTGGATCTGTACTTGTGGCTGGTTCATCTCTAATGCACTGAACCAAAATCATTGATCTGAGAACACTTTGAAGAAAATTTCATCTGGACTGAGATGAACTATACATCTCAAGCTTATCTCTAATTTCTAACTTGCTCTTCCCAAATGTAGTGTAAGGATTCTGCCATTTGAAACTCCCTGTAGTAAATGGGCTAATTGACCTCAGTGGGTTGCATGATATGGAAGACACAGTTTGGCCCTATGATTTTAATTTCAAAATTTAAGTTGAAATGTGAATTTTGAATGGAACTACCAGGAATAAAATGCACCAGTTCTTCAAAATTGACAATAATATTTCTGCTCAGAACAGTAAATCACTTAAAGAAAGACAGGTCTGCAAATAGTTAATGTGGATCTCTCTGGCATAGTTCTAAATTTATATGTAAAATGTCCCTCTTTGGTTTTAGAGAATGGGCTCATCAGAACAGATTGGAAAGAAAATCCTTAACATTCAGGAATAGAAGCCAGTATTATACTATGCCCTTTCTCTAAAAACAATATTTTGTTCACATTTCTGTATAGGAAAGCATAAAGGATTTATTCTGAGTATTGTATGAGAGAGTTGCCTCAAACTAATTTGTATAGACAGTGGATTCTCTCACAGGACCAATGCACAGACAATCAATAATTAACTTTGTCAGATGGCTAGCTGCCAGAACCAATTATGCTGCACTGCAGACAGCTTCAGCCTCTTATAAATAAAAAGGAAAGTTGACATAATAAAGGAAACCTGAGTAAATAAAAGCATTCATTGTTATCATGATAAATAACCATTTCCATATTCAGCTGGCTTTCACTGACGGTGGTTTTTGTCTCTCTCATTGTAAATAATCAATAAACTAAACTAGATAAGCAAGACTGAATTGTCTACCCTTTACCTCATCTGGTTTTCTGTAATACTGATTTTGTCATGAAATCCTTCCTCCTTTCCAGCTCTTTGCTACCCTTCTTCATCACTGCACATGACCACTGACATGCTGAGATGCTACTAGGGTGTTAAGGTTAAAAAAAGAAACCCCACAACTGGCAAAATAATATTAACTGTGTTTTGGAAACACAATCTTACCCTAATGTCACTAATCACTGAGCAGTCGACCAATCAAAAAAGATCAACAGAGCTTATTCTAGATTCTCTAGTGCAATTATGTAATTCCTGTAAAGACTGCCATCTTGGCTGTCACCTGTGTTGAACCCAGGACCTCCAGAGCTAGCAAGAGCTTCTACAACTCAAGCAAAAGGATTAGTGCCCTCAAAAGTATTTAGGCAGCTAACTCCCATAGAGGATCTGAGCCTACGTCTCCTTGCAGGCACCTGTAGCAGCCTCTTATCCTCTGTGGATCAGGCACAAAGAGACATGTAACACCCACTTAACATGTGGCCCCACATTGATCACTTGCATGAATAGGGTGAGTGTAATGCTAAAATGCTGGTCAGGGCCAGCAATACACTGATGTATGTGTCTTTAATCGCAAATCCCAACAGCTACAACCACAGTTACGGTACATTTCCCCTATTTGTTATTTGGAGAGAGTCACTCACTATCCTTTCAGAGCTATCCTGTTCTTGTTCATCCCAGACAGTTGCAGCAAGTTTCAGTTCTAGTGTTTATCCTTTGCTTTTCATTGATCTGTCCTTTGATATTTAAGTCTTAAATTATTGCCAACCTTGTAAAATATAAATGTCCAGGCTCCCTCTTCCCACAGTATGTTAGCCTTAGAAGACACATTTATAGCTGAAATGCTAAATACAAAACCTTAATTGAGACCAAGGCATAGTATGTAAGTATTTTTTTTTCTTGACTGACATAGCTGGATAACAAGAGGTTATTGTAGTCTCCATCCTTAAGTGACACTCTTCCTTTTTAAAAAAGACATGCCTTTTGTAGAATCCACCCTCGAGTTATGAGGCTTCCAACCCATGTGTGTTCCCCATGGAGTAAAAACAACAAAATTTCACAGGGCTTGTTAAATAGAACAAACAAGCATCTGGAGTTTATGGAATTCATCCCATACATAGACATAAAAGATCTAATGTATACAATCAGAGACATCTAGGAAAAAAATACGTACACACCCCTTTCATCTACTCAGCCATATCCCTCCTCCCCCCATCCGTTTTTCTTTTCTGTTTTTGATCCTGCCCTTCTCTCCTTTTTGTCATTCTCATTTCTACTAAAACCAGCAGCTAAAATTGCCATTTATTACTGCTCATATGTGTGCCCTGTCGTGCTTTCACATCTCTTATTATCTCTTAAAGACAATAGGCCAGATCTCAGCTGGTGTGAATCAGCATAGCTCTACTGAAGTGATGTCGATTATAACATCTGAGGTTCTGGGCCCTTAAAGCTCAATTTTGGGATCCCATCCCTGATAGCCATTATAAAAAGAACTCCTTTAAAATGAAGCCTTTAGAAATGAGAGCTCATGCTATTTTTCCATGAGCCACAGGTAGAGTGCAAGGCTGGTATTTCAGATTTGGCGCAACAGTAACAGATTTAAAAAAAAAACTGGGTCTTTCTTTCTTTCTTTCTTTGCTTCTTTCTTTCTTTCTACATGGACCATTGCACAACAATAAACTTTCTTCTATCTCAGCTGCAGGTTTCCATCTTACATAAGAACAGGCCATATTGAGTCAGACCAAAGGTCCATCTAGTCCAATATCCTGCCTTCCAACACTGTCCAGTGACAGGTGCTTCAGAGGGAATGAACAGAACCCAGTGATCCATCCTCTGTCACCCATTCCCAGCTTCTGGCAAACACAGGCTAGGGACACCATCTTCTTTATTCTGACTTTCTGAGAATATTTCTTTTGCTGTTCCAGTTTCCTGCAGGGGATAAATCCATCACAGGGTGTGCGTTTCACTGTAGTTGTCTTTGGAAATGAGTTATTTATGACAATGTGCTGCTCTGGATTTAAGCCAATTAATATTACATTGTCTGTTATTTTGTTTTATAGTGAAATTTTCTGAAGATTTATTCTAATTTTTGTTTGCCATGGTTTAGTGTTAGTATTTATTGTTTCATACATTTTTCTTCCCGTCCCCCCTTATGTCAAAATTCATATATCAAATATGCAGCCATAATAATCAATAAGGAGATTACAAAAAGGATCTCCAAACATAATGCAAAAATCAAACACATAGGTTAGGAAAATCCAGCCTTCTTTTGCTATGCTAAAGTGAGCAACTTTCAACAATTTCAAGGGCTGAGATCTTCGACGTTCCGAAGAGATTATATCTTCTAATAACAAACAGCAAAGGGAGACAAACAGCAAAGTGCATAAGAAGAAAATGAAAAAGAAGAAGAAAAGGTTACATATTAAATTGAATTTTTTTCTGACATTTAAGTCAGTAATGTTAGACCTACTGCTCATTATAATGTTAATCATGGCTGTAGTATCTCTGTGCTACTTGCTTGACATTTGTATGTTCTTATATATGTAACCCTTTTGCCAGGTGGAGCTGGCAATGACCAGGCTGGGTTCAGTATCTGGGGGTTCCTTTTTAACAATACAACAGAACTGGTTCAAGCCCCAGCCCAGTAACCTGGGACAATTACACATCACTGTTTGGTGTCTCTAAGAGGCAATACTTCTCCTCTCGCAAGCACAGAGTGTGAATGTAGAAAAGAAACTTTCTAATAAAAGAAGTCACCTGGCATTAATCTGGGAAAACATCGCAAGCAAGATTCATAAACATAAAACCATGAGCAAACACCCACTCCAGAGTATGCTGGGCAGTGTGTTTTGCCTCATGTTCTTGAATCCAAATCCAAACTTCTTTTAACGTGCTCCCCTTCTCTCTCCACCACACCCCATTCACAACCGTTGTCCTTGATCAATGAAGATCCAGAGTTCAGCAGAGGTGCATCTGCATGAATTCACCTCTCATCATGACAGTGGAAGGGGTCAGGGGGAAGGCACCTTACCTACTTGACCATCCAGGCTCTCTGGCATCAGCTGCCTTGCTGATCACTTGCTGCTCCACCAGTTGCCCTACTGGCCACGCTGCTCCTGTCCACCAACTGGCTTGCTGGCTGCTTGCTGCTCCGTTCCACTGGCCACTCACTGCTCTGCTCTGCTCTGCTCTGCTGACCACCCTGCCGGCCTCTCCCTACTACACTGTGCTGGTCGGCTGCCTCTCTACTTTCACCTCTGTGGGTCAGTCTCTTGAGGTTCTACCCAGCTCTCAGTAATTTTCAGCTCTTAGTGGGGGGAGCTCAGTGCTGAAGCAGGCTGGGCAGAAACACTGTCCCACAGCAAATGATTTCAGCTCAAGCAATCGCTTAACAAAACAAAAGACTCCATATCTTTGAACAGTGGGGAGGGCAGGTTAAACGAGACCTAGGACACCTAGGCTGAGCCCACACTTCCAGGCAGGAACACCTGTCCCCATCCACTCTTACTTTTCACACGTGTCTTGCATCCAAGCCCCCTGCTTAACGAGTTCAGTTCAGTGACGGGTACCCCCTCAGTCAGGACAGACTAAATACAGTCCTGCTGTCCTTAACCATATAATAATAAAAATAATTTATTACCCCTGCATTAAATTCTAAAGTGATTTGTAACCCAACACCAGCCAAAATTGATCACTTTGGCAACACAGCTCTTGTAATAGGTTCAGTCTGAAACATTGGACCTTCAATGGCAGGTAGGTCTCTTTTGTGATGTAGGACCATTTCATGGTGAAGTTTATGATTTCAACATGAAACAGTGTCTGTATTTTTTTTTATTTTGGCATCATTTCAATTCCAAAATTGAAACAAAATTCCGGGGTGCAAACCCTTGCAATAAACCCCAAGGAAAACATCCATGGGATTCACTTCTGTTCAGATTCTTACTACTACAGCCTTCACCATGGTGCCTGATAACCATCTGTTTCTAGCACATCCCATATTGTAACACTCACAGTATTTATTGTCAAGTATCAGAGGGGTAGCCGTGTTAGTCTGGATCTGTAAAAGCAGCAAAGAATCCTGTGGCACCTTATAGACTAACAGACGTTTTGGATGCATCTGACGAAGTGGGTATTCACCCACGAAAGCTCATGCTCCAAAACGTCTGTTTGTCTATAAGGTGCCACAGGATTCTTTGCTGCCAGTATTTATTGTAACACTACACAACAACATGAGATCTTTGAAACACTACTGCAAAGATGTAATGGGTCACATTTTTTCCTAATGTAATTTCATAGTGTTTAAAGCCTCAAGAGCCCACCAGACCATCTAGTCTCACCCCCAGCATATCGCAGTCCATTAAATTTCACCCAGATACGCCTATATTAAGCCCAAAGACGTGAGTTAGACAAAAGCATTTCAGTCATCCGGAGATTTAAGAGTTGTGTGGCTCAGGCAGAGAAAAGGAGAGACCAAACTGCCACCAGTGCTTGGGGTTCCTGCAATGGCAGGGAATTTTGATTTGGTGAGATATGCCTAGATGATTCCAGCAGGCAAACCATTCCCCATGCCACACAGGAAAGTGACCAACCCTCATACATAGGCCAATGTCCCTTGATGGGGAAAATTCATTTCAGAATCCAAATCTGGTGATCAGTATGACCCTGAGCACATGAGCAAGACACACCAGCCAGGTATCTAGAAAAATGATTCTCTATATGACCTCGGAGCACTGGTCCACCCTCATCTGGTTTCCTGTCTTCAGCTATGGTCAACCCCTGATGATTCAGAAGAAGGTGGGGGAAGGGAAGGACCTATAAACTATCTAGTCAATTGTGCATTGCAGAAAAATAGTCCTTCATGATCCTTGCAAGTGACCAGCTGAAGCTCTGAAGCATGAGATTTGATTATAGTTATCTTAATGCAGAGGTGCAAGTGTTACAAAAAGTTTGAGAGCAATGCAGGTAACTTCATCAAATGTTTTTATGAATGTTTTTTGTTTCCATGTGGTGGAACATGAGGGTGAATCTCGAATATATGGCTTTAACTATATTCAGCATTTCCTAAAGCTTACCATAATTTTTGGGTGTTCATTTTTGTGTATTTTATGGAGTTTAATATTAATATTTAACTGAGCTCTTTTATAAACATAAAATCCCTAATTAAGAATGATTGGAGTCAACAAGGAACACCAGACAAATAGTAAAGATAGTTATGTAAACATGTATTGATTATTTTCAAATGTACAGTTGATCTAATAGCAGATTTAAAGATAGCCATCCTGCAGCAAAAAAACTTCAGGACCAGACTTCAAAGAGAAACTACTGAGCTTCAGTTCATCTGCAAATTTGATATCAGCTCAGGATTAAACAAAGACTGTGAATGGCTAGCCAACTACAAAAGCAGTTTCTCCTCCCTCGGTGTTCACACCTCAACTGCTAGAACAGGGCCTCATCCTCCCTGACTGAACTAACTTCATTATCTTCAGCCTGATTCTTGCTGCCATATATATATACCTGCCTCTGGAAATTTCCACTACATGCATCTGACAAAGTGGGTATTCACCCACGAAAGCTCATGCTCCAATACATCTGTTAGTCTATAAGGTGCCACAGGACTCTTTGCTAGTTGATTCTGAACTAGCAAAGTATCTATACATTTTATTTGAGTGTTTTCGAGAATGCATGATTTTTACTTGCTGCATTGACTTCTTTGGAACTTTTACAGTCTATCTTTTAAATACATTTTTGCTCCATTTGTGAGGTCTATGGCAAAGGTTGACTTCTGTAATACAGATCCAGGCCCACAGACAGCAGTGTGAGGGTGGGAAGTGATGTATCTATAAATACTTTATGGATAGTCATTCAAAAGATCTTTTCTTTCTTCTGCTGAAGCTTACCAAGGCACAAAAAGGACCTAGGAAGAGGTGTGGTCTCTGAATGTGAATTTTATGTGGCACTCACTGAGTTAAATATAACAGAAGAGCGATGTTAGTCTCAGCTTTTATGGATTGCAGTCACAACATCTTATTTCCAATTTGTAGATATATTAGTTGTAAGAATATTAGATTTCTTATTTCAAGCTAATGGTTTAGCTATGTGCTCCACTTTTAAGTAGCTTTGGTTCCAGTCCATCAATTCCTCCCATCCTATTAATATTTAAATCTAATAACTGTTTTAATACTATTGATTCATGAACTTTCCATATTTTAAATTGATTCCCTTGTATAGGCTTAAATTACATTTCCCCCTACCCCCATTTTCATTCCAACTTAATCCTTCAATGAGATCATATAAAAGGAGTAGAAATCATATGAGCATCTGATAAAGATAGGGATGCCTGTTCACAAAATCTCTCTCTAAGTACATAGCCATTCCTAACGGATCTGAGATAATTATCCCTCATTGTTTTTATGCATTATCATTACTCTAAAACACCAGTTTTGTGAAACTACTCTGGCAGACCAATGCGATTGACTTAATTATTTTCAGCATATAGGGTAACCAGACAACAAATATGAAAATTCGGGATGGAGGTGGGTGGTAATAGGACCCTATATAAAAAAAGACCCAAAAATCGGGACTGTCCCTATAAAATCAGGACATCTGGTCACCCTATCAGTATATGAAAAAAAAAGGAGAAAAACTCACATGCCACAAAACAAAATAAAGCCCCCAATTTGCCCAAGCTTTATCCTTAAACCTACCTATATTCTAGAAAGGTATCTCATTCAAGAGAAGATTTATGAGCAAAACAAAATTTCACATTAATTTTGATTCATTTTAAATACTGTGATCTCTGAAATTCACCTATTTCTTTCAAATAAAATAAAATTAAATAAAATTAAAACTAGAGATGGGGAAAAAACAGTTCATATCAAATAATAACCAACATGAACCCTTTGCATCTTACTTATACCAAATCTTTCAGGAGATGCAGAAAAAGTGTTAGTAAGTTTTTCCTCTCCAATAAGTTTTCATTTTCATGCACCTCTGTATTATTCAGTTTGGGTCAGGTCAAGTGAATTTTGCTGGAGAAGAGGCATAACTGAAAACCAAAATAGCCAACTTTGGTTCTTATATTCCAGTGGCTCTAGTAATCATTAATCAGACAGATGGAAATATAAGATTGGAAATTGTAGTTCATGACAAATTTCTTTACAGAGCATTCATAAAATAATGCTGCATAGTCATTTTTGCATTCCAGGTCAAAAGCACGCTATGTAGATCTCATACATAAGCAACTACACTAAAAGAACTTAATTAAGGTTGCAAAGTCAAGCATTCAAAAGTTTGAAAATGCCAGATTTAAGGTTGCCTATGCAACCTTAATACAAATCCCTACTGCGTATGCATTATGAAAATCTTTTATTATAATCTAAATAATGTTATTTTAACCTAGATATGTTGTGTATAATTCCCTAGGTTTTAAACAAACAAAAAGAAAACAAAAACAAAAAAAAACCAACCAAAAATGCCACTTATATGATTTTATATTGACATCCACATAGTTAATCAGTCTCACCCAGAATCCTTATCCCAATCAACCACTTTCCCTCCGTCTTGGTCTGGCTCTTGTCCCCTCTGCATTTGAATCAGACAGCTTTCTTGTCCACTCTGCTTGTGTACCAGCCTGGGAGAGTGGATTGAGAGCACAGGAGAGACAGCCTCCCTGCTCTCGGATCCAGTGTCCAGCCCCACCCTAGTCCAGAGCTTCTGGAAGCAGCCATCACAAGGAATGTTCAGCTTTGCCCGTGTAGCCCTGACATGGAGTATGCTCAGTCACTCTGTGAGGAACGTGCATTAGCAGTTTGGTCAGCACTATGAATTGTGAGAGGATAAGGAATGCTCAGTTGTTCTGTGGAGATGGCACATGTGCATTCCAGCAACATGTAGCAGCTGTGAGCGGTTCAAGCATGTTCAGTGAGGATGGAATCTTCAGAGATTTTAGCTACTTAGTGTAGCACGCCTCCACTGAGGATATGCAAACTGCATTTTTTCAAAGGCTCATAACATGGCCACATTTGAGTGGATCTTCACAGGGATGGCAAAAGGCACATTCTTGACACGAAGTCCACATCCTGCCAAATTTTGAGTCCTTGATCCAAAGTATGGGGGTGTTAGAGCTGTTCAGAGAAAAGATCTCAAGATTTTTTTAATATGGGCTAACAATATTTTCCCCTAGCCTCATTCTTGAAAATGGCTGCCTCATTTAGGCTGAAATTTTACAAAAACATTCAATTTGAGGCAGACAATGAGCTTGTAAAATTTCAGCCCACATGGTAAAGTTGAGCAAAATTATAAGCAACTGAAACAGGGTCTTGCGATGAAAGTGTCGCACAACCTTAGTAATAGGCAGTGTTACCATCCATATTCCAGTCTGTCAGTTAATGGTTTAACAAACTGAAAAATATTAACATGTGAGCAAATCCATCCAAGATATGGGCACAGAACAACAAGAGGAACAAACACCACCACCTAGCAAGAACTTAGTGAAGTGACCTTAGTGCTAATATTCAAAAAAAAGAAAGATATGCTTGATTCAGGTGACTGCCTGGACCCTGTTTGACAACACACAGCAGCAACTAATTTATTTTGCTTTTAGCTCTGTTCTGATTCCATTTGTTGCAATCTACAGTTGCCTTTGTTGTTTAGACTGCTATGCTTATCATGGTTCAGCCTAAAGAGGAGATGAATATCTGGATTTTTTTTTCAAGTTACATGCATAGAATGTCCATTTAACTAGAAAAGCTCCCGAATAACTAACCACAAAGGATTAGGGAGTGGGCTTCAGTGATCTTTCCACAGTGCAGTAGAACTGGGGAGAAAATGTCTTTTTTTAAAACTCCCATGAAAAATTTCGGCTAAAATGAAATTTTGGTCTAATTTTTACTAATATTTCTCTTTGATTTTTTTTCAGGCTTCCATTGAAAAAGTGAAAACTGATTTTTTTCCCCAGATTTTGATAACCAAAATCCAAATTTTTTTCAACTTTTTTGATGAAACTTGAAATTATTTTATGAGAACAGATTGGTTTGTGAAAATTTCCATTTTACCAAAAAGATATTTTCCATTGAAAAATATTTTGATAGGGTATTTTCAACAAACTCTACCATGAAGTCAATATCCTAGAAGCAGCCAAAGAACATATATATAGCGAGAATATGGTATTTGCAGACATTGGAACTATATCTGTTGATCTGTATTATATGTTGTTCACCTTCTTTCTTTTAATATTTCTGACAAAATACTGTCAACATTATTTTATGAAATCTTTTATTTTACCCTTCCTGCTTTTAGTTTAATTTTATTTATACCTTTCAATTTCTACAAAGTTTGAAACAAAATTTGAAAAAAAAATCCCACTTATAGGTCATATCTGGCATTTTTCTATGAGAAAAAAAAATCATGACTGTGTGCCTAGTACAAAAGTAAGTTTTTATGATGGAAGATATAAGCCAAATTTCTAATAGGGGTTAGGAAGCACCTTTCCCGGTGGGCAGGTTATTCCATGACTGCCCGCTGCAAGTTTTCTTGCACTTTCCTACAAAGCAGCTGGCAATACCCTTTGTTGGAGAGAGGATGGTGGATTAGATAGATCACTGGTCTGATCTGATACAGCAGCTCCCTAGGATACTATGAGTACTGGGTCATGCATGAAAGTGGCATGAAACTGACTACGGTAGTTAGACCTACCAACATTAACTGTAACTTTGATCTGTAATAGAAACCAGATCTCCGCAAGGGCAAGGTCAGTGTATGAAATTCAATAGCTATACAAACAGGGAAGAATTCTTGCTGTTGATGATGTTTTGTCAGGTTAAAGAGGTCAAAGGTATCTAAGCTGACCTAACTCTATAGGACTGAGATTTGTTGTTTTCAAACAGAACTGACTGCTGCTTGAGAGAGTCAAGTTACTCTCTACCTTCAATGGCACCGTCACTTTCATCCTCATTGGAGGCAACGTGAGCATTCTGTAAATTAAGAAAGTCTATGCTGTTTAGGCAGACTGCTCCAAGCACTTCAGCGAAACTGTGCTGAATTAGTTTTGCCTGGCTGTAGTTCTGAAAGAACATTCAGAGGCTGAATCATTTGTTAGCTCCAAGCTACAACATATGATTTATGCTTTTAATTTCAAATTCTAAAATGTTGTAGGGAGGGAAACAGAGTAGGTGCATTTGGGAGGGAGTGTGGGAGGGGGCAGAATTTCATGGCCACTGGTTTATATCAAGAATATTGATCTGGCCTATATAGTGACATGTTATTTACATGCTGATAAGTGTGTCTGTACTCTGATCCTAAGATTCAGTTTTGCCTTCATTTTTATTGGGACAGATTGTCAGCTTTGCACTTGAGTGTCTTTTTTTGCTGCTGAAAAATGAGGGAAAGGAATATTCTTGAACAATAATATATCTAAAGATGTAGGCTCAGACTTCAAAAATAATTCAAGTCATTTAGGAACCTGAGTATCATTTTCAAACGACTTAGAAATTCTGGCCCCACTGAAGTCAATGGTAAAATGCCAATTGACATCATTGTGGTCAGGTTTTCATCCTTGGGGCGGGCGGGTCCTAAGTGCCTGAGTCAGTTTTGAAAATTTACATCATAACAAATAAAATAATTGCAAATTAAATTCAGTGCTTTTGTTTCAGAATGAGGTTTTAGACCTATTGAACCTGCTCTCTAGTGAAAGAGGCACAAAAATCTCCCAGGATTTTGAGTTGTGCTATAGAAGTGAATATATAAGGGCCAGATTTTGGCCAAGGTTGTACACCCACTGTAGCTCAGACAGGGGAATAAAGAGTAACCTTATGCCCTCCTATTTCCCTGCATGGGCTGCACATACTGTGAATAACTGCAGCAGGGGCAGAACAGCTGCTGCAGAGCAAAAAGAGAAGCTTACAAGAAGTGGAAGATTGGACAAATGATCAGGGAGGAGTATAAAAATATTGCTTAGGCATGCAGGAGTGAAGTCAGGAAGGCCAAATCACAGTTGGAGTTGCAGCTAGCAAGGGATGTTAAGAGTAACAAGAAGGGTTTCTTCAGGTATGTTAGCAACAAGAAGAAGGTCAAGGAAAGTGTGGGCCCCTTACTGAATAGGGGAGGCAAACTAGTGACAGACGATGTGGAAAAAGCTATTGTACTCAATGCTTTTTTTTGCCTCTGTCTTCATGAACAAGGTCAGCTCCCAGACTGCTGCACTGGGCAGCACAGCATGGGGAGGAGGTGACCAGCCCTCTGTGGAGAAAAAAGTGGTTCAGAACTATTTTGAAAAGCTAGATGAGCACAATTCCATATGGCTGGATGCACTGCGTCCAAGGGTGCTAAAGAAGTTGACTTATGTGACTGTGGCCATTATGTTTGGAAACTCATGGCGATCGGGGGAGGTCCCAGTTGTCTGGAAAAATGCTAACGTAGTGCCCATCTTTAAAAAAGGGAAGAAGGAGGATCCGAGGAACTACAGGCCACTCAGACTCACCTCAGTCCCTGGAAAAATCATGATGCAGGTCCTCAAGAAGTCAATTCTGAAGCACTTAGAGGAGAGCAAAGTGATCAGAAACAGTCAACATGGATTCACCAAGGGCAAGTCATGCCTGAGTAACCTAATTGCCTTCTGTGAGGAGATAACTGTCTCTGTGGATGAGGGGAAAGCAGTGGACGTGTTATTCCTTGACTTTAGCAAAGCTTTTGATATGGTCTCCCATTATATTTTTGCCAGCAAGTTAAAGCAGTATGGACTAGTTTAAAGGACTATAAGGTGGATAGAAAGCTGGCTAGATCATTGGGCTCAATGGGTAGTGATCAATGGTTCCATGTCTAGTTGGCAGCTGGTATCAAACAGAGTGCCCCAAGAGTCAGTCCTAGGGCCAGTTTTGTTCAATATTTTCATTAATGATCTGGAGGATGGCGTGGATTGCACCCTCAGCAAGTTTGCATATGACACTAAACTGGGAGGAGTGGTAGATACACTAGAGGGTAGGGATAGGATACAGAGGGACCTAGACAAATTAGAGGATTGGGCCAAAAGAAATTTGATGAGGTTCAAAGAGGACAAGTGCAGAATCCTATGCACTGCTACAGACTAGGGACCAACTGGCTAGGCAGCAGTTCTGCAGAAAAGGACCTAGGGGTGACAGTGGATGAGAAGCTGGCTATGAATCAACAGTGTGCCCCTGTTGCCAAGAAGGCTAGCGGCATTTTGGGCTGTATAAGTAGGACCATTGCCAGCAGATCGACAAATGTGATCATTTCCCTTTATTCAGCATTGGTGAGGCTTCATCTGGAGTACTATGTCCAGTTTTGGGCCCCACACTACAAGAAGGATGTGGAAAAATTGGAAAGAGTCCAGCAGAGGGCAACAAAAATGATTAGGGAGCTGGAGCATATGACTTATGAGGAGAGGCTGAGGGAACTGGGATTGTTTAGTCTGCAGAAGAGAAGAATGAGAAGGGATTTGATAGCTGCTTCAACTACCTGAAAGGGGGTTCTAAAGAGGATAGATCTAGACTGTTCTCAGTGGTACCTGATGTCAGAACAAGGAGTAATGGTCTCAAGTTGCAGTGGGGGAGGTTTAGGCTGGTTATTAGGAAAAACTTTTTCATTAGGAGGGTGGTGAAGCACTGGAATGGGTTACCTAGGGAGTGGTGGAATCTCCTCCCTTAGAGGTTTTTAAAGTCAGGCTTGACAAAGCCTTGGCTGGGATGATTTAGTTGGGGATTGGTCTTGCTTTCAGCAGGGGGTTGGACTATATGACCTTCTGAGGTCCTTTCCAACCCCTATAGTCTATGATTCTATGGTCCTAGGCCTGCTATGTTCCCCTTGTACATGTGAGTGGGAAAGGATGGGGAATGAAATTATGTCTTGGCTCCACCCCCACAAAGCACCAGCCAATATATGGCCATAAGTCTGCCAGGGAATGGATGCTGTGCAAAATATATGCCTGGTGTAGTGTACTTTCCCAATCGCTCCCCATGGAATCACGGTCTGCCTCCCAGTCTGCTCATGGTAAAGTCATGATTGAGCCAATAGTGTTTTACAAGTTTCAAGTGTTGTACAGGCATTAATTAGTGAATCCTCCCACCAAACCTGTAGGATAAGTGGGGATTATTATCCATGTTTTATAGATGGGAAACCTGGGGCATAGATTCCAAATAAGTGCCCCAAGACCACACAATGAGTCAATGGCTTCATGGAGCTCAGCCCCCTTTTAGTTCACTAGGCCACACTGCAGCGACACTTTCAGCTCAGGAATATCTTTTCACCCATCCCTAAAGGGAATTATAAACATATGTCTTCCACATCGCAATGAGAGAATAGGCTTTTTTTCAATTTAGGAAGTACACAGCTAGTACCTCCTATTCAAACAGATTGATTTTTACATTAAAGACTCTTATTATGTTGTGTGAGATGGGTTTGTTTGTGCCTTGAGTCACATTTTAGAGCACTAGGGCACTGGAATACATTACATAATATGTAATATGACTAGAAGTCCTCAGGAAATTTCTGGTGGGAAAAAAAATGGATAAAAGTGGTTTTTTTTCAAATTACTCCCCTATTTTGTTTAATTTTTTAAAAACTGTCTGGATTATTTATTATATGCTATCGAGAGAGAATCTCATTATAATAAAAGTTCATACCTGTTGAATATAACAACAAACTAACAAATTGTTTCAATGAAAATCCTGGAGTATCTTTGTGGGGGTGTTGTTTGTTTGGCGGTTTGTTTGGTTTTTGCTTCTTTGTTTTATTTATATTTGTCTGTGAATAAATGCACATAAGCATGTGTTTAATTTAATCATATGTAACTCCCATTGACTTCATTAAAGATTTTGGGATTACAATTAAGTGTGCGTGAAAGTGTTTTCCTGGATGAGGGCCATTGTGCTCAGCACCCTGCCAAACTGGTTCCTAGAAGAGTGTGTAGAAGTGGGGAACAGGATTCAGGTTAGTGAAATGTCCTATTCTTTTTAATCTTTCTTTGTGATTATCTCTATTTGTGGATCTATTAGCTAATTTTCAGAGTGAAGCCAACTAACACTTGACCAGAATATATGACCTTTATAATTCAATTAGATTTTTTCCCTAAAGAGAGAAAAATCGTTTTGTTATTCCATAGTTATGTGTTCTTAATTTAGTTGTCATTATTTTAAACATTTTCATAATAACATTATATTGTGCTGCAACAAGCAGAGGGTAGGCCTGAATGGAACAATGGTTCAAAGGCAGGTGAATAAAAGCTTCGGTGCCATTTTTCAATGGATGAACAAAGCTTCTTTGTTCTGAACATATTAAATTAGCACCTCAATTAACTTTGGTACAAATTCCAAAAAGCAAAACAAGAATTTTTAAAGGTCGCTTTCTTTTTTGCTTATCTACCTTCTTATTTGCCAACGACCGCTAAACATTGTCACTGGCAATCAATTGATGCTGTAATGCCAAGTTGAGCCGAGATGAGCTAGGGGCAGTCCAGAGCAGTGGTCAAGAGCACACTGGCGGTCAAGTAACTGGGAGGTCAATCAGTCCAGGGCAGTGGTTGGAATTCCTTCAGGGGCCAGTAGCTGGAATATACAATCCAAAAGGGCAGGTCAGTGAGATAGGGAGGTGAGGCAGCAAGATAGGGTCAGGCAAAGCAATGAAGCAGGGTCTAGGGAGCAGGCAATCATTGATTAGATGCTGAAAGGTTGCGGGCGTGTTAGTAAGTGTGAAAGGCATCACTAGATAGTCAAAGTAGCCATACCAAGTTCAAAAAGTGATTTTCCATTCATCCCCTGATCAGATTCTGAGTAGGTTGTACATACCTCTAAGGTCTAACTTGGGGAATTCCCAGGTTGTTCTTACCCAATCCAGAAGCTCTGGGATCAAAGGTAGTGAGTATCAATTTCACACAATTTTATTAGGGTAAAATAGCCCACACTCAGTCTTAGGGAGCCATCTTTCTTTTTCACAAAGAGGATGGGAACCCTAGAAGTGGATGTGGATTTCTGGATAAAACCTTTCTCCAAATTCTCAAGGATGTAGTCCTTCAGGGCGGCTAACTTGGGTTCCAGTATGATGTTCACCTGAATGAAACCTTGGCTCCAGGCTGTAAGTCAATTGGACATCATTGTTCCCATTGTGGGGGCAGTGCATCTGCATTCTGTTTTTCGAATGTATCTGAAAACTCTTGGTACTTTGGGTGGAGTGTGTTGCCTGATCCTACAAGCAAGAAATCCTCTGTTGCCTGAGCATCTCTCACTGAAGCCTGTGCAAGGAGTCCAACTTGAGGTTCTGGGGGCTCAAGCTTGGAAAACAGGAGACAGCCTGGCAAATGTTAAATGTCACAGTGTTTTGATACCAGGAAATATGCAGGTCATGGTTCACAAACCAGGAGATTCTGAATATCAAAGGGAAAAAGAGAACAGACCAGGATCTATTGGAGGAGCTCCTGGTGCTCCCCAACCATCACCTCCAAAACTGTAATTTCTTGACTGACAGGGCCAGTCAGCAGAGCAGACTGAGCAGAAATCTGTTGACCATCTTGACTAAATCAGGGGTGGCCTTAGGCTGAACTAGTAGGTCAAATACTTTAGCGAGGGTAGCATCCATGAAGTTATTGCCTGCCCCAGTGTCAATCAGCCTTCTGAGGCAGAAGTACCTGTCTGGAATCCCGAAATCCGAGTTCCAACAGGAGATGTAGGTGTGGGGACATTTTCAGGTGTTGGGCCAGGTGCCCAGAATGGGTTGCTGGAGGGGACTCTGTGGGTTTTTTCTGGTTTTTCCCAGATTCGAACTCCTTATTAAGCCTGGGCACAGTCATCTCCTGGAGGGGACTTGGCAGGACAGATGGACACCACATGGCTGCTGTCACCACACCAAGAGCACAAGTTCTCTCGCTGGTGGTGTTACAGTTCAAAATGGTCCATTTGAGTTTGTACCAAGTCCACCTGGATAAGCTGTGGTGAAGGAGCTTTTGCAGGGGTTGCAGGTGCTGCCTGGACACAGAGTGGAATCCCTCTCCTCTTAAATCACTGCTAAGTTGGATGTAAATTCAGATGCAAAGCTCAATAAACGCATCAAGACCCACAGGAGGATCCATGTGAGCAAGCTCATCTTTTATTTCCTTGCTGAGACCAAGATGGAATTGATGTAGCTGGTCTGGCTGATTCCAAGGCATCAGAAATGGACTGCATACATTGCAGCTGACCCCAAGGCCTGGCAGAGTCTCTGTAGGGCTGCCTCTGCTGTGCAAGCCTGATAATGGTCACTTAAAATTGTCACAAAGGCCCTTGGGAAGGTGTCCCATCTGGCCTGTATGGGACAATCCTGCTCTAGCAGAAGGAACACCCAGTCCAGGGCCTCACCCGTTAAAAGGCTGATGACCCTTTGCTTGGTCTGTCTGGCAGGTGTTGATACATAGCAAGAAACAGCCTTCACTGGTTCACAAAACCTACTAGAGGTCCTGTCCTAGAAGTTTGATAAAGGTACCATGGGCTTGGGTCCAGAAGGTGATATGAGGAAAACATTCCCACTTGTAGGTCTGTGATCTGCTCCTGAAGGCTGTAGTTATCCACATGAAGCTGGTGGATTATGACTTGTGAGGCTTTGATTTCTGCCTGTAGGTGGATGATATGCTCCTGGAGGCTCAGCACACCTTGGGGCGCCTGTGATGCTGTATCTGTGGGTTCCATACCCTGTTGGGGTAGGATGACCTAGCAGGAGACTAAAATGGTCTGAGCAAACTGTAATGCCCTATGGCCAAGGAGGGCTATGGACAGACTGTAGCAGTGGTCAAGTGCATGTGTGTGACTGGTTAGTTGTGAGGTCAATCGATATTAGAGGCAGTCTGGGGAAGTGGTCAGAGTTCTTGCAAGGGTTGGTAGCCAGAAAATGCAATCCCAGGGCCCAGATTGGTGTTATAGGGACTTGAGGTTAGATTAAGTGGCAAGGTATGTTCAGGTGAGAAAGCAGAGCAGCAAGGTAGGGTCTAGACAGCAACCAGTGGCAAATGGCCTCTTGCTCAGACAGCTTCCTCTTTCTGTTGTGATCTTTATATAGTCCAGGTACCCAATAAAAATGCTGTCTGTCCAGCCAATCAGGAACCTAGGGAGTATCTATTGTGAGGTTGTAGGCTTTTAGTATGAAGGCTGTGGGTCGGGGCAATGGTTCAGTGTACTGTTGTGGTGTGGAGGCTAGGGACACCCTCTAGTGACCTAGCTGACTGGCATTTAATACTAGGGTCCTGACATATGCAGCTGAAAGGTTCCAGAATGGCAGCCTCAGACAGCGGTGACCTGTGTCCTCAGAATATGTATAGTATAAGCAATCTGATCTTCTACAAGCTGCCTGCACTCTGACTCAAGAGAATATTTTTATGATCAGGAGGGGCATTCAACCTCTCTTTTTATTCAGTCTTTGGCCTCTGCAGAAACGGTTCAAAAGATTTTCATTTAGTCCCAATTATGTTGGTGGGGTGGGTTTTGGGATATAAATATCTGTTCCCTGGTACCTAAGCTGAGACCAGCAAACATAAATATTATTTGATTATTATCAATATTTAATTTTGTACATACAAGATTAATCATTGCTGATTTTTTCTTTTAAAATGACAAGATTCCCTTTAAATTTCTCTCTCTCAATCAAGTATATACTTGAAATTGGAGAGATTACTACTGTGGGTTTGGAGGAATCTGTGAGCATAAAATTAGCTTTCTATGTCTTTTTGATGTTTAAAATTGCCAGTCCCCATAGTTTCTGCATCTTCCTAGAATGTTAGATTGTGCTAGAGATTACGGGAGACAGTCATAATTATTAGTAAAGTTTGTAAAAATTGTATGAAGCATTAAACAAATATGTTTCTTTTCTTGTTAAAATAACATTTATGTAATTATAAAAATCATTGCTGGTTACCATCACTCAACTTCTTTCAAAGAACACAAACATTTAAAAAATACATCATCTTATTTGTGTGGATGCTATGAAGTATGAATGTGCATTATAGGCTGCAAATTACTCTTTTATTAGCTAATTGGATAATGCACCCAACTTCAAATCTGTTTACAATTTACAGGAAATTTCCATTGATGACAGTGAAAAATACTAACCTAGGATCTACTTTGTGGCTTGTATGAGTACTACTTTCAAGATTCACAGATTTCACTCTTTTTTGTGTTTACCTGGCAATTCTGTGTTATGTTTGTGTTTCTTTCTGCTGGACTCTTAACTTTTATTTTTCTAGCATCTAGGGTGAAATCTTTCCTTTACTACTGGGAGTTGTGGGAGTAGGAGGAACCACAATGGTGCTAGATGTGTGTTGGTTCCCAGAACCACTGTTGAGAAGAGTGGGAGAGCCCATGGGGAATGCAGACTGTGATGCATGGTATTGCTGTTTTCTAAAAGGTGAAGTGTGTGCCCTGCTTAGAGTCTACCACACAATTCACTATGCATTTGTGCTGTGGGTCTCACACTAATAAACTGTCCCCTGATGCACCAGACATGGGAGTTACCAGTCTACCAACCAAGTGCTCTCATTAGGATGAGATTGCAGTCTTGCTTCACTGATGCAGGGAAGATGGGAGGAGAGAAATGAACTGCCTTTGAGTGCTTCCTCCTTTACCCAACCATTGCAGGTGTTCAATAGGAATTTTCTACTCTTCACAATATTTTTTTTTTTGCTTCTCCATTGCTTAAGGATTTTAGTTTCAAAATGTTTTTGTTGCTTGGTTGATGACGTACCTTGGAATACTTTCAAAATAGAATTGCATATATGTTTCATACTGAATAACTTTTCCAATGGATTTCACCTCTCTGTTTGCTAGGTCTCAATGAACAGGTTGAAAGAGTCCCAAATGTGCATTTTATATTACAATATTGGACCATTCCTTACTGAGATCTTTTCCATGGCTACAGATGCTATCACACCAGTTTCTGTCTCTTTAGTACACATCACTGTCCAGATATTCAGCACTTAAAAATCAAAATGATTTGCAACCAATTTACTAAAAAGCTTATAATATCTTCAGTAGTAATCTATGTGATTGGAAAACTGCCATTTTATAAGAGATGGCCTTATGTTTAGCAGGATTTATTAAACTTCTATATATAATATATTGACAATAGTGAATACCTTGGCTCAAAACCTTGAGATCACATCTGAACATCCAGTGGTATGCATGACCAAAGCCTTGATAAAACCTTTATAACCTGAAATAGTACAACTGGTATCTTTCACTCACCTCCAGTACACTAGCAGCTAGTTCACTAGTCTAAGACCCTTGGTGTTGAAATATAGATGTGTAGTTTTATGGGATTACATAGTTGCCCCCACTGCTAGACTCTTATGGTATAATTAAAGATCTGTGTATAATTAAATATTCTGCTATTAGAGGATACATGCAATTTCCTGAATATCTGGCACTATTTTTTCTGTTCAAACTTGGAAAAGACAATACTTGTATATAATGAGCTTCCTTTCATTTCCGCTGACATTCATCTAATGAAATAGATTAATAGCTTCATTCAGAGTTTAACTCATTTTATGGTCAGGAGGGAGCTCTATGATCATCTAGTGTGACCTGCTTCATAATACAGGCCATAGGACTTCACTGAATTAATTCCTGCTTCAAGTCCAATCGTATGGTAGAATTAGATTGTATCTTTTAGAAAAACATCCAATCTCGATTTCAAAATTTCCATTGATGGAGAACCTATCACAAGTCCTGGTAAGTTGTTTCAGTGATTAATTACCTTCACTGTTAAAAGGTGTACCTTATTTCTAGACTGAATTGTCTAGCTTCAACTTCTAGTTATACCTTAATCTTCTAGATATTCATTGGAGCAAGAACATGAATTTGGGTTTTTTATTGCCTTGGTGAGTGCTCTGAACACCAAGCCATATAGTCATGCCCTTGTGCTCTTTGTGGCCCAATGACTTCAAATATTTTTTATACAAAATGGAAGACTTCAACAGGAGCAATTGAGCACACTCCCACCCTACGGCCTGGTGGCTTGTGCCCTTACCTGGGAGTATGCCTATGGGGGTTCAAGTCCCTACTCCAGAACAAACATTTGAAGGTAGGTCTCCCAGATGAGTGCTTTCACCCTTAGTCTATGAGGTATTGGAATGGGGTGGAGGGCACCTCCTGTTTCAGGACTTTTGTGATTCTAGACCTTCATTTCCTGTGCTTTTTTATATAGATAAGGTTAAAAATGCCTGGAAACTAAATAAAGCAGCAAAGAATCCTGTGGCACCTTATAGACTAACAGAGGTTTTGGAGCATGAGCTTTCGTGGGTGAATACCCACTTCCTCAGATGCATGCATGAGGAAGTGGGTATTCACCCACGAAAGCTCATGCTCCAAAACCTCTGTTAGTCTATAAGGTGCCACAGGATTCTTTGCTGCTTTTACAGATCCAGACTAACACGGCTACCCTCTGATACTGGAAACTAAATGTTTCGTTTCAGATCAAATAAAACATTTCAACTGACCCCAATTGAAGTTTATTGACTTTTTCACTTCATTGAAAATTCCCCGCCACCCCCATAAAAAAAGGTTTGGTTCAGGTCAAATCAATTTTTTTCCATTTTTTTTCAGAACTTTCAGATAACCAAAAATCATCTACCCATATCAGCTGACAGACCTATAACTACTAGGGCTATCTCATCCTTTCTATATATCAGCACAATATTAACTTTGGTCCAGTGCTCTGGATCTTCCCCAGCGTTCCATGACTTATTATACAGGAAATCAACATTAATGGTCTAGAGAGCTACTCAGCCAGCTCTTTTAGAATGCTTGGATACAAGTTATCTGGACCTGCTGATTTACAGATATTTAACAACTTCCGTGCAGAACACAACGTGATCCACAGCCTCAGAAACAACTCTGACATCATAATAAAAAAGGCTGACAAAGAAGGTGCTGTAATCATCATGAATAGGTTAGAATATGAACAAGAGGCTGCTAGACAGCTCTCTGACACCATATTCTACAGGTCATTACCCTCTGACCCCACTGAGGATTATCAAAAGAAACTACATCATCTGCTTAAGAAAGTCCCTAAAGAAGCATAGGAACAAATCTACCTTGACACACCCCTAGAGCCCTGACCAGGGGTATTCTATCTGTTACCCAAAATCCATAAACCTGGGAATCCTGGATGCCCCATCATCTCAGGCATTGGCACCCTGACAGCAGGATTATCTGGCTATGTAGACTCTTTCCTCAGGCCTTACCCTACCAGCACTCCCACCTATCTTTGAGAACCACTGACTTCCTGAGGAAATTACAATCCTTTGGTGATCTTCTAGAAAACACCATCCTAGCCACTATGGATGTAGAAGCTCTCTACACAAACATTCCACACAAAGATGGACTACAAGCCATTAGGAACAGTATCCCCGATACCATCACGGCAAACCCAGTGGCTGAACTTTGTAACTTTGTTCTCATCCACAACTATTTCAGATTTGGAGACAATTTATACCTTCAAGCTAGCGGGACTGCTATGGGTAACCGCGTGCACAAATGCATAGTGAATTGCATGATATGAATACGTCATCTGGCTTTTTCCCAAATAAAGAACAGAAATATTTATTGAAAACTTCTGTATTTTTCTGCGATATTATTGGTAATTCTACCATTTTCATGAAGTTATGGACTAAATGCCATTGTTAGGGTTTATTTTGTTACTGATATACTTAAATTCTTCTTATTGTCCTACAACTAGGATAACTATACATCTCTCCTCTGTTTTTTGTTTCCCTTATAAAGTTTCTACAGTCTTTTGTTGCTCATGTACAGCCATAAACTTTAAGGTCAGAAAGGACCACTGGCTCATCTAGTCTGACCTCCTGTATATCACAGGCCACCAACACCACCTAGCACTTGCATACTAAACCCAACAACAGAAATTGGACCCAAGTAGTATAACCCCAGGAGATTAGACAATTGTGTGCCACAGGCAGCGACTAGGAGGGGCCAAGGTGCGCCAGTGCTTGAGGCCCCTGCAATGGCAGGGAATTGATTAAGTAAGATATATCTAGATAATCCTTGCAAGTCACCCACACAAACACTCTGCAGAGGAAGGCAAGAAAAAACCCACCCCAAAATCACTGCCAATCTAATCTGGGGGAAGATTCTTTCCTGACTCCACGTGTGGCAATCAATTAGACACTGAACACGTGAGCAAAACCAGTCAGCCAAGTACCTGAGAGAAAGAATGCTTGGTGCCATCTCAGGGTCCTGGCCCACCCCATTCAAAATTCCATCTCCAGCTGTGGCCATACTTGATGCTTCAGAGGAAGGAGATAAAACAAAAAACAAGATCTTACTATGAACGTCACCTTTTCCCCATTTGTTGTATGTATTTTTAATGGCTGCTTTCCCTACCCCTCTCAATCAGGCTTTATTTTTTTATCCAGTATAGCCTTATTTTATAATTGTGAGATTGTGGCTTTAGGGGCATCTAGTAAAATGTTCTTAAATAGCTTCCAATTATCATTAATATTTTTCTGTTTAAATTCTTTCTTCCAGCTGATTTGACTCACAATTATTTTCACCTTTGTGAAACTGGCTCTGGAAAGCACCAAGTATATATTTTACTGGTTGGGTTTTTATCTTCACATAAAAAATGTAATCAAGTCATGATCACTTGCACCTAAGCAACCACTAGCTTTTACTTCTCTAATCAATTCCCCTTTATCTGGCAAGATCAGATAATATATAGAATTCTTCCTGTGATAAATGCAACATTTTTTCAGTTAGGAAACTGTGATATATATTTTTTTTAAATCCCAAAGATCTTTTAGTATTGGCAGAATGAGCCATAAGCACCACTCTCCCTTGCATTTTACCTACTCGATCCTTCCTAAATAGGTTATCATCAATGATTTTAATCTTCCCAGCAGGTGTCAGTAAATTGTCTAATTTATATTCATAAATGAACAATTCCTCTTGTTTATTACAGACTCCTAGCATTATTTTATAGATAGTTAAAGAATATTTTCTCTTCACTTCTCTTTGTGTTTTGTTTAATTTTGTTCTTGACATCTTGGTTTTGTGCTAAATGAATGTATTTATCTGTTCCGCATTTTCATCCTCCCCTTTTGTTGTCTCTATGCATCCCCTCTCCCCACTGAAGGTGGATGAGTGTTCACAAACCAAACTCCTCTACCTTACACCCCTTAGCTAGCCAGTGGTTCACTTCCAGAATCTTCTGTCTTATTTCACTCATAGGACAGGAAGTATCTCAGAGAAGACATTTCTTTCCTTCAATACCCTTCTGAGTTCTATTAAATCATCACCATTTCCTGCCAGGAATGCAGGGGACTCGACTAGATCCCCTCTCGAGGTCCTTTCAGTCCTACAGTTATATTATTCTATCTATAAACTATGAGCTATAACATGAAGCAATGTTATTAGTGCCAATATGCATCATCACCAGAAAGCCGGGACAACTCAGTTCAGAAGCCTATTCAAGTCTTGCAGTCACATTTTGTGTCATGGTTCCAGGAAGGCAGCACACAATCCTTTTCTCTGCCTGACAGAATGATCTTTTCACTCTTCTTAATATAGGATGCCTGACAAAGACCATCAGTGTTATTTGGATAGTTGGAGCTCTCTCTGAGGGTACACTTGATAGTCTTGTGGGTTGGGCTGAGCAGCCATTTTCAGGTGTGTTCTGTAAAGCTTTCTTTTCCAGTCAACCATCTGGATTTTCAGAGACATTTTCTGCAGTTTCCACATTGAAAACTTAATTATGTGTTATTATGTATTATTCCTAAGGCAAGCAGTGAAGATTTTAAACCAATCCATGATTCATAGACTGAGAGCCTGCTGTTCTATTGTCCTCTATTTGATATATATTTACAATATAACTTTTTAGAAGCCTCTCTATGGATTAGATCACCAGGTATCGGACTTCCAAGAATCTTTGACTTTTGGTGACAATTAGAAATTGTTGCTTACCACTGAATGAGTTACATCCAGGCCCAGTATCAGACATCCATACGGTGACAATAATGTTTAAAAGCTTCAGGAGATTATATTAATTTCCCAAATATCATCATCACCATCCTAAATCTCAGGGATCTGACCTCCTACCAGTGTTGCTACTGGAATTATATTTATTCAAACAAATATGACCAGATTTAGGAATTTCTAAAATCACATTATCTGAAGTCAATGAAGTTACCTTGATGTACCTTGTGTGATCAGCATCAGGTCCAAACTGTGTTAAAGCAAATCTGACTGGGAGGCACATTCCTGTCAGAAGAAATAATTAGGAAGAACACTAACAGGATGAAGTTTTACTAGCTGGCTTGTCAGATCCCAGTTGGGTAGCAATAGCATTAGCAGAACAGTTTGGAGTCTTACAGGAATACATACGATGACCTCATGGCAGTATTCTATCCAAGCAGTGAGGATACTTTTATATCAACAAGAAGTTTTTGACATTGGACAAGAGCCAATGAGCACTCTCTTTCTTTTGGCTTTTTAAAATAATGCATGTTTTTCTAATTATATTAAGAAAAAATAAAGGTAGCAAACACAGAGAGAGAGAGAGTGCCCTAATATATTTAAAGGCATTTATATTTATATTTAAAGATATATATTTAAAGTTGATGTATTATCCTTATGACCTAATCTCATATTCTAATAATGTAAGCAAAATAACCAAAGCAAAACAAACAATGTAATACAAAGGAAAATAAAATAGTAACACAAAAGACTCTGCAGCCAGATGGGCAGGAAAACAAAAAAGTGTAAATTAGGACCAAATCCATTGAACAGATGGTTAGAGATAAGACACAAGACAGGATGAATCACACATAAATGGACAAACACAACTCACCATTAGAAGTCAAGTTTGATTCAAAAATACTAGAAAAACTAGTTAATTATTCTGTCAACAAGGAAAAACTGTGGTCTTGTGATAATTGGGCTTACACATTTACCCTAATTGTGAGCTCAACTGTTACAGTTACCTACAATAAGAAATGGTGATGGGAAAAGTTATGAAAGGATACAGATACTGAACAAAAAGACCACTGATATAACTCAAGGACTGTGTCAAGGACTTGCTTGGTAAACCAGGGTGGAACCAGAGATCAGTAAACCAAATTTGGTGTGTCAAATCTAGGCCCAATTGGTAGACAAAATAATGAGAGGATGGACTATTCCACCCATCGCTCCTTTTTTGGTTCCTTAAAGAAAGAAACTTTGGGAAAAAAATTGGCTATTGAAGCGAGCTTCACCATCATGGCTGCTGCTCCCAAACACCACCTGGAAAGTGATACTTTGTTTTCCCTCCTCCCCTCCCCCAAAATATCCTTTTCCTTTCCTATCTTATTTCCTTTTTATCTCTCTTCTTCATCCTTGTCTCCAGTAAGTCTGGCTCAAATGGCCAAGACTATATATTTTGCAACACTGCTATAAGCCTGTGATCAGAGAGCGCAGCTCAAAGCAATGCCCTAAACAGCCTGATGCTGACACAAGTTTGCCAGGTCTCTGGGTGGCTGAGAAGACCATGTGCTGCACCTGTGGTTGAAAATTAGAATCAACACCAGAGACAGAAGCTGAATTTTCTATCTTTGCTGATCTTTTCTATCCCCTTTTCTGTGTGTGTGTGTGTGTGTGTGTGTGTGTGTGTGTGTGTGTGTGTGTGTGTGTGTGTGTGTGTGTGTGTGTGTGTGTGTGTGTGTGTGTGTGTGTGTGTGTGTTGTTTGGTCATCTAGGAAATGAGACTGGATTTTAATAACAACAGCTCCAGCCCATCTCCACTAACTTCTTCTCTTTTCCCCTAAAAAGACAGCTATTAGTATGCTTAATACCTTCCAAAAACTGTTAAAACCTTCCAAAAGTTTTCTCCAGCTAAAGGGCAAGGAAAAGGGGACGTTACAATTCAAACCTTAATAAATACTTTATATTTATATTAAATAAATACTTTATATTCCACCTTCTTTTCCTTTATCTTTAATAAGAGGTTAAAGAGATTTTTAATGATGTGTTTGCCATGGTACTAAGCAGGCTGAGGTATACCAACCCCCAGACTTTGTTTAACACTGTTCAATAATGGACAGTGACTGGGTTATATTCACACTCTTGGTCCATCTAAATTAATACAATAGCAGTATCTCAGTTACCACTGTGTGGTGACTATGAATGAATGTTGACTTCTCAAACGCAACTAAACATGCAATTGTGAACCATGCCAATGGCAAGGAGTAAGCTGTACATTAATGTTAAGTGAGCAATATCTTTCACACACTAGTAGCTACTTCAGCAAACCAGGGTCACAGAAGGGCTGTCTTCTGGCTTCCTCTGAGATGCACAGAAAGAGCTCTGTCTTTTCATGCTCTCTCAGTTTTTTCCGCTGACTCAGTAACTCTTGCTTGTGGGTAACAAACCCCATCCCTCATGTGATCAGCCACAGTTGTTTATTTTTCAGTTTTAAGCATTTTGGTGTCTTACTAAGGGATTTTCTTCTTTCCTACATTTATTACACTGAAAGCTCGCTAAATATCAGCATTTCCATGGGGAAGCACCAACATGATGTTCATCTGCTTCTTCAGTTCATGAAATTTTGTGGTATTTTTCATCATCTGTCTCTAATATTCTCTCCTAACAAAGCAAAGGAATAATCAGGCTCCCTTCTAGCAACAGCAAAGCCTGACTGATAGCGACAAGCCTCAGCCAAGAAGAAGGGAGTAAATGAAAAGAGTACAGATTCCTTTGCTGTGTATAACTGAACTGTATAAGGTTATTCTTTTATTGATGAATCTGCTGATAAAGTGACTAGTTTAGACATATTTTTCAAACTTCTTGATGGCCCTCACCTGTTTGGTTGGATTACTGGGGACAAAGTATTCTGCCTGAAGCTAGTAAGTTATTAATTACTCAGTTGATCCACTCTCTGAGATGTTTTACAGACTAATTAGGCTTGGCAAGGGCACACACATATTGAAGTATTGGTTTCAGCTGTTGAGAGACTTCATATTTAAATTTTTATCTGTGATTTTGTTCAGATCTCATAAGGTAATAGCGTACGCATGTCTGAATCACTATTCTCCAATGTGAAGTTAGGCTGTGATCTTCTACACCCTTTAATATATTAATTCCATAAAAGCTGACTCTCAGGTTTAGTAGCACAGAGTTCACAGATGTGGTTCCTTCCGTTTCTCATGAAAAGAGCACCATAGACAGAAGGAGTAATTCAGTACTGATATCAGTACTGCACTCACTCACTGAGCCTCGGAGAGCAGATTTCTGGTAGATCAATAAGAGATCCTGACTTTATTCCTAAAAAGGAGCTCAACCATCCTATGTCTTTGCATCACAAAGCTGCAGACACAGATAATCATTCCAAGTAGTTTGTGAGAAGATTGTTGCAGATCATTCTAATGATCCCAAATGAGGATCCACAAATGGAGAACAAATCAAATACTTAAGTTATCGGTTATAAACACAGTTCAACCCTAACTTATGCTACACATTCACCAAAACACCACAGTAGGCCACACAATTCTTCTTACAGATTTGGTAAAGACATACCTTTATTTTGCTGAGAAGAGATTCATATTAGGTAGAACTCACTGTGACACTATGTCCCATTTTCTTCATAGTAATATGGTTATGATATGAGTATGGCATAATTATGATGTATTTTGTGCAAGCTCAGGCATGTGAGATATCATTGAAAAGGTTATGACTTACTGATTATGATTATCCTACTTGTATGCATGTATCATTTTGGTATCTGAAGTTAGGAATATTGTCTATGTATTTATTACAAATGTGTTTACATCTGGGGAATGCCCACTAGGCAAAAGACCATCAGTCTAGATGGCTGGCTGGGAAGGGCCATTAGGGAGAAAAATACATCTTAGAAGAAGCTAATCTCTCACCAGGGAGCCTTCCTGAGGATGCAACAAACAGCCTCTGACTCATGGCTGCTATGGTACTGTGGGGTAATGTGACCAGATCACCTGGTCCATCTTGGAATACCAGTATTTTTCCACTGAAATGAGTGGGAACCAAGCTTGGAGACAAAGGATTCCTTCCATATGCAAAAGCTATTTAAGACAGGGGAGTGACATCATTATGATTCTTCACTGACTCCCCTCCCAAAGGAAACTCTTGGACACACTCGAGGAACAAGTACTGAACTGGGGGGAAGTGCTGGACCCAGGCAAAAGGGCTTTCTAGCCAGGGAAAGGAATACCCAGGGTTGTAAGCTGCAGTCAAGTGCAGCTTGCCTCTTAAGAGCCTACAACTGGCTTAAATCATCATTTAGGGTGAGAATTTTCTACTCATATCTTAAGTTCCCTCTAAGCTGCACAGATGCCTATTAAACCCTGTGCAGGGGCTCAGGGCTGCAGCAGGGAAAAATGCCTCTCTCCCAGAGTGGACCTGCTGCAGCAGGGAAAGGTGCCCCTCCTCACTGGCCTCAGCACAGACTAGCCTTGGACTTGCCGTGGCTGGGGAAGAACTGCTCCTCCGGCCTAGGTCCACCAGAGCTGCCGGGAAGAGGATCCCCTCCCTCGGCCCAGCTCAGCCCTGCCAGAGCTGCCTCTCCCCTAACCCCAAGCTGCCACTGGAAGAGAGGGCTGGGAGGAGTCCTCTCTCCCAACCACAGCCTCAGGGCAGCTTGCACCCCAAAAGCCTCATCCCTGGCCCCACCCTAGAGTCTGCACCCTAGCTAGAGTCCTCACCCCCTGCACCCAACCCTCTGCCCCAGCCTTGAGCCCCCTCCCACACTTTGAACCCTTCATCCCCAACCCCACCCTAGAGCGTGCACCCCCAGACAGAGTCCTCACCCTCACTTGACCCCAACCCTCTTTCCCAGCCCTGAACCCCTCCCACACTCAGAACCCCTTGGCCCCACCCCCACTACATGAATTTTGCTATGTGCACCAATATGAAAGTGATGAGTCACACATCACCTCTGTATTGTTGCACATAAAAAAATTCATTCTGCTCAAAGATATAAAAAATTAGAAGGAATATTTCTCATATCCAACCTCTTTAGTATATTAAGCTTATATTGCATTTTTATTTATTTGCTAGATGACCTGCTTTGATCAGTTTGCTATCCCTTATAACCATTTAAAATCTATCTTTTGTCGTTAATAAATTTATTTTTGCTTTGTCTAAAACCATTGTGTATGGGAGTCATAACTTGGGGCAGAAAGCTGTGTATATTCCTCTCCACATTGAGGGAGGGGGAAAAATTCATGAGCTTAGGCTGAACAGTTCCCTGTGTATTGCAAGATGGTCTAATTTTGGGTTTACCCTGCAGAGGGGTATGTGCACTTGAGTAACTAGGCAGTTCCTTAGCTAAAGCCTTTCCATGCAGAGCTGATCTTAGCATCTGTATGTAGCTGCTGCTGGGTGTGTTCCTACCTGTATGTCTGCTGGAGGGGGCTTGAAGGCCTATCACAGCAGTACAGTGTAACGGGAGTCTGGTCAGGTGGGCTCAGTGGTACCCCAGTTCCAGGTGGCAGCCCGGGGGAACCCGTCACACTCACTGCCCAGAACCCACCATTCAGAAGCATGAAAAACTGAACTTTGTGCTGGGAATTCACTTGCAATTATGGAAGTGCAACACCACCGTTCTATAGCTGCTCCAAGCCCTTCGGTGAGCAGTATGGCTATTGGAGTGTTGAACCCAATATCCTTGCCTGTCTTCAGCAAATCCCCAGCAGCAGGTTCATCTTTTAAGACTCATCAATGAACACTGTGGGTTGCTTGCTGGGCTACAAAGCACCCCACTTGGTTGCTTCTCTCCAGGTTCATCTCCTCCTCCTCCCAAATAGCCCACAGGTAGGGCAAACAGCTTGGTACTGGCCTTCCCAACTTGAATGACTTTCACACATTCTGCATAGTTTTGTCATTTATTACTTTTAGACCTGTAGAACAGAGGTTATTATTCAGAAAATGTCCAGAGACCTGTTTGGAATTCATTCAGTTCAGCTCCTCTCAGTGTAAGCACATAAAACCATTTACAGGAGGAGACAATTATGGTTTCAGATCATGAACTCTGTATGTGGTTTCTGTGGGTATCCCTTCCAAATATGACATTTGCAAGAGATATAAAAATAAACTAAGTTAAAGACTAGCATTTCTGAATGCACACCCAGTATTTAAGTAATCACAACCCTGGCTTCTTCTCACTCGCCCCGGGAGAAAGCATTTAGTTGTTTGTGCCAAGCAGGAAGGATACAAACAGGAAAGTCTGAACGGAATTTGAATCTTCTAGGGACACTGTCAAGAAAAAATGCCCACAAATTAAATTTAAATGTAGGCATGAGCTGACAGGAAGCTGATTATAGGTCTCTGATTCTCAGCTGCCGAGCCCCAGCACTAGTTACAGGCGAGTCTCATCTTACTTGGGGGCTCTGTTCTGCGATTAGCGTGTAAAGCAAAAACCACGTATAGTCAAAATTACATTGAGTTGAATGGCGGGCAGAATCGTCTGCACTACAAGTACAGTATTAAAATTGTTATTTTTCTCTTTTTTTGTTGTGTTTTGTTTTGTTTTTGCCAACTGTGTAAAGCTGAAATCGTGCATGTTAAATGCGCGTAAGATACGACAGACCTGTAAAGCTAAATTTAAGCTAGTAATATTTCACTGGAGGAAGGTTATCTAAGGGACCTTCCAGCAGTAGAAAATGGCTTTGCCACACCTCCTGGCTTAAGGTTATTTCTATGGAATACTGTAATATTTATATACAATCTGATTGCAAACATTCATAAATAACAAGAACAAACCTCAGGATTAACGTAAATTCATACCATCAGCAGGCATTTTAAAGGTAGTTATTATTGGTCTGCCTAAGTGGTTTGTAGGCTTTGGGCTAGCTCCTCTGCATAAGGATCATTTTCATGAAAAATCAAATGTTATCAAATATGCAAAGGAAACAAACTGGGGAATGTGGAGCAAAAATATTTTTTCTTCTCTCTTTCATTGATAATCTTGGATAACAAAGCAGTAGTAGTTGCAAAAATTTCAATCAGAAGTGTGACTTTTAAGTTTAAATGTGAAAATAATTCCCCCCCACACACACACTTGTTAACCTGGTAGTGTCAAGGTGTTCTCCTCCCCCCTTCCTCCCACCTGCCTGTCCCTCTTGGCTTGTCAAAGACAAACTTGTGAAAAGCCACATGTATCAGGTAAAGAAAAACAAAAAGCCTCCAGAAACACATGGTGATTGCTAAACATATAACTTGCAATTTGGGGACATGTTAGTGCTAGGAATTATGTTTTACTTGTCTTCTCCTTTGTCATGAAAACTGCATCTGTAAAGTGTAGCATTCAGGAACACAGTGATTCAAGAAAGACCTCTGTTTAATGAATGCCCCAAAGTGAACAGTATCACTGTTAATTATATGTGGAAAGAAAGCTTATTCTGAATCATGATAATGAGTGAAACATTTTAGGAGCGGTTTTTAGATTATTGTTAGCGACTGTATTTCTGAGGGATAGTATATGCAATCTCAATATGCTGGTATAACCACTGTGTCTTTAAGGTCCTTTCCACTCTGGCACAGAGAAGTCTTTCTAGGACCCTTCTCCCTGCAGCCTGAGTTATGAATGAGAGAGAGAAGCCCGCCAAGAGGTCTCCACAGACACTTGTTTGTAGCCTGATGGTTATTTTGCAAACTTCTTGGGTTTTTAGTTCATGTTTCTTGTAAGCTTGTGCCCTGGGTTGTCTGTCCAAACGGTGACAATTAAACTAAGTCCACTTTTATGTAACTGCCCCCCTTCAGCCTCATTTTCACAATAGCCAGGATTCACGGAAATGTCAGCATTTCACACCATAGCAGACTAGATTGGGTAACTCCAGATATGCTTGAGCAATGGGGTTAGCGACTAGGGCAGAAATTGTATTCAATGATGCTACCTTTAGAGCAATGTTTCCACCATCCTGAACTATATTCCTCCTAGAACTATTACCACAAAGGAAGATTATCACAGCACCGTTGAAAAATTGTTTGGTTGATGCTACGACATCCCTTGTGGGAGTTTATTTGGAGTCAATACTTCTAGAAGTGACATTAAAAAATGCCCTTTCCCCAATGTTGATCATAACCACAAATTAAAAGAGCATGAAAACAGTCACCTTATGTTGGGCAATTTAGCCTCAACCCATACAAAGCATTGATAAGACGGCCAAACTTGACATTTTTATTAAAAGAAAAATTAAATCACACTTTTCTTCTTCCTACTATCTTGTCAAAGATCTTTCTACAAAGGAAAGTCAACAGCCTGCACAGCTCCATACAGTGAAATCCATTTTGTTGTCTCTGAGTGAAAAATAAGTCTAATCACTTTTTCCCTGGAAAAGACAAATGTGAGCAGCAGGCCCATTGAAACAATTGATTATTCAGTTTCTTGAGTTAAAGCACAAGGGTCTTATCTACAAAGCCATCAAAAAGATTTTTTTTTATTGAGAATTCAAGTTGACAGAGCATTATTTAATGTCCGGAAATACAAGCAGCTATTTTTCTTTTTGTTTATACTAAACAAAAAAGCTAGTAACTTACATGTGAGAAAAACCTCAGATTCTTACAGGAGTTAAGAACTTTAAAACAAACTATTTCTGAATATATTTCATGGCCAAGTTTTTAAACAAAGCAGACCTAATGTGAGACTCCTAAATTCCTATTTAGACACCTATTTAGTTACCCAGACATTTTATTGAACTTAGTGGAAGCTGCAAGTGCTCAGGACCATTAGAACTTCACTTCGATGTAGGATGTAGGAATCTAATATAAGTGTTTCAAGTTTGAAAAAAAAAAAAGACCAAATTCTACCAGCCTTACTTACACTAACAACACCTTAATCTACCAATAGGAATTACTCAGTGAGTAAGAGTATCAGAAACTGGTCTTTAGAAGGCAAGACTGCTATTCCAATCAAAATAAATTATCTCATTCTGCAACATATATAGCCTTTTTTTTTTGCATTCATTACACTAGTTGTTACCAAGAGAAGCTTCATGCATGTCTCAAAGGCTCCATATTTCCCTTTGTCTTCCTATACCTAAAATGACATTTTACCTAAGACCCAAAGGGAGATACTCTTATAGCTATAACTATAGTTTAGTAGTACACAGATAAATCACTGAACCACTGGTTTCACTGCATGCAAGAAGTCAAGCTAAACCTGTGCTACTGTTTGATTTAATATAAATAACAGTTTTCATTTTATTATGTTACTATTCAAATGTCATTTTAATATATTCCTGTTATCAAAAAGCCCAACATTTGTTTTCTTCTATTGGTAATGCATCCACATTTTTTAAATACATTTTTCAAAGTATTCCTGAACCAGAGACCTTATCTGGATCCACTTCTTAACTATTAACAAGAGTAAATATGAAAATTAAATCTCGGTTGCAAAAAAGTTGTGCTGTTTATAAACTATCATATATGCAGACAGATGGTCATCAAGCAAATGGCTTCATTAAGAGAACTTTCCCATTCAGAAAGCCCATATGGTGGCACACAGGAGTAGAAAACTTATTCAATTTTCAATTTAAAGGAGTTCTTTATGCAGTTTTCCATGAGGAAATTGTACATTGGTCCTACAATACTTTTAATATTTTTCCTGTTAAATGCTTCTCATTTAAGAAAATACATACAGTAGAACTGGGTCAGTGTTCAATATTACCTCACTTCATCCAGTCTATTTGATTAAATTTCACTTTGATGCCAAAGAAAATATTAAGAAAAAATAGGTAAAGAAAATGTGTTGAAAAGTGGTTTCCTGGGAAGCAGGGAGAGGAATGGTGCTTTAAATGTGAGTCATATTAGTTACACACACCACAATGGTTTTGGCCACCAACATTAAAGACAGGCAGATATGACATGTCAGGTATTTATAGAAAGCTAATAACACCCTGATCTTTAATATTATTTTGTGGTGTATGTATAGAGGACAAATTCAAAATTACAATCACATGGGAAATTATGTTATCAAAGTATGTCTGCCAGGCATGATGTGGTTCTCCCCATGGAGACAATGGGAATGCAATTACAGGGAGATAAACAGGATCATCACAACAGAGGGAGGAGAGTGCAGTTCAACTGGCATTTTAGCAAGCACCAATGGGGGGAGAAACCAGCCTGAAACTTCCGTCACCAGGAGACTCCATGTTGCCTTCCTCACAGCTTGAATGAATTTACTTTGCGCGTAACCTTCAGAAGAATCCATTTCAAAGTTTGACTGGATTATGAAGAGGGGCAGAGAACCCCAATTTATCTTTCACCTTAGATGACAAAGGAACCATGCATTTTGGACTTTGTGGGAGATCCTGATGAGAAGGATGGTCAACCATCTTGCTGGACAGTAGATTGGTAAGCAAACTACCTTGAACAAAGGTTATGGCTTGTTTTGTCAAATCTTAGCTTCTAGAAAATGTTTTTCACTTTTTTTTGCTTGTAACCATTTCTAATGCTATCCTTTATACTTGAACTCACTTCAAATCTTACCTCCTTTTGTTAATACACTTGTTTTACTTTTAACCTAAACCAACCCAGTGCTATGTTTGTTTTAAAGTGAATGTTAACTCCAATTAATGTGGCAAGCTTTTGGATTTGCATCTTTAAAGAAACAAACCAACCTTAAGACCCCTCTGAATGGTCCAGGAGATGGCTGGACATTGCACAGCATGTGGTTTGGGGAAAACTCAGAACTGGGTGTGCATTGGGGGTCATCCCTGCACAAAGTAACTGGGTGATAGAGACTGCTGTGGGACTGTTGTGTTACAAGCAGGCTGTTGGGGTCAGAGTGCTGAACCAGGGCTGCATAGAACACACACTCAGAATATTGCATGCTTGTCTACTGGCTGGAAGTGTCCAGACAAGGGAATCACAGCAGCAGAGCACTTTGAGGCACTCAGGGATACAGGGCAGGTTATGTCCCTGGCCTAGATTGCACCCCAGAATGTGACAGCCTTCCAAAACCTAGGAAGGGCAAAGAGCAGACGTCTCTTCTAAGTCCATTGTGCATTATCATGCAGATCTACTATATCTGTTCAATGCTCACACACTATGGTGATGAGCACTACAGGGACATAGGCATGAAATCCTGGTCCCATTGAAATATTAGCAAAATTCCCATAGACTTCTTTGGAGCCACGATTTCACCCACTAATAGCTAGTGTGAACTAGCTACTTTTAGAAGCCCGAGGAACAGGAATGGCTGAACTTTTTGGCTGTTAATTGGCATTGGCCACTGTGGGAAGACAGGATAGTGGGATAGATAAACCTTTAGTGTAACCCAGTATGGCCGTTTTTATGTTCCTGTCCTCCACCCTCTTTTACCAGTAAGTGCCATGCTCTGGTAGGCAGAAGCTAGATTAGACACATTCTTCTCAGCTTTGTTAATTCTTCAGAGGATTGAGAGCTAATGACAGGAAAGTGGGTGGGAAGGCATCAAAGCACTTTTTACATAAAGTGATTGTATGCCCAATCCAACTTCCATTTAATTCCAAGGGGACAGGAGCAGGTCTCTCATTTAAATGTTCTCAACATCTACCACTACTAGCCCTAAAAGCAAAAGGGTCTATTGTCTCAATGATGAAAGTATGTAGCATTAGTGATCAGAGCTGGAACTCTACCTTCATATTTGGATCATTGTTGTTGTTGGCTTCATTGCAAAATTCAGTAATTGGTATCTCTGTATTTCTGTTGCAAATACTTGCTAATGATATTCTCTGTGTGAGGTTACTCTTTAGTAATTGAGTCCTTTCATAATACAGGACAGTTTAGAGGTCCAAATATACCTATAAAACCTTAAATAAAGTCCTACCAGGGTATTTAAGCATTTTAAAAGAAATACATGGTAATTAAAAACACATTTTAGGATGTTTTGGACTATAAAAACCTTTTCTAAAGATAGTTTATAAATTATCATATATAAATGTTTACATTAATATTTTTAATATGGAAAAAATTGGAAAATGAACAAAATGTGCAGAAAGGATTTTTTAATTACTTTACGCTCCTTTAGCTATTCAAGTTGTGCATTATAGTTATATTATCCTTCCTAGTGCATTTAGAATGTATTATAAACTATAATTGACAATGGAAGGAACAGTTTTTAAAAGTTGCAATTCCTTCCATGATATCTAAATTTAAGAGTACATTCTAGTTTCGGCCATTAATGAAATGGAAAAAGACAATACTGTTCCTTGTTTGTGTAATTTATAATGGATTGATTGGAGACTAACAGACTGGAGATTCTTCACCTATAGTGCTGGCTAAATGTGTTTTCTGAAGACAGACAGACAAAAGACTGCATAAAAAAAAGCTACATATATCTGCTTTTCTAAAACCAAATATTTTAGTCCAAATATTTAGTTCATTTCAGCAAATGTCAGTGAAAATACCAGATACTGCAAACATATTTATCTTATTTAAAAAAATGTTCTACAGTGTCGAGGATACTTGACAGCCATTGTTCTCTGCTAGTACGCTTTTCCTGGATTTCATATTAAGGAACCCAAAATTCATATGCACAGCTTTCATTGACTTGCATGGGAGCAGAGTTCATGGACTGTTGGTTAAATGGGAAATTTAACTTGCATTAGAGATGGGCTGGGTAGAAGTTCCCCACTGTACACCTATGTAAAAAATAAAATGCTTCCTGTATCATCCCTCAACTAATCACACTAAACTAATCACACTACACATTGAGACAGGTTTTCATACACAATCTACCTGAAAATAATTCTGCAAATATTGTTTCATCCTCATTCAGAACAACTAAAGCTGTCTCTCTGGTGCTACTCATGGAGGAATGTACTACCCAATGTAGGGAAGGGTGGCAGACTCAAGAAAAGTTCCCATTGACTTCAGTGATCCAGGTCTCAAATTACTAGAGATATGTGCAATCCATCGGTTCTAGTGTACCCAAAGATTTTATGTGTGCGAAATTTAACACAACCTGACTGAGATTAAGTTAACCTAAATGTTGCATGAGAAAGATTTCAATGTGGGTTAGGTTCCTAACCTATTTAGGGGTTGTTTAAATTCCCACAAGGTGTCCATCTGCATCTTTCAACATCTAAAAATACCTTTGAAATTCTGGTCCCTTGTCCCCCATCAGTATCATTCAGGTTGAGAGATGCTTTTCTACATGATCCAAAGGAACATCTCCATTTATGCTCAGCTGGTAGCTTTTCTGCCTGGTAAGAATGAATTTAGTTTGAATTTATTTTTCACAACAAGGACGTAAGGTGCATACATACAGTCATGGAGAGAAGATTTTAGCCACCTTCAAATGTGTCCAATAAGGCACTCTATCACCCAGCTACCCTTTCTCCCCTTAGGAGTTTCTATCACCCAGCTACCCTTTCTCCCCTTAGGAGTTTCATGACCTCTAAGTGTGAGATTTATTCATTTGTAGGATGGAAAAAGTGGGTTAATAAAGCACAAAGAACAATTTACTCTAGAAAAGTTCACTCCATGCTTTTTTCTGCATAAATAATGCACAATGCTTAAATAAAAGCAAGTCTTTTTAGGAGCATGCCAAATATAGTCAACCCGTTAGGAACATTTTAACTGTAATACTTGTCACTTCTGAAGACACACTGCTAGAGTGACTAGCTCTCAGTCATACATGACATGTTTCTCTTTTGATAGATGATTACTATTGAAAGCAATTACTTATTCATGTGTCAGGACCATTGAACAAATACAGCTACTTTGAGGTGAAAGACACAAAACAAGGTGAAAAATAGAAAAATAAAAAATAATGAGTAAGTAAAGACAACTGAAACATGAAACTGAAAAGATGAATTTAAAAATAAAGGCACATACCTAGTGAAAAAAGTTTCCTTTCCACCTTCTTTATCATTGAAAATATTAGCTGCCAGCCAACTTGCTCAAGTAAGTTATGCAGAAGACAGATAGCTGTTCTAGCTGTGTCTTCAATGAGTAGTGACTGCAGTGAGGCAGACTTCATTAGCAGCTCCGCCGACCTTTCTTCATTTGATCTAAATAGGGATTTATAGTATCAGAAAAATGTAGATGAACCGCCTCTAGCCATATTCCAGCTTTGAGCGTTTGTCTTGTAGCAGTCTGTCTTTGTCTGAAATCCCAGAATGGATTTATGTAGAAGTGGAAGAATGAGAAAATAATAACCAGGACAACTGAATTGGTGAACATAGTGATGCAATAAATATTGAAAATGAAGAGGAAAGAAAAATGGTTTTAAAAGATAAAAACATTTCACTTAGATATGAAGTAATAGTGCCCTGTTTTCTTATATGTGTCTGGTGAAGCCTAATGACCTGGAAAAAGAGTATAAGTGTATACTACGAAGAGGCAATTTTAGAGATTCCCCAATTACTTTCCTAAGGCATTTCTGTGTGAGATGCATTAAATCACCATACACACTACTAAAAATAAATAGAAATCTTCCGACAATAATCTTCCACAATATGCTATTTAGCTATGTCTTTATTATGTCTAGAAAAAGAAATACAAGCAACCATGAATGTACACTATGTATTCTGAAAATATAAATATAATCCTAGACTGTGCAGATAGCTATGAAGGGCTTATTCTGCTACCCATAATCACACTGAGCAGTCCTTTACTCTGTGAGTAGTCCTGTCTGATAGGAGTCGGTGAGACTGTCTGCAGAGCCAGAAACTGCTCAATGTGTGTAAAGGTGACATAATCAGGTCTAGAATTAATTTTAAAAGACAGCAGAGGCTGTTTTAAAGTATGCATCAAAGATTTTCAAAAATATGTGCTGAAAGCTAGGCTTTAATATTTATATTTAAACAAAATAGGCACTCAGCACTTTTGACTGTAAGGCCACTTATTTATGTGTTTAAATGTGGATTTAGGAGCCTAACTATTGACACCCAGTTTTGAAAATCGTGGACCAAATGTTCAGTAAATCACAAAGGACGAAATCTTAGAAGGTCTCTAAAGTCCCAGGGGAAGTAATGTTCCAACAGCACAACCACAACTCCCCAGTGAGGCTAGTCTCCTTCCTTCTATAAATAATTCAGTATAAAATCTTAGTAGAGATCTTTGGGCACCTTGATCACAGGAATTTAGCTCCAGTACTGAGTCAGACTAAACACTGCTTTGCAGCAGCAATATATGTTAATTTGAAAGTGCATGTTACATTGGCTGTTTTCTCACTTATAAACCCACCCTGGTGTTTTCTTTGATGCAGGGTTGTTAAATTCCTCCGCTTCCAAATATCAAATGTATTATCGCTGAGGTGAAAAAATCCGATGACACACGCACCTTCAAAGTGGGTTTGAATCTGCCCCCATTGATGCCAGCAGCAATTCCCGGTGATGACAATGATGCAGAATCAGGGCTATAGCCATTTTTTTAACCTTTGAAAGTCCCTGCTTTCCCAGACATTCACTTGTAATCTTCAAGGCCCTCTTTGTACATTATTAGTCTGAAGCTCCTGGTGGGAAGTTCAGTGTCTGTTTCCACTGAGAGCTTTCAAACTCTTCTTAATTGTGGAGGTAATGAAGCTGTTACCAATAATTTTAGCACTGAGTTTAAAATCTTAACATGAAGATCAGCACTTTTATTTATGTATTTTAAAACAGAAATGGTGTAAAATACACATTTTTAATCTAAGTTTTTAAACAGATATGATGTTTCTAACTGGGATTTTGGTATATACCATTATGAAGATAGAGGCCATTTGCAAAATTTGGCTTTTAAATGTGCACATCCAAGATTTGGGGTTGTTTTTATTCAGAGTGTTTTGGGAGTCCATCTATAGTTTTAAATGACTTGCCTGCTTATAAAATACCTGTTGTCTGAAAGAAGAATGAGGTATGCTGGGGAATATCAAAGCAAAGTACAAGGATTCAGAAGCTATGAATGTTAATAATATAAGCCCAGCTGTGGCTGAAGTATGACAGAAGCACTTCCAGTACATTCAGCCTTTATAATCGATAATGCCGTTTTAGAAGGCAAGCATGGGAAAAAAGCTAAAGGCTCGTTATCTTTATTTTCTTGCACATGTTTTGGATATTTTTATTTTAAAAAATGTAAATTACATATTACTACTGTAAAAAGGGATTTAGGTTCGCCCTGCAATGAAACCAATACTACACTGATATAGTACCTTAAAGACCACCACCATGGTAAGAAGGGATACTGTGTATCCCTTCAGAGCCTGTGGATAGCAGGTGAAACAGCTGGTGTGAAGCTTCAATGTTCCACACTTCAGACCTTGAAGATCACAGTTCTTTTTTATTCCTGAAGTGGGGAAGTGGATCACAGTAGCAGCTCCACTGTGCAAAAAACTGAAGAACTAAGTGTGTTAAGAGAAGTGAAGGATGATCTCAACGTGGTTACTGAGTTTGCTCCTTGAATACTACAAACATTAAAAACATTTTAAAATAACAGGAAAATCGTATAGTGCTGTTGATGCTTTTTCTATCTAATTCCAGGGCAGAAAATACTTTGGAGGACAGCACAGAAAAGATCAAAGCTTATATTTCACAAGGCAAATGCAATCATACTGCCTTAGCATTTTTCATGCCTCTGGTAGACTAGAGTTTTCAAGGGCACCTAAAATAATTTCGTACCAAGGATTTGGTACCTTCTGATGATTAATGATATACAAAGAGGCCTTGGGGAATGCCTGAAATAAGGCTCAGATTGTTAACAGCAAGAGTAATTAAGCATTGGAACAACTTACCTAGGGAGGTGATAAGTCTCCATTACTTGAAGTCTTTAAGTCAAGACTGGATGGTTTCTAAAAGATATGCTATAATTCAAACAGAAAGCATGCACGTGATGCAGGAATTACTGGGTAAAGTTCTTTGGCCTGTGTTCTGCAGGCCAGACTTTAGGTGATATGGCCTTAAAAATCTGTGAATCTCTGATTTGGACACCCATGACTAAGCACCCTTTAGGCATCTTTAAAAATATCTGCCTTAGATATAAGGGAAAGGTAGTTTTCAACTGCATTATACTTTATTGAAAGAAAGCAGGGTATGACCTTTGAGCATATGGGCAAGCATTGAGAAATACTGAGAGCCAAACAAACATCCATTGCCAAACTGATGAAAGTTGCCAATTGAATTCCAATTCTCTCACAAATTTTCTTTCATTGCTTGTCAGGATCATTGAGTGAAATACACAAAATGAGAGATTTGTTTAATTCAAAATGTTTTTAAATAAATGAAAAAAGGAAGGGAATTTTACCCCTTCTCCCAAAAAAAATCTACAAGTTCAGCTTTTTTTAATCTTATGATGACTGAAAATTTGACACATTAATTTCAGCCCAATTTTCAGCTGAGTCAGTTGTAACTGATTACCTAAATCACATAGTCCTGCTTCTTATTTCTGGCCTGGCTGAGCCTAGACCATGTATGCAGGGGGCTGTCTGAAACTATTTTGATTCATTTCCTCAGGAGGAAAAGCCACAATCTGTGTGATCTCCTTGAACCAACTAGGGGAAAAAATGGCCCTTGGGAGAGACACTGTACAGCTCACTGGCCATACACATGACCAGGGCTCCCGGTCATATATCATCTCCTTCCCTATGAAAGCTTTTCTAGAATATTAAAAAAGTAACTTTGTTTTTTCACTTCAAAGAAAGTAGTTGGAAGAGCATTCCATTCACCACAGAAAATTAGTAGGCCAAAAGTTCTTCCTTGAGAAGATGACATATAGGCCTGGAAGGATCGTCTTGGGGCAGAGTGCCACATGAACTGTGAGGGGGTGGTGAAAAGTTCACATAGTTCAGATAAAGAGAGGGATTCCATTCATCAGATTTACAACCACTAAGACTACAATTATAGCCGGTTGCTTTTTTTTACCATAATTTTTGTTGTTGAAAAATATTGCTTTTTTTTAAACTGAAAAAATGCACTTTTTGAAAAAAATATTTTCCATGTTTTAACTGGAAAATTTTATCAAAATATTTCACTTACCACAAATTTGGTTTTTAGTAAATAAACAAACATAAATATCTATAAAAAATTAAGAACATTTTTTTGAAATCTCTGCCCTCACTCCATTCAGATTCTGTAAAATGGGAGCAGCTTCTAAATTTCAAAATCTTGTATAGATTTTTTTAAAATATGTAACCAGTTCTAGCTATAATGAGCTATATACACCAAGCTTTTGCATATACTGTAGTTTTGCTGTATTAATGCTTGGATTTGCATATTTGTATTTTATTTCCATTGTAGTCTTAGCGGGCAAGTTGCAAGGATCTATAATGATTCGCTTACACTGCTGGATCCTAACATGAAGTAGGCTGGCTTATCTGCTGCAACACCTTAATAGCAATATCCACAGCAATCAGAAAGCCCCTGACTTCAGTCTCACTACCCACTATACATACTACTCTGGCTTCCTTAAATTATAAATAATTTTCTGTATGGGGCTCTACTGCATTCCTATGGACTGTATGGTGAAGAGAGAAGGAAGAATTCTTAATAGCAAGACTAGCAGTAGGGCCAGAGGAGTAACTTACTACCAATGACACAGAGAAGATATCTGTATCCACTGCCTCTCCTTCATTGATTCTTTGGTAACGGGCATTGACATCTCTGAATAATAGTCTCTGGATTTGCTGTGATGGCCAGGGCTCCCAATCAGCGAGACACTGATCATAGGCCTGTAATTCTCAGCCACGCTGAGCAACAGGAGGGTTCTCTGCAGTGGCCCACACTTACTCACTGCCAGTAGAAGGTTCCATCATAAAGCTCACTGGGAATTATTAAAATTTGGAATTTAATAAAAAAAACTGAAAAATTTTTCACCCACAAGAATTGTGAAAAATAGCCCAATTTTTCAGCCAGCTCTAATCTGGAAGATGGGCTTTACCTGTGCTATTTTAAAATGCATTTTGCTACATTTACTATGTTTAATTTTAAAAAAGTGTTAGCACGAATTTGAAAAGCTGTGATCCCGGAATATCTTTTGTATGAATTTACTGGTCTTTTGGTGAGAAAATAAACAAAATAAAGAAAATAAAGTTGTATTTTCTTTGTGACTCAGGCTGGGAGGCTCACTCATGTGGGCTCCAGAGCATGGTGTAGATATACCCATCATGGCCTGAATTGGACATCTGTCTCAACCTGGCCACCTCTTTTATACCTGAAAAATTGTAAGTGCAAAGAATAAAAGGGCAAATAATATCCGGCTTTGTAGTCCTCAAATTACATTAACTGCACCTTTCAGTTATTTGCACCCACAATTTGTGGGTGCAAAAAGTCAAGGTGGCTTTTACAAATTTGGTCTGCAGACTGGATAATCCCAGAAATTTTAAAATGTAGTTGGCTATTTGTTCAAAATTTTTGCTTTCTGCAATTAAATGCGTTAACTATATTTCATCTGAAAAAATTCTTCAAGGAAGAATTACAGTGAGCTTTTATGAGTGCAGTGCTAGGTAACGATGCTTGGAGGAAGTACTTTTTTTATCCCATTTTCTAACATGGACACATAAAAACAATATCTGCTGATGCAAGATAAAGCTGTAGTAGAACTAATCATTACATGCCTTAAAATGTCTAAAATAGTACAATAAATGATTTCTCTAGGAAGCTACATTTATTGACTTAAATGAGCTCCAATGGATTTCTTCCAGTCCTTCAGTATTGAATGCTTATACACCCAGATTGTCAGAGAACCAATGAAAATATATTGATTTAAAATCCAGAACGCAATTTGCAGTTAGCAAGAGAAGCTGCTTTCTGTAATAGTTATCAGCCACAAACAGTCAAATTTAAGAGGAAATTCAGTGTCTTCAGGAGTTTGTTAGGCCAAGTAAAACTCAGCTTGTGAGGTTCAGTCACTTAATTCACTCATTGTCTTGTGAGGAGGAGGAAAGGTTGTTTATTGTATCCAAACCAGGACATCTATTTTTCATGTTAATACCAGACAGACAAGCCCTTAGCTGCAGCAAATACATATGAATAAAGCTTCAGTCAGGTTGACATCTGGCTTTCCTGTTTGCATAGTTTATATATGCTTAAAATTCAGGTGCTTTTATTCCTCAAGCATAAAGGCAGGAGAAAGTCAAGGAGACTACTATCATTTGGAAAGATACCTATACAAAATTGTGTCTGTGAAACAGCTATTAGTTACCCCTCTGAGCATTTACAGTTGTATATATAACTACAGGAGCAAGCACTCAGTTTTCACCTAATGATGCTCCCATTAAGTCAGTGGTAAAACACTCATTGACTTCAGTGGGAGCAGAGTTAGGACAATGGAGAATACTTTTGAAAATCCTACCTGTAGGCTCTAAAACTAGACAGAAGAACTCCCTACAAACTCTATTGTAAGGACTAGTGCTATAAAAGACTCTTGAACTCAGGGAGTAGTCAGATCTTGATCTGACCTTAGCAGCTCAGGCCCATCCACATTTCATCAGTGTCTCAGAAAATCTTTAAAAAATTCTAATTGGTTTGCCTATGGGCAGTTTGAGATGGATGGAAACCTGGCTGAATTGTAGTAAACAAAAGAAATCTAAGGGATAAAGGAGTTCAGGAGAGTTGGCAGTTTCTCAAGGCGACAATATTAAAGGCACAACTGCAAACTATCCTGATGCAAAGGGAACAATAGGAAGAAGCCAATGATATAAGCATATATGGACAAAACCAGAGAGGCTAAGGCACAAAATCAGTTACACCTAGCGAGAGACATAAAAGTCAATATGAAGGTGTTCTTTAAATACATTAGGAGAAAGAGTAGGTCCTCCACTTAGCTGGGAAGGAGCGCTAATAACTGATGACATCAAGAAAACCTGCTTAATGTCTTATGCTTTATTCTTTGCTAAAAAGTAGGGCTGTCAAGCGATTAAAAAATTAATTCCATGCTTAATTGCACTGTTAAACAATAAGAGAATGCCATTTATTTAAATATTTGTGGATGTTTTCTACATTTTCAAATATATTTCAGTTACAAACACAGAATACAAAATGTACAGTGCTCACTTTATATTTATTTTTTATTATAAATATTTGCACGGTAAAAACAATAGTATTTTTCAATTCACCTAATACAAGTACTGTAATGCAATGACTTTATAATGAAAGTTGAATTTCCAAACGTAGAATTATGTGAAAAAAATTTTAAAAACTTTTGAGCCTACAAGTCCACTCAGTCCCACTTCTTGTTCAGCCAATCACTGAGACAAACAAGTAAATGCACAACAGGTTAAAAGGCTGTACTCAAAGAGTAGTTGTCAATATTTCACTGTCACATTGGGAGGGTATATCTACTGAGGTTCCATGGGGGTCCATCCTGGGCCCAATACTATTCAATATTTTCATTAATGACTGGATAATGGAGTGGAGGGTATGTTTATAAAATTTGCTGATGACACCAAGCTGTGAGTGATGGCTAGCACTTGAAAGACGGGATTAAAATTAAAAATGACCTGACAAATTGCAGATTTCAGACCTATTCTTTAAGGTGAAATTTAATCAAGACAAGTGCAAAGTACTGTGCTTAGAAAGGAAAAATTGAAAGCATGACTATAAAATGAGGAATACTGGGCTTGGTGGTAGTACTGCTGCAAAGGATCTGGGATTTTAGTGGAATACAAACTGAATATGAATCAGTGTGATGCAGTTGTGAAAATTGCTAAAATCACTATATTAATAGGAGTGTTGTATGTAAGACACAGAAGGTAATTGTTCCACTTTAGTCAGCACCAGTGAGGCTTCAACTGGAATAGTGTGTCCAGTTATGGTGCCATACTTTAGGGAAAAGGTGAATAAATTGGAGAGTCCAGAGGAAAGCAAAAGAAAAAAAGAGGAGAGATTTAGAAAAAGTGACTTATGAGGAAAGGTGAAAAAACTGGGCATGTTTAGTGTTGAGAAAAGACAACTGAGAAGGGACCGGATAACAGTCTTTGGATATGTTAAGGGCTGTTATAAAGAGAATAGTGATCAATAGTTCTCCATGTTGAGGTCCATTTCATTACTGTAATAGCTGTTTTCATTTAATTAACATTCTATGGTACTCCCTCTGCTATGTAAATACTTATATTAATGTTAATTACTTGGAATAATAAAACTGTATTCATTTAATTGGTAATAAATGTAGCATGCAAGCAATAATATAATATTTAAAAAACCAACAAGAAAAAAGCAGTGTTCTTCAATTTATCAAATTATAGATTTTTGCACACTAGACAGTATGACAAGCTGCTATTCATACTAACCCAACAAAAGCTATTGTCAAAAAAGCCCACACACATGGTATTTATAAGATAAGTAAGATCATATGAACTCAAATAAACTTTTCCCTGGACTTCTTGCAACTCATGTATTCTCTCTTTTCAATTACTGGAGATAATTGAATAATGCTGTCTTTTTATGCAAAGAAGAAATCATTGTTCAAAAGTTGAAGAATTGCTTTGGCAGACTCCAAGAAAGGAACAATACTTTAGTTTAGAAAGTTGATCTGGAAGTTTTTATTATGGGATTCTAGGCCCTTTTCAAAACACAGACATTTCAGTTGATAACAATTTCTGCTACATGAAAAAGTTGAAAGATGCACTAAAACTTGTATTTCATGTGAGCAATGCACAATTCTATGAAGTTAAAAACAATGGTGTTGTTTAGTACTTGAGAACCTACTAAATGCCTCTAGCAAATTACAAATATTCAATAAAGTCTAAACACTAAGCACATTTTTATAGCTGTAATACCTATCTTAAGAATACTAAGAACAGGTGAGCCCGACTAATTCCAGCTATGTATTTGTCAGTTTTCAGTTGAGACATGGGGGCCTTGTCATGAATGGGCATGTGGTTTGCTGGCATCACAGGTAAACTTTTAAAATGCCTGAAATATCTGAACTAAAACCCCTACTCAAAATGGCTCATTTGCGGGTGTGAAAGCACCTTGAAGATTCACATTCATAAACAACGTGGTGCCCAGGCGCTATCTCTTACTATAGCTTCATACATCCAAGAGTTTTCAATAGAGAACAAGTTTTCTGTTGCTTTTGCTGCAGTACACTTTTTTTTTTTAAAGTTGAAATCCTTAAGGAAGGTCAGATTGGCCAATATGGGAAAATTGTCAAAGAAGGTCATGTCTAAGGCAACCTAAGAGGTGCCTCTGTAAATGATATTGGTTCATAGATTTGAGTGTGATTATACAGAGACAATACAGCACTTTAAAATTTATCTCAGACCTTCTCTTTGATAGATTATTCCAGTTCATGCAGAAGGTCACCCACCATGCTAGACCTTTGTAATAGAAGTTATAGGTGACTAATTCAATCAAGATAACGTTCTCAACATTACAAAAGATGGTCACGGTGATTTTGCTTGCAGATATTTGAGTTCATGATATTGGATAACTCCTATCTAATCCACATAGTCAAGATATTTATCTTCTCTACATCAATCACAGCCTCAAAAAGTCCTGGCTTTATATTATTGTAAGTCAGAAGCTCATGATTGCACTTGATGTGTAATCTTTTGTCAATAGTGAAGAAACCTAAGTTCTTGACTTTCCCCCCAGTTAGTTTCACCTAACATTTATATTTTTTCTTCTTCTGCTTCTGCCATTTAAACCCTTTGTTTCTTGTATATTGTTTCTTGTATTACTCATTTCCAAACTTCGATGTAATTTATGCATGCAGCATAAACCTTCCCTGGTGACTTCTGTAGGAACGGCTCACAGATAACTGCTTCGTGTGATTGTTAGCCAGGCTTGATTTTCCCAGATCTTTATTTTATCATTTAAATAGTCAATTGCACATGGTTACAGCCTTGTCTAGCAGAGGATCATTCTTGCACCAACTGGCTGCACGTGAGTCTTGGTCATTTAAGCATCTATAATGAAAACTCCCTGTCCTTATCTGTTGCTAAGCTATGGGATAAATGATTGGGCCCATCAGTTTGATCCTTCATTCAAGGGGGACCTGCTGTCCCCTTTACCCTGACCACAATCCTCTTCCTTTCCTCTTTCAATATACCCAGGTCCTTGTAGAATATTTTCCTTCAATCCCAGTCTTCCTCTCTCTAGCCAATATAGCTTCATTTCCTTTTCTCTCATCCTATGTGCTCTGACCTCCCAACATCTACCTCTTCCTTTCCTCTCCACATCACCTCCATATCATGAGTAATTAAGATAATGTCATGAATTGATCTAGCAGATCTGGTATTCTCTGTTATTTACTAAGCTGTCTGTTACATTCAAATATGGTATCCATGAGCATTTCCCCTGCCAGAGGTGCCAGGGAATGCATTCTGCCCTGTGAAGGCCCAGAGTGTGTGTTTGATTTGAGTGGAGCAGATGATCCATTGTTCAACAGAAAACCTTCTGAAGTAGTTATCCTGTGATGGAAATAAAGGCAGAAGACCTATTGGGGAGCGGTAGCAAAAAGAGGAAGGCCATGCGTTCATGCTGGAGACCATGCATAGGAAAGATGCTGGTGCCTTTTGATGGCCAAAGATTTAATAAGTAGCATAAATCTACTAAAACTAAAGTAAAATTTGTGAATTTTGAGAACTGACAAATCCCCTGATAAAGGCCATGGTTGGTTGTGTTATTAATAATTCCTGTTTGAAACAGTTTTAACATTAACTAAAGCAGTGAAATATCAGCACTTCTGCAGAAGTTACTAAATCACAAATAAAAACCATGAAGAAAATGAAGAGGCAGATGGTGTGGTTGTCATTACAAAAAAGGATGGAAAAGAAGCTCTTTGTAAGAGTGTTTGACAAAAAATTACCAGGACCAGTGAGCAGTAAACTAAGACAGAGAAGGGCTGTGGGAATTGTGGCATTCAGCATCCCAGAAAGAAGTGTCCTACATATGGCAAAGTCTGCAGAAACTGAAATACAGAGGCATTCTGCAAAAATAATCAAAGCAAATAATGTAAATGCACTCACAGAAATCTAAATTGATGATGCAAGGACTGCAATAGATGAGTCATCTTTTGGAACAGTGCCCCATGTCAGTACTGAGGGGGAAAAAAATAAAAAACTTTGTCATGGCTAAACTTGATACAGGAATTCAAGACATTGTACTATAAGCAAACATCTACCAGAAAAATTAGGAATCAATTCTAGATTAAAAAAACCCACCACAAAAGTAAAATAATCAATATTTACTTTCATTTGTATTTGTCTGTAGGTTAGTCTGCCTGGAAAAATGGTGAAAACTCAATTGTTTGAGACTGGGCACAGTACTAGGCAATGTAACATAGGAAACAATCTTGCACTGACATGGAGGTGGACTGGATGATCTAATATGCATTCCCCATCTTTATTTTCCATCTCTGACTGCTGTAATTTTATGCTTCTGAGATAGCATCACTGCAGAAACATTGCCAGTAGTTAGAATAAGAACTCAGAGATCCTATGGTAAAACACTTATTTATATTAAAGTAGTGCCCAGATCCCAATCAGGAATGGTTCCATTGTGATTGGCATACAACAGGCACAGACCAGGAGACAGACACTGTCCTAAAGAGTTTACAATCAAAGACAAGAGGCAAAAAGGGTGAGATTCTCACTCCTGCTCTGGCCCCTTTATTCAAGGTAATTTTTAGATTGTTTATCTGGGCTAATTTTTAATACCATTTTATTCAAGGTAAAGGGGCCAGAGCAGCATGACAGGGCTTTAAAAGTCTTGCTTCTGGCTGAGGGAGAAGACCTCCAGTGAAGGAACTGAGAACAGCCACAGGATGTCCTCTGTGGACCTCCCACCTTCCCTCAAGATCCAGTGTAGGGGACATACTGGTGACATGGGTGGGGCAAGATGTGCATTTCAAGTGCAGGGCTACAGTACATAGTACTGTTGAGATTTTGGGCAGCTTTGCCACCCATAGGGCAGACTGGGGAGGCTTCCAAAAGTTAGTCTCCTGAGGCTCCCTAAAATTATGAGGGGGCCACTCCAGCCTTAGAAGCAGCCCAGAATTTGGAGACTACAAAGTTGGCTTAAAGTCACCATAGCCTTCTGTCCTTCTGGGCTGTGAGTCTGTGCTGAGTCACTTAGAGGTACAGCACAGAATCAATCCCTCATTCTTTATAAGAACTGCATCTTTACGGCCTTTCTCCCAGTTTATTTTGACTGTAAGCTCTTTGAGGCAAGGACTATCTCTTAGTATGTGTATGTACAGTGCCAGGCACAAATGATTCCTGATTCTCTAAAACCCTCTAGGTAAAACCCTTTTGTAATCGTGGAGAAATAATTATCTAGTTTATAATCAAGGTCTTATATGAAAGCCTTTTATATCTATCTATAAACAGCAAACTATTCATAATCTGTCAACACATTAACAGAAGCTGGTGAACAGACCTTTCTTGCCTAAAAGTTTTGGCCAAACCCCACAACATTTTATATGATCTACACAAGGCTGCCTCATCTATAGCACCATTCTGGGCCAGATACATCACTTTATACTCTACCCCATTCATAGTCCCAATATTGGCCACGTCCAGCCCAATTTCCAGAGATGTGTATATACACACACTGAACATACTGGCTAGTGGCTCTGTACCCCAAATAATTTACATAACTTCCTAAAACAGACATAAAATTTATCCTATTTGATGCAGGGGCAAATCCTATTGTCTGCAAACAGGCCAAAGAAGATCTCGAAGGTTGCAGAAACAGATCATTTCTGTAAGATGAGTGTCCTAGACATGGAGCAAGTGACTCTGGGGTGTGTGTTCATGCTCCTCTACACAGGGGAGGTTGGGAACAGCTTTAAACTTGGGCATGGACAGCCACTTGGATACCTGCTACATAAGCAGAGGAAAATTCTGTGAACAATGGCTCCTTCTGCTAGCACTCCAACCCCCAAAGTCATAAGAATCTCCAGTGAAGGGGTTTTTACAAACCCTCAAGAAGAGCTGACAAGTTACCCGTCAGCACTTCCCTTCTTTGGTGTCCCTCACCTCCCACAGGGAGATCTTCCCAGGCAGGGTCCTCGTTGCTCATGTAAATAAAGATTTTTCTGTTTCCCAGGAAAACTGAGCCCCCCTGTTAACAAGTAATGCCATCAGAAACATTAGGTAATTTGGTGATAAACTCCTTTTCATTGCTTACATTTGTTTAATTTTCATTAAAGGAAAGCAATGTGACAGATTTTGTTCCCTGACAGATGCTCATGGCAGGTGTCTAAAAAATGTACTAAAGCTCTCAGTGGATACTTTCAAGTCTATTATGAACACACAAATTATAAAAAGTGTAATACTTAAGACAAGGTATTTTATATAGACTGAAAAGCACACCAGATGCAGTCTGAAATTAATGGAAATATGGATATTCTGTTTCATTTTCTCCCCTGATTTTCAAATATTCATCACCCTGAACTTTCAAGGGTTCTTTCCAAGGCACCTGTGTCATCCATACCAAATATAAAATTGAGATTCCACTTCGGTAGAAGCTTGGGCTCTAAATCAGGGATAGAACCTGTGACAAAGTTCCTCCTCTACTTTGGTGGGTCCTGCGCTTATTGGCAGATTTGCTCACCTCAGTGATCTTCCCCACAGTCTGGATCAATTCCTCCTGTGTCTGATCAGGAGTTGGGAGGTTTTGGGGGGAACCCAGGCCCGCCCTCTACTCCGGGTTCCAGCCTAGGGGCCCTGTGGATTGTAGCTGTCTATAGTGCTTCTTGTAACAGCTGCATGACAGTTACAACTCCCTGGGCTACTTCCCCATGGCCTCCTCCAAACACCTTCTTTATCTTCACCACAGGACCTTCCTCCTGGTATCTGATAACACTTGTACTCCGTAGTCTTCCAGCAGCATAGCCTCTCAGTCTCAGCTCCCTGTGCTTCTTACTCCCAGCTCCTCACACGCACTTCCTCTCCTCTAGCTCCTCCCTCCCTGACTGGAGTGAGCTCCTTTTTAAACCCAGGTGCCCTGATTAGCCTGCCTTGATTGGCTGCAGGTGTTCTAATCAGCCTGTCTGCCTTAATTGGTTCTAGCAGGTTCCTGATTACTCCAGTGCAGCCCCTGCTCTAGTCACTCAGGAAACAAAAAACTACTCAGCCAGTGACTAGTATATTTGCCCTCTACCAGACTCCTGTACCACAGTGGCCTGGGTCTGTCACAAATCTTATTTCTCCTTCTATCCCATAATAGAGATCTGGACTGTGGTTCTTGTGTTTACAGAATGGACAAGTGACCTTGTGTCCTCTCCCATTAAAAGAAATCCTTGCATATTAGGGCTTACTGTTACTTTTGGGATATGCACACAGCTTCTGTTTGTTTTCTCTTTAATTTTTCTAGATGCCATGTGAAATATCTATCATCATCACCAGTCTAGCCTTGCCCCAATCTACAGAGTCGATATCAAATCCCTTTTAAGATGCAGTATCAGCTCTAAAAAAAGTGCACTATAAAAAGTCTTTGAGGAATTGTCATAAGCAGATAAGTAAGAGTTAATATTACAGAAGTACTTCATATCTTTTTTGCCTGTAAAGGGTTAACAAGATCAGTGAGCCTGGCTGTCACCTGACCAGAAGACCAGTCAGGGGATAGGATACTTTCAAATCTTGAGGGAGGGAAGTTTTTATGTGTGCTGTTAAATTTTGGTTGTTGTCTCTGGGTTCTGAGAGTGACCAGACGTGCAACCAGGTTTCTCTCCAATCTCCCTGATACAGGTTCTTATAGATTCAAAATAGTAAGTACTAGGTGACAAGGCGAGTTAGGCTTATGTTTGTTTTCTTTATTTGCAAATGTGTATTTGGCTGGGAGGAGTTCAAATGTGTATTTGGCTGGAAGGAGTTCAAATTTGTATTTGGCTGAAAGGATTTTAATTTGTACTTGTATACTTAGGCTGGGAGGGTATTCCCAGTGTCTATAGCTAAAAGACCCTGTACCTATTCCATTTTAAATTTACAAAGATAATTTTTACTGTTTTTTTTTTCTTTAATTAAAAGCTTTTCTTGTTTAAGAACCTGATTGGTTTTTATTCTGATGAGACCCCAGGGAACTGGGTCTGGATCCACCAGGGAATTGGTGGGGAGAAAGGAGGGAAGGGGGAGAGAAAGGTTAATTTTCTCTCTGTGTTAGGATTACTTTCTCTGTCAGGGAGAGTCTGGGAGGGAGAGAGAGAAGGAGGGGGAGGAAGGTGAATTTTCCTCTCTGTGTTAAGATTCAAGGAGTTTGAATCACAGTGATCTTCCAGGGTAACCCAGGGAGGGGAAGCCTGGGAGAGGCAATGGTGGAGGAAAGGGTTTACTTTCCTTGTGCTAAGATACAGAGGGTCTGGGTCTTGGGGGTCCCCGGGCAAGGTTTTTGGGGGACCAGAGTGTACCAGGCACTGGAATTCCTGGTTGGTGGCAGGGCTACAAGTACTAAGGTGGTAATTGAGCTTAGAGGAATTCATGCTGGTACCCCATCTTTTGGACGCTAAGGTTCAGAGTGGGGGATTATACTATGACAGGAGTTCAATTTTAAAGGCAGATAAAAATCTAATATAGTTGCAGAGAAACCTAAGGGGGGAATAAAGAATTGACATCAATGCTGTGAGGACAGGATGGGACCAGACTGATTAATTAACAAACATAGGGCTAGGGACAATATTTGCTACAAAGGTAGTGGGCATGTATATCTAAGGGGACTGAAGAAGCAACACTGAGACTCACTTCTGGGACCCAAATTAGGTCAATAATGGCCATTAAGTCATCATCATCAAATGGCCATTCAGTGGCCTATGCAAAATCAGCTGGTGATCTCAGTCAAGTTTACACTCTATTAGGACCATTGCTGGTGTTCTCAATATAAAACAGACTAAATGTGCATGGAACTTAAACTACTTTCTCACCTTTAGTGGGGATTCCTCCAAAACAAGACTAAGACCTGTTGAGGAGCAATATGGGGAAGTCTGTACTGCCACAGAGAGTTGACCTGGCACTGTTAAATTAATTAAATTGACATCATATGACAATGAGGTGAATGGAAGGGAGAAACAAAAGACATTTACTAAGTGCTGCAAACCTTGGATATGGTTCCAAGCCAGTTCAGAAAAGTCTCAGAGACACTTAGTTCTAACCAGTCCAAGTTATGTTTCCAAAAGGTTCACACATCTGTAGATCCAATTATGTGCATATTGTTCTTTGTGGGATGCAATTTTGTTTTACTGCCAATGGAAACAGAAAGGCTATTTCATCTGGGGTTATGTCGAGCAACAATGACTTCTGAAATCTAGTGACCTAAAGTGTTTACTCAGAGGTGCCTTAGATACTAGTCTGAACTTGGAATTAACATGAGATATCAAATGTAATGGTTTTTCTGTTCAAAAAATATCATTCTTGAGTAATTAGTAAAGGCTCACTCTGAAACCTTTTCTTGGATCTCCAAATCAACTCACTACAGGAAATCCTGGAGTGCTTTGTCCAGAAAGTGAAAACAGAGGGAATAGGGAACCTGACAGACTGTTATTTCCAAGGAACAGAAGCAACATAGGAAATAGGAAAGCCAGCAGGGATGGTTTATTTTTTTTTCCCTCCAGGGAGTGAGGCAATGGAGGGAGTTAGGAACCTTGGCAAATAATTAAATGAATCCAATAAAATAAAAAGCCAGCTATAGCTCAAAAGGCTATTTGTTGAGGAAGAAATGTATTTAATGTTGCAAATTCTGACACATAGGTAAGTTTGCTCTATTTTTTAATCCTTTTATCTTCCCTTAATTACTCCTTTGCTATAATATTTGGCTTTATAGCAAATCAGAAGTATGGAATTATTTCTAAGTAGCATTTTGGATCTGAGGAGGAAAGCCAGTGGTGTTCGGAACATCTTCACTGCTCAATAAAAAGTTTTAGTTCAAGATATTGGTTGGTGTATTTTTTAGTTTGCTTTTGAAATAAAATCCTTTTTGTAAGAAAGTGATTACAATAAGTTTGTATAAATTACACAAAGGATAAAATCCATTGCAGAATTTAGACATCCCCTCTGCAAATTCCAGAAAATCCTTATGTCCAAACCTAGATAAACTAGAGCAGATACTGATCCAAAAGATCAATACAATTTCAGGTGCTCAGTAAAGAATAAATAGACAATTAAGATGCTGTTTCAGGCTGGGGAAAAAATCCTATTGCCCAGAAATCCAGAGCAAACAGAACCTGGAAAACTAAGCATCAGCTTTTTCTGAACAGCAGACAAGTGCAACAGGAGAGACTGGAATTGGCTTACTGCAACACTGAGCTGTCAGAGAGCAGGGGAGCCAGACCAGCTGAAGGGGAGCGGATCCAGGCAATGGGGAGAAAGGGCTGAGCTGAGCAACAGAACTTAGCTGTCAGGCAGAAGGGAAGGGAAAAGGCCTAGCTAAAGCTAGTCACTCAAGTTGTGTTTTGGGAGAAATGCGTGGGATGGAGATTAAAAGCAGCACAGACCAGCTCAGCCTCACTTTGGCTATGTTGCCTGTTAGTGCTTTAATCTGAGGCATGGAGAGACCAGGTCTGACCTTTGAGACTTTTCCAGAAAGGCAAGCAACAGCATTTTTCCCCCAGACGAGCCAAGGCTGACTGTGCAGCAACTTTTAAAGCTTAGCAAGCTTAGCAGCAGCAAATGATCTGGAACATTTTGATTAAGGGAGGAAGTGTAAGGCTTGCAAGTCAGAAATCCGGACCTTGTCCTCCAACTCTATAGGTGAGAAGTGCCCTAAACACAGTGGCTCTGGCATAATGCCACTATAGAGTCAGGGAAATAGTCTACAGAAACCTATGCAGCACAATTTTCGGTATCCTTTGTATCTGAAGAGCCCTGCTTTGTCCTATGACACTTCCTCCATGGAAACACAGGGGCAGCATTTTAAGAGAACTCATCTCCCAGTTTTTGCACCTAAATGAAGTAGCGACATCTTCCAAAGTGCTCAGCATCTCCCGTTGCTTTCAGTGAGGCATTCTGAAAATCTGGTTGGTTATTAAGGTGCTTAAATGGGAGTTCTTCAGTACTGAGCCCTTTTGCCAATCTGGCCAAAGTACATGCTTTGCCTTAAAATAAAAATCCAGCAGATCCAAGCCAGTTCTAGTGCATTTAGAATAGTATTTACTTTATATGTTTTCCATATTTAACTTCAGAAATACTCTATAAACAAACTTGATTAAATTGTTCAGTATTTAACTGATATCAGCTATTAACAACAGTTCAGGATACCTACTGAAATGTAATAGTTAATTTAGCTCTTTGACAATGAAACTAATATGATTTTATTATTATGTTACAATGGGGCCCTGACTGGGAGCCACTGTACTAGATACCGTACAAACACACACAAAGGTATAGTCCCTGTCCTGAAGAGCTTCAGTCTAATCTGAGACAAAAATGCAACAAGCAGATTTATAGAAAAAAAATGAGATGGGGAAAGGAGAGACAAGGATAACAGGTAGCAGCAGCACATGGTTATACAGACCAGGTATGTGGCCAACTTCTATTTTATTCTCTTCTATATATGGTGTTATACCACACTTACCACTGTAGTATCCAAGCACTTTCACTCATGCATTAAGCAATGTGATTAACATCTGTCTTGTGTTCAGCTTCTCAAACCTCTTTTGAGGGAGAGAAGTGTATGCAGTAGACTTTTTGTTTTGGAATTCACAGACAGATACAGACACAGACATTGCTATGCATTTTTGTTAGAGAAGGCAAGGTCAGAAAAATATGCCTTGCACTTAGAACAGAAAGTGATGACATTTGTGATGGTCCTTAGTTCAATAAATATAACATTGCTATCTTCATGGGAGATCTAAATGCACAGGTTGGTGATGATAAACACTAGATGAACACATTATGGGCAAACATGACATCCTAGGATAGACGGGAATGTTTTGTTGAACTGTGCAACCTAAGCAATCTTTGCATTGAGTGTACACAATTTCCACACAAGGAAAGAAATAAAATGACAGTGATCAAATGATGGCTTCAGTCAAAAACATGTTGTCATTAGTAGGCACTGGAGAAGATCATTGTTTGATGCCTGGATGTACACAAGGGTTGGTGTGAGAAGTGACCACCATATAGTTATTGGGATTAAAAAAACTACAGCAGGGAATACTTCACAAGGTAGAGGATATGAATGATGTTAGATAGTTAGTAAATCTAGCACTGAGGGCTTATTTCAAGCTGCAGCTTACCAATAGGTCTGAAAAGTTAAAGACAATGATGGAGGACATAAAAGAACAATGGCAGTTGTTCAAAAAAACAAGTGTGGATGCAGGTAGACTACAGTGGAGGTGAGATGATCTAAGAAAGAAAAATGGATCCAACCAAATACAGAGGCTTGTTGAAGACAGAAAAGAATTACAGGGAATCCAACAAGAATGAGACTGGAGCGAAAGACCTATTCTGCTACAAGAATATGCAGACAAAGACGAGGAAGTTAAAAGATCAGACAAAGGAGATAAGATAGAATGGATGGAAAATAAAACAAGAATCTGAAAAGGTGAACAGGCGATGGGATTCTTAACAGCTTTCTTTACATCATTGTGGCATTGGGAAGGCTCAAGATGGCACAATGTTAATCACAGAGAAAGGACAGAGAGCCCATGGGATGGAACATTCACAGGTTGTGCTCAACCAGCTAGAACCACTAACACACTGAGAGATGTAAAGAAATAGATTTACCGATATCACCAGACGTAATCATCTTTGAGGAAGTAACTGAGGCCACAAACCAACTGAAGAGTTGAAAAGTGCCAGGCTATGATAGGACAGATGCTGGAATGTTAAAAGCTGAAAAAGAAGTGATGGTGAATTACATGTACAAATATTACCTCACCCACCTTGTCTTTCTAATATCCTGAGACAAACATGGCTACAACACTGTAAACAAATGTGCAAGTTGGAGAGAATGGTTTGGGAAACGGAGACCTGTCCTAAAGATTGGAGAAGAGGTGTCATCTGTAAAACCCTAAAAACAGGGAGCAATTTATTTGTGATAGGAGTGTCAACCCTCTCCAGCTATCTCTGCCTGAAAAAGGGTTTGCATTATCATTTTAAATGGGAATGAAGACTGCTGTTCCTAAAGTACTCAAGGAGGAACATGTTGGATTTTGATCTGATCAATCATATTCAGAACAGATTTTCACCTTGAGAAGACTTTTTGGGAAATACTTAGAATACCAGCAGAAGGTGGTTTTTAATGTCCTCGATTTAATTAAAGCATTTGATAGGGTCTGCAGAAAAGCCCTCTAGAAGATCCTTAGACATTTATGGAATTCCAGCAAAGATTGTTAATTTGATAAAAGCTTTAAATGATGAGTCTGCATGCAGTATCAGGATAGAGAGCAGACATGCAGTGGCAGGACAGAGCAGACACGGAATAGGATAAGATGGTTACTGATGTAAGACAGGGTTGTGTAATATTCTCACTTCTCTTCTGCACTGTCATGTGATGAGAACAGTGATGGCTGCTGCTAAGGACAGTGATACTGTTTGGATAAGAGATAATCTGTGAGATTTAAATTTTGCAGATTATATGGTCATATTTTATACCAATTTGGATGTAATGAAAATACTGTTTATGAGCATAAAGCAGAAGCAGCTCAAGTGGAACTTCAGATAAGTATGCAGAAGACCAAGACCATGGAGACAGGAGAAAAAGCTATCAACACTGGCTGATGTGTGATTGACAGAGAAAAGTATGCAAGAGTTGATGACTTTATCTATCTTGGAAGTACAATTTTTGCTAATGGCCAGCTCACTAAATAAACGAAGGCAAGAACTGGTAGAAGCAGTGGATCAATCTCCCATTTGTCAAACATCTGGAAGAGTAAGAAAATACATCGACACACTAAAATGATATTGTGCTACATTTTTGTCCTTCCACCACTATTGTAATGTAACCCATGGTGAAAATACACAACAGGAAGCTGAATGCATTCCACCAGCATTGTTTAGGAAGAATCTTGGAAATTCATTGGAGAAACCGTATAGGCTTTTCTGCAGACCCTATCAAATGCTTTAATTAAATTGAGGACATTAAAAACCACCTTCTGCTGGTATTCTAAGTCTTTCCCAAAAAGTCTTCTCAAGGTGAAAATCTGTTCTGAATATGATGTGGATGTGTTGTACAACACAGGTCAGTAGATTGCGGATTCAATAATTAGACAGAAACAGTTATGGTGGTTTGGCCAAGTCATCAGGCTATGCTGTGGCAGAAGCACAAGCTACTACTTAGATTGGATTCCAGCTGAAGGGAAGAGAAGGCCCGGAGGACAAAGAATGACCTATCACAGGATGTTCGAAAAGGATGCTGCCATCATGAAGACAACTTATGATGGCATAAAACATCTTGCTCTAAATAGACAGCAATGGGGAAAATGGGTTGTCTCATGTGTCAGTAGGCACAGAAGACTGTAAATTTAAGTTCGTTCATGTGGGAGTTCATTCTATGGTCAGGGCTGGCACATGATTATATCCATCCCTATTCAGCATAGCCCTTAAATTGGAGTTTAAAGTAAAGTCTATATGACTTAAGCACTTGCTTAAAATTAAGCACCTGCTTAATGGCTTTGCTGAACAGGGATAGTTTCCTGAATTAGGATCTTAATTATTTTTATCATTATAAGATGTAAGTAAACATAAAACAGGTATCAATCTTCACAGGTGATTTAATTAAATCAGTTGCCATAAAATAAATTGCAAATTAATAATTCAAAACAGATGTCAATTATTGGAAAACATGTTTTGATAAATTGGATGGTTTTTAAACAAACTATTTTCTAGTGTCTGAGAAGCAAGAAGAAAAGATATTTATTCTAATTTAACTTTTGATTAATAATTTTTTTCTGGTCAGTATAAATCTGGAGTAACTCTTGAGTTCAGTAGAGCTGCTCTGAACTTACACTTGTGAAGCTGAAAGCAGAACTTGGTTGGTAACCCCAAAATAAATAAATAAAAGTAGACTTTAGAAAAATAAGACAGGTGTGAAGTCACCCACCAACACCAATATATTTACATAACTCTTCAAATTGGAAGACCCTGAGATTTAGGCTTTCTAAACTGTAGGGGGGGAAGTATACAGTGTTAACTGACTTCATCCTCACACTCAAAGGATGGCTGAGTAGCTCAAAGAGAAATAATTGAATGACACTTTTGGAGAAAGAGGACCTCAGCTTTGTTGAAGTGCTTTAAGCAGGGTCCAATATTTCTCTCTAAGTATTTTGGTTCAGTTGAGGGGATACATACCCATTACGTTTAAGGGGCTCAATGGTGAATTTCTAAAGAACTTTTTGGACTTTCTTACAATGCAGGTCAGAAGGCTTTCAGTCAAGTATTCCTAACCTATGAAGATTAATGAAGACTGTGAATATTATAATGAAATTAAAAGATATTTACAGGACTACATTCACTAATTTCATCTTCTATAACAACCATCTGATAAACTTCAACTGTGAAGAGTTTTAAAATGTTAATAGGAATAACACAATGCAGTATGAATGCAATTTACTTGTTAGGTTCATTTAAACAAAACAAAGCCAGTATTTGTTTGTTTCTTAAATTTAAAGCTTTGAAATCATTTTTTAAACCTCCTGAGAGATTTTGTCTTCCAGTGCTTGGTACCAAGGTGGTTTACTGTATTGATAGAAACATCATTCATACACACATCATAATTCCAACAGATGCTCTCACAAGAAGTTGATTGCTCACAGGTCTAAAGTTCACTTCAAAAGATTCAATCCTGGCCTCTTCTGATATGCCTAATGGGAAGCCTTTTAAATATTATTGTAGTGACAGCCTCAAGTTCCCTCTAACCACTTCTTTGAACAATTTTTTGAAACCTTGAGTTTATCTGATTTATTTTCCCTTTCTGCCCTCCCCTTCTTCCCCGTCCAAAGTATTGCTGTGAGATCCTTCGAGATTGCTAAAAGAGAGTGTTTGGGACTGTACTGTTAAGCACAACTCTGGAACATATAGCTAAAGAAAAAAATTAAGAATGAAACTCACCTTCCCAAATCACAACACTCCAGAAACAACTAGCATTTGGAAATTACCAGTCACGGTCTAGGGATTCTCACTGTTTTCAGTGCAACAAAGAGTCTTGTGGCACCTTTTAGACTAAAAGAAGTATTAGAGCATAAGCTTTTGTGGGTGAATACCCACTTCATCAGAAGCATGTAGTGGAAATTTCCAGAGGCAGGTGTAAATATGCAGGCAAGATTGTTTTCAATGCGAGTCAGATTCAAGATATCTGAAATGCTATGTTTCAGGGAGATTTACACTACTGACATGGGAATATCACCTGTTTAAACTCTTTCTGTGTTTTGTAAGGCTCCTTGCATTTGATATTATATTATCTTTCTCTTTTAAAACATTTTTTTAAGTGGAAACTATGATAGTAAGAGGTTATAAACAATTAATGAAAGGAATCTACTCAATTACCAGCAGGCAAGATTCGTGTCTTAGGAGCCATCTTTTTTAAAAAGAAAGTGAATATTTAGACTGTTTATCCTGGCTAATTTATATTCCTATTTGATGCAGTATTTACACCTATTTGATTGGCAGAGTGCCTAATTAACCACTGTTCTGCAATAACTGCCTGCAATGTATTTGATACACTACATTGGTTAGTGTTTTTCAGAACTATGAGGTGATGACTGCTGTGCTTGAAGTAACTAGAGCAGAAATTTAGTAAACGTTCAATACAGAGCAGAGCAATTTAAAACTTGCTTGCATGGTAAGCTAAAAGAGCGTGAACTCTCTTTGTTTGCAACTCAAACCGCTTGCTTTGAAGTGGATTCCTATCAAGGAAAGCCCTTGAGGACTTGTCAACAGAAGAGATCAATTGTAGACTGGTAGATTATTCAAAGGTCATTTTGTAGGAAGGATTTTTCATCAGGATTCAGACTACCTTTTTTGAGCTACAATCTTTTTTTAATGTCAGATCTTTGAAAAACAATATTACTGTTTAATATTAATGTTGTGCTTTTCATTTGGGATCTCAGTGAAGTGATTATATAAAAGTTGAGACGAGAGAAATATTTTTACAGCAAATACAGTATCTTAGACTCCTAAAATTTGGAATAGGCAGAAACCACTCTCTCAAGAGCTATATTGCACAATAGAAAACCTGCAAAACATAGCTGAATGACCTTACTTTCTGCAAACAATGCCAAACGCTGTTCTTTCCAAGCTAAACCAAACAACCAGTCCTTAGCAATACCATAATGTTACATAGAAATATAAAATCACAAATGATGAATAGACAACAACACTAAGCAATTAGTAGGGCCCTACCAAATTCACGGCCATGAAAAACATGTCACGGACTGTGAAATCTGGTCTCCCCCAGTGAAATTTTTCTTTTGTGTGCTTTTTACCCTATATTATACATATTTCATGGGGGAGTCCAGCGTTTCTCAAATTGGGGGTCCTGACGCAAAAGAAGTTGCAGGGGGGGTCACAAGGTTATTTTAGGGGGGTTGTGGTATTGCCACCCTAACTTCTGCACCGCCTTAAGAGCTGAGTGGCTGGAAAGTAGTGGCTGTTGGACAGGCATCTAGCTCTGAAAGCAGCGCCCTGCCAGCAGCAGTGCAGAAATAAGGGTGGCAATACCAGACCATCCTTACTTCTGCACTGCTGCTGATGGTGGTACTGCCTTCAGAGCTGGGCCCCAGCCAGCAGCCTCTGCTCTTCAGCTTCCCAGCACCACTGCCACCAGCAGCAGTAGTGCAGAAGTAAAGGTAAGGGTAGCAGTACCGCAACCCCCACCCCCACCAACCTTGCGAACCCCTCACAACTCCTTTTTGGGTCAGGGCCCCTACAATTCCAATTCAGATTTAAGTATCAGAGGGGTAGCCATGTTAGTCTGGATCTGTAAAAGCAGCAAAGAATCCTGTGGCACCTTATAGACTAACAGACGTTTTGGAGCATGAGCTTTCGTGGGTGAATACCCACTTCCTCAGATGCATGTAGTGGAAATTTCCAGGGGCAGGTATATATATGCAGGCAAGCTAGAGATAATGAGGTTGGTTCAATCAGGGAGGATGAGGCCCTGTTCTAGCAGTTGAGGTGTGAAAACCAAGGGAGGAGAAACTGGTTTTGTAGTTGGCAAGCCATTCACAGTCTTTATTTAATCCTGAGCTGATGGTGTCAAATTTGCAGATGAACTGAAGCTCAACAGTTTCTCTTTGAAGTCTGGTCCTGAAGTCTTTTTGCTGCAGGATGGCCACCTTAAGGTCTGCTATAGTGTAGCCAGGGAGGTTGAAGTGTACTCCTACAGGTTTTTGTATATTGCCACTCCTAATATCAGATTTAAATAGCTAAAATCATGACATTTACGATTTTTAAAATCCTATGACTGTGAAATTGATCAAAATGGACCAAGAATTTCGTTGGGCCCTAATTATTAGAGATATGTTACTACTACTATTGTTGTGCCTTTGCAGAATTGCATCAGATTATGGGGCTGTGCAGCAGGTCAATTTCTTCCTAAAAGAGAAATTTGTGACATTGAGTTTTTTCCTCCCTTTTTAAAAATGATTGATACAATTCACAAAATATACGTATGCCTTGTGTATCTTGATCAGAATTGGCAAATAGTAGCAAAACTGCACACAGCAAATTCCACTATGTAGCCTATAGAGCTAATTTAGCCTTTTATTTTACTTAGCAGTAATAAAAGGAACCTACAGGCATGTGTCCTGTAAGACATTGTCTTACACAAATTAGCATAAGTAAAGCAGGCCTACGACACTTAGCTTACATAAAATGGCGCATTCAGTTGCCCTAGATTTTGGTGCACTGGGAATAGCTTGCTCAAGAGGGGAGTTGGTACATAACGATACCAGTCAACCGATACTGATACAAGGTTTGAATATTTTAGGATAGAATCGTTGGCAGAAATCTAACCACAATCTTGCTTGAGCAAAGGTGGGGTATATGATAATAAGCTAACTGCTATTAATATGTTCACCTATAGGATAAGTGAATCTAATTTCCTCATCCTAATGAGGAAATTAGATTTGGACATGGAAGGCTGGGCATCAGAATGAATATTCATTATAGTGTCCAGGCCCTATAATAGGCCAAGCCACCATTATTTAGTGAGGTAGCAAACTTTCCATCATTGACCCTACAGATCTTCATCATTATCTACCACTAATCTCTGGGCATTGGGAAACCTGGATCATCAAACTCAATCGGCATGCCAGGGACAGGGCTGGTCCTTTGTCTCTCACCACCAGGTTCCCAGAAAGGGTGTGCGTATATAAGTATAGGCAGGGGATGACAAAGATATCCCTAATACTGGATTACTGCTATTTGTTTATGGTGGCTTGGAGCTTTCTTGTTTTATTACTTGCTTTACTAAAGATAACTAAGCCTTTGCTTTGTCCTCAAACTATCCACTATCCCGAGGTCTCTTCCAACCCTACTCATCTATGATTCTATGAATGACTCCAAGATATTTCTTGAGTTGTAACAACTAATTTAGACCCCCTCATTTTACATGTATAGTTGGGATTATGTTTTCCAATGTGCAATACTTTACATTTATAAACATTGAATTTCATCTGCCATTTTCTTGCCCAGTCACCCAGTTTTGAGAGATCCTTTGAGAGCAGATAGTAGGCATTCAGTAGTAAATTGATCACAACTCCATTGCATTGTTTTGTTATTTTATGTGGTGTAACAGTCAAGATGTTCTTCTTTCATGAATTATTATTCTTAAACCTATATTTTTATATCAAATGCTACTGAATGTCTTTTATTCATGGATTTTTGCAACAACACACAAGTGATTAGTTTGTAAGTCAAATTATTGAACTAAAATTAGTATAATTACAAAATACAGCTATTTTTTTGTTCTTGAGATTTGCTGATTGCTAGGGCAATTTCTGCAACCTTTCTCCTATCATGCAAAGTAATTACCTTACAAACATGTACAGTAGTTACACTTTTAATCAACATTTCTTTATCTACTAGGAGCATGGGATGGATATGTACAATACATATTAATATGTGGCTGGGTTTTCAAAGAATTATAGCTTTGAACGCTAGAAGGGACCATTGTGATTCTAATCTAATCTGAACTCCTGTATAACAGATGCCATAGGACTTCCCCAAATTAATTGCTAGAGCAGATCTTTTTGAAAAACATCTAGTTTAACAGCACTGAACACTAGAGCTGGCTAGAGAATAGAATGGTTATTTCATGGGAGCTGTGACATTTCAAAATTTGTTCTCATTATAGGTCAGAACAAAAAAAGCAGAAAACTTGAAATTTCCCATGAAATGAAAAATCCCCCATCCCAATTAATTTGGAACCATCACAATATTCTGTTTTGACAGTGTTGAATATTTTGTTTTGATAATGTCAATATATTTAGTTTCAGTTAGTGTGATGAGGTATCCACCCCACACAAGCCCTGGAAAGAGTTAAGGTGACCATGTAAACCAAATAACTGCCCAGGGTTCACTGGAGAAAGAGCCATGGAGCAGGGAATTGATTAAATGAGTCTCAGTGGGGCAAGAACGGGGGTGGGGGTGAAGGGGTTGTATAAAGCCCAGGAGCTGAGAGCAGAAGGGGGCTGCAGGGAAGTAGGCTGCAGTCACTGCCTGAGAGGAAGGAGATGTGCTCAGGACTATAGAGGTAGTCCATGGTTACTCCCTGAGAGGAGGGAATTAGAAGACAGGCAAACTCAGAGAGGGAGGAAGTCAGGAAGATAGGAAAGGCTCATGGGGAAAGCAGCAAGGGAGGACAGTGCAGGGCTTGACTGCTGACTGGAGGGCCCCTGAGCTAGAACCTGGAGTAGAATGCGGACCTGGGTTGCCCTACCAGCCACTGGGGATGTGGCACCAATCAGGTAGAGGACAACGGACTGCCTGATTTGTTCTGGAAAGACTTTTCTACATATCCCTCAGCCCCCATACTCCCTGAAAGGGGGAACCATGGAGTGACATGGAGCCGAGTCACAGAGAGGAGGCTGCAGTTCCTGGAGCAAGAGGGATCTGCAGGGCAAGAGGATGATGGGAGAGATACCACCAGAGGAGGCTGCTATGCCTGATGAGAGCTAATCCGCAGGATGGCCAGGGGGAGTTGCCACTAGCAGTAAGTGAACCCTGTCAGAGTAAGGTAAAATTTCATTGTGACTATATAAAAACATTGTAATATAAAATACTGTATATAATATATAAATCAAAACAATGTTTTCATAGGAAAAAGTAAATACTTCTCATTTTGATACTATCAAAAATTTCATTGAGATTGACATGTTCCTGCAAAATGTTTTGATTTCAACAAACCTGTAATTTCCAACCAATAATTGTTCTGTTGGAATGTTTTTCACCAGTCCTACTGACATAATTGCAGATTTTATGTAATCTATATTTAGAGAATGATAAATTTATTTCATCGTTGGTTCAAGTGTTCACAGTTCAAATTTTACTGAATATCAAAATAGAGGGGGACTGGACAGCTCAAAAGAATTGTAAAGGATCATTCAGAAATGTACTGCCTTCAAAAGAAAAGATTGCATAGTACACTAGTGAATAAGTTGAATAGGTTATACATCTTACCATTCCATTACAAATATCCACTGACAATAGCTGTCCCTTCAATGCCAAAAAAGCAAACTCGCTATTTGTACATAGTCTTTCCTTCAAAGATTTACAGATGTGTGTTTGACATAATGGGAATAGAGTTTTACAGTAGTAATCAGTTTACTCCTATGGTCAATTCTATAAAGAATAGGAATATTAACATTGCAACACTGGTGCTTTTCTTATTCTAGTATGAAAACTAATCGGCAGTTAGTAACCTGCACAGTCTGAAATGGTAATGGAAAGGCTACCCAACTGAAAAGAGAACACTGATTCTCTTTAACAGGGCAAAAGTAATATATTCTGGTGAATTATGTCATTTAATTATTTCAATGGGAAAAAAATATGGCTAGTTAAATACAAATAAAAAGTTGGTGGAAGGCTGAGTAAATTGTTTTCAGATTTCAAAGATGCTGTTAATATTTTCAATATTTGTTAAATATTGGGGTACCTGACATTGGCCACTGTCGGAAGACAGGATACTGGGCTAAATGGATCTTTGGTCTGACCCAGTATGGCTGTTCTTAATGATGATTAGTTATGTTAACCCTGAATGGGTTAAAAACTTAAAGCAACATACCCTATAACTATAATTGAAAGTCTGTCATGCGTTCAGTTGGGATCTGTATTTTCCAAGTCCTACTCCTCATGATCAGATTGTCAAAATAACAAATTCCTATTTTCTAAGCATTAATTATTATTTTCTAAATTCAATTTAAGGCACTTTTAAGTACTTGTAGTGGTTAATCTTACTTTTCCATTAGATATAATGATTAGAATACTATTGCATTGAAGTTAGTCTTTGAATGAAGAAAAGCTCCAGTACATATCACAATAACATGCACTTCCTTACAAGGAGCAGTGAAATCCCTGGGAACCATAATTAAAGGCACCGTCATACAGTACATTTTAAAACTATCCAGCCAGAGACTGAAGCTGGTGCAGAATACAGTGACCTGCTTGGCAAATACAGTATCCTACCATCGGCACATTCATCCTGTGCTCCAAGATTTAAGCTTGCAGTATGTATGTTTGCAGGTGATGCTTAAGATGTTGGCTTTGTCCTATAAAACTCTAAACAACTTAGGACCTATCGAATCGAGAGACTTCCACTCTCCCTGTGCCATAAACATCACAATTTAGATCAACAGAGGAGCTTAAGGACTGGTCTACACTAGGGGGGGAAATCAATCTAAGATATGCAACTCCAGCTACGTGAATAGCGTAGCTGAAGTCGAAATATCTTAGATCGACTTACCTACCATCCTCACGGCGCGGGATCGACGTCCGCGGCTCCCCCGGTCGACTCCGCTACCGCCGTTCGCATTGGTGGAGTTCCGGAGTCGACAGGAGCTCATTTGGGAATCGATATAACACATCTAGATGAGATGCGATATATCGATCCCCGAGAAACCGATTGCTACCCACCAATACGGCGGGTAGTGAAGACGTAGCCTAAGTTGAAGCATGAGAAGGTGTTGATAGAATGAGGTTCTCTGTGAGGGCCGAACAGCTTCAGAATACACACACACACACACACACATCCCCCCGGGGTCTGAAATAGCCTGAATCCAATGACCACCAGGACAAAGTATATTTTTCTCCAGAGCATGTGAAAACTGGAAGAGTGGAAGAATTGTTAAAGGAGGAGGGGGATTTGAGCTTTGAGTTGCCTGGTTTGCTGGTAGCAGGTTGTATTGATTTGTATGGCTACATTATATTTTTGCATTTTTAAGCTGTTTGGAACATTTACAGCGTATGGATAGAAACCCTAACGTATAGAAGTTTGAATGAAACTATAATTAGAGTCATACTGAAAACTGAAATCTCCTGACTTTAAATAATTGTTAATAGCTTTTTTCCCCTCAGTGAGCTTTAGAATAAAGACAGGGATAAGAGAAGACGTTAAAGAAGGGAGACTCTGAAGAAATGAGGTACTCATATATTAGTGTAGTTTCATGGTAATATGGATTATATAGATGAATCCCACAAGAACAAAATTAAGACCTTTTCACGGTCTATGGTTTAAATCAATAATCATTTACATGAGGTAAACCTCCTGTTTATTAACACCAACATGCAGCAAAAGTTTAAAGAGTTATTAAACCAGTTTCTTTTAACTCTTCGTTACATGATGGAAATTTCAAGTG